>NC_064571.1:14664750-15299000 GCF_937001465.1 Orcinus orca
GACACGGGTTCATGCCCCGGTCTGGGAAGATCCCACATGCCGTGAAGCGGCTGGGCCCGTGAGCCATGGCCGCTGAGCCTGCGCATCCGGAGCCTGTGCTCCGCAACGGGAGAGGCCGCAACAGTGAGAGGCCCGCGTACCGAAAAAAAAAATAATAATAATAATAATATTAGAAACAACAATAGAAAATTCTTATGTGATAGTTATTATTTGTCAGACACTGTACTTATTTTATTTATTTATTGGCTGCAATGGATCTTCGTTGCTGAGCGCAGGCTGTCTCTAGTTGCAGCGAGCGGGGGCTACTCTGTTGCGGTGCGCGAGCTTCTCCTTGCGGTGGCTTCTCTTGTTGCGGAGCACGGGCTCTAGGTGCGAGGGCTTCAGAAGTTGCGGCACGTGGGCTTCAGTAGTTGCGGCACGCGGGCTCAGTAGTTGTGGCTCGTGGGCTCTAGAGCGCAGGCTCAGTAGTTGTGGCACACGGGCTTAGTTGCTCCACGGCATGTGGGATCTTCCCAGACCAGGGCTCGAACCCGTGTCCCCTGCATTGGCGGGCAGATTCTGAACCACCACGCCACCAGGGAAGCCCTGCCAGACACTGTTCTAAGCACTTACTTTTTTACTCATTTAAGCGTTGTAATACCATTACTATTATCCTCATTTGAGGGGGTGGGGTGCGCTGAGCAGCTTGTGGGATCTTAGTTCCCTGACCAGGGGCCCTGGTAGTGAGAGTACTGAGTCCTAACCAGTGGACTGCCAGGGAATTCCCTCCTCATTTTAAAAACGAAGAAAATGAGGCACAGAGAGATTAGGTGACTTGCCCAAGACCACACAGGCGGCACATGGCAGAGCTGAGACTCACGCCCCGGCTCCACACCCTGGACCACCAGGGAATGCTGGCTTCCCGCACTACTGAGCAACTCCTCGTGTCCTTATCACACACATAAAAATCAAGCAAGATGCACCCCAAACGTGCAATAAGCCTGAAACCATCCATCAGGAGACAGTTCCTCAAGGCGACACATCACACATTAGTGAACTGGCCACTGAGCCGCGAAGACACACAAGCCAACCTCACCGACGGCATGTGTGAGTGTCTGGATAACAGCCAGAGAGCAGACTGTGTGTGCCTGAACACTGAACAACTCCGGTGATGGACTACAAGCTTCCTAACCAATACCACATTTACAAGAAATTCCAATACAGACAGAAAGTAGCAGGGGTCTCACCCGTCCCAACATGAGCCTGAGCCCCCACCCCCGCCCCGGAACCACCATCAGTGCACCCGTGGTCTCCAGTACGTTGAAATGTGGGATATTCCATCAGGCATGTTTTATTTTGGTTACTTGTAAAAAGAGAATAAAAAAAAAAAAATCAAGTCCAACGTTTGAGCAGCTCTCAAAGCACCAGACCCATAGCGAAGAATTTGAACCAACCGATGACCCTGCAGGGCTCTTGGTCTGACCGACGTTACTGCTTGTGCAAGCCGGGATGGTCTCAATCCAGCCTCCTGTGAGGTCCCAGCACCAGCTCCTGCTGTGACATCTCACCCCTGGCCCCTCTGACCTTCCAATCCCTGTCCCTCAGCCTCACTTCCCACCAAAGACCTGATTCAATCTGAGTCTGGGGGCGGGGACCGGCCAGTGCTGGCTCCTAAGCTCCCCAGGTGATTTCGAAGGTGGGCTTGAGAGCTACAGTTCTAGTCCTGCTTGTCTCCATTTTCGGAAGTTAACCCCACTCTGAGCAGGATCGCGTCTAGCTGGTCCAAGCCCCTACCGCGCACCTGAAATATTCACCACTGGTATGTGTGTTCTTACTCTTCACCGCCGTCAAGAGAGGGGAACTTGTTCTCGACTTTCCACCTGTGCATGTGCTCCTGTTCATTGCTGCTTTATTCCCATTCGTTCATCTCTTATTTAGCAAATGCCTACTGAGTGCCAGCAGCTGGGAAATCACAACAGATATGTACATAATCACACGCTGCTTCAAACCCCAAGCGTGACTCCCCGGGACAGCTGGGTTTGGACAATCTGAAGGCAGGCCGGTGAGGCCGGGGAACACAAGGGGCTGAGGAAGAGGCGGCGGCCTCCTCCATGGAGGGGGGCTCACTTCTCTCCACCACCCTGTCATCCGGGAAGGCAGCAGTGAGATCACTGCAGTTAGGGGTGTGTGCTGGGTGGTGAGAATGCCTCACTCACTGTGACCTGGTTTCCTATCTGTCGATTAGGAATAATCATAATGCCTATTCCAGGCGGGGTGGTGATGAAATGCAGCTGTCCTCTAGAAGCAGTGGTTCTTGACCTTGCCTACACATTGGAATCACCTGGAGCCTTGTAACGTCCTGATGCCTGAGTCTCACCACCTGGCCTGGCCTGGGCGTCCTAACGTCACAGTTCCCAGGTGATTTTAACTTACAGCTGGGGTGACAACCACTGCCTGCAGAGCGCTGGCAGGATGCCAGGCCCAAGGGATGTGCTAGAAAAATATGAGCTGTTACCATTGGTGGTGTCTTCAGTCCTCCCTCCCACCGTCTTTCAAAACGCTCAAGGTCCCCATCAGAAATATCTCTGAGCCCTTCAACCATCATTCCTGTGCAGATGACTTCTGTGAAAAAACTATAAAAAAATGTTTAGCAGCCAGATTCACAGAGACACAAGGTAGGAAAGCAGGTGCCTTGGGGAAGGGGGTTGGGGAGTTACTGTCTAATGGGTGTGGAATTTCAGTGTGGGAAGATAAAGTCCTGGAGACGGATGGTGGTGATGGTCGAGTAACAATATGAATACACTTAACTGAACTGTGCGCTTAAGAATGGTTAAGATGAAAAAAAAAAAAATGGTTAAGATGGTAATTTTTATGTGATGGGTATTTTACCACAATTTTATTTATTTATTTATTTTTCATTTATTTTTTTTTGCGGTACGCGGGCCTCTCGCTGTTGTGGCCTCTCCCGCAGCGGAGCACAGGCTCCGGATGCGCAGGTCAGCGGCCACGGCTCACGGGCCCAGCCGCTCCGCGGCATGTGGGATCTTCCCGGACCGGGGCACGAACCCGTGTCCCCTGCATCGGCAGGTGGACTCTCAACCACTGCGCCACCAGGGAAGCCCTTACCACAATTTTAAAAACCTGCTTAAAATACTGTTTATTTATATTCACAATGTCTTTCAATGTCCACAGAATATAAGAAATGTTAACTTGAAAAATAATGAATACATTTATACTTTTCCATTTCAAAGCATCTACCTGACAGAAATGGCACATATGTACAAGGATGTTCAGTGGGGCATGTTGCAATAGGGGCAAAAGGCATAAACAACTTAGAAGTTTGTCACCAGGGGAGTGAGTGGTCCAATGAGCCAAGGGCCATCTTGGGAATACTACACAACCACGAAAAAGAACAAGAAGATCTGTCTCTGCGGATGCTGACGTGAATGAATGAATAATATACTATTCAGGGAGACATTTGGCCCCCTGGCATCTAAACTCCCTTCCCCCATTTAGCAATCTCTGCCACCCTTATGAGTCCTGGTAGGAGGCAGGATCCACCTCTCACTCTGAAGGCTGCCAATCAACTGTGGCAGTGTCCTCGCCATTCCGGTTTTGTGGCAATAAGTGTGGCCATGGGGTCGGCTGTTACCTAGTTTCCACAGTTTCAGTCCACAGCCTTCCCAGCAAGTCTGGGAACCACCCTGATGTCCCTTAAAGAAATCCCTTTTCTGCTGATATCAGGCAGTTGACACCTATTGCTTGTAACTACGAACCCTACTGATAAAAATATTCAGAGTAGGACTCTGGTTTTTAACTCAAAGACATAGGTCCTTGTATGTCAATAGATAACAATAGCTAATATTTCTTGGGCACCGAACTATGTGCCAGGCACTGTTTCAAGCTCTTCTCATGTACCAACTCATTTAGTCTTTACAACAACCCTGTCTGTTATTCAGATTTTTAAAATAGGGAAATGGAAGCACAGAAAAGGGGGTAACTTGCCCAGAGTTACACAGCTTGGAGGTAGTGGAGGGGGTTTGTGAACACAGGAGGTCTGCCGCCAGAGCCCACAATCCCACGGCCATGCAAACAGGATACTGCAAGTATTTTGAAAAAGGAGCTGTAGGGAGACAAACTGTCCACACCCCTTACCTCTGGGATCGGACTGCGGAGGTGGGTGCCGCTGAAGGAGGCCTGTGACGCATTGCCTCCGTTTGGTTTGAACCTTTCGCAACAAGAGCCATCCATGTGCTACTTTCAGGTAAAGCAGCATTTGGAGGGATTAAACTTGAACCAGGGTGTGTGTACTGCTGCTGTGGCGGCTTCCTGCTGCCACTAGCCAAGGACTTGAGGATTCAGCCCCAAGTCTCATGCCAGTGTTTTTCTGCTGGTTCTCCTGTGATAACCCCCTCCTGGGGTATCTACTATGATGGGGCACACACCACTAGTTGTGTGACTCACACAAGCTGTTTACCCTGGGCTCCAGGGCACCTGGGGAGCCCGTGTTCTGCACACACTCCTGAAGCTTGACGGTCTTCGAGCAGCATGTGGTCCCAGCCATCCTCACAGGACCTTCTGACTTATCCAGCCCACAGCCCCATCCACCCATCCTGCCTTGTTCTCTCATGATTTTCACTCTCCAGGGCCCAAATCAGAGCTATTTCTCCTGGCAGCCTTGTCTCCTAGTCTCTGCCCGCATCATTTCTGAGGGTAGTCCCTCCTTTTTTTTGGTGGAAAGATCCCACATTCAGAGACCGTTTCTCTCCTTCTCAGTTTATTCACCCTCTTCTCTCGCCCCTCAGATGGTCTTCATCCCCCAGCTCCCGAGGGCCACGGTCCTGGGTGCCCCACCTGCATCCTTTCCCACAAACACCCCCACCAGGGCGAGTGTTTCTAGAAACAATGCCTTGATCACGAGTCTATTCTGCAGTAACTCTGACACCCAAGCGCTATTACTTTACATGAGCCCTGACCACAAGAGGGTTATTTTTAACTTTTTTATTTTGAAATAATTTCAGACCTACAGAAAAGTTGCAAGAATGGTAAAACAAAAACAAAAACAAAAAAAACTCCCTCCACCTAAATACCCTAAATGTTAACATTCCATTTATCCTTTTCTCTGTCTTTATACGGCGTTTTTGTCTGAGCCACTTGAGACTAAGTTGCACACAAGATACCCCTTTACCTCTAAATAGTTCAGTGTACATTTCCTCAAAAAGTCATTTTCTTACATTACCACGTTAATTATTTAATCATGAAATTAACATGGATACAATACTATCGTCCAATCTACAGACTTTATTCAAATGTTGCCAATTGTCCCAATAATGTCCTTTAGAGCAAGAAAATAAAAAAGGAAGAGAGAACAAACCCATGGTCCAGGATCCAGTCCAACCTGAACAATGCTCAGACTGGACTGGCCAGCTTGGACATGTCACTTTCCTCTCTGGGCTCCACCCTCCCTCACCCATGACAGGATAAAAGGACAGAGAAGCCTTTGGTGACTGCTCTGTATATCAAAGGCGATCAGCCAGGGCTTCCCCAGGCAAGGAGATATTCATTCAACGGAAAAGAGAAAAGCTAATTTTATTGAGCTATTACTAGGTGTCAGCGCTGTACCTGTTTTACGTGCATGATCTCACCTAAGCCCCACCGTTTCCACTGTTATCCCCATTTTGCAGATGAAGAAACTGAGTTTCTAGGGGTTAAGGGCAAGGTCTTTTGCTCAAGGTCTTTCAATGCTTAAACTCAGAAATGAGGAGGGAAGAAAACACACCTTGCCATTCGCAATCTGACCAATCTTCTCTAGCCTGAAATAAGTCCCCTAGATTAGAGGGAAGCAGAATCTCTGAATACAGACCACCAAGGCTGCAGAGGCCACCAGGCCATGGCGCTGGAACACTCTGGTCAGATGCAGCACAGGAAGAGAGGAAACGAATTCTGGGACCACAGTGGAAACAAAACTACACCAAGTTCTATGCTGCAAGGCGATTTCTCTTGGTGGCCTGAAGTTGAATTTTGTCCCCTTCCTATGAAGAGCTTTTTCCCTATGGAGCTGAATATGAAGCCTCGTCCTTTCATGGGAAGTTGGCCACATCCAATGAAGAAAGCACCTTCTAATGCACTAAGTATTAGAGCAATGAGCACACACTAGGCCTCCAATGCTGACAAACTTGTAGGAGGGATCCCTTTTCACAGCCAGGTTCCGTGACCCGCCCCAGGCTGAGCTGGCCCTCGACCCAGGTCTGTGAGAACTCATGGAGTGCCTGCGCCTTTCAGGACAAGCTGTCGGGGCCAGATGTTTTAAAGCTGGCATCATGGTAAGCGAATCCACATCCTTCCATTAGCCACGGAGCTAATCTACTCCTTCCTCAGGAAAAAAGCCCATGCATTTGAGCCAGTGGGTCCGTGACCACCTCCCCAGGTTACGTGACACATGGGAAAGCTCTTCGCTTCCCGTCCTCAGCACAGATGCATCCACCACTCTGGCTGCTGGCAGTTTGGAAAGTGTTTCTATGTTTATGTGCTGCGTTTCCCCAACTAAATTGTGAGGCTCTTAATTCTTCTTAAGATGTCTACTTTTTGAATGTCGTGGTCCCAATAAAAGTGTGTGTTTCCTTTTCTTCCTTTTTGATTAGCACTTAAAATGGAGGTAAAAATTATGACAATAACTTGCTTCACTGCACCCAAGTAATGTTTGCAGCAGCCAACACCTTCACCGCTAAGAGCCTGAGCTCTTGTTTCCACTGAAGCTCTGACTCTCACCTTGGGAAGCCACTTACTATTTCTGAGCCTCAGTTATTCCTTCTGTAAATGGGAATAATAATCTTGAAATACTTAAAGCACTTATAACGCATACATGTATGTATTTTACAAACGTGTGGGTGCGTACACAACGGCGTAACAGCTTAAATCAAATGAAGTATTATATACAAAGCACTTAGCCCAGTAAATTCCCAGTAAATAGAAGATGCTACTGTTTCTTTGCCTACTACTGCGACTCTTTGCAGTTTTCACCAAACAGTTTTGTAAAGCTGGGGAACGCTAAGGCTCCTTGGCATTTTGGCCGGTCCTTTTCATTCCCCCCATGTTCTCAGCCTGGTCCTAGGGTGCCTGAGCCTCGGGGAGAGCACGAGCTGGAGCTGACGGCCAGAGGTTTTGACAGTGTCGGCTGCCAAACGGCACAAGCCACAGGGAGTCAATGAAGTCCAAGCTCCCAAATCCACGTTTACCCCTAACCTCTTCCAAGTCAGCCCAGGGAACTGCCCCTTCCTACAAAGGGCCTGAGGCTGACCTCTGCAGAGGCCTCGGGCCACTCCCTGCACAGCCTTTCAAATTCCAGATGCAGGTCCCTAGCAGCCAAAGGGCCCTTCTCCACGGCCACGTCCCACCTTGAAAATGTCCTTTGTCCCTTCAGGGTCTCAAAGCTACTGTCCTTCCAAACATGAGGTGAGCCCAGTTCTTCCAGTAGGCTGCCCGCACCCCAAGGGCAGAGCGCCCTGAAGCCTCGTCCGGGAACAGCAGTGCACATCTCCAGCATCAGTGTGCCCTGGGCCTCAACGGAAGGAGCACAGCCTCAGTTCACTCTTCAAGCATTTATTGAGGGCCTCCGGTATGTAGGGCTGTGACGATAAAAAATGGCAAGGTCTCCATTCTTAAGCAGGGGATCAGACAGGTGGTACACAAAGATAAAGGCTGAAGGTCAGAGCCAGAGATAAGCTCAAGCAGGCCCGAGCTTGCACATTCCTCCTCTGTGGCAAGGTATTCCTCCCCCTCGCTACCACAGCTCCCAAGTGCACAGAATGAATGAGCCCCGAATGGCTGTCCAGCATCACCCCTCTGGGCTCAGTCCTGGGCCCCGGGCTCCGCTGAACAATCGGGGGCTCCTGGTGGCAGGCTGAGCCGGTGCGTTCTCATGTGCGGGGCCCACGGCGCCCTTCTCAGCTGATTGTGTCCAGGCGGCCGGGGTCTCTGAGGCGCATGAATGCCCTTGAATGGGCCCATTCAGGCTGATGGACAGGAGCTGAAAGCTGCACACACACAAAAGCCACTGGGCAGCCGGGAGGGCTCCCCAGTGGTTTGCCCACGGGAAGGGAAGCCGTCACACCACAAAGAGCAGTGTGAAGACGTCTCTACGTTTTCAATGGCATCCTCTGGGCGCCAACCGCATACCACCACCACCCCACCTCGACGGCAGCAGAGGACGGCACTACTACGCAGAGAAGGCAGCGATCGCTGAAGGCAGAAATGAAAATCCAACAAACAACAAATAAACACAGGAGGCTTTTCTTTACCAGTGAGATGGGGCTCTGGGCCAGGGGGGCTGTAGGGCGCCTCCTCGTGCCTGCCGTGTACATTGGTTAAGGCTGCATTCCTGACACCCACGGTGACCCTTGAGGACTCTGGCTGACCTGAGATTGTTGAACATGTCCCCAAGAAAAATGATCTCGAAAGGACACGGCCAATATTTAAATGAGGACTGGAGAGACATGGTCCCATTCTTGTGTCACTCGGTGTTTTCCAGGAAAAAAAAAAAAAATCTCGGAAATGACACTTGTATTTTTAAATAGGACCAGGCAGGGGAGAACCACCCACCTGGAATTCTTTTAATTGCTTCAAGGGGAGGGCAGGCTCTGCCAGTCAGAGGGGCAGAGAAGTCTATTTACACGGTTGTACACAAATATTTTAAGCTCATTGTCAGGTGGCTACTTGGGAAAGGATGATTCTCAGCTCCCCAGATCACATTACTTCAGAAACAACCCCCCCAAAAGATAATTAAAGATAGTTCCTCCTCATAATGCAATTCTATAATGAGCAATTAAAATTAAATTAGCTTGTCATAATAACAAAGATGGATTGCGTTCCTAGGCTTCCTGACCCAGAGTTCGTCATTCACAGGAAGAAGGGAGAAGTCTGGGACTAAGTAGTTTTAGTAAGGAAACATTAAATGTTCAGACCAATTCAGTGAACAGATCAAGATAACATGGAGACAGACATGCACCCTGGCATAATTATTAGTTTTGTTTACATTTATTTTATTTTTTAAATAATGGAATAATTCAGACATATTTTTTTTAAAAAGGACAGAGAAAACATGACAACACTAACAAACCCATCATCCCAAATTCACAAATATTAACATTTTGTCATATCTGCTTCAGGTACTGTTTTGTTTTTGTTTTTTTAAATACATGTGAACAGGGGCTTCCCTGGTGGCACAGTGGTTCAGAATCCGCCTGCCAATGCAGGGGACACGGGTTCGAGCCCTGGTCCGGGAAGACCCCACATGCCGCGGAGCAACTAAGCCCGTGCGCCACAACTACTGAACCTGCGCTCAAGAGCTCGCGAGCCACAACTACTGAAGCCCGCGCGCCTAGAGCCAATGCTCTGCAGCAAGAGAAGCCACTGCAATGAGAAGCCTGCGCACCACAATGAAGAGTAGCCCCCGCTCGCCGCAACTAGAGAAAGCCCGCGCACAGCAATGAAGACCCAACGCAGCCATAAATAAATAAATGAAATAAATTTATTTTAAAAAAATACATGTGAACATATTTTACTTTTTATATTTTTATATATGTTCTTTAATTTTTATTTTTGGCCACACCACGCAGCATGTGGGATCTTAGTTTCCTGACCAGGGATCAAACCCGTGCCCCCTGCAGTGGAAGTGCAGAGTCTTAGCCACTGGACCGCCAGGGAAGTCCCCTGGGTTTTTTTGTTTTTTGGGTTTTTAAAATAAATTTATTTATTTATTTATTTTTGGCTGTGTTGGGTCTTTGGTGCTGTGTGCAGGCTTTCCCTGGTTGAGGCGAGCGGGGGCTACTCTTCGTTGTGGTGCGTGGGCTTCTCATTGTCATGGCTTCTCTTGTTGTGGAGCACGGGCTCTAGGCGCGCAGGCTTCAGTAGTTGTGGCTCGTGTGCTCAGTAGTTGTGGCTTGTGGGCTCTAGAGATGAGGCTCAGTAGTTGTGGCACACGGGCTTAGCCGCTCTGCAGCATGTGGAATCTTCCCGGGCCAGGGCTCGAAGCCGTGTCCCTTGCATTGGCAGGCAGATTCTTAACCACTGAGCCACCAGGGAAGACCCCCCCCGGGTTTATTTTTTTTAAAGAAATAAAATGTTACGGGACCAGAAGAAGCCCTTTTGCCCTCCTCTTGCAGAGGCAACCACACATCCATATTTTTATTGGTTTGCCATTATTGATGCGACATGAACAGATTTTAATATTGTTGTGTGTTTTTTTAACTTTTTATTTTGAAATAATTACAGATTCACAGGAAATTGAAATGAAATGAATAGGGAGGTTCCATGCCCTCTTCTCCCAGCCTCCCACAATGTGAACGTCTGGCATAAATAACTGTAGTACACTATGAGAACCAGGATACTGACATTCGCACAATCCAGAGAGCTTATTCAGATTTTACCAGTTTTACAAGCAGTCGTGTGTGTGTGTGTGTGTGTGTGTGTCCATGCAACTTTGTGTAACCAAGCAAGATACTAAACTGTACCATCCCACAAGACTCCCTCATGCTACCCCTTAATAGGGACACCAATCACCTACCCCAACCCTAACCCCTGACAACCACTAAGCTGCTCCCCATCTCTGTAATTTTGTTATTTCAAGAATGTTACATAGGGCTTCCCTGGTGGCGCAGTGGTTGAGAGTCCGCCTGCCAATGCAGGGGGCGCGGGTTCGTGCCCCGGTCCGGGAAGATCCCACATGCCGAGGGGCGGCTGGGCCCGTGAGCCATGGCCACTGAGCCTGCGCGTCCAGAGCCTGTGCTCCACAACGGGAGAGGCCACAACAGTGAGAGGCCCGCGTACCGCAAAAAAAAAAAAAAAGTTATATAAACAGAATAGTACAGTATGTAGTTTTTGGAGATTGGCTTTTTCACACAGTGTAATTTCCTTGAAGTTCATCCACCTTGCTGCACGTATTGATCATTTGTTCCTTTTATTGCTGACTAGTGTTCCATGTATGTGTAGATGTACCACGGTTTGTTCAAACATTCACCACTGAAGAACATCTGGGTAGCTTCCAGTTTGTGCTTATTTCGAACAATGGTGCTATAACTATTCATGTATAAGTTTTTTTGTAAACGTAAGTGAAAGGCCCTAAAAGAGCCCAAATAATTTTGAAAAAGAATAAAGTTATTCCTCTTCTCAATGTTAAAGATTACTATATAACTCCAGTAATTGTGACAGTGTGGTACTGGTTGAAGTCTAGACACACAGATCAATGGAACAGAGAACTCACAGTTAGTGCCACACAAATATGCCCAGGTGATTTTTTTATGCTGTGCAATGAATTCAATAGTGAAGGTGTAGCCTTTTCAACAAACGATGCTAGAGCAACTGGACATCCACATGAAAAAAAATATCAACTTCAATTCCACACCTATACAAAAAGTAACTCAAAATGGATCAGCCTTAAATGTAAAACATAAACTATTAAACTTTTAGCAAAAAGCAGGAAATATGGAGATATCTGAGCTCAGTTATTCACAGAACACCAGGAAGTGCCTCTCACTACATCTTCTCCTCTGGTTTGTTCCAAATGACTGAAATTCCACTATTAGACAGTCATACCTTTGGCTTAGAGGCTCATCCACAAAATTCCTTTGGGAGATAAGATATGAGCTTTAAATCTTGGGGTGAATCAGATATCAAGAACTCTCCAGCTGACAGCTGAGAGGAGCCTCTAAAAGGAATGGAAATGAAAAAGGCACTAGGTGCTTGGAGAATAGAGCAGCATGAAAAGGAGTCAGAGGAAAATAATAACATTCTTACAAGTTCCACCTGCTTGACAACACCAAGGTCAGTTCCTCCAAAATCTCTATCTGGTTTGGCATCATTGGCGGCGATGGTGGTGATGATGGGTTTTCACCAAACTATACCCACCCAACAAGAGCAGATATCCATATGAGCTAACCACCAATGTATATGCAAAGAAAAGGATAGTGTGTATATATAGGTATAAGAGGATGAGGGCTTGTTGATGTTCCCTCATTAGTATAGCATGACTCTGACACAAAACAAAGAATTTATATTCCAAGCAAGATAATGGTATGGAAGATGCATTTATTACCCATCTAGTATTTTCCTTCCCGACTTTATTATTTCTTTATATAGATATTTAATGGAACTACTTAGGCAAATGCCTCTTGAGGAACTCGTTCTTGAAGAATTCTAGTCACAGATCCAGTGAGCATATCACCAACTTCCATTAATTAAATGCTTTTAACTCTAAAACTCTGTTGAAACAAAATTTTCACCTATGCTAATTCAGGAGGCACCATAAAAGCCATAGGGTCATGAAATCACATCTACCAAACGATAAATTTACATCATATAATCTGGGGAATACGCATATAAAAACAACAGTTAGGGCTCCCCTGGTGGCGCAGTGGTTGAGGGTCCGCCTGCCGATGCCGGGGACACAGGTTCGTGCCCCGGTCCGGGAAGATCCCACATGCCGCGGAGCGGCTGGGCCCGTGAGCCATGGCCGCTGAGCCTGCGCGTCCGGAGCCTGTGCTCCGCAACGGGAGAGGCCCCAACAGTGAGAGGCTCGCGTACCGCAAAACAAACAAAACAAAAAAACAAAAAAAAACAGGAAGTGTGGTCCATGAGATCTATAAGGGGCCATCGCTTGCTTATCCCATCCATGTGGGAAGAACGTTCAGAGAGGAGGCATCAGGTCTCAATGGCGCCCCCTGAGGGCAAGGAGGAGCCACAGTCGCTTGCAGCAAGCCCTGGGCTTTAACCTGCCACTCTGGGCCCTGAAACCATTTCCCCTGTATTCTCTCCTGACTGGCAGGTAAACGCTCATCTCCTGGCCAGGCTGCTCAGAGGATATGACCCTCAAGTTAAAATGAGGCAGCAGAACACGAAAACAGACCAGGAAGCAGGGCCTCAACAAACGATGTGCAACGAGGGCCTCCAGTTCCGCTGCTCTTCCTTTCCACCAGCTGGTCACAAAAGCCCACCATAGGCCATGAGCCGCCACAACCTTAGTGCAGGTGGCACCTCAGGCTGAGACACAGTCATTCTCTCCCTCAAGGCAGCCTCCGGAGAAGACGCACAAGCACAGACAGGACAACCCCCTCCAGAGCTGAGGCCACTCTGGGCCAAGCTAGCTTCTGTGAGGGCCCCGCTGCCCCGAGGTTAAGAGTGAGGGCTCTGGCACCTGGCTTCTGCTCGGGGCCAGGCAACCTAGTTAGCCCTTCTGTGCCTGTAAAACGCCGTGACACGGATTCACGAGTCAATGCGCAGGCCTGGCCCTCACGATTTCACTTACTATCCTAGAGCGCACTTGCCTAAGGCTGATTTCCCAGGCATCTCTTAGTCTCTGCCCAGGCAGGGGCATTCTTAAGGAATGCGAAATCCTTCAGGGCTGTGAAGGATGCTGAAAGCTGGAACAAACTCCAGATGTGAAGTCAGGAAACTGAGACACAGGCAGACCCGTCACTCAACTTGACTGTGACACCTGGGGGCAGGCCCTTGACCTCTCTGAGATGCTGAGAGACTCTGCCTTGCAGAGGTGCTGTGGGGATCAGAAGGGAGGACTCAACGCGAGAGTCCACAGACCTTTTCCCCATAAGCTGGTTCTTAAATTCAACCACTGTCCCTTATATTCTCCACCAAAACCCAATCCGGACATTCGCCACCAAACTTCTAAAACCACCTCCAGGTCACCTTTACCCTGGAAGATCCCACAATCCTCAGCTGGATTCCACTTTCCAGAACACTGGCTCTGCCAGGCCTGGTCCAGCCCCCCTTCCCTGCTGTCAAGGCCTGCTTGGCCCATTCCTCGGGCCCCTCTCCTTTGGGAGGGCATTGGCCCACCCTCAATGCCCATCTGCTGACTGGAAGGCCTTCCCTCCTCATTTTGAGATACATATTGAGATACAGTAGACATACTATGTAAGTTTAAGGTGTACAATGTGATGATTTGATGCATGTATATATTGTGAAACCCTCCCTTTCTTCTATCCACCCAGATTCTGCCTGACCTTCATAGCTTGCCTGAAGACCAGCTCCACAAAAACGGTCTTTCCAGATTTCTAGCCTCCAGAGACATCTCGCTTTTCTCCTAGTCCAATTTCTCTCCCCAAGACATCGTCTGAGTGTGGAATCTGACCCACTCCACGTGAACAGTTCTGGTGCGCAGTAGTGCGCTGTGCTTTCGAACTGCCACAATGGTGTGAAAGTTCTCCTTCCACACCCCGAGTCAAAGATCCCCCTCGCTCTGTCTAGCTCCCACGTAGCTCCAGCTCTCCCCACCCCCCAACTGCACCCTTCGTCAGCTTTGCTCCTACAACTACAGCCCAACTTTTCAGAGCTCGTGACGGCCAACCTGCCACGTCACCTTCCATCCTCCCCAGGCCAGGGCCTCCCGCAGACCCCTCCCCGATCATCTGTTTGTCTAAGGCCTGCTGACACTGCAGCTCCCAGAACTGAGCCGGAAGCTCCAGAAGTGGGTTGAGCAGGACTGAGCTGCTGGGGCCATTCTCTGCCTTGAGCTGGACTCTCTGATCTGACCACTGGACACACACAGCCCTCACTGAGCCTTCCCTGTTTCACCGGCAGACCTCGGAGGTCTTCTGGGTTTGGTTCTAGACCACTGCAATAAATCGAATATCGTAATAAAGCGAGTCACACGAATTGTTTGGTTTCCCAGTGCATACAGAAGTTGTTTACACTATACTGTAGTCCATTAAGTGTGCAACAGCATCATGTACCCTCCCTCCAATTTAAAAATGCTCTATTTATTGCTAAAAAGTGCTGTCATCTGAGCCTTCATCAGGTCATCATCTTTTTGCTGGTGGAGGCTCTCTGCCTCCATGTTGGGGGCCGCTGACTGATCAGGGTGGTGGTAGCTGAAGGTTGGGATGGCTGTAGCAATTTCTTAAAATAAGACAACAGTGAAGTCTGCCACGTTGATTGACACTTCCTTTCACGAATGATCTCTCTGTAGCATGCAATGCTGTTTGATAGCATTCTACCCACAGTAGAACTTCTTTCAAAATCAGAGTCAATCCTCTCCAACCCTGCCGCTGCTTCATCAACCAAGTTTACGTAATATTCTAAATCCTTTGCTGTCATTTCAACAATCTTCACAGCGTCTTCACCAGGAGTAGATTCCATCTGAAGAAGCCACTTTCTTTGCTCATCCATGAGAAGCAACTCCTCATCCATTCAAGGTTTTTCATGAGATTGCAACAATTCATTCACATCTTCAGGCTCCACGTCTAATTTTAGTTCTCTTGCTATTTTCACCACATCTGCAGTTAGCTCCTCCACTGATGTCCTGAACCCCTCAAAATCAACCATGAGAGTTAGAATCAACTTCTTCTGTTCCTGCTGATATTCTGACCTCTTCCCATGAATCACGAGTGTTCCTTCTGGCATTTAGAATGGTGAATCCTTTCCAGAAGGTTTTCAATTTACTTTGCCCAGGTCCATCAGGGGAATCACTATCTATGGCAGCTATAGCCTTACGAAACGTATTTCTTAAAAAAGAAGACTTAAAAGTTGGAATGACTCCTTGATCCATGGGCTGCAGAATGGATGTGTCAGCAGGCATGAAAACAACATTAATCTCCCTGTACATCTCCATCAGAGCTCTTGGGTGACTAGGTGCATTGTCAATGAGCAGTAATATTTTGAAAGGAATCTTTCTTTTCAAAGCACTAGGTTTCAACAGTGGGCTTAAAATATTCAGTAAACCATGTTGCCAACAGATATGCTGTCATCTAGGCTCTGCTGTTCCATTTATAGAGCATAGGCAGAAGAGATTTAGCATAATTCTTAAGGGCCCAAGGATTTTTGGAATGGTAAATAAGCATTGGCTTCAACTTAAAGTCAGCAGCTGCATTAGCCCCTAACAGGAGAGTAAGAATGTCCTTCGAAGCTCTGAAGCCAGGCATTGACTTCTCCTCTTTAGCTATGAAAGGCCTAGATGGCATCTTCTTCCAACAGAAGGCTGTTTTGTCTGTTGAAAATCTGCTGTTTAGTAGTGTAGCCACTTTCATTAATTATCAATATCTCAGCTAGATCTACTGGATAACTTGCTGAAGCTTCTATATCAGTGCTTGCTGCTTCACCTTGCACTTTTATGTTACAGAGACGGCTTCTTTCCTCAAACCTCATGAACCAACCTCTGCTAGTTTCAAACTTCTCTTCTGAAGCTCCCTCACCTCTCTCAGTCTTCACAGCATTGAAGAGAGTTAGGGCCTTGCTCTGGATTAGGAATACTGTGGCTGGTTTCATCTTCTATGCAGACCACTGAAACTTACTTCACATCAGCAATAAGGCTGTTTCACTTTCTTATCATTCATGTGTTCACTGGAGTAGCAGTTTTAATTTCCTTCAAGAACTTTTCCTTTGCATTCCCAACTCGGCTAACTGTTTGGTCCAAGAGGCCTACTTCCCAGCCTACCTCAGCTTTGGACACACCTTCCTCACTAAGCTTCATCATTTCTAGCTTTTGATTTAAAGTGAGAGATGTGCGACTCCTTTTTCCACTTGAACACTTAGAGGCCATTGTAGGGTTATTAACTGGCCTAATTTCAAAACTGTTGTGTCTCGGGGAACAGGAAGGCCCGAGGAGAGGGAGAGAGACGGGGGGAACAACCAGTTGGTGGAGCAGTCAGAACACACACATTTGTTGACTAACTTTGCCGTCTCATTATGAGCACGGTTCCTGGTGCCCCAAAATAATTAACAGTAGTAACATCAAAGATCACTGATCACAGATCACCAGAACAGGTATAATAATAATGAAAAAGTCTGAAATACTGTGAGAATTACCAAAATGAACATGATACAAATGAACTTATTTACAAAATAGAAACAGACTCACAGACTTAGAGAACGAACTATGGTTACCGGGGTGGGGAATGGTGGTGGAAAGGGATAGTTAGGGAGTTTGGGATTGACATGTACACACGGCTATATTTAAAGTAGATAACCAACAAGGCCCTACTGTATAGCATAGGGAACTTTACTCAACATTATGTCACAACCTAAATGGGAAAAGAATTTGAAGAAGAATAGATCCATGTATATGTATAACTGGAAAAAAAAATGTATTACAATCCTAGGGGGGAAAAAAATCACTGAATTGTATACTTTAAAATGGGGGAATTTTATGATATGTGAATTATGTCCCAATAAAGCTGTTATTTAAAAAAGAAAACAACCCCACAGTACCTGCAAAGTGCAATAAAATGAGGAATGCCTGTATTTGGGTTGCTCTGGCCTCTACAACTAGATAAGGTCATTGAGGATGGCCTGGAGCCGTGTTCTCTTGAATCCTCCGGCACAGACAGGCACGCAACACCTGCTGATTCACTCTTTGATTCTACCCCAAATCAGGCCTGAACTAAATGACATGCCTACTCACCATGGCTAAGATTCTGACTAAAAAACACCTCCTGCCCTATACAAGCAAGCAGCGTTACAGGCTCCGAGAGTCATCGGGCCACAAAAATGAAGACAAATACCGAGAAGGAACTGCGAACGTCCAAAACAAAGCCCACCGTGTACAATTCGGCTACGGTTTGCAGCTTTCTTCCTTAGGCCTGAGCTGTAAAGGATGGACCGGGGATGCCAAGGACCATCCGGCACAGGAACCTGAGTCTCAAATGACTCACGTGGTGGGACCAGTTAGACGTTCAATAAGGAGCTCCACGAAGGTCCTTTCCGCCTTCTTGAAAGGCCCTGGTGCCGTGGTGAGTAAAGGCAAATCTTGGTCGACTTGCTCCACACATGCATTTTGAAATCTAGCCTTCCAGGCAGACAGCAGTGCGATCAGGATCTGGGCTGCCCTTTCTGATTGTGGCATAGACAATGCTATCTTATCTTCCTCCTGGGCCCACAAGATGACTCTATTTCTCAGGCTCTCTTGGAGTGCAGCCACCGTGACTGACTTCTGCCCCCTCTCATCCCCCGGCTCCTGGCTGGATGCAGAAGCTTCAGTGGGGAATGAAGAAGCCCTGGGATGGTGGTTTGCGAAGTGTGGTCCCTGGACCAGCAGCGGCAGCAGCTGGAACTTGTTTGAAATGCAAATTCTCAGGCCCACCACCGTGGGAGTGGGGCTCAGTACTCTGTGTTTTAATAAGCCCTCGGGTGATTCGATACACACTCCAAGTGGGAAACCACTGCTCCAGAAGATGGCGGAGCTCTTAGATGGAAAGATCTGGGCTTGCGGGAATAGGAATAAACCTGTATTGTGTTAAGCCATTTGGGGAGTTTTCGCGTCCCAATTAAAACAATAACAATCCCGGGCTTCAGGTCCGTCTACTCATTAGGGTCATGTCCCACCTGGGGTTTCCCAATGCCAAAGGCTGGCAGCCAGGAGACTGGGGTTATTTTACCTCGGCTGTGAGAGCCCACACAGGAATCCTTTCTACCCACTCATTCATTCATTCACAGTCTGGTTGGTATGTTAACAATGGGGGAAGCGGAAGTCGCCGCGGGGCCAGGATCAGATAGCAGCCAGCTGCTGGTGTTAACACATTCCTGCCGCCCTGCAGCCCTCCTGCCCGCCACAGGCTGCACGGCACCCTGGGCCGGCACCTGCCTGCTTGTCCGTTAAGGGCGTCCAGAGCCCGCATCTGGGCCCGAATTCACAGAGGATATCAGGGGCCCTGTGCCTGCGGCCCCTGCCAGGCCAGCAGCTGTGGCTGCAGAACAAACCGGGTCCCAGGCTGTCCGGAGAGGCCTGGATGGCCGTCTTTCCATCCACGACACGCGATTTGAGTTGTGAGGACTGGTCTCTCCTTGCCATCTTTCCCTGTCGGCTCCAGGTGAAATCCCACTTATTCCTCGAGGTCTCCCCCACATCCTGCCTTGTCCGCAGATCTGCTGGCTCCTCCTTCTCCAGTGTCCTCAGAAGCCTCTATGTCTGACACTCTCAGTGTGGCCTTCGACGTCACCGAGCCCACCCACGCTGTTTAACTGCTTTATACAAAGCTCTGTGTCTTCCCGTTAAAACTCAGTTCTTGAGGATGGGGGTTGTGTTTTGCATGCCTCCCACGTACCCCTAGACGTGGCACTGGACCAGAGCACTCATATCACGCTAGCACGCACCAAATGCCTGCTTCATGACTGATGAGTGAGATCTGGGGAGAACGGAAACCCCACGTGAGCACCCTGACCATGTTGTACATATACCCGCCGGACCAATGAACCTAGATGTAAGATACAGAGACACAGGGCTTCCCTGGTGGCGCAGTGGTTAAGAATCCGCCTGCCAATGCAGGGGATGCGGGTTCGAGCCCTGGTCCGGGAAGATCCCACATGCCGCGGAGCAACTGAGCCCGTGTGCCACAACTACTGAGCCTGCGCTCTAGAGCCCGCGAGCCACAACTGTTGAGCCCGCACGCCTAAAGCCCGTGCTCCGCAACAAGAGAAGCCGCTGCAATGAGAAGACCGCACACCGCAACCAAGAGTAGTCCCCGCTCGCCGCAACTAGAAAAAGCCCACGCACAGCCACGAAGACACGGTGCAGCCAAAAATAAACAAATTAAATAAATTAATTAAAAAAAAAAGATAGAGACACAGACGAGGCTTCTTTGCTGGGTTTCTCCTCCAGCTGGCCTCTTGCTCCCCTATGATAATTCAATCAGATAAAAGAACCTCAGCTGCCTGAGGTCGGCCTTGCTATACTGAACTCTCTCCCTGCCATCTATTCTTTTTTTCTATGAGCTATTTATTTCCCAGGCCCAGTACAGAAGCACACATACCTCTGCGAGCCTCCCATCCGTCCTCTACCTTCCAAAGCAGGGACTTTCCCTGGGCAATTTTAAAGGATGTGGCTTACTTACTTACACTTAGGTTTTTGGCCACACACCAAACTGGACAAGGAATGCGTTCCCTCCACCCTCCCCCACCCCAAATGCATGCTGGCCACTCCTGTTAGGCAGGTCTGCTTACTGGGTGATCCAACCCTCTCTCAGGTGCCCTCTGCTCCCTGTACCTCTCTCTTTTGCAAGTCTTGCCCCCCCCCACCCCACGCCCCCGCCCAAAGAAGCCCCCAGCCAGGCAGGACCACAGGGCAGGATGCCTCAGAAATTTATGAAACCTGAAACCACCATCCTCCTCTTCTCTTCTTCCGTCCGGAGAAACAGTTGACTGCCCCAGTTAAGCAGCAGCTACTCCGCATGCCTGCGGAAGGGGAAGGGCTGTGAGAAGCCTTAGCAAGCTGGGGCTGGGGCTGGGGCTGGGGCTGGGATTCGCCTGCTTCAGACCTGCAAGCAAACGGGCAGACTGCTAACTGCTTGTTGTTTGCTGGTTGCACGACGTTGAGCAAATCACGAAGCCTCAGAGCTCCTCAGTTTCCCCACCTGTAACACTAACCTCCTAGGGCTGCTACAGAGATTGCATGAGGGAATAAATACAGACACTTGGACCGGCGCCTGGTGCATAGGAAGTGCTCCTCAGGGACCAGCTCTTACTCTTATTATGGTTATTATTTCCTCAAGCCTCACTTCAGGAGGTCACTAACCTCTGAAGAATATGCAAGGCAAAGAGCAGAGACCACTGTGAGCCAGAAGATAAAGGCCAAGGGGGAGCTCATGACTACAGAACCCTCTAGAACCTATGACCTCCGTGGAGGAGCATCTGGAAAACTCCACAATTATAATGCTGGGCGGAGCTCAATCCTTTTGATCCCACACCTAGGCGCTAAGTAGCAACTGACTAAGCTGGCAAGGATGTCCTTACATCTAGAAGTCATTTAATCAAACATTAAATTTAAGTCAACCCAGTTCAATTTTGTAGATGTCGAAAAAAGTATGTATGTATATTCATACAGATTTTTTTTTTTTTTTTTGTGGTACGCAGGCCTCTCACTGTTGTGGCCTCTCCTGTTGCGGAGCGCAGGCTCCAGACGCACAGGCTCAGCAGCCATGGCTCACGGGCCCAGCCTCTCCGCGGCACGTGGGATCTTCCCAGACCGGGGCACGAACCCGTGTCCCCTGCATCGGCAGGCGGACTCTCAACCACTGCGCCACCAGGGAAGCCCCCATATAGATAGTTTTGAGCCTGCAAATATTCTTCACTGAGCAACATCAGGGAGGGCACCTAGATGCTCAAGAATGCTGCAGTCTGAGAGCAGCCCAAAGGACTTCTCTCTTTTAAGTGGACCCAGTGGAGAGGGTTTCAAGGAAGACTCGTTGAAAGGGGAGCGCAGGTGACGGGCTGGCTGGAAGGCTTAGTGGCATCTAGCATGGAGCGCGCAACAAAAACGTGGGACTTCTGTAGCAGAATAAGCAGAGGATCTATCCAGGCTGAGGACACAGGGTGAGCAAAGCCTGGGCAGAGTTGATGTATGTGGTGTGTTTGTTCAAAGAGTGGTAAGGAGTCTGGGGCACCCACACGGTAGATGACATGGTGAAAAGGCCGTAGGAGAGATCAGGGCAATTACATAGACAAATGTCAGCACACAGACTCAGCAAACATTTGTCATGCTCCTGCCGTGTGGCAGGCACCGTGATGAACGTGACAGGCAGGGGTCCCTGCTGTGTGTGGTGGACGTTCTCCTAGGGCTGTTGGGCACACCGGTTGCCTTAGCCCAATACAGACTCCTGGTCCCTACCTGAAAGATGCTGAGCCAGCAGGTCTGAGCAAGCCCCAAGGTACTGAATATTTTTAAAGCATCCCACATAATTCTTTTCCTTTTCCACAGTGAAATTTTTTGAGGCGTAGTTGCTGTATAATATTTTATAAGTTTCAGGTGTACAACAAAGTGATTCACAATTCTTAAAGGTTATACTCCATTTACAGTTATTACAAAATATTGGCTCTATTCCCGGTGCTGTACAATATATCACCGTAGCTTGTTTATTTTATACATAATAGTTTGTATCTCAATCCCCAGCCTTATCTTGCCCCCCTCTTTCCCTCTCCCCACGGGTAACCACTGGTTTGTTCTCTATACCTGTAAGCACCCCACATAATTCTAATACACATTTGGAAAACACCCGTCTGGATCCGTCTAACTCAGAAGGGCCTGAATCTGCTCAACAACATCCCTTCCTGAACTTGAATCCCTCCAGAGAAGGAGGGCTTACCACCTCTCATGCAAATGCTTTGCAAACTGTAAAACACCCCATAAAAATAAGCTGTTATTATTATTGATGCTGGGCCATTAGTCCACCTTTGGACAGTCTGATTTGTGGGTTGGTCTCCCTTACAAAGAGCCAAGTTTGCACACTGTGACACCCTTCAACTCCGAGGCCCAGCCCTTGTCCCCTCCCTCTCTTCCTCCCCTCCGGAGCTCAGCAAAGCATCTTCTCCTCTGATAAAGTTTAGGACCCATGGCACCCTGACCACCCCTCCACAGGCAACCTCCAGTCGTCTAAGACCCTTTTAAAGTCTGAGTCACGGCCTTGACTCAATATTCCCCCCAGGTGATCTAATGGGGCAAGAGAACGCTCTGGCGGTCCCTTCAACAGTCCTCTCAGACCCAGACCAGACCGCGTTCCCTCTGCGTTAGTGTCTGTTTCCCTCCTTTACAAAGGTGAGATAGATTTGCGGAAGCTCCTGTGTTCTCTATCAAAATGACATAACGGATCCCAAGCATCAGGAACGCTGAATTTCTACTTAGAACAAAACTAAAAAGCCCATTTATTGTCTTCAGCAAAGTTATTCAGGCCTCAACTCATTTGGGAACCTCATCCAGCAGAGGTGGCTATCAGCGGTCTGGGCCTGCCCTGTAAGGGTCAGCATCTCAGAATGCTCTGGGGGGCTCCACAATGAACACCATCAGAACCCAGGCCTCTCCAGCTGTCTTCCCAACGAGGGTGGTCTGCACGGAAGGGGGCCTTTCTTAGCCAGGCTCGGAGAAACCTGGTCTTTACGACTGGGCCCTTCTCCCCGGCTTTCTCCACTGCTCCATGACATGGGTCTCTCCCTCCCACTTCACCGGCGTTCTCCTTCTCCTTCATACGTGGGTCAGAGCAGCAAATCCTCTTGCTGGAGGCTGTCCTCTGGCAAGCCATCAACTTGTCAAACACACTCCTTTCAACAGCTGAAACAGCCAGAAGCTATCGGGATTGTCAAGACCCTCACCGGCATCCATGCTCTTACTCTGGCCGGACAGGATGGGCCAAATAGGAAAACTCTGATGGCAAGGAAACGGGATCTTTCTCATGGGCCACGGGAAGCCATCAGGGGTTTTGCACTCCTGGAGGAGCGGGGAGCAGCCTGGGCTCAGCAGGTTCTAGGATGGCAATATGGTAGTGGTGGGAAGGGGGAGAAAGCGGAGGCTGGCTGCAAACTACTGCAACAGTCTAGGCAAGGTGCGAGAGCAACCTAAGGAGGTGGCCGAGGGCACGGACACAAATCGGGACCCGGGGGGTCGGGGAGTCGTTGTTGTGAGGACCAAGGGGGAAGGCGATGTGGACAACAGAAGACTCGCCGGGATGGGAATTCCAAGTACACTTGAGAGGGGATGGTAACAAGCTGGGTTTGGCCATGAGGCCGAGACGGCTGAGCGCCAGGCAAGTGGACACCCTACCGGCAGAGAGGCCCATGGCTTACACGTTGTGGCGCCAAAGTCAACCAAAAAGAGCGCTACTCTGCTGCCCGGAAGCCTCGGGGCTCAACGCCAGATTCCCAGCCCTCCATCTTCTCTCTTGCCGCCCTCCCCCGACCCAAAGGAGGTCTCCTGACCCTCTCCCCAGTTGGTGCCCCTGTGCCCCTCCTGGCCCATTCGGAGCCGTTCCGGGGCCTTGCTGAGCTGCGTCCTGACCAGAGACATCCTTCACAGGAGAGTGAGACTCCTGCACGCACGCGAAGCCATTAAAAATTAACTCCAGATCCTCTGAGAGCAAAAGAAAGTCAGAGAAAATTGTCTAGAAGAACAGAGCATTAACCGTCTTCCCTCATTCAGCATCTAACAACAGTTATGACTCAAGAGAAATGGTGTATTTCTTTCTTTCACGAAAGGATAAATCTTTTTTAGGCACTTACCACGGAAAACGCTTAGCTCGTCAAATTTCACGTGCCAAGAGGAGCTAAAGCAACATCGCAGCGAGGCCCTCTCTGCACCAGCTCACTCAGCCCTATTCTAGCCTCTGCACGGGGTGGCAGGTAAATGGAGGGGCTCAGCCTCAGGGGAGGGACGAAGGGGGCTGGCGGCTGGGCCAGGGGGCAGCTCCAGGACTCAGCCAAACTCTCCTGACTACTCTGTGCTGCAAGAAAATGAATTCTCTTGTAGACAGTGGCTCTCTACCACACCTACTGTGTTGGGTCTTGGTGGGGGGGGGGGGGTGAAGATGGGAGCAGAGGCCCAAATCTGAGACGTGCGCTAGTACAGAGGTTCTCGGAGTTAGGTCCCAGCCGTGGCAGCACGAGCATCTCGGGAGACCTCGCTAGAAATGCCAATTCTCAGGGCCCCACCCCCGACCTACTGAGTCAGAATCTCTGGGGCGGTGCCCAGCAATGAGCTAACCAGCAGGCAGTGCTGATGCACTGGAGAACCTGTACTCTAGCACTCGGGCTGTGTTTCATTCCAAGGAAAAGCAGAAACTGTTCTGTGCCCAACTGGTAGGAAACAAACTCCAGGCGTTCCCAATTTCATTCGAAAGGTCAACATCATTCTGAGTTCAAGGTGAGTGGCTCTATTGATTTTTTTAACATGGCGGTAAAGGCAACTTACTCTCTTATTGCTGCTACAGAGCAAAAGAAGACAATGCCTGTAGGACACAGATGGCTTTGGAGGGAAGGCAGCTCAACGGGTGTCTGAGTAACAACAGCTCAGCCTGCCAGGACCCTTTCCTTCCCCTGTGGGTGGCCACTCTCTCTCATCTTGCGTTAACCAGCCCCTATATCTCCTTCTATCCACCCTCTTCTTGTCTGTCTCCTCCACCCAAGCTCCACTCACTCACAACAGACCCCAGCAGGGCTGGTTGAACCTCCACAGTGACCCCTTATTTGAGACACTCAAGACAACGGTGTTTAAAAATGCAGCCCTGACTGCCTCTGTCTGTGGCTCTCAAAGCTCAGACGGGACAGGTGGCAACTGCAGCCGAGCCAGGGCTTCGGTGAGTCCACGCCGACCCGACGTTAGCGACTAACTCAGCTTCGATTTCCCTATCTATAAAACGGACAAATCACTATCTAGGAGGAGCTCATTAAATGTCAGAGTTTTGAGCCTCAAGAGAGCGAGCCCCTGGGAAGGTGGGTGGAAGCATCTGGATGCGGGGATTCCAGCACCTACCACTCTGCTACAAGGCTGCCCCTTCTTCCTCAACACCCACCATGGCCCCTTCTGGAACCCTGAGTGCATAGCAGGGGCTCAATAAATGAATTAAGGGGAGAGAGAGATGAAGCAAAGAGACTTGTGAACATATGACTCAGGGAAAGGTACAATTGATCAGGGATGGTATTTGAGGGGGAAGGAAATTGCTAAACAAAACAGACTGTGTTTACTACCATGAAAGGAAGCCAAAACAGTAACCAGCTACCATGAAACACAGGAAATTCGGAAAAGTATGTAAAAAGGGCACTGTTTTCTTTCCTCTTCTAAAAGGTTAAGACGGTTCCAAAACTTACTCCTTTCCTCTCTAAAGAGCTCACTGTCCTATGTATGGAGATGCTCCTGGGAGCCCAGAACGTGACCCTACCCCACACCGCATTCCTTCCCCTCCCCTCAAGGTCCCCTGCTTCCTCTCAGGGGCAGGGGCCCACGACATCATTGATCTGCTTTTCTAGTCACTGTCACGATGCTGTACCTGTTCCACTGAACGAGGTGCACCCATCCCAATGCTCACTGGAGCCGCAAAATATTTGTGTTCTTTAGTCTTTGTCTTACGATGCCTAGAAGAACTGTGGGGGAAATTATTGCACAGTGAACGAAGAAACCCTCAAAACTTTGTATATTGTACTCTGATTATAACTATATAATTGGATTCATCAGACTAAAGACAAAGGAAATACTCAAATGAAAACAGGTTTGTTAGGTGACGGGATTATCATCCTTTTCCTTTCTTCTATAATGTGGTGTATACTGACCACACACACACACACACACACACACACACACACACACACACACGTCAGGCTTCCAGGATCCGCTGATCTTCCTTTGGAACAGATAACTTGCAGAAAACCATATCTGACAGGATGGTGAGGGACGAGAAGGGCACAGCCCACGTGAGGACCAGTTACCCTGAGACACCATGGCCCAATAGCCGGGGATACAGAGGAGGGTGAGACCTACGCTGGGGGACTCTAGAGTGAGGAATGGAGAAGATAATAGCTGAATACAAGGAAGATATTCCCCTGGAAATGGAGCTGTCCAACAGCGGAAGTACCTGCCAAACCCTCGTCTCCTGACCACGCAGATGTGTGGGGAGGAAGGTACTGAATAATCATCCACCTGCAGGAACGGGTGGGCTCAGGGACCTCCACGTCTCAGATCTCATCACTGTCTGCTTCAAGGTAAACACACAGTCTAAGGAGGATCAGAGCCCCAAACCCAGATCTCCCAGGGCCTGGACCGATACACCAGAGCTTCTGATCAGTTGGTGCTTCTTGGCCTCACAGTGGGCAAGGGTATGTCCGAGGCAACTGAGGCAAATTGGTTGGCTCCGGCCTTTTTATTGAACCCAGTACACCCGACAGATATCATCATTTTACACCCTTGCCATGAGGGGGAAAGGTTCAGAGTGCCTCTCACCACGGCAAAGAGGAGACAGCTTCCTACAAAAGCTGGTAAATATTTCATCAGAAGGAAGTCTGTTTTCATTGGAACTGCCCCATCTAGCTGTCCAGTCTCTAACTCTGACTTTAAGAGATCCATCTGATGATCTTTCCTTTTCTCAAGAAACAACAGCTCCCCACCTCCCCGCTCCCAAAAAAAGCTGACCTAAACATGCTTGGTAACAGAGAGACGGGAGATGAGCCAACCAAAATGAACGCGCACAGGGTCTGCGCCCAGATAGTCAGGAGTACTTGGTCACACTTCCACGTGCTGGCTCGTGTTACAGCCAACTTTTGTTTACCGGGCCTGCAGATTCTCTTCCTGCCCTTCCCAGCTTCCTATTTTAACTTTCTTCTTTCTCTGTTCACTATTATCTCAGCAGACAATGAACGCAGGCAACAGAGAGGTAGTGAAAAAACTAAGTTACCTGCTAATGTGGATTACCTGATCCATCTGGAGAAGAGAATGGGAGTGGACAAAGAACGGGCGGGCCTCGTTGTTACGGATGCGGTTATCGCAAGTCACCCCCTGCCCCCCAAGCCTAACTAAATGCTCAAGTCTGTGGCCAGCAGAGAAGGGAACGCGAGTTATCAAAGGTCCTGCCAAACGGTGGCCGGGCAGCAGTTGCTGTCCTGTAGAATTTACACAGATGGGCTTGGTCGCCACGAAAACCCGTGGTTCAAAGTTTTGACCAAAATTCGGGTTACTTTTCAGCTAGTTCAGCCATGCACTTGCAGGAATCAACAATGGGAGGTTAAAACAGGATTCGCAATGATTTAAACCTGATCCCCCCTCCAAGACCATTGTACAGCTGAGCAGGTGCCTCCACTCACCCTTCCATCCTCTCCAGTTACACGGCAAAGGGCTCGAAACTCCCAGACACCCAACCAGCCAGCATTCAGTGAACTCGCTGTGAGCTGCACCTGGGGGGCCCGGGGACAGGACATTCCGAGACACTGTCTGGCCGTGTTGCAGTTTGGTTTGGTTGAGGCCATGAGGCAAGACAACATCAAAGGAAAAAAAACCATACGTAGTAACACGAAAACATACACTTAAACATAGGTAACAGTTTGAGGTAGTAATGTCAAAAAGGCCCGCAGAGCTGGCTCAGTATAATGGTCCTGAGGAGGAGAGGCGGGTTTCACAGGCACCTGCAGGGGCTGTGGAAGATGTCCAGGATGCCCAGCAGGGGAGGGCACATCTGGGTGGGGTACAGCTGAGGAGGGCACAGCTGGGGAGGGCACAGCTGGGGAGGGCTGGCTGCCCTCGGAGCTGACTGTGGAGAAACCAGGTGGGCAGGAGTGGAGATTGGAGGGAGGGGTGGGGGGGGATACTGAGTTCAAATCTGACTCACAGGTCCAAGAAGAGGAACACTTTGATCATCTCACACATCATACACCAGCACAGAAAAGCCACAGAAGTGAGAAAGGTCCACTTTCAGGGTGGACAACAAACCAGCTAGATGAGATGTCTACAGCTTTGCAGATCCTCACACCCGCCTGGGAGGTGGGCCACATCACCTCCAATTTAGGGGCAAGGAAACCCCATTAGCATCAAGCCTTTCATGACATTTCAGCATGGTTCAGCGGTAGCCAAAAGGGAGAAAGAGTCCACGTGCTCATCAATGGAGGAATGGATAAACCAAACATGACACATCCATACAATGGAATATTATTCAGCCATAAAAAGGAATAAAGTGCGGTTGCGTGCTACAACACAGATGAACCTTAAGGACATTAGGCGAAATTAAAGCAGCAAGATACAGGAGATCAAATGTTGCATGATTCCATTTATATGAAACTTCCAGAACATAGAGGAAGACATTTGCCAAGGGTTGGGTGGAAGGGAGAATGGAGAGTGACTGCTTATGGGGTGATGAAAAAGGTCCCAAATTTAAGTAGCAGTGATGGCTGCACAACTCTGTGAATATACTAAAAACCACGGGACTTCCCTGGTGGCGCAGTGGTTAAGAACCCGCCTGCCAATGCAGGGGACACGGGTTTGGGCCCTGGGTACAGGAAGATCCCACATGCCCAGAGCAACTAAGTCCGCAATCCACAACTACTGAGCCCGCGTGCTGCAACTGCTAAAGCCCGTGCACCTGGAGCTTGTGCTCCGCAACAAGGGAAGCCACTGCAATGAGGAGCCCACGCACCACAGGGAAGAGTAGCCCCCGCTCACCTCAACTAGACAAAGCCCGCACGCAGCAGCGAAGACCCAACGCAGCCAAAAATAAACAAATAAATTTATCCCCGCAGGGTGCTCTTTTTGGGTTTCTGTCTTGGGCCCCCAGTGCTCGCTGTCAGGATGTCTCATCTCCCCGCATCTCAGCATCTCAGTGCAGGTCCCTGCTTGTGTGGATGCTCAGAGCGAATCGTCTCAGTCAGGCATCTGGATGAGGCCCCTCTGCTGACACTGAGTAGAAAGAGCTGGGGCTATCACCCTGCTGTCTTCGTTTTCCTTTGGAAAGGAAGGCTTATTAGATGAGTTTAATTTTTCTCTGGAAGCAAGGTTTGTGTGGGGAAAGGAGGCAAATTTGGATCTTTTAAAATACTGTGACCACTTATTCATTTATTGAAAACCGTTTATTGGGCACCTACTGTGCGCTCAGCACTGCTCTGGTGCCAAGATACAGCAGCAGATGAGCCCCTGTGGGGCTGACATGCTAGTGAGAGGAGAGGGACGGTGACAGATGGTGGTGGCGAGTGTCATGGAGTGAAATAAACCTGCGGAGGGGGAGCAAGAGGGCTGCGGTTTGAAACAGGGCGGCCAGGAAACCAAGGAGGTGACAATTAAACTAAAGAAGGGGGGAGGGGAGTGAGCCATGCAGTTATAGGGAAGAATATTCTAGGTGAAGGGGGCATAGAGCAAGTGGAAAGGACCTGAGACAAGAGAGAGCCCAGAGGGGAACGAGAAGTATGGATGGAGCAAGGTCTGTGCAGGGGCGGAGCCAGAGGGGTCACGGGAAGTCAGCTCAGGTAGGAAGAATGCCGGCTTCTACCTGGAGTGAGAGAAGGACTGACTATCACCTCACTGTTACCTCAACATCATTTCCTGGTGCGTGTCATACAACGCTGTTGGGTACACCAAGCTGGACAGTCAGCTGAGCATGACTTGGGGTAGAAAGCACCACAGGGGCACTTGTGGTGGAGACGTAACTGGAATCTGCCTTCTGCAGGCGACATCAGGAGACATTTCCGACAGGCCTTGCGGGATGGCGTGACCCACCTCGTTGGACAGTCTAGGAGAACACACGGGAGCAGAGGAGACTAACCAATGGTCTCCCCAGGGTACCACCAGCACCCAAGCAGTAGTAGAGGGTGTGTTTCAGAGCAAGAAGTGGGGAAAGTTATCCCAAGAGGTTAAAAACAGAGCGACTGTGTGCCAGAGACCCTCGGCATGCGTGGTCTCTACCCTTTACAATAACCTGGCAAAGGTGACGTTACAATCCCCATCCTACAGGTGATAAGACAGAGACCCGGAAAGGCCAAATGACTTGGCCAAAGCTTGGAGGCCAGCAGACGGGAGATGCTCGGCTCCAAGCCCAGGTGGGCCTCATTTTGTGGCCTTTCTCTCAGGCCAGTCATAGGGAATTGCTGATTGTCGACTATTTCTGAACTGTAAGAAGGGCAGTTTTCATACGGTGAGGCCTGCACTGACGACAGTGACCCACGACAGAAGCAGTGACGGTTCCTAAAGGAGACATAGCTTCTCATTCAAGTCTACTGTCAGGCCCTGTGAGTCGGGAGCACACACCACAAGGCTTCCGGGTGTCCCTGTCGTCACAATCACCCTAGGAGTCCTCCAGATGCCCAGTCCCGGCCTATCTGAATCAGAACATCCAGGGGCAAAGTCCAGGCAGCTGCATTTTAAAACAGAATCCCAGCTCCCCACCCCCTGCCCCACATCACCCTGACACAATCCTTCCCCCCAAAAGTCTGAAAACCCAACTGCCTCACTATTCTTTCAGCAAATGGAAACAAAACTAACTTCAAGGTGTGCATTTTCCGAAATGCTCCTGGACAGGAAAACCCCAGGGAATTCTCTGTCCACAGGTCGCCTGCATGTCCTCCTGTTGAGGGTCCTGTCAGGGAACGAGACGGTCACACCTACTGTGCGCTGGCTTCCTGGGCAGACAGGAAAAACTAATTTTCGAAACTCCGCTCCAGGTGAGTTTCCCAGGCGCCATGTTTCTTTCTTGAGATGTGCAGTACTAAGATCTGTCTGCTCCAGTTAGCAGACAGAGAGGTAAGAAGAATCAGAGAGAACTCTCTCTGTTCATGATCAGGGAAGTCTGAACAGCAACAGGAAGGTGGTGGCAAAGTAACCAAGGAGGAGCTACTGGCTATAACTGGACATTCTGGCGTGTTTTTAGAACAGAATTTGGTGGTAGCTGGAACAACCAGCACTCCAGACCAGGAGCAGAGTTATTTGCTCCTCAATGTTTTTAATATCTCAATTCTCTATATGGCTCGATTTCCTTTTTCTTTTCTTTTCTTTTTTTTCTGGCTGCACCGCATGGCTTGCAGGATGTTAGTTCCCTGACTACGGACTGAACCCGGACCCCAGCAGTGAAAGCGCAAAGTCCTAACCACTGGACCATTAGGGAACTCCCCTGTCCTTTGGATAACTATGTATGACTTCCACCACAACAAACTGACTTCATTCTATAGTCAGAGATTGCTTACTTTGTTAAAAATGCTAGACTTGATGCTTCTGAAAATGAAGCCCACGTAGGGAACACATGGCCTCCGCCCCAACCCTAAGACGACGCAGCAGAACGTCAGCTCCTCTCTCCACACCGAAGGGAAGGCGGTGTGGACATCGCCACGCACTGGGCAGAGGGAGCCATTCCAGAGAGTTAGCAAATTGTTGGCCCTTGGGATCTCATCTCCCTCCCTCTGAAATTCTTATCTTTCAAGTCTACCTTGTCATGCTCTAGACTTGAGTTTGCAGAAAGCAGGTTTCGGCTATATCAACTTTTAACTCCAAGAAAATATTGTTCTTTTGTCCAATTCTGATCTTTCACAGTTACCTCAAAAGGAGTTCAGCTGACTATCTCACACTCAAATAAAACCTAACCACTCCTTAAAGTATCCGGATTGCCAGCCGCTTGCATTCCAGGCTAATGACTACTAAGACAGGGAGCCAGTGGTTATAAATCCCAGTTTGCTTTGTTAAAGGCTGAAGAATAAGGACCCAGACCAGAGCTCTCAGGCACTTCATGATGGGGAACGGCTGTATCCATCGCTCAGCAAACCACTGATGGAACGTGTACATGGCCAGACGGGGTGCCCAAGGTGGACAAAACATATAGCACAGGCTCCCTGCCCTCCCCCTAGTTAGGAGACAAGGCCTACACACGGCAACAATTAGGGAACAACACAGTATGCTCTGTCTTATTCACTAATCACATAGACGTAAGTAACATACAGAAGTTGACAATAAAAATACCATTATATCACAAACCAATCGTGTTTGATTGTGAGGTACATAGGAGAAAATATGACAGCGGGCTAACCTGGAGTTCAGCTCATCAAAGCCAGTGTTGTTACAAAAGGGACAGAAAGTTACGGGATGGAGTCTAGAAGGGAAGCAGAGACACCCTAAGTGTGGGGAAGGGGCGGGATTCAGAGACTGTTGAATGACAGGACTGGTTAGAAGTAAGGTTGACCCCATGGGGTGAGGTCAGACGTGGAAGGGAAAGGGAGCAATTGCTGCTTTCCTAGAAATGAAGGTACAAGATGATGGTGTTTTGGAAAATGGAACTGATAATATTGGGCAGGTGAGCTGAATGAAGGCAATGGAGGCGGGACATCATCTCAATCAGATTTCCTTCCCGGGATGGTAGCAACCTTGGTCTCCTGCCCTACGTTTGGTTTTAAAGATTGTATTTCCACATGCATTTGAGGCCTTCCTCTGACAACCTGCATGGGGCTGCAACTCCCGGGTTCCGTCTAAACCCTGGCTTTGCCAGTCAGCAGCTGGTGCTCAGGCTGGCAGCACCGAGGCCCCCCCGCCCAGTTCCCTGGCACTATGCTGGTCCCACCTCCACCTGGGTTCCCGGAGCCCCCTCAGGGCCTGTGTGGGGCCTGCCTGTCTGAACCAGCCTTCCCTCTCCCTCTTTCTCGGCATCCTCCGTCTAGCGTCCCAGCACTTGCTCTCAGGAGGTGGTCTAGCATCACGTACTAGCTCTTACACCATCAGGCAGCCCCATGATGCTGGAATCATCCAGTGGGGGTTGTGTCTGCAGGGATGGAGCAGGATGCCATCTCTTGACCATAAAGGTTAAGTACTTGGCTGAAAACCTTAACCAAAGAAACTGGAAAAATCAGCAAACAAAACATAAAATAGACACATGTGCGCCAATATCCCCAAATGGCTAGCTGAAACCATACACCCAGACACAGTGAGCACTGTTACGCTGCGTGGTTGGAGAATGGAGTGTTCCACTGAATCAGATGTCCTGTAACTGGGAAGTGCCAAAGATAAAATAAACACATGACTGGCTTGGGGGAAAAGTTACCACCTTTGTTTTGAGTGTGCTCTGGAATTTGTCTCAAGTATCTTCTCTTCTACCATGACCTCCCGACAGCAATGGCAGCAACGCAACTAACATTCCCATCCTCCATCTAGAAGTCATGCCCAGCAGAGGAAGTACTCAGCACAGTCCGTTCAGGGGCTCATGGAAGGATGCCCCCTGGGCACCCCCATGCTCACCAAGCTATGACTTTCCCCTACAACCCGCACCGTGTCTGCCCAGGCATCTCTCTAGTCTCTACCTGGCCCCTCATCCCCTGAGGCCCTGAACCCCAGGGAGTTGGCTGCTGCCCTCATTCCCTGCCTCTCTCTTGATTTACTCCCTCTACCCAGCCCAGAGGAACACTCTGATCCCAGGCCCTGGACACGGGTGCTGTGCCTACAGAGTGCGAGCACTTCTGCCAGCCAAGACTCCTGCTGTGGGGCTCCAGGTCCAGAATGGACCTTGTAAATGGCGACCACACCTAGCACTGGAGTCCAAGCGCTACAAGGCCTCTGGACAAGTCAAATCACTACCTCCAGCCCTGAGGCTGATGGACAGTGCTCCGGGTAATGGAACAACTGACAAGTAATTCACTATGCTATGTGCCTCACAACCAAGTTTCAAAAACGTGTTCTGTATCGTGATTGTTGGGGTAGTTACATAAATCTCTACATGGAAGTGCACAAACGCATGCGCGTGCGCGCACACACACACCCAGACACACACACACACACACACACACACCCCATGAGGGTATGTTAAAAATGGTGACAACTGAATAAAGTCTGTAATCTAGTTAACAGCAATGTACCAGTGTCAATATCCATTGACACTGACGTTGGACAGGAATGAGGTGGGGAGAGGGATAAATTAGGAGTTTGGAATTAACAGATACACACTACTATATATAAAACAGATGAACAACCAGGACCTACTGCACAGCACGGGAAACTATATTCAATATCTTATAATAACCTATAACGGAAAAGAATTTGAAAAAGAACACATATACACATATATATAACTGAATCACACTGTCAATCAACTATACTTCAATAAAATTTTTTTTAAATTAAAAAAAATTAAAAATCCAAAACAGGAACCTCAGGAGCGAGCAGCTGATGTATGACCTGCAAAGCCATGAAACACGCTTCCCGTCTATACCCTCACGACTCCCTCACCACTCACCGATGATAACGTATGTACATTCCAAGGAAGTACCACCAGCAACACAGGCCCTCCATCCAGAGAGTTTTCACGCACCCACTCAGACTGACATTTTACACCAGCACCTGACTCCAGCCTTTACCTGGGACAAGGAGGCCCACCCCTCGTAGCTCACCTCTCCTTCCAGCCTCTCAGCTGCTCCTGCCGCTATCAGGAAATATGTCCATCTCTGGGGGAGCCTGAATGTAAACCTTTATCCTCCAAGTGTACGCAGAACCAGGGGACCAGATGTCAGTCCCTTGACAAGTTAGTGCTGAATGTTGAGAAGCAACCAGCCCTAGGCTTTGTGCTCTGAGCAATCTGAGGGTGGGAACAGATGTAAAGAAAAAACTATACTATTGGCTCTACCCATTAAAAGCTGCAGCTAAGGTGGAAAGCTTGGAGAGTAGTTAAAGGTTGAGTGGGATGTCCCTCCAAAAGATATGTTGAAGTCCTAACTCCCAGAACCTCAGAATATGACTTTATTTAGAGACAGGATATTCCCAGAGGGAATCAATTTAACATGAGGTCACTGGAGTGGGTCCTAATCCAATATGACTGGTATCCTTCTAAAGGAGGGAAATTTAGACACAGACACACACAGAGGGAAGAAGATGTGAAGAGACACAGGGAGAAGACAGCATCTAGAAGCCAAGGAGAGAAGCCTGGGACAGATCCTTCCCTCACAGACTCAGAAGGAACCAACCTTGCTCACACCTTGTTGTCACACTTCTAGTCTCCAGAACTGTGACACAATAAATTTCTGTTGTTTACGCCAACCAGTTTGTGGCACTCTGTGACAGCAGCCCTAGCAAATTAATATTCAGACTCAAATATATGGCTTGAAAAAAGGAGGCCATAATTCAGAGCCCATCATACCCCGTCTTCTTATGTGCCACTCATCAGTTTGAAATTAGATTCTGTTCCGAGTTGGCTTCTGGTCCCTGGGCAGGAGGAATGATCAAGGCCAGTCTGTCAGGACTGGATGATGGAGGGGCCTGGGGAATCCAGCGGTCACTGTTGGCGAATTTACCACCAGCCTATGGGCTTTTGGGGAGCCATCAACTTGCTCAGTGACCTTTTTAATCCTTTCGTTCAAACATTCAGTGAGCTTTAAGGAAATTCCACCCAAGCACGGGTCCCACCCCAGACCAGCTGAACCAAAATCTCTAGGGGTGGGTGCTGGGCACGAGCATTTGCTAAAAGCTCCCCAGATGATTCTAATGTGCAGCCCGGGTCGAGAGCCTCTGGACCCTATGACCTTTGAAGGCCTTTCCCTCTCGGAGTTCGCGAGAGTGCGTTCTGTGTTTATCTTAGTGGTTCTCAGGAGCGTGCTGGGGGCCGCCTGGGGCTGGTTTCTCAGGCTCAGCTACAGCCGCCTTTGCTGGGTGTGAGCGGATGAGTAATGCTGATGAACAGGGGGACGGTGGCAAAGAGGGGAGGGAGTTTAAAATGCCTTTTGCCATTTCGTGAAAACATTAATTCCATAAGCTTTGGTTACGAAGCTCTTAACGTGCCAGGAACTCAAAGATGAACCAGAAACCAAGACTTAGACCTCCAGAAGCCCAGTCTCATACCAGAAACAAGCAGACAGCTGTTAAAGTGAGAAGTACCCCGGCTGGGGTGCATACAGGGAGCAGGGGATCAAGACACCACCCCCAAAGCAACGGAAGGTGACCTCGGAGACGACCTTAAAGGAGAAACAAGAGTTTCCACGAGGACAAAAGAGCACGGGAAGGCTTGATCCGTGCTGGGCTGAAACCATACTGTTCAGCTAGAAACAGAGGAGATGATACATCTGCAGAGACCAAGAAAGCGTGAGGACCGCTGCTCTGTGAATCAGGGATTTAAGAAGGGGTGGCCTGGTTTGGGTAAGGCACTCCCCACTTTGTTGTTATCTCACTGTCCACCTGGGCCCGGCTTCTGTCTGTACCCACAGAGCAGCCTCCGGACCCCACTGCTGCCCGAGGCAGGGGGTCTCAACATGAGCTGTGAACCAACATTTAAAAGGAAGCTCTTTTTTTTTGCGGTACACGGGCCTCTCACTGCTGTGGCCTCTGCGGTTGCTGAGCACAGGCTCTGGACGCGCAGGCTCAGCGGCCATGGCTCACGGGCCCAGCCGCTCCGCGGCATGTGGGATCTTCCCGGACCGGGGCACGAACCCGCGTCCCCTGCATTGGCAGGCGGACTCTCAACCACTGCTCCACCAGGGAAGCCCCTAAAAGTGAGCTCTTAATAATACATGTTCCAGGACCCCATAATCTAGAGATTCTGGGCACAGGGGTTAAGCACGTGAACATTCAGAAAAACCACAGTTCCCTGGAATTCTGATGGGTCAGTAATTCTCAATCTTATGGGCACTCACGGCTCTGATCTCCAAACCTGTTTCTGAGGGCAGTCCCCCAGGCCTGTGGGTCCACCACTGGCTTGCCTTGCTGGGTCTGCCTAGTTAGACCCTCGGCCTCGGTCTCCCACGTGGGACTGCTCCCCTGGCTCCCACCCGGGAGGCTGACCCAGGAGCCTGAGTTCTCCCTGTAAGGACCTGGCCAGGCCCAGTGCCCCTCCAGCTCTGGCTCCTGCTCTCAGGCCAGGGTCCTGGCACCAACCTGGCCAAGGGGCTGACCCGGAGTGCAACCCGCCTCTGCCCAAGTGAATCACCACAAACCCTCAGCCCACAGTGTGGAACATCGTTCTCACCTTTTCACACAGGCTGAATCTGCACAAGGGTACAAATCGGGACCTGCTGTCTGTCCCACGTGCTTCACACGTTAACCTGGCTCCCCACAAAGACCACGACAACAGGGGTGTATTCATTCTCTGCACACGGAAGTCGTCCCCTCTCTGCACAGTCAACCATCCAATCCCTGGAGGCAGGCATCCCAGGAGGTAGGCGGGCAAGGCCTGGGCCAAAGGGAGAGCCTGGAGCTCAGGAAACCAGCCCCCCGCACCTGGGCACATCTCCCCTCGCTCACAGCTCAGAACCCACCTTAAAGAAAACTACAGCCTTCAGACTGTCCTCTGTTCCCCTCTGACAAGGGCCAATCACTTCACGTCCTGGCACCGAAAACCAAGCACCCAAATCACATTTTACAGACTTTATTTACCCTAAAAAATCTCGAGCTCATTCACGCTTCCAAACCACCGGAGAACCTGAAAACTTACCAGGAAACTGGGCAACTGCAACTTATCCTGGAGACTCTGGAGTCAACACTTAATTAAATGAGAAAAACCTCTCTGTGAGTCAAAGCTGTCACAGTACTCAGAAGGATACGGGCAGGGGAAGTAGAAGTTTTTTCTGAGGGCAAGGTGGTTGGTAAATCCTTAGCTAGAAGGGTACTGGCAAGTTCCCCAAAGCCAGCCCAGGAAGGGCATTCATATGTCTGTGAGCTGACAGAACACATCTGTGGCCCTAATTCTTCCACACGGGCTTGGGGAGCCCAGACCGACCTTGACAACCACACCCTGTCTTACTCCAACTAAACAAGAATGATTTGTGGGTTCTTGCTACAAATGACTTACAAATGATGTTCTGGAATAAAATTAATCCTCTTAACTTAAAAAAAAAAAAAAAAAAAAGATGTACCAAGACTTCAAAAATAAAAGATGGGCTCAAATCCAATGTCAAGAGTGTCCTGTGCACTTTTTTCCAACTCTTTCTCCCTTGGCAATCTCCAGCTGAGGGTTATTGTTACAGACGGCATTCTTTTAAACGTAGACTTCGTCCGTTTCTTCCTATTACACATAATTTTGAAGCACTGGGCTAAGGGAGGTGTTTTTACGATGAGCAGGAAAACCGGGATGCAATAGATAAAAAATGCTGACGTGCAGGCACAGCTGAAGGTGGGAAGGAAGAGGGCCGGGTTAATGCTGACTTGTCCGTATTGCAGAAGTGCTCAGTAGGTGTCAGGGCTCAGCACAGTCATGATAAAGTGCAAAAGCAAAGGAAGGTGGAAGGCTTTCCAAAGAGTGGACTTCATTTTCATGCTCTTATCTTACGGCAGTAGGTACCAGTGAAATTTATGGGAAGATACAGTTAACATGGACCACAGATCTTTGGGGAGCACGTCGGAGGACAGAGCAGTGGTGGCCGGGAAAAGAGGTGGGTGGGAGAGCATGACTACAGAGGGGTTGTGGCACAGAGTTTTTAGGGGTTCGGAACTGTAGTGGTGGAATTACACAAGTCTATTTACATGAATCTATATGTGTTAAAACGTGTAGAACTGTTATTAGTTTTTAATATGAAAAAGAAAAAAAATCAACAACACAGACTCTAGGTAGGGGAGAAAAGTGTTGGCTAGAGATCGGACATGGCAAGTAACACCTTTCCTCCTTCATGTGGCGGTGTCCCCGGGTCCATCTGGGCACGTGTGAATACTCAGCAAAGCTCTCCTTGGGACAGCAAGCAGGCTCCAAACCCCAGAAACCAAGCGACCATCACTCAGAGCACCTAGGGAGGAGTGAGCCGCGACACCAGGGAAGCACCAGAGACGCTCTGGGAGGAAGCTGGCCCCCATAAGCAGCCGATGGAGAAAGTAAGCAAAGAAGGACTTTGAGGGGCAGAAGCAAACTGGCCGACGTGGCAGGAGGAGGCTGCCAGAGCAGCATGGCCGGCAGGATACCTGGTCCAGGCCCAGGCCTGCTGTGAGGGGCCTTGGAGGGTAGCCAGATGTCCCACTTCTCCCTAAGCATCCCTTTCATCAAGGTTTCCACAGGCCCTGGGCCAAGAAAGCCTGAATAAGATCTTTAATTTCCTCAGGGCTCTCCCTTCTCTGATGGCAAAGGGCCCAGCCCCAAAACTAGTCAGAGGACAGGCCCTGATGTGGAAAGCAGTAGGAACAGCCAAACCTGACTCCCTTCATACCCCACAAGATCTCGGAAGTGCAGGCAGCTACCTGCACCCTTCTTGGCCTCCAGGGCTCTTTGTGCAGAGACCGTCACTGCAGAATTTCTGCACACAGACAATGACGGCGACGTAAAGAGTGAGGAAAAGCCAAAGCGGGGCGGGCATCTGCCCACTGCTTCCGGAGAAACCCCCAGCGGCCGAGCCCCACGAGGGGCAAGGTGTGGCTCTTTGGACCACAGAAGAGGTGCAGACTAGGGTCCGGAGGGTCAGTGGTTGGTGCAGGAGCTCAGGGAATCAGAGCTGCTCCAGGAGAACAGGCTCCAGGGCTGCCTTATAGGCCATTCGAAAGGACCATGCGGCCAGAAGAAGCTGCAGAGGCTGCAGAAACACCAGGAAGAGTTTCTGGTCTCGGGCACCAGCCTCTCTCTCGTTCCAGGAATCCCCTTTTCCCGAAGAGACAGCCTGCTGCTACTCATGTATACAAGGCTGAATCCCACCTTCCAGGGCGCTGCAAAGCCCTCCTCCACCACAAAGCCCGACTGTGCTTCTGCATCCTCACAGCCGCCTCGGAGACACAAACTCGCCCAAGGGAAGACAATTTGTACCAGAGACGGAGATTGAAAGGCGAGGTCCTTCCATAACAGAGATCTTTGTTAGGGTGGAGGGCCACCTTCCAAGGAGAGACAGAAAGGCATGGCGGGGGTTCCGGTGCCAGGAGGCCCTTCGGCAGGTGAGCTGTGGCTATTTGGTTTTGGACCATCTCCAAAGAACCAGGTCTCACCGCAGGCCTGACTGAGAGAGAAATTAGCATGCTGCTCTGCTCACATATCCGCTTACAGAGGGGCACCATACCATTTCATTAAAGAAGGACATGCGAATGAAAGAAACATCGAGAGCAGAAAACCCCAGTGTTTTTTTTCCCCGCAAGGAGACAGGAAACTTTATCATCTCTCCAAACTACTCCAGCCTGACCTATACAATTCAAACGCAATGATTTTTCCTCAGGACTTGCAATGGGGGCTTTCTCTCTGTCCTCAAACCTCTCTCAGCACAGGGTTAGGGAAGACATTTGTACACAGGTTCTTATCTTCCCACAACAAAACACATCTAAAAAGTGCTGAGACAGCCCTTGGGAAAGTTCGGACCCTGGAGCGCTGGATGGGTTTCAGCTTCACATGGAGTCTGTAGATGGTCTCTTAGACACCAAACCCAGAAGGACAGAGAGGTCCCAGACAGAGGGCAATGGACCGCCTACGTTCTAGAGCACCCATGCCAGAGGGGACAAGGCAGCAAAATGCGCGCTCACTGGTCAGATCCTGAGGACAGGCTGAGGGAGCCGCTGGGCAGATGTCGTGGCCGCCAGCTCTCTAGCTGCTGCCCACGCAGCCAGAGCTTGAAAGGCGGTGCGGCTGGTGCCTCGTTTATACTTTGGATACTTGAGGATCTGAAGTGACCTCCCTAGGAGGTGACTCTGAACCTTCTTCCTTCCCACAGAACGCCTGCTCTCCTCTTGGTCCTCCACACAACATTCTGACAGAGTCCCCCAGCCTCTCTCTATCCCAGAAGGCACCAAGCCGTGCCCACCGTCTGCACAAACGGTGAGTAATTACCACCAACTGCCCCTCACCTCCTAGTAACCCCCAGGCCTCCCTTGAGCAGGGAAGGAGGGAGAGAGGAGGGGAAGGCAGGAGACCCATCGGGGCCTCTCCAGTCCTGCCCCACCCAGCTCCCCGGGTCCATGCAGACCGATTTGCCACCATCATTCCTGCTCTCCCCCCAGAGGCCTCCAACCCAGTGCTGTGGACCAGGCAGTGGGCTGTGGGACCTAAACTTCTGTGGGTTCCATAGCTCAGGGCTTCTCAGAGACAGCACTCAGGCATTACGAACCATTTCCAAACTGGAGCCTCAGAATACAACCGCTGGACAGAGCCCCACGGGTCACCCCGCTCAGCATCTCCTCTGTACAGGCCACGTCCCTCAAGCTCACATGAGCCTCCGCGTGGCCCAGTGGGAGGTGGTACCAGGTGGGAAGAGCCGGGCAAATGTGATCTCTATACCAGTCCCTGCCCCTGCATAGCTGAGTGGCCTCAGGCAAGCATCTTGACCTCTCTGAGGCTTGATTTCCTCCAGAGTAAAGCAGGAATAACCACAGTCCCCACCTGCAGGGTCATTCTGAGGGTTAAATGAGTTAATGTATACAATATTCCTCTGGGACACAGAACACTCAAAGAAGGAGACTGTTACCTCTGCAAAAAGTACTGTTCAGAACGAAGAGAAATTCAGGTACCAGTCCTGCTATGTTTCTCTCTCTCTCTCTTTTTTTTTTTTTTGGCCCAGCCTCGTGGCTTGCAGGATCTTAGTTCCTCAACTAGGGATGGAACCTGTGTCCACGGCAGTGAAGTCACGGAGTCCTAACCACTGAACCACCAGGGAATTCCCCTGCTATGTTTCTCACTGGCTCTGTGAGGTGAGTAACTCTTTGCTTCTCCGGGACCCAGTTTCTTCAACTGTAACTAAAATCCAACCAGTATCTCTAATGTCCCTTCTTAAAAAAAAGTATGTGGGGCTTCCCTGGTGGCACAGTAGTTGAGAGTCCGCCTGCCGATGCAGGGGACACGGGTTCGTGCCCCGGTCAGGGAAGATCCCACGTGCCGCGGAGCGGCTGGGCCCGTGAGCCATGGCCGCTGAGCCTGCGCTCTGCAATGGGAGAGGCCACAACAGTGAGAGGCCCGCGTACCGCCAAAAAAAAAAAAAAAAGTATGTGTGTGTGCATAGACATATATGCAGTGCACATATATGTATGTATACATATAATCACGTGTGCATGTGAACACACACGTGTGTGGTTTTATTCATGTGTGATATGTGTTTGTACACCAGTGTTTTTCAACCTTAGCACTATGAACATTTGGGACAAGAGAATTTTTTGTTGTGAGGGACTACCCTGTGCCTTTTAAAATATTTAGCAGCATCCTTGTCCTCTATCTACCCATGAGATGCTAGTAGTATCCCTCTCCCACCAAATCGTAACAACCAAAAATGTCTCCAGACATTGTCAAATGTCCCCTGGGGGACAAAATTGCCCCCGGTTGAGAACTAGTCAAACACACACATTAATATGACACGTGCTTTGACAGAGTGAAGAGGTAAGCAGGGTGAGAACAGAGGAACTAAATTTCCGTGTACAGAGCCGTTGCAATGTGCTCGTGGAAACTTTACAGGGATTGAGGCTACGAACACACACAGTACTTTTGAGCTTCTTTACATCTGTAAAGCAGTCACTGTGCTTGTAAAGGCTGCCCGCAGACTTAATTTGGCTTAGACATACAGAGCCCCATTTAGTGCGTAAACTCGCCGGGCCCCAGGACTTCCCAGCTCCAGTCCAGAATGTGCTCGGGAGCTCAGCCTGGGGGAGAAGATACAGGGGGACCCTGTGTGCTCCCTCCTCGCACGCTGGCCTTGAGCACGCTCGAGGAAAAGGAGCCGCCTGGGGCAGCAGGCTGCTGGGGGTCTTGCCCAAGGAAGGAGGCGTTTTTGCCAAATGTGCGATTCCCTTTTCACTGGATGCGTTAGCGGATTTGACTAAACGTCTGTCTGCCTGGTTCAGAAAAGCGAGGGGCTTGGTGAACCAACTCGAGGACACTGACGTGAGACCACATGTACACACCTACCCGCCTTGCTAATTTAAGTGAAAATGAACAGTAATCATAATGATAGGCAGAGAGGTAGAGTGGAAGAGGGGGAGGTGAATGTCTGCTTTAAAGAGGGGTCTCTGCTTACCCCAGTGTTTAAAAACGAGAATCCCGAACTCCGTTTCTACCTCATCACGACTTCTGTAACATTTGTTTTTAATTTATCCGAGATCATAATCTTCACTGAGGACCACATGTGAGCCAAACTTGAACTTGAAAACCAAGCTGGGCCTTTTGTTCTACCTGCATTAATGAGTACACAAAGGGGCATCTGATTTCTCCTTCCCCCACCAGTCTCAACACGGGTTCCCATTTATGTAACTAACAACATGAGAGGGGACTTGCAGGCGGCCTGTGGGTACTGGGCCCAGGGACAGGTATCAGGAAAAGAAGGTTCCAATCCCACCTGATTCACCATGTGCCACTGAGTCAAGTTATTTCAAGCACTGAACCTCATATTTATTTATTTATTTTTATTGGAGTATAGTTGCTTTACAATATTGTGTTAGTTTATACTGTACAGCAAAGTCAATCAGTTACACAAACACATATATCTCCCTCTTTTTTGGATTTCCTTCTCATTTAGGTCACTACAGAGCACTGAGTAGAGTTCCCTGTGCTATACATTAGTTATCTATTTTATACATAGTATCAATAGTGTATATATGTCAATCCCAATCTCCCAATTCATCCCACCACCCTCTCTTCCCCCTTGGTATCCATACGTTTGTTCTCTACGTCTGTGTCTCTATTTCTGCTTTGTAAATAAGATCGTCTATACTAATTTTTTCAGATTCCACATATATGCATTAAGATACGATATTTGTTTTTCTCTTTCTGACTTACTTCCCTCTGTATGACAGTCTCTATGTCCAACCATGTCTCTACAAATGACCCAATTTTCGTTCCTTTTTATGGCTGAGTAATATTCCATTGTATATACGTACCACATCTTCTTTACCCATTCCTCTGTTGATGGACATTTAGGTTGCTTCCATGAGCTGGCTATTGTAAACAGTGCTGCAATGAACACTGGGGTGCATGTATATTTTCGAATTACGGTTTTCTCTGGGTATATGCCCGGGAGCAGGACTGCTGGGTCATATGGTAGTTCTGTTTTTAGTTTTTTAAGGAATCTCCATAGTGGCTGTTATCAATTTACATTCCCAACAACAGTGCAAGAGGGTTCCCTTTTCTCCACACCCTCTCCAGCATTTACTGTCTGTAGATTTTTGATGATGGCCATTCTGACTGGTGTGAGGTGATACCTCACTGTAGTTTTGATTTGCATTTCTCTAATAATTAGTGATGTTGAGCATCTTTGCATGTGTTTGTTGGCCACCTGTGAGCCTCATCTTTAAATGTATTGACAGTTCCCTGCTAGTTGGATGCACTGCGTACATTCAGTAGCATTATGAAGGTCTACAGAACTCTAGTTATTCACACTGAAAATGAAGACTGAGCTATGGTTCCCAAAGTGGGTTTGGCAGAGCTCTGGTTCCGCAAGATGCTACTCAGAAATAAAGGGGTCTACATCCCTTCACTCATCCAACAAATACTTATGGAGGGCCATTCTAAATGCCTGATGCTGAGATTCCCATAGAGAACAGAACGGACCCACTCCCTGACTTCTTCAGTGAGGGTAGGCTTCAGAGAAGACAAGTGTGTATCAGGTCATTGTTAAGCCACATATTTACCAGCAAAGAAACATGGTCAAGTACAGGGAGCTGAGCATTTGCAGCAGGGCCACATCTAAGGCTGGGAGCCAGGGAGTATGCAGTGAGACTTATACACGGGGTGGGGGACGCCAGGTGGAGGGTAGTATTCCAAGCACAAGGAAAGCCTTGATCAAATAAGCCCAAGGAATCCTGCATAATACACTCCTCTCTAAGAGATTCGCAGTGCACACTGGCATGTTAAAGGCCCCAGAAGCCTTGCAGAAATGAAGCAATAGGACTAACTCTTAACATCCCCTGGATGTTACTCTGGGAAATGCTGATAGAGGCACTATTGTTCCCATAGCCTATAAGAAAGTTCAGCAGAAAACAAAAGCTCTAGTTTATGTAATTGGAAAACTATCATGTGTCCGTTCAGAACAGCCAAAATACCTTGGAGTTGCTAATGTAATTCTAAAGTATTTTCCTTGGCAAAGGCCTAAAAACATATGGCTTCCACAACTGCTAACATACTCCCAGCATCACAGATGAAGGGCTGACTGTCCACAGATACACACCAGTGGGCACTCTGTCTCCAGCACAGAAATCTGCTTCATTTTTAAAAGAATGTACAGCCTGAATACTGGAAAAAACTGAGAAAATCTTGATAAAAATTAAAATTAAAATGATCAACCCACCAAAGATCAATGTATCGAAGATTACGCCCTGAAAGGTCTCAGAAGTGAAAAATGATTTCCCTTGTTAGTCTAAAAATGTCCAGGAGGAAGACAGGTTTTTGCTGTTTATTTTATTATATACAATATATTAAAAAGAGAGAAATGCAATTAAACCAATATCCACACAGTACAGATTTTGTGTACAAGGCACTGTGCTGGGGCAATGGTAATCGAAAGGGAAATATGACAGCCAGGATTGCTAAGAATATGGATTCTAGAAAACCAGCAATCCAAAACTGAACATAAGCGCTTGCCCAGGGAATGGTACCATATAGAGACTAGAGACTACATTTCTCAGGGGCTAGGGAGGCCTGAAAACCCAGGACCACCAAAGCTGATGATGAGTTTACCTTAACGAAGTCCTTACTATGGACCAGGCGTTGTTCTTTGCGCCCCTGTACAACTTTTATCTTTGCAACCATGAAGTAGGTCCCAGGAATATAAAAAATATGGCCTCGGCCTCAGCATTCAATGTAAATGTGTTGTTCAGCTGTGGCTTCGGTCTTCAGAAGGCCTGAGCTTCTGCATGATGGATGGTCACGTGGTCACAGAGGTGACCAACATATCCATCTAATTAGTGTCACAATGTGAGAAATAAGTAAAGGAAGCATGTTTGGCTTTGCTGTCATTACCTGAACGTGCCCTTTCAAAAACACGGAAGCATTCCACAGGTAATCTGAGTGGAAATCTTATGAGCTGTATCCGTTGAAATGCTAGCAGTTGGCAGAAGCAGATATGTATATATTTTATTGAAAGAATAAAATATAAGCATGAAAGATGTTAATTTCATAGAAAACAATTCTAATATACAACTACAATTACTAAATAAATTGGAGGATTAATTAACATTATTAAGACTAAAAGTACATTAAAAATAGAGCACATTACATACTTTTAGAACAAAAATGTGATTGTTTTAAAATTACAACATGCATATTATATTCTACTTTTAAATTCTACTGATTGCCTGGTATGCTCATACATTAAACGGAATAAACCTTTAGGACCTATATATACACGCACCCTTCGCATTCAGACTATGGTCTATAAACAACGTATTACACTGAAAGGAAGCAGAGCTCCTAGAAGTGGCTGGTTCCAGGTCTGCAGCAGGAAATCCACAAGATGAACTTGGAACCACACCAGTCATCAGGGAAGCATCAAAGACCACAAGACCACTAGGACTGCGTACACAGAAAGACTCAGGAGCCATCTTGATGAGGCTCCCACTGGCTAAAGATGGGGCAATCTGAGTTTCAATAAAGATAATAATTGTAAATCGACTGAACTACATACCAAATAGGTTTAAGTCTATGAATTTGTAACGATATTTTAAGAAATAACTTCAGTGGTCACCTTTGCAGGGTAATTGGAAACCAACTGAAAACTGGGGAGAGAATCAAATATTTAAATTGCTTTTTCCACATCATCTAGAGCAGGGGTCAGTAAACTGTTTCTGTCAAGGGCCAGATCTTTTCAGCTCTGTGGGCCAATTATGGCCTCACTGACAACTACTCAATTCAGCCCTTGCAGTGCAAAAGCAGCCACTGACAATATGCAAATGAATGGGCATGGCTGTTTCAATAAAACTTTAATTACAAAAATAAATATTGGGTTGGATTTAGCCTGTGGACCTCAGTTTGCTGACCTCTGATCGAAGGTAACTAATAGTTGATGAGGGGTAGTTTCTTTCTTTTTTTAATATTTATTTATTTATTTGGCTGTGCCAGGTCTTAGTTGTGGCACATAGGATCTTTAGTTGCGGCATTCAAACACTTAGTTGTGACATGTGGAATCTAGTTCCCTGACCAGGGACCAAACCTGGGCCCCCTGCATTGGAAGGGCAGAGTCTTAGCCACTGGACCACCGTGGAAGTCCCGAGGGGTAGTTTCTCTTTTAAAAAATATTACAGGGCTTCCCTGGTGGCGCAGCGGTTGAGAGTCCGCCTGCCGATGCAGGGGACGCGGGTCCGTGCCGCCGTCTGGGAAGATCCCACATGCCGCAGAGCGGCTGGGCCCGTGAGCCATGGCCACTGAGCCTGCGCGTCCGGAGCCTGTGCTCCGCAACGGGAGAGGCCCGCATACCGCAAAAAAAAAAAAAAAAAAATTACAGCTGATAGATGAAGAAGTAATGATACACATAGACTATCGCCATTTTGAAACTGCTCAGGAAGCAATGGATATGGGTGATGATCTTCAGTGGCTGTTAATATCACAGAGAGACAACCAGACCTTAAGTGTCTCACAGTGTAAGGACAACATCTATGAATGAGTCTTGCAAAAATAAGTTAAAAAGTAAAATAAAGTCTATAAAAGTCAATTTACAGAACCAAAAAGATAAAAAATAAAATAATAAATTAAAGGAGAGAGAGAGAACCTTGAAGCTTGATCAAGAATCTAAATCCAGCTAATGATTTTCAAGAACTACAGGGGACAGAAAAACATGTTTAAAGAAACCCTGGGATTGCATTTAACCAAATCCAGACAGACAGTGAGAAACTCCAGTCATCAGATAAAAACCTAAAAATCCTAACTAGGAAGTTCTTTACATCCTATGAAGAACACAGAACAGAATGTAAACTCTGCGACCTCAATATTTCACAAGATTTCAAAATCATGTACCGTAATTTCTTGATTAATCATTGATTGATGCTGCCACAAAAACTGTGAAGAACAAACTATTATCTTTTAAAAAGGACCAAAAATATCTTGTTCCTTCATCTTATTCAGTATTCACAAATATGCTATAGAGAACAGAAATAATCTAGCAACTCATAGAGCTGAGAAATTGTTCCCTGTGTTAAAATGTCAAACTTTAAAAATGTGACCAACACACACACACACACACACACACACACAAAATATTACTCAGCCATAAAGAAAAACAAAATTTTGCCATTTGCAGAAACATGGATGGACTTGAAGGGCATTATTGTTAAGTGAATAAGTCAGAGAAAGACAAACACTGTATGACATCACTTATACGTGGAATCTAAAACATACAGCAAACTAGTGAATATAACGAAGAAGCAAACTCTCAGATATAGAGAACAAACTAGTGGTTACCAGCAGGAAAAGGGAAAGGGGGAGGGGCAATATAGGGGTAGGGAATTAAGAGGTACAAAACACTGTGTATAAAATAAACTACAAGGATATATTATACAACACAGGGAGTATAGCCACTATTTTATAATAAGTATAAATGGAGTATAACCTCTAAAAATTGTGAATTGGTATACTGTACACCTGTAGCTTACATAATATTGTACAGCAACTATACTTCAACTAAAAAATGCAAAAATAAATAAATAAAACAAAAATATCTGACCACCAGTCTGGCCACTACCACAGTGATAACTGTTTCTGGCAAAATACATCAGTAGATGCTAAAACCAGCAGGCGAAAGTTTGATGAGAAACGGGATATCTACATAGTCTCAAAGTATCTCCCCATAAGACACTTATTAATTACAAAAAGGAAAAATAGTAACTCTCTTGGAGAAATCTGATAGACCAACTTTTAACCAAGTGATCAAAATTAACACCACGTATAATGGGGAAAAACAGACGGCACCGCTTAGGAGAAGCATTGAAAAAGACATCAATGCTGCATCAATTATGCAGTTTTGTAGCTCAAAATAAACAACCTGAATCTACTTGAAGAAACATCATTAAAAAAAAAAAAGTTCAAGGTCCTACAAAATAAATGGCTTGTATTCTTAAAAAGTCAACACAAGAGACAGATCAAAAAACTGTGCTGGGGCTTCCCTGGTGGCGCAGTGGTTGAGAGTCCGCCTGCCGATACAGGGGACACGGGTTCGTGCCCCGGTCCGGGAAGATCCCACAGGCCGCGGAGCTGCTGCGCTCGTGAGCCATGGCCGCTGAGCCTGCGCGTCAGGAGCCTATGCTCCGCAGCGGGAGAGGCCACAACAGTGAGAGGCCCACCTACCGCAAAAAAAAACGAAACAAAACTGTTCTACGACTTCCCTGGTGGCGCAGTGGTTAAGAATCCGCCTGCCAATGCAGGGGACACGGGTTCAAGCCCTGGTCCGGGAAGATCCCATGTGCCGCGGAGCAACTAAGCCCGTGCGCCACAACTACTGAGCCTGTGCTCTAGAGCCTGCGAGCCACAACTACTGAAGCCCGTGTGCTACAACTACTGAAGCCCGCGCGCCTAGAGCCTGTGCTCTGCAACAAGAGAAGCCACCGCGATGTGAAGCCCACACACTGCAACGAAGAGTAGCCCCCGCTCGCCGCAACTAGAGAAAGCCCGTGTGCAGCAACAAAGACCCAAAGCAGCAATAATAAAATATAAAATGTATAAATAAATCTTAAAAAAAAGAAAACTGTTCTAGACTGAGGGAGACTAAAGATACATGACAACTAAATATAACACAGGTCTTGGGGCCATTCCAGACACCCCCCAGCCCCAGCAAAATTTTTTAATGTTTTTTTTTTTTACTTCAAAAGACATTTGAGGGCTTCCCTGGTGGCACAGTGGTTAAGAAACCACCTGCCAATGCAGGCGACACAGGTTCAAGCCTTTTTCCGGGGAGATCCCACATGCCGTAGAGCAACTAAGCCCGTGCACCCCAACTACTAAGCCTGCGCTCTAGAGCCGATGAACCACAACTACTGAGCCCACATGATACAACTACTGAAGCCCATGCGCCTAGAGCCCGTGCTCCGCAACGAGAAGCCACCACAATGAGAAGCCCGTGCACGGCAGCAAAGAGAGACCCCCGCTCCCCACAACTAGAGAAAGGCCATGCAGCAACGAAGACCCGATGCAGCCAAAGGTAAATAAATAAATTTATTTTTAAAAATGTGTTTAAAAAATTTTTTTGGTCACTAAACATCTTAATCAAGTTGTAATAATACTGTAAATTATTTTGATGACATTTCTGATTTCTTTCTATATCTCAGAGATTCATCCTATGATATTTAGTTTTAGCCTTGGAAAAATCCTGGTTTTAAAACACAGTCCATTCAGTCAAAATGTAATTCAGTGACCCTCAAACACTACCACTATCCCCATTTTGCCTAAGAGGGCCCTAGGGCACAGGGGTACACAGCCAGACCATGGCTGGGCTAGGGTCCAAGGCCTGACTGTGGCCAAATCCTAGTCCCAGACCCCTTAGCCACAAATATCGCTGGTCAGTGGAGTATGCTTTTCTACCCCTCAAGCCTCGGGCTTCTCTCCACCATTCCTCTCTCCTCTCTTTTGGTGCAAGCTCAAAGGAGCAGCTTACTAAGGTGTTCTCCCCATCTCTGGACTTTCTCACCATCCCCTCCTCTTCCTGCATTAACTTTCCTTAGGAGGCCCGGGAACATGCCCATGAGGATGATCTCTTTCCCACTCCAATGCTTCAGACCAGTGTCTCTCTCCCCGACAATCATTTTATTAACAGAAACGCTTATGTTGTAAAGTAGAAGTACGAAGTGTTTTCATCTCACGAATCTCTAAGACTCCCGCTATACCTCTCCTCTGTGTATCCCGTCTGGAAATATTTAAATAGATGATATGATTAGTAAGCAATGACTGTATCTAATTTACATACAAACTAATATTCACACATGTACAAGCAAGTGGGGCTGGTCAGGAGTGGAAGTAGGCAGTAGACCAAGTCAACAGATGCATATACCAATATTGCATATTGTGGTATCTAAGATCCAAGTTTAGTACCTCAAGATGTCAGAGGAAAACACAAGGGAAACTGAAGGGGAAAAACATAGATTACATGGAGCTGCACAGCACAGAAAAGCAAAGGAAGATTAAGATCGCAACAAATACCATCTCTGAAACTATAAAGACACCAACCATTAAGGCTCTGACTCTACCCCAGGCAGAAGCAGTGACTACAAGTTCCTCCTGTTAAAGGGCTGGGAAGGCCACTGAAAAGAATGAATGCAGAGATGTTGCTCATTAGTCACTTTTTATTCACACACCATTTCTTTGCTATCTTGCTCCAAATGGCATTTTCACATTAGTTTGGCCGTCCACTTTCAGTAGAGGGGAAATTGCAGCATTGTGATTGGAACGATGGCTTTACGACCTTCTGGAGAGGTGTCTCTGGAACCCTCGCTTACTCTCTCAGGCTCAGCTTCCTCGTGGATAAAACAGAGGTTGTACTATCAGATGTGGTAACAGTTGTAAATGGTGTGATACAGCACCCTGGACCACTGCAGATGCCTACAAGGCTGTTTTTTTTAAATATCGATGTTTAAATATTCATGCTGTCGACATTCAACAAATGTCTATGAATCATTTATCATGGGTCAGGTGTTCTAGTTTAATAAAGAAATACTTTGAGATGCATTTTCTCCATAGCATGGCTTTCTGCCAGGGTTGCTGTCGATCTCCCTGAGTAGTGGAGAGGGTAAAGCTCCAGGGGGTGCAGCTGAGCTCTAGTCCTGTTTCCATCACTCATAATTGATCTTGGGCAAGCCTACGATCTCCCTGAGCTTGTGTTTCTCACCACTGGGGTGAGCTGGATGGTCCCTTCCAGCTCAGAGGGCTGCAGGGTACCCATGTGGAGTCCCCTGCACAAGATACTCAGGGAGGAACCCCCAATGCACTCCTAGAAGGTATGTCTTATAAATCCAGCTGACTCTAGTGACTCTGGTATATAATCTTTGGAATTTACGGAAACAGTATAGTCCTAAAAATATCAGAAATCACTACTGCCAACAAATCTGGACTTGTAAATTGATCAGCTTTTCTTTCCTTTTTTTTTTCTTGTTGGTTATTTATTTTAAATACAGTAGTGTGTACATGTCAATCACAAACTCAACTTTTCATACTGCTCATTCCTACTTCTTTTGCTTTTCTTCCTTATCATCAGATCCATCTATTTCTTAATCACAGTTACTATCTCATATTTACATCTTTGTTTTTCCACACAACACACTTTCTATAGATATTCCTACAAATAACGGCCCCATCCACGTTATGAAGTATATAAGACATTTATCTCGCCAAGATTAATGCCTTGTAATACACAGATCTCCAAGAGGGCTTAGAAAGGACCCCCGGCGCCTCCCCAACTTCTATTAACCAGACTTGGAAGCCCCTTATTACTCTTTCCACCATGCTACTGTTTTCAGAAAGAGACCACCTGGAAGATAAATTTGGTAAGTGAATAAAAAGATATCAAATTACCTGATTCCTAATTTCAAACCATCTTACACACACACACACACACACACACACACACACACACACACACACACACAGAAAAGGGGTGGTGGTGGGGACTAACACATTCTCTGCAATTCTCTGTAAAAATCTAGTATTTATTTCTTTAACAGTCAATTTACTCAGAGTTACAGGTGATTGGGACTTATTTTTAACTTGTAAAGAACTTTAACAAGAGCAACCAATTCATAAAATATTTTCTAAAACGCACAATAAGGAAATAATATTTGCATACTTGGTTCACCAGAGCTTGGTTTGTCAACCAAACTACGTTGTAATCCAAATTGCAGGGGTAGCGAGCAAGCCTGCCCCTCCCACCTCCTTCCACCCCAAAGACACACTTGTGTATTCTTCCAACCTCACTGATCTCAACAGGAAAAAACAGTCCCCCAGTTCAGAAAAGTTCATGTCTCTGTTAACAGACAACCACTTTTTCTCTGAAGGAAGGTAACGTGGCGGTAAAATTCCTGGGGCCGCCACCTAAAGGTTATTTGATGCCTGTAGAGCACAGATAGCACTGGACGAAGATCTTCAACCAAAGCCGCTCACTCACTTACACAACTGTTTATTTGGGAAGGTACCTTCCCAGGTCCGATTTGTAAAGTTGGAACAAATCTACCTGCCCTCCACCCTGACTGGTAACTCACGTCAGGATTTCTGAACTGGGAGACAAAGGTCAGCTGCCCTTCTCCCAAGAGGGGGAGGAGCTAGTGACATCAGGCATGCGTGGAAAGTCACAAGGGTGAAATGGGAAGACCCAGCCTTGGCACTCACAACCAAGTTAAAATCTTTGTGCTGTCCATGAGTTGCGTGACCCTGAACAAGATACTTGACCTCTACAAGTCGGTCTGCCCAGCAGCAAAATGGGAATAGCAAGTATCTACTTCCTTAGGTCAGAAGCAATCAAATGTTAAGGTTTTAGCAAGCATTGCCAAGTGCTTTCCCAATGCAGTGGGCTGTCAACACCCTTCAGGAACAGCAACTAAGAGCACCCAGTTCACCGTACATTTGCCAGCACTGAACAGTCTCAGTAAGACAAAACCTTTGTTAATTTGGTGGCCAAAAAATAGTGCTTATCTTTATGAACATTTCTGACTACCTGGGAGGCTGAACATAGTTTCACATAATTAGTAGGCGTTCGTAGTTTCTTCTGTGAATTTTTTGTTTACACTTATTTTCCACAATTGGGGTGAACACTTGCAGTCTTGTTCCTCCTCTTGAATGGAACAGATTTCTAAACTGCTATAACAGTTTGAAAGTGTATGTGTGACTTCATTGCCTGTCCTGAGAGCTCCAGGTGACTGGAGTTGTCGTCCCTTACTACTTCCACAAAATCTCATGAAAAGGGTCATGTTCAGGAAAACATCTTTATGATTTAATTTTCAAACTTCAAAATGTACTTGTAAACTAAAAGGTCATTTTCCCATGAAAATCTGTAGGCTGTACACATAATGAAAAGGAAAGACTTAGGATTCTGAACCTAAAACCTTTAGAACCTTAAAGCTACCTGGCGATCGAGGGATAACTCAGCATCTCAGAAAGGAGCTGCCCAGTGCCCCAGAGTTGTTCCCTGGGCGGCACACACAGTATAGAGGAAAAGGCAAGCCCCCTTCACTCCCCCCATGTCCCTTCATTCCCAAATGCCAAGGTTTTGGAAACTGCAATTATTTCACTGCTCCCTAAATCCAATCCCGTTTGGGAGAGAACAGTAACACATGGGACTTATAAAAACCTCCTATAAATACATTATTAGATTAGCCAATATGGGGCAATTCTCTACATGCTTTTTTTTCCCAGTCCTTTCCCATCCCCAATAACTTAACACATGCCAACATCTGTCCCTGACTGAAAATGAGCTGTGTTTTGATCCTCACCTCTATCCCCCTTCAAAGTCAGCCAGCTCTAGACAATAAAAAGAGGAAAAATTTCCCAAGTGTGTCATATCTTTCAATCAATGCACAAACATCTCATTATTCACATGTAGCTAAAAGGTTCCCAACAAGTTTGGCTTTGTAACTGGGTACAGAGGAAGGGCCTGTGGTCTCCCTACTGCCAACAAAACCCCAGCCAACTTGCTCTTGGTTTTTACTGATAATCCCAAAGTCATCTAGACAACCAATGCACTCCCCCTCAATTTCTGCAACTCCACCTCTGCGTTTTTTTTCTACATCCCCTTCTTCAACGCTTGGGCTCACCCGCCAAGTCGAGAGAACAATACCTACTGTTGGTGGGTGGAGCCACGGAGCATCTCCATCTATGAGGGAAGAACACTGCCTTCGTCCCGAAGCTCTCAATCTCATCTCTTCCTCCCCATTTACCCTCCACCCTACCCTACCGCTAGTACAAACAAGCTCCCACTCCAGCATCCTACATGGACTGTCTCCGGAGCCTGCAGCCCTTCCCATCCCTCTCTTTGCCACAGCCCATCTTCTTAAATGGGTTGCCCAGAGTCTGGTTTTCCAGCACCTTCCAGGTTACGGGAGATAGAAAGTGAAATGTGTAAGGCAGGAGGCTGCTCGCATGTGTGGGAGTCTGGTGTGGGTTCTGGCTGAGGAGTGAGGGACGGGCCACACGGCAGGACCAGTCCTGGTTACTGCACCTCGACACCCGACGAAGAAGCCTGAGGCTAGCATCTCTGCCTACCTACCGTTCTCATCATCACTTGCCTGGAATACTGCTCTCTGCAGGCACCAATTACTTCCTGATTAGTGAATTCCCAAAGCTCCTTTTGAGTCCTCAGTCCTCTTCTCCCCTCTCTCTGTGGCATCTGACACTAAGGAGCACCCGCCCCCTTCCCTCCCCTCCAGCTTCCGTGCAGTCGCAGTCCCTAAGCTCTCCTCCCACCTCGGCAGAGACCCCTTTCCATCCTCCCTCAGTGACTTCTCTGCTCTGAGCACCCCTTCCTTTCTTCTCCTGCTCCCTTGCATCATCCTGTTGCTGAAGCTTCAACTATTCCCTCAATATCCCCTCAAACCCAGTGCCTCTCCAACGAGACGGAGCAGTTCCTCTAAGTGAGACCCTCTGACAGACCGCGTGGGCTGTTATTGCTACAACAGTTCATAAGCATCTGTCCAGCACTGGGGAGGCAAAGATGGAGGGCCAGGGCCCCACTTGCCAGAAGTCACACCCCGTCTCCCAGGCTCAGACACCAGGAGTTGACTGCGACATCAGCCCCTTTCTCCCTCCCTCCCTCCCTTCCATCCAATCCACCACCTCTTCCCATGCAAACTCAAGCAACCCTGCCAGTCTCCCTCATGCTACCCTTCCTTTCCATTCAGATACTCTTAAGCCCCTTTCACCTCGCCCCTGGCCTCCTGCGAGTCTCCCAAGCATTCTAGCTCCTCCCAGGTCCTCTCCCCACAATCACTATTATCCTTTTAAGCACAAGTACGAGTCACATTATTTCCCAGCAGAACTTTGGATGGTACTCTGCTACTTCTTGAATAAGGCCAGATTCCTTCACTGGCATTCAAGGTCTGGCCCCTTACCCTTCCAGGCAAATGGAAAAACTTGCATTATCCCAAATGGCCCTGAACTTCTACCCCACTCCATGCCTTTGCTCTCCCTGTGCTGGCTTCTACCTTCAGATGTACGTGCAGGACTTCTGCTTTTCACTCTAAATACCTTTGTACTGTTCAAATTTTTTTATAGTTAACAAAAATTACTTTGAATTAAAGAGTGATGAGTTTCAGGGACTAGTCTAAAACAACTTCCTTTACCTGCCCTCCTTGACCATGCCAGCCCAAGACAATTTTTCTTTTTATTCTGAAAATTCTTCTCTGAATTTTATTCACTCTTAACGTGGACTTCCTGTTATAGTGGTTGGTACTAACATCACTTCTTCCTAACTCGATTTTTAGGTCCTTCAGGGCAAAGCTGGGTCTAATTCAGCCTAACTCCCACAGTCCCTTAGTCATTGCCCATGATAGGCCTACAATAAATATCAGAGGAAGTCAAGGCGTTATGACTTTTTTTTTTTTTTTGCGGTACGCGGGCCTCCCACTGCTGTGGCCTCTCCCGTTGCGGAGCACAGGCTCTGGACGCGCAGGCTCAGCGGCCAGGGCTCATGGGCGCAGCCGCTCCGCGGCACGTGGGATCCTCCCGGACCGGGGCACGAAACCGCGTCCCCTGCATCGGCAGGCGGACTCTCAACCACTGCACCACCAGGGAAGCCCGCGTTATGACTTTTATCTTAAGGATGCCAATCTGAATTTCCCCAGTTTTAGCAAGTAAAAATGGACTCTTAAGTTGAAATATAGGATCTTTACATTATGCATTTTCCAATGAGTTAATCATTTAAATTCCTTTTTATGCCACAATTTTTTTGGGTAACTTTACACATCACTGTAAAGGCTGGAACACTCTGTATTGAAGGTTAGGTGTGTGTGTGTGTGTGTGTGTGTGTGTGTGTGTGTGTGTGTGTGTGTGTGTGTGTGTGTGTGTGTGTGTGTGTGTGTGTGTGTGTGTGTGTGTGTGTGTGTGTGTGTGTGTGTACACATGTGCTGGCCTACTTTTTCAAGATTCCCCAGAAGTAAGATCACTAAAGAATGAGACCAACCTAAACCTCTCCAAAATTGTAACAAGAGCAAGCAGGTATTCTCTGTCAGATCCACCCACCCAAAGAAAAAGGACTGACAGGGTTTGAGTCCCTCCACAGAGTTTGTCATCAATTGTCACCCCAGAAATCTAAGTGCCAAAACTTCAGCAACGCAGGCAAGGCCCTCGTAAATGCTCATTCCATGTGAAAAGCCCTCATTAAACCCTGAGTTATATTTAGAGAAAAATAGAACAGAAGTTATATTTAGATGAAATGGCTTAAAAGAACTTTCCCAAAAGCAGCATGTTTATACCGATCTTCCAAAAGAAGAGGTTTTATCAATACTTGGCTTTTACATACAACTCCTAAAAACCAGAAAACGTCTCTATACGTACAAAGATTTCTGCTTGGACTCCTTTGTGTCAGGAAGGAAACAGGAGCACCCAGGATATCAGCAGGACTGCCCATGGGAAGCAGTGGGATGCGAAGGACTTGTTTGGAGGACAGAGTAATTTCCTACAGAAATCTGAGTTGTGATGGTCTGAGCAATCTATGAATAACTTGGTGCTTGAGCTGCACAAAGGCAGCTCTAAAATGTATACACTGGACCCCAAACTAGAGATTTCCTCAGCAACCCTACCTGGAAGTGCTCTTTTCCAAAATGTCATTAGCACTCACACTGTGGTCACGGTCAAACGCCTGTCACTTTGCTGCTCACTCGCTGAACCACAAGCTGCCTTTTCTTTGTGGCTCTGATTAGTCCAACTATTTCTGACATCTGCTTTCTTCTGTGCTGACTTACATTTTCCTAACCAAATTCTAGTCAACAGCACCAAGGTGGTTTAGTGAACTGGTGAAGCCTTTGCATGAATGAACGTATAATTTCGTGGGGCTACTGGAAGGAGTGAGAAGTGATTTGTGGCCGTTATTCCTCTCTTCACAGGCCACAGGGTCCCCAGAGCCCCAGATGAGAATGAATCACGGCTCGGAGGCTTGGCACACACCCCGGGTTAAGGGGACCTCTTCTCTAAAGAGCCTCAGGAAGAGGCCACTTCCCAGCCTCCCAGCCAAACCAGAGTGGAGGGCAAAGGTAATGAACGGGGAGGAGATGGCCAGACTGGAGGACTGGCCGGCCCCCAGTTGTCCCAGAAGGAATTTTGCCAGTGGGTGAGGGTGCTGCAGCCCTGCTGCTATTCCTAGAGTCAATTAATACTATTCCTAGGGTCAATTAATACCCTGAGAACGCTCCAGCCAAACCTCACGTTTGCCTCTGGCCTGGTATTTCCAGAAAGTGTTAGGGCGTAAGAGAACTAAGGTCACCCAATTTTATACCACTTATAGGCCTTAGAGCAGCAAGGACTAAGGTTGTGAAACTTAGATGCGAAACCAAAAAAGACTTAGGCTGCTAAAAGAGAGACCAGATCATAGAATCCACCCCCCCCCCACCCTTCAGCCACCTTCCTCCCCCTTCTCCCCCCACATCTCTCTATCAATACATTCCTTTTACCAGGCAGGGACCCCTACAGAGGCCCACTGTCTGCACCTATAGTTTGCCTACAGTATCACATTAATATAATCATTAATCACATTAATATAATCATCCAAAGGAAAAGCATCATCTCAGTCCTACAGTCCAGACAATCAAGTGCTTAAGTGTTTCCTCCCCTGCTTTCCTAACAGTCATTGACGCCCAAGGATAGAGTCAAATTAGCAGGTTCTACTGAGCTGATCTAACGGCAGGAAACTTCAATAAACTTTGTAACCAGGCAGGTCAAAATACAATGACAGACACATAAGGGGCACAGAAACAATGGGGGCATTGAACTTACTTTTCTGCAAGGGCAATTCATCAGGGAGGCAAGATGGAAACAGGAGAGTGAGGCAGGACATACTAGGTCCCGTATGAAGGATCAACAGGGAGAGGGTGAGTGTTCTTGGAGGCTCAAAAAGGAGGACAGTGACATGGGCTCAGGCAGGGAACAACTGCAGGAATGAGCAGGGACAGTCAAAAGCATGCAGAGGGGAAAGGCTGGCTTCCTCAAGGAGGGCTCCAAAAATCCCATGCAGGCCTGGATGCAGTAATCAGGAATAGCCAGTACCAAAAAGAAGCAGCCTTTGGAAGCTCTTAGTCAAAAGTACATGTAAGATGGTAGAAAGAAGGAAGGGTGGTAGAAGCTGGTAAAAGAAAGTAGGGGACTGACACAAACAAAATCTGTCCCATTTGGGCTCCTGAGGGGGAGGGGAAGAGCAGCATATGAAGACTGGCAGTCGTCACCATTCAAAGAGGAAGAATCAAAATGCCCTGGTGAGAAAGGGGAAAGGAATAGCTAGCTTGAGTGAAAGAATTAGTCATATTTGGAACATTTCTGGCGACTTTACCTGCACCAGGACATGGATCGGTGCTGACTCACAGAAATGCCAAACTCCTTTTCCCAGACAACTAAAGGTAAAATGGAGAAAAGGGACTCTGATAGTGTAGTGACCTACCTTTTCACACACACACGTACAGAAACCCTACTAAAACTTTCAGAACTGAGCCACATCTGCGGACACGGAAGAGAATCTGTGAAAACCTGAACGACGTTACTGCAGTTTGTTTTGCTCAACTTTTACTCACACATTTTTCTTTTAACATGAATGAGAAAAAACAACAGCCAGATGCCCGCATCCAGCTCATATTCAGGACTTACATTCGGGAGTTCCCAGGATGCACCAAGGCAGGGCCAAAGGTGCAGGGTCTTCCCTGCTTGAAAGGAGAGGGCTGTGCGGCTCCACTCTGCTCTCGGTTGGCCAGAGTCCCCAACCTCCACTCCCACACCCCAACCGGCCGGCAGAGCGGCCCCACTGAACCGGCGGCAGATGTCTCCACTCTCCACCGACCACTGTACCATGACGGCAGGGATGGTCCATTCAGCACCAGCGTTTCCCAGGCAGCCCTTTAACTATGATTATTATTTAAGGACAACTTGAGCATAAAGTGAGTTTGTCGGGTCAGCTCTTAAGGCGCCAAACACCTTCCACCCCGAATCAACAACAGCACGAACTGGCGGGCACTGGGAAACCGGGCAGGGAGCAAAGTGAACCACTACGGCGTGCAGGCGCCCAAGCAGCAGCGCGCAAGAGCCTGGCGCATAGTAGGCAGGTGTTCACTCAAGATCTGCCATCGGACCTAGCACCTGGGCAGCGGGCCCTCGGGTGGGGTGGCAACTCAGGGGACAAAAAAGCCTGGCCAGCCCCGGGCTGTGCCCCTCGCGACGCGGGGGGCGGGAGTTAGAGCCAGGGAGGGGGCGAAGGAATCCGCCCTCATTTGCACGTCGTCTGGGGCCCGGTCAATTTGCTTAATCACGGCTCTAAATGCCAGCGCGCAGCACACAATGCGCGCCCATTAACAGGTTTAAAGTGTCGCAGCGCTCGCTTTAAATGAGAAAAGCCGGCAACAAAGGGCGAAAAAGCCAAGTTCCTCAACTTGAAGAATGCCTCGATTCGCCCTCGAAATCATCTCGGCGAGTTTAAAATCCCGAGCTCTACAGAAAAGTTGAGGCCCCCGCGCGAGGGCTGGGGGTGGGGAGGGGTGTGTGTGAATAACCCGCCACGAATACTGGGTTTCTTAGGAACGAACTCACAGCCGCCCAGCGAAACTGGAGTCGTGGGGCAGCGTCGCCAACCCTGCTCCCCCGGCCCCACTGCCCAACTGCCAGGGAAAGCTGACCGATTTCCAGGAAGGAAGCGAGACCCCACACACACACACACACACACCCGCCCAACCGGCACAAATCCAAGTTTCCCTTTAGTGCGGGCAAAGAATTCTGGAGACCAAGGAGGACCCCAGAAGTGGACCCCAAAGCCGCTCCCCAGCAAAAGGGGAGCATGTAAAGGCACTTTCCTTTCATGCAGGCACTGCCTAGAGCAGCCTAACCCTCGACCGCCAGAGTAGTTCAACCCCGTAAGCAAGTTCTGCCCAGGATCCTCACGGGACGGCCCCATCCCCCATCCCCCACCCTGTCGCCGAGCCCGGGGGCGCATCTCGCGGGCCCCGGCCGCCCACCCGCCCCGGCGCAGCGGGACGGGCACTCACCGTGCGCGCTCCTCCCGGAGACAGGGGTCCGTTGGGGAGGTACGGGCTGCTCAGGTCCGGTATCATCAGGAACGGGTACCCAGGGTAGGGGGGACCCTTAAAGAACGCGCCGTCCTGGGGCCTTCTCACTGCGGGCAAGACCAAGGAGGGGGTAAGGTCGGGGTCCCCGGGACAGCGCCGAGGCTGGGGACCCGGAGTGGGGACCGGAGACCAGAGCGCCCCCCACGCGCGCCCCAGGACTGCTGAGGCAGACAGGGGCGGAGAGCAGGGGCAGGGGCACGGCCACGGGGGTAAGGGGTACCGAGATCGGCCGGAGATGAAGCGCCGAGCGCCGCGGGGCCGGGAGTGGGGGCTGCCGGGGCCGGCACTTACCTTCGGCAAAATAGTCCCGCGGCTTCTGGAAAGCGTCCCGGGCGGGCTGCGGACGCCTCTCCGCCTACGGAGGAGACACAAAGGCGAAGGCGGGTGAGCGAGCGCGGGGCTGGGGTCCCCCGGGGCGGCCGCGGAAGCCTCCTCACCTCCGAGTCCGAGCTGCTGCTCTGGTTCTCCGACTCGTTAACCAGGGACGACTTGACTTCGTCCAGGTCCCGCTGCGCCGAGGCGCTGTCGCTGCTCGGCTCCTGCTCCTCGCCCCCCTCGTCCTGGAAGGGGATCAGCTCGTCGTTGGCCCCGAGGTCATCCCCTCCGCCGGCCGCCCCGGCGCCCGAGCCGCCGCCGCCGGCGCCTCCCCCGCCGCCGCCGCCGCCGAGCTGGGGCATGGTGGGGCCGCGGGCCGGGGCCGCCGCTCTCGGAGCCCCTCGCCGCCCGCGCCCGGCCCGGCGCCCGCCCCTCCCTCCCTCCCGCTGGCCGGCCCGGTCCGCTCGCCGCCGCGGCGGCCGCAGCAACAAAGTTTGACAGGGCGTGGCCCGGAGGGAAGCTGGGCCGGCGCGGCCGGGCCGGGGCGGGGGCGGCTCGGCTCGGGCCCCACCGGCAGCGCGGAGCCCGGGGCTCCCCAACTCGCTGCCGCCGCCGCCTGCTCCGCCGGGGTGTCCCAGCGCCTGGCCCGCCGGGGAGGGGCGAGCGGGGAAAGGGAGGAGGGACCGGCGCGCGGGCCAGGGGGGCCGGAGGGAGGAGCCCTGCTGCAAGCTGACACCCGCGCGCCTCGCAGAACCCGGAGAGCTCCGGCGCGCACACACTCGCATTCACACTCGCCTGCCGCTCGCTCACACCTTCCGGGGCTGCGCCTCCCCGCAGCTTGCACCGCCCTCGCGCCCAGACTCGCCCAGACCCCCTCCCCGCGCCCTACCCTGCACCCCCGCGGCCCTGTCTCCACCCTCCGGCCGACCGCTCGGGTCCCGCCCCCACCCCTAGACATCCCCTAACTTTCTTCCCGAGAGCCCCCAGAACTCCGCACCGGCTCCACACCCCTCCCACCGGATCCGCGCGCCGGCGGGCGGCACTGCCCCCTGCGGGAAAGCTTCGGACCCACAGACCGGCCGGGGACACTCTCGGTGCCTGGAGACCTCGCAGCGCTGGGTCCCTCCCTGCCTGGTCGCCCTCGCCGGCTGCGTAGGGCACAGGATTGGGGAAATATATGGCACCCCGGAATATGCCGGGCGGCCTCCCGCTCCTCTTTCCTGTGGGGTTCCAACGCGCCCCCCGCCCCAGTTCAGGTTTTCGACTTTGTTCAGGTGTCCAGAGTCACCCAAGCTGAAATCCCAAAGATCACCTTCGCCCCATAGCTCCGGACTAGGTCCTTAATCGAATAACTCACGGTCTTGGTTTCAGAAAGAATTCGGATTTGGTTCGTTGAGAAGGAAGATTGTCTGCCCAGTGACCTTTGAAGCGTTCACGAAGCTGCCTCGAGAGCCAATGAACGTATGAAAAATGCCCGACCAGCCTCATGCTTAAAGAAATGCCTCCTGTGATAACGTTAAAATATCATCTCTCCACCCAGTTCAGGAAAGTTTGAAAAAGTGGATCTTGTGTCCTCCATAGTGGGGAACTACTGGTGGGAGCGTCCGTTTTAAAACCAGACTGGAAGGCAGAATGGGAGTACTTAAAACTATTTTAAACGCGACTTGCAGAGGAGTTTTACCAGCGATGTGTATACGTATGGTCAAATTCACAGATACAAGAAAGTTCAAAGCAGCAGGGAGGCTGGTGAAAAAAAGAGTTCTGGGACTTTCTTACGGTGAGAGTCTGTGCAACAACTAGCCCAGGAGAATGAGGCCCCTGCACGTAAGGATCCTAAAATGATTTTGGAGAAACACCCTTAAGTGAAAATGTATATGGTACTCACTCTTCTTTTTTGTTCTCTAAAAATGACATACCTGTGTTTACTTTTTCATGGAAAGAAAGCCTGAGAAGACGCACGCCAAATTATTATCAAATATTTCTGGGAAGGGGGATAATTGAGAGGAGAGGGACAGTTTTGTTTTCTACTTTCTACATATTTTATTGTTTACAGCAAGCAGATGTGACTTATCTATATTTTCACACAATTAGTACATGAATATAGTTTCATAAAACTTCAAACAACAGAGATGCATCTTGAGAAAAAACTAAAAGTTTCTCTTCCCCCCACCTCCTTCCCACACCTCCCTCCAGTTAATCACTGTTACTAGTTTGATGTACATCCTCCCAGACATCTTAGGCAGTTGTGTACACCTGTAAACACATATACAAATATTCAGGTTTACTTTCACGAAAATAGAATTATACTGTTCATGTTATTGCGTGATATTTCATTTTTACAAGTTTTTGAAAGTCAGAAGGATTTTTTCATGTGGTCCATAAACATGTGAAAAACCTATCGTATTAGCCTCCCATGGTTTTGCTGTAACACATCACTGCAAACTGTGCCTTAAAACACCAGGAATGTATTCTCTCACTGTTCTCGAGGCCGGAAGTCCGAAATGAGTTTCACTAAATCAAAATCAAGGTGTTGGCAGGGCCATGTTCCCTCTGAGGCTCCAGGGAGAATATACTTCTTGCCTCTTCCAGCTTCTGGTAGCTGCCGGCATTCTTGCGATCTCATCACTTGTTTCTGCCTCTGTGGTCACATGGCCTTCTCGTTTGTCTTTGTCAAATCTCTCTGCCTCCTTCTTACAAGGAAGGACGCTGTGATGTCATTTAGGGCCCACCCAGATCATCCTGGATAATCTCCCCATCAAGATCATTAACTTAATCACACCTGCAAAGACCCCATTTCCTTATAATCACACCTGCAAAGACCCCATTTCCTTATAAGGTAATATTCACAGGTTCCAGTGATTAGTACACTGATCTTTGGGAGTGAGCCATTATCAACCTACCATACCCATCAACCTCGAAGAAATACAAATTGAAACAGCACAGAGATACCATTTTTCATCTATCAGATTGGCAAAGGTAGAAAAGAATAGCAACACCCAGCTTTGGCCCTTGTGCTGAGAAACATACAGCTGCTGGGCATACTCTTGTGTAACATTTCTGAAGGGAAGTTTGGCAATACCTATGAAAATTTTTAAAAAGTGTAAACCCTTTGACTCACCTCTGTGCTTCTAGGATTTTATACTAAGGAAATAACAAGGTACACTAGGAAGCCTGTAGAAGTGTCGTTATCACAGTGAAAAGCTAGAAATAACCTCAAGGTCCCCAAATAGGGAAATGTTAAATAAAATCATTTTATTTGGGACTTCCCTGGTGGCACAGTGGTTAAGAATCTGCCTGCCAATGCAGGGGACACGGGTTTGATCCCTGGTCCGGGAAGATCCCACGTGCTGCGGGGCAACGATGCCCATGTGCCACAACTACTCAGCCTGCGCTCGAGAGCCCGTGAACCACAACTACTGAGCCCGCGTGCCACAACTACTGAAGCCCACGTGCCTAGAGCCTGTGCTCCGCAACAAGAGAAGCCGCTGCAATGGGAAGCCCGCCCACAGCAACAAAGAGCAGCCCCCGCTCACCGCAACTAGAGAAAGGCTGCGTGCAGCAACGAAGACCCAACACAGCCAAAAAAATAATAATTAAAAAAAAATCATTTTATTTAACATGATTTGTATATATTTTATTTAACATGGCGTGAAGGCCAGCAGGTCTCCCTGGGATCTGCAGTTGAACTAGATGGGGCAGAGGAAGATAAGAATGAAGGTCAGCTCACAGAAAACAAACTTATGATTACCAAAGAGGGAAGAGGGGGAGGGATAAATTAGGAGTTTGGGATTAACGTATACACACTACTATATATAAAATAGATAAACAACAAGGCCTACTGTATAGCACAGGGAACTATATTCAATATCTTATAATAACAATGAAAAAGAATCTGAAAAAGAATATATATATATATATATATATATACACACACACATATGCCCGTATGAATCACTTTGCTCTACACCTGAAACTAACATATTGTAAATCAACTAGAAGTCAATAATTTAAAAAAAAGAATGAGAGTCAGCTGATGCTGTGCCTGGGCACTACCACAGTAGTCACAGCTGTCCTTGTTTTACCTCCTTGATAGGTTACAAATTCCCTGGGGCATAAATCATATCCTGTGCGTATGTAGCACTCCATCAATAGACGTTGAATTAATGAGCAAACGTATAAATGAACTCACATCTTAGAGGAAGTCCTGAGGTGTTATAGAATGGTGGAAATAATAGTAATGGCCATTATTCAGTCACTAATTTATACGTTAGTTGGAATGCAACAAATTATTGTTCACCTACTATGTGTCGGGTATTGTGCTAGGAGGCACTGGAAACAGCAATGGACAAAATAAAGCAAAACCAAATACTTGGGAGGAGGGATAAATTAGGAAGTTGGAATTAACATGTACACCCTACTATATATAAAATAGATAACCAACAAGGACCTACTGTATAGCACAAGGAACTATACTCAATATTTTGTAATAACCTATAAGGGAAAAGAATCTGAAAAAGAATCTATATCTATATCTGAATCACTGTGCTGTACACCTGAAATAACACGACATTGTAAATCAACTATACTACAATTAAAAAAACAAACAAGCAAACAAAACCAAACACTGCTGTCCTCATGGAACTTATGTTGTAGTGGGGGAGAATTTATTCAACATCTACTATGGTTTCTCTCAACTCTTGTCCCTTTGTCTGTTATCACTAATTTGGCATTTACTGATATATATTGAACTGTGAATCATATTTTCATGTATGTGTGTGCCGCCTCTAGAGCCAACTCTTATACTGAGTGGACATTGCACAATAGATTGGCCAGGGGTGAGTAGAGGGAGGGGACTAGTTAAGGGGTTAATGTAATTGTTTCGGCTTGATCTGAACTAGGGTGGGCCAGTGAGAATGGATTGAGGGGAGGGATCTGGGGCTCTAAGAAAATTTATAAGGAAAGGTCAAAAGAACTTGCATATTGGGCTTCCCTGGTGGCGCAGTGGTTGAGAGTCCGCCTGCCGATCCGGTCCGGGAAGATCCCACATGCCACGGAGCCGCTGGGCCCGTGAGCCATGGCCGCTGAGCCTGAGCGTCCGGAGCCTGTGCTCCGCAACGGGAGAAGCCACAACAGCGAGAGGCCCGCGTACCGCAAAAAAAAAGGACTTGCATACTGAGGAAAGGGGGATCATCTAGGGTGACTCAGGTTCTAAGCCAAGGATGACTGAGAGAACTATACGTCACCGACTTACAGAAAACCAGGAGGGGCTTTGGGGTTATCGGTAAGGAGGGAAGATTTTTATTAAGTAAATTTTTATTGAAGTTAAACATACGTGCACAAAACTGCAAAAAAGTAGTGCACAGTTGAATGAATTTTCACAAATGGAACACGTCTGTGTAACCACCACCAGGATGAAGATTTAGAACGTTAAGAACAATCTTCATGCTCTTCTCAGTCTTTACCTTTCCCTAAAAGTAGTCCCGATTCTGATACATATCACCATAGACTAGTTTTGCCTGTTTTTGAACTTCATATAAGAGGAATCATACAGTATTTTTATCTGCTTTTGCATAACCTTATTTCTGTGAGATTCATCCTTGTTATCGCATGTAGCAGTTTTTCTTTTCTTTTTTGAGTTGCTGTATAAATTATGTCATATGAACACACCACAATTTCTGTACCCATTGTTTTGTTGATGGATGTTTGAGTATTTTCACAGTTTTTGGCCAAATGATGCTGCTATGAGCATTGTTCTCTACATTGTTGGATACTCACTTCCATTGAGTCCTAGGGGTGTAATTGCTTTATCTTGGGATAGGCATTTGTCCAGCTTTCTTAGATTTTGCCAATGAATTTTCCAAAATGGTCATACACCAATTTACACTTCCACTAATAGTATACAATAGTTCCATTCCTCCACATTCTCGTCCATACCTGGTCTTGTCAGTATATATTTTAATAGCTTTAGCCATTCTGGTTTGTGTATATTAGTAACTCATTATGATTTTAATTTATATTTCCCCAAAGACTGATTTTGTTGACTACCTTTTCATATGCTTCTTGGTTATTTGGATATTTTCTTTTATGAAGTACCTGTTCAAGACTTTTGCCTATCTTTCTCTTGGGTTGCCTGTTTTTTTCTTATGGATTTGTATGAGTCCTTTATATATTCTGGATATGAGGATCTTGTCAGACATGTCTAATACAAATATTTTCTTCTAGCCTGTGGCTTGCCTTTTTATTCTGCTAATGATGTCACGTGAGGAATAGAAATCTTAAGTGTAATATAGTCCGCTTTATCATTCTTTCCCTTTATTTTAGTGCTCTTGGGTCCTGTTTAAGAAATCTTTGCTCACACCGAAGTCATGAATATATTCTCTATTATGTCCTAGAAACTGTATTGTTTTACATTAAGTTCAGATCTATAATCAATCTGAAATATATCTTTGTGTATGGCTTGAATTAGAGGTCATGGTCCTCCCCTCCATACGTATGGCTGCCAATGCCATCCTTTCCCCTTTCACTGCAATGGCACCTTTATCATAAGTGTAAGTGTGGGTCTGTCTCTAGGTTTTTCCCTTAGTCTATCTGCCTAAACTGGCACCCATGACACATTATAGATGTGTAACAAGTATTGAAATCTGTTAGTGCAAGTCCTTTGACTGTTCTTCAAGATCATCTATGCTATTTTTGGCCTTTTAAATGCCATATTGTTTTATAATGTAGGTTTTATTATTATTACTGATGTATAATGAGGCCAACAGATCAGGAGATGGCTTCCTTTGAAAAGATAGTTTGTTACTCACAGTCCCAAGAGGGCGGGACATGCCAGCCTACCCAGGGCCACATGGAGAAACACCAGGGTTCATTAGGAGGCAGAAGGAACAGGGAGAAAGCATGGGCAAGAATCTTTTTTGTGGTTTTCATGGGAAAGAAGAGGAGAGGCAGGGTAAGCAGGCTAAGCAGATTTGGGACTGGCTTGCTTGAATAATTTCAGCAAGCTTTGGTGTATAGACTCTGTCTTGAGTTACCTGGTACCTGGCTCTGGGATCATTAGGGCAAGGAAGTATTGGCCTAGAGTAGAAGAGCCCGGTGAGAGCCTAGTAAAGATGGTGGCTGTGGGGGTATGGGTGTTGCATTGTTTGATTTGGACATGAAAGGCTCATTCATAGGAGGGTCATTTGCTATCTCTAGGAATTAGCTTGCCTTGGGAGGGCAGTCTCTCCTGGATTAGCGAGGCCCCCGAGATATGAAAACGGCATGAAATATAGAAAATAAAAAACATGATTAATACACATATAAATTTTAGAATCAGCATGTTAATTTCCACAAAAAAGATCTGCTGGAATTTTTTTATTGGCTTTGTATACTGAATCTATTGATCAATTTGGAAAGAATTAATATCCTATAATATTAAGTCTTCCCATTGATGAAACCAGAAAATTTTTACTTTTTCATATTAATTGAGGTTTTCTTTAATTTCTGTGGGTGATAATTTTTAGTTTTCTATGTAGAAACGTGCATATCTTTTGTTCAACTTATTGCTAGGTATCTTCTATATTTTAATACTATCTAAATTGTATCTTTTATTTCATTTTCTCATTATTTATTGCTGGTATGTAGAAATACAATTGATTTTTGTTATATTGAGCTTGTGTTATATTGATCTTGTGTTATAAAATGAGTTGGTAATTATTCCTGCTTTCTCTACTCAATGGAATAGTTTATATAAGATTGTATATTAGTATCCTAGGGCTGCCCTAACAAAGTGCCACAAACTGGGTGGATTAAAACAACAGAAATGTATTCTTTCACAGGTCTGGAGGCTGGAAGTCCAAAATTAAGGTGTCAGCAGAGTTAGCTCCTTCTAAGGGCTCTGAGAGAGAGTCTGTTCTCTGGGTCTGATGGTGAATTTTGTGTCAACGTGACTGGACCACAGGGTGCCCAGATTAAATATTATTTCCGGGTGTGTCTGTGAGGGTACTTCTGGATGAGATTTGCATTTGAATTGGTGGACTCAGTAAAGCAGATTTCCCTTCCTAATGTGGGTGGGCATCATCCAATCCATTGAGGATCTGAATAGATCAAAAATCAGGGGACAGGAGGATTCGGTCCCATCCAGCCTGCCTGTTCAGCTAGAATATTGGCCTTCTCCGACCCTTGGACTGGGGTTTACACCATCAGCTCCCCTGGTCCTCAGGCCTTCAGACTTGGATTGGAATTATACCACTAGCTTTCCTGGGTCTCTAGCTTATAGATGGTAGAGGGTGGGTCTTAGCCTCGATAATCACTAGAACCAATTCCTCATAATACATCTCTTTTTTTCTCTCTCTCTGTATCTATTCATCTAGAGATAGATCGATTGATCTAACAATTTATCTATGTCTATATCTATTTGTATTCCTATTGATTCTGTTTTCTTTGGAGAACCCTAACTAATATACATTTCTCCCCTAGCTTCTGGTGATGGCCAGCAATCCTTGTTGTTCCTTGTCTTGTAGACACACCAATCTAATCTCTGCCCTCATCTTCACATGGCATTCTCTGTGTCTTCACATGGCTGTCTTGTTATAAAGACTCAAGTCATACTGGATTAGGGGCTCATCCTACTCCAATGTGATCTCATCTATAACTAATTACATCTGCAATGACCCTATTTCCAAACGAAGTCACACTTTGAGATACGAGGGGTTAGAACAACAACAGATCTTTTGGGGGGAACACAATCCCCCAAATTGTATTATTTTTTCCTTAAAAGTCTGAAAGAATTGATCAGTGAAGCCACATGGGCTTGGAGTTTGTATTGTGGGAAATTTTGAAATTATGGGTTCTACTCCTTTAATAATAATAGAACTATTCAGGGACTTCCCTGGCAGCCCAGAGGTTAGGACTCGGCGCTTTCACTGCCGTGGGCCTGGGTTTGATCCCTAGTCGGGAAACTAAGATCCCACAAGCCATGCAGTGTGGTCAAAAAATAAATATAAATAAATAAACTATTCAGGTTTTTCAGCTCTTATTATGTCAGTTTTCATAGTTTTTCAAGGAATCTGTCCATTCATCTAAATTTTCAAACTTATTGGCAGAGTTCTTCAAAATATCCTCTTACTTTTTAAATGTCAATATGTTTAATATCTGATGTTCCCCTTTCACTACTATGATATACCTTCTCTCTTGAAAAGTATATCACCTAGGGCAGTGGTCCCCAACCTTTTTGGCACCAGGGACTGGTTTCATGGAAGACAGTTTTTCCACGGGGTGGGGGGTGCGGAATTGTTCAGGCGATGGGGAGCGGCAGATGAAGCTTCGCTCACTTGCCCGCCGCTCACCTCCTGCTGTGCAGACCAGTGCCGCACAGGCTGCGGACCGCTAACAGTCCACAGCCCAGGGGTTGGGGACCCCTATCTAGGGGGCTTACCTGGTGGCCCAGTGGGTAAGACTCTGTGATCCCAATGTAGGGGGACCGGGTTTGATCCCCGGTTGGGGAACTAGATGCTGCAACTAAGAGTTCGAATGCTGCAACTGAGAAGTTCGCATGCCCCAACTAAGAAGTCCGCATGCTGCAACTATAGATCCCGCGTGCAGCAACTAAGACCTGGCACAGCCTAAATAAATAAATATTTTTTAAAAATCACCTAATTTCCAAACATTTGGAGATTTTCAAAGTTTCTTTTTCCTTTTTTAAGTTGTTTTTTAACTTATCTCTGCTGTGGTCAAAGAACATACTCTGCATGACAGTTCTTTGAAATTTGCATGTGCACTTAAAAGCACGGAGATTCTGCAGTTGTTGGTGCAATATTCTATGTATGTCAAGTTTGTGAATTGCATTGTTCAAGTCTTTTGTATCCTTGTTGATTTTGTGTGCCTTGTTCTATCATTTAGAGGAAGAGATATGTTAAAATTGCCAGCTATGTTTGTAGTTTTTGTCAATTTCTCCTTTTAGTTATGTTTTTTTCCTGCATAGATTCTGAAGCTATGTTATTAGGTAAATACAAATTTGAATTATTATATCTTTCTCTTTTTAATTATGAAATGTCTCTCATATTTCTAGTAATATTATTTTTTAAAGTTTGCTTTGTCTAATATTACTATAGATGAAGCAGCTTTCTTTAGGTTAGTGTTTTCACCTTTATCTTCTTTTATCCTTTCACTTTCAACACACTGTATCCTCATGTTACAGGTGTAGCTTTTGTAAGAAGCATAGAGTTACTTTTTTCAAAAAATTATTTAATTTATTTATTTTTGGCTGTTTTAGGTCTCCGTTGCTGCGCTCACGCTTTCTCTAGTTGTGGTGAACAGGGGCTACTCTTCATTTTGGTGCATGGGCTTCTCATTGCGGTGGCTTCTCTTGTTGTGGAGCATGGGCTCTAGGGCTTGGGCTTCAGTAGTTGTGGTGCACAGGCTCAGTAGTTGTGGCGCATGGGCTTAGTTGCTCTGTGGCACATGGGATCTGCCCGGACCAGGGCTGGAACTTGTGTCCCCTTCATTGGTAGGTGGATTCCCAACCACTGTGCCACCAGGGAAGTCCCTATAGTTACTTTTTAAAAATACAATCTAAGAATTTTATCTTTAAATTTGTTTTTGTTTTTTTTTTGGCCACACCGAGTGGCTTGTGGGATCTTAGTTCCCCAACCAGGGATTGAATCCATACCCTCAGTAGTGAAAGTGCAGAGTCCTAACCACTGGACCACCAGGGAATTCTCTAAATTTGGAGTATTTAGATAATATACATTTGATAAAAGTATGAATACATTTGATTTTGATCTATCATCTTAAAGCATTTATTTTCTCATTTGTTCTTTAATATTTTTCTCCTTTATGGTTCATTACTTTGTTAGTAATACATGCTTTAATGATTCTGTGAATGTCATCCTAGAGATGACAACACACATCCCTGAATTACTAGAGTCTACCTTAAATTAGTACTTTTACCATGTCTCAGCTAACCCTAGTACAGCTTAATTCCATTATCTTCTGTCTGCTTTTTGTGCTATTGCAGTCATGTATTTTAATTCTACATATATTTTATTTTTAATTTTTATTTTTTTATTTTTTTTGTGGTACACGGGCCTCTCACCGCTGTGGCCTCTCCCGTTGTGGAGCACAGGCTCCGGACGCGCAGACTCAGCGGCCATGGCTCACGGGCTTAGCCGCTCCGCGGCATGTGGGATCCTCCCGGACCGGGGCACGAACCCGTGTCCCCTGCCTCGGCAGGAGGACTCTCAACCACTGCGCCACCAGGGAAGCCCTCTACATATATTTTAAACCACACCAAATATTAGGTTATTGTTTCAAACATCAGTAGTCATTTCTACTTATTTACCCATATACTTACCTATGCTGATGCCTTTCATTACTTCCTATTTTATCGTGCTCTAACTTGGGATCATTCTTCTTCTGCCTGAAGAATCTCCCTTTGGGGAATTCCCTAGTGGTCCAGTGGTTAGTACTCAGTGCTTTCACTCCTGGGGCCAGGTTCAATCCCTGGTCGGGGAACTAAGATCCCACAAGCTGGGCAGTGCGGCCAAAAAAAAAGTTCCCACAGAATAAAGTCATGGTAATGATTAAATGACATAAACATTTAATAAAGCTTAGCACCATACCAGTTATACAGTAAGCATTCAATAAATATTAGTTTAAAAAACGAAAAAGAAATTCCCTTTGTTTCTCCCAGAGGAGGTCTGCTGGCAATAAATTCTCAAAGTTTTTGGTTTTCTGTAGTTGCCTTTACTTTGCCTTCAACTTCATTTCAGTTCCAAAGTGTACATGTCTGTCTGTCAAAGCCTGGGTTGTATATCCTGTATCACAACTGCAAGGGAGACTGGGAGAGTGAGAGCAACAAGAGCAGTCTTAGGTTAGGCTCTCAGGAAACGGATTCTGAGAAGATTTATGTGCAGGTGTGTTAGGGAATGATCTTAGGAGCAACGTCGGTACGTTAGGGAGGGAGGCAGGGTTGAATTAGATGGAAAAGTTGAACTGCAAAGTAGTTGCAACAGAGGACTCAGCGGATGCCTAGATCTGGAGCCCTAGAGCTAGAATGTTCCTTTAGACTTGCCCCCAAATGAGGCAAGGGGCAGACTTTGCACTCTTAAACATTGAGTAGTCATTGAATATGGGCTGCCACCAGAGTAGGGCAAGACAGCTCTCTTTAGCCCAGAGCAATTTCTAAGAAAGATTCAGCTGTGAGCCATTGGCAGCCGATACTCCTGGCAGCTGAGGAAATGAGTATCTCAGTCCTAAAGAGGGAACTTCGTGTGGCACACCACAGCATTCACTACAGTCTATCCCTTGCACCACTTGGATCTGCTATCTTTGTATAGTCAGTTCGCTCTATCTGGGAACAGCTCCAGGGTTCTGAATAATCTTCTTTCCTGGGAAGACTTTTGGGAGAAAGGTTAGTGGGACAATCTATAGCCCTCACTGTTTCAGCTGGTCTCAAGCCACAATCTCTAGTCTAGCCACCTTCTAGTCTCCAATTCAAGATTTCTTTCATCTTCAATCTAGATGGCTTATCTGATGGGTGGCCTAGACCCTCATTACTGGGTAGTTTGAGCCCATTGTCACCATACTTTTCTTGGACTTTGGCTGCTTCCCTGTCCATTTATCATAAATATTGAGCAGGGAATACCAAGAGATTTCTCAGTGAATCAATCACTTGGGTGCAAAATGCATTCCTCCCCACCTCCACTGAGTAACAACAACCCCATCTCCTTCTGATGATCACAAACATTTAATTACTCCTGACAGTATGGTTATTCCTTTCCTTTTTTGCTGATTTCTTGGCACAAGGAGCCCAAGATGATGGGCAGTAGTGTAGGGAACACTTACTATGTCCTCCGGTGGAAGCAATCCCCTCTGGGAACCTGGATCTCTGGAACTTAAAATTGAAGGGATGGGAAGCTCAAATCCCCCAGGTGGGCCAATGAGAGTGATAGTAGGTAAGGCCACTCCCACTTACATTTCTTGGTTTCCAAACTCCCGTAGTCTGTCTATTGTGGATACAAGACTATATAATGAACACTGATTTAGGGTATATACTACATCCTGGAAGATGATGTCCCATTATTGTTGAGTATCATCTCTAAGCTAGTACCTCAGCTATTCCTTCAAAAAGCTAGTCCATCACTTTAGTAGTCCAGAAACTTCTGAGTGCTGTGGTATGTGTGGCATGAGATCAGTGGATCCCATTGTCATATGGTGATTGCCACACCTCCCTTGCTGTAAGTTAGGTTTCTTGATCAGAGGTGATGTTATGCAGAATTCCTTACTGGTAGATCACTCTTAAGTCATCAGATAGGGTGCTTCCGAAGCCACTGCAGGCAGAAAAGCAAGACTATATCTAGAACATATGTTAATTCCAGTCAAGATGAAGCAATGCTCCTCCCAGAGGGGTGCAATAGTCAGCTTGGCTCCAAGTGGCTGGTTGGTCTCCTTGAAGAACGGCGCTATATTGGGGACCCAGTATTGGCCTCTGCTGGCAGATTGGGTATTGCATAGCAGTAATGCTATGGTGGGTGGGAGCTCATGCTTTTGGGCTAATTAATAGCCACCAATCCTTCCACAATGCCTATTCCATTCCTGAGATGATTGTGCCAGCACTTGGATGGATGAAAACAGAGGCTGGCTGACATCACCTGACTGAGTTGTTCTGTCTGATGGCTCTTCTGTGCATAGATGTTCTCATGTGGTCATTGAAATGTAGTACAAAGACATTCACACTTTTGCCTACTTCCTTAGGTCCATCAGTACCAGGAGTTGGCAAACTAAATCCACCCACTGCCAGTTTTATAAATAAAGGTTTAAAGATGTGGCACATATATACAATGGAATATTACTCAGCCATAAAAAGAAACGAAATTGAGTTATTTGTAGTGAGGTGGATGGACCTAGAGTCTGTCATACAGAGTGAAGTAAGTCAGAAAGAGAAAAACAAATACCATATGCTAACACATATATATGGAATCTAAAAAAAAAAAAAAAAGGTTGTGAAGAACCTAGGGGCAGGACAGGAATAAAGACGCAGATGTAGAGAATGGACTTGAGGACGTGGGGAGGGGGAAGGGTAAGCTGAGACGAAGTGAGAGAGTGGCATGGACCTATATACACTACCAAATGTAAAATAGATAGCTAGTGGGAAGCAGCCGCATAGCACAGGAAGATCAGCTCGGTGCTTTGTGTCCACCTAGAGGGGTGGGATAGGGAGGATGGGAGGGAGATGCAAGAGGGAGGAGATACGGGGACATATGTATATGTATAGCTGATTCGCTTTGTTATAAAGCAGAAACTAAGACAACAAGGTAAAGCAATTATACTCCAATAAAGATGTTAAAAAAATAAATAAAAATAAATAAGTAAAGGTTTATGGGAACAAAACCATGCTCATTTATTTCCATGTCATCTATGGCTGCTTTTCCACAACAGCACAGTGGAAGAGTGGCATTGGTAACCATACGGTCAGTAAGTTTAAGATACTTGTTCTGACCCTTTACAGAAAATGTTTGCAGACTCTTCATCTACCTACCTCCAGTACCTCCTGTCTACAGTCTTCCAGTCTTTTTCCTTTCAGGTCCTTGATCTATTTGCCATTGCTGTTAAGTCTGTATGTATTTTTACCCTGGGCCACTTCTCTTTCTACACAAAGTAGATGACCGGATGTGCCACCCAAAACTCTGACCATTGGGAGGATGTCCCCTCAGCACTCTTCCTGGGTCACTGCTGAGTGAGACTGTTCCGTATCAGCGGCCCACTTTTGGCTTTTACACCAGATATCAAGGCAGTTCATCCAGGAATCAACCTTGGAATTTTGCCTCTTCCATGAGCGAGTAGTTCTAGGAAGACGCATCAGTACGACAGTGGAGGATGACATAGTGGTCTAGGCCACTTGCTTGTGTAGCTTGCTTTGGCCTCTGGCCCTACCTGCTATGTAATACTGCAATTTATAACGGATTGTTGCTGGGCTCACTCAGTCTTGTAACTTGGTAGGTCTCACAGAAACCAGCTCATGATAGGCAGTTCCGGCTCTGTGGTCACCTGATGTCCCATAGCCGCATGTTCCATCTCTATCGTGGCCCAGGAGCACACCAGGAGCTGTTTATCCAGTGGCATATAGTTGTCTTGGGTTTGCCATATACTCCTTACATGTCTTTTTTTTTCACTATAGAAACCCCTACTGTCACAATCTCCTCTATCGCATGGCCCACGTGGCAGGGTTGCTTGTAATGTTACGTGAACCAGTTGCAGAGGCTTTTCTTGCTCTGGGCCCCACTCAAAGTTGTCAGCCCTCCCTGTGATCCAATAAATAGGTCAGAGCAGGTTTCCCCAGGATGAAACATACTATCTCCAGAACGCAAAGAAGCTACCAAGTATTGTGCTTCTTTCTCGACAGATCCTTAAACACTTAATTGATGTGGTGGGCCCCAAATTCTTCCTAGGATTTATCTCCCGTTCTCTGCAGAGCATGTATTTTATAAAGGCACCAACATACTTCCCACTTCTTGCTAATGTGCTCCAATAAACATGATGTTATTGACATAATGGACCAATGTGACATTCTTCAGGATGTTCAGATAGTCCTGATCTATTTGGACTATATTATGATGGTGTGCTGACTTTAAAATATGTCTAGAGGGACTTCCCTGGTGGTCCAGTGTTTAAGACTTTGTGTTCCCAATGCAGGGGTTTGATCCCTGGTTGGGGAACCAAGATCCCACATGCCGTGCGGTGCAGCCAAATAAATAAATAAGTAAATAAATAAAAATATGTCCACAAATTCTTTCATATTTTTTACTTCAAGAGGTGGAGCTTAGTTTCTCTTTCCTTGTGGATCACTTGTTCTCAGGGAAGTTAGTGGTCATGTGGTGAGCAGACATGCAAGCAACTAATGGAAAGGCACATGTGATAAGGAACTGAGGCTTCCTGCCAACAGCCATGAATGAGTCATCTTGAAAGTGAATCTTCCAACCCTAATTAAGACTTCATATGATTGCAGGATCTGTGGATATCCTGACTGCAACCATGTGAGAGATCCTGAGTCAGAACCACCCAGCTAAGTTACTCCTGCATCCCTGACCCATAGAAACTGTGAGATAAATATTATTGTCTGCTCCAGGGCTTTTGTGACATGGTACCATGGGATGCCTGCAGAAACCTCAGCATTCATGCATGTGCAACCCTGAAGTGTGAGGTATCTTGGTCAATGGGGGATAAAAGCCAATGGATAAAAGCTTCTCTCTTTCATGACCCGGTAAACGCTTCAGAATATATCATATGGCTTCTCAGATGGTCCCACAGAATCAAGCACTAGTTACCTATAATGGTGGCCAATTTGTTAATGCATCCGTGTACTGGCTTTCCCTGTTTCTCTGTTTCACTCCCTCTTATTCCCTGGGATTGTCTTTCCCCAAAACTATTTGTACAAAATCTTTTGTTTGTTTTCAGGGGAACCCACAAGATAATGTAAAAAGGCACCTGACACAATTCAAACCTGATTTTATATACTACCCAATAGTTAGCATTGTATCTTACTTAATGTAGAAATATTGAAGTTAGGAATAGTGTTACTATCTCCATTATGGTTTAACATCATTTTGGCAGTATTAGCCAACACATATTTTACAAGGGAAAGCATATTAGATAAGAAATATAATTGAAAAGGAAGAGATAAAAATGACCTCTGTTTAGCAGCATGCCCAGTGGACCTGTGGATCTGTCCCTTGTTTCAAGTGTTTGGAGGGAAGAGACCTAGGACTCCAACCTCTGACCACCCTCCAACCTCCTCTCCAGCCACAACCTCCAGGACCATCTTCTTGGCCATCCCCTGACTCTGGGACCAGCCAACACAGAGGTTAGCTCCTCATTGCCCACCAACAAGGAGCTCCAAGATTCATCAGGATTATTGCACTTAGACGGAGGCCATTGTCAACTGCCTGGTCAACCTGCATCTGCTGGCCTCCTACACCCACTTCTTTCTGGGCTTCTATTCTGGCCATGAGGATGTGGCTCTGAGGGAAGGAGGCCCAGGAGAAGTGCCAGCGTTCCTCATGTCTCTTGAAGATGGAAAACCAGCACAGTGGCCGCACCTTCTCCCAGGACCTGCAGAAGCTGTCTCAGGATGACCGGTGTAAAACCCTGGACACCATGGAAGCCTCTGTGGCCCTGGAGGCTTTTTGGGATCTGCATGCCCTGAGCTCTGCCTGTACAATCCCCACCCCCATCTCTGTGACCTCCTGGAGAGCCACTTCCTAGATAAACAAGTGAAACTCATCAAGAAGTTGGACCACCACCTGACTAAGTTCTGCAGGCTGTCCAGCCCCTAGTCTGAGCTGGGAGAGTATCTCTTGGAAAGGCTCACCCTGAAGCAGGACCAGGAGCCACCAGAGCCCAGCAGCCTCTGAGGGATCCCTCTGCTCCCCACCTGATGTCAGAGCTTCAGCCTGAGCCTGTCTCTGTAGCCACTAGGCAGCTTTTTAACCACCCTGGAACTTTCTCTCAAGCCTTAGACCAAATGGAAACAATAATGTTTTGCAGCAACAAGCAAACAAACAACAACCCTATCTCTCTTTGCAGATAATTGTTTAGTTGGAACACCCAAAAGGGTTGAAGGAAAAACTATCACAAATGGTAAAAAAAATTTAGTAAAGTATCATGATATAAAATTAACATGTAGAAATCAATAGCCTTCATATATACAGACACTAAGCAACTAGAAGATATAATGAGAATATACATTTAAAATAGCAAAAATAGGGACTTCCCTGGTGGTCCAGTGGTTAAGACTCTGTGGTCCCAATGCAGGGGGCACAGGTTCCATTCCTGGTCGGGGAACTAAGTTTCCGCATGCCGCCTGGTGCAGACAAAAAACAAACAAAACAATAAAATAGCAAAAATAGAATAAAATATCTGTTGTAGATCTAAAAGAAATGTGCAAAACCTCTGTGAGTAAAAACTATGAAACATGCATGAAAGACACAAAAATGAACTGGAACAAATAGAGAGATGTATCATGTTCTTGGATTGGAAGACTCAGTGCTGTAAAGACGTCAATTCTCCCTAAGTTTAGTGATATATTAGTCATGCTGTCAATGGAAATTATCATCAGATTTTGATTGTTTGTTTTGTAGGGTTGAACAAAATTTTTATAAAAAGTCTATTCTTCCAAAAAGGAAGAATAAACAAGCAAGATTTGCTAGTAAAATTCCTTAAAAGAAAAGTGGAGAGTCTAGCCCTCAAAGACATTAAAACGTTATGGAGTTTTTATAACTAAAACAGCATAGAAGTGACACATGAACAGACAGACCAATGGAATTGAATAGAAATCCAGAAATGGACCTAGGTGCAAAAGGAAATTTGGCATACAAGAAAAGGTTGTATCTCAAATCAGTGGGGAAAAGACAAACTTTCAACAAATGATGTTGAGACCATATAGAAAAAGGTAACATGAGATTCATGCTTTTAATATACCAAAATAAATGATGAATGAGTAAAAGATCTAAATGTGAAAAATGAAAATACATAAATACTAGAAGAAAACCTGAGTGCATTTCTTTATAGCCTGGGAATGGGGAAAACATTAATAATTTCACAAATCAGAAGAAATAGAAGAAAAGATTGATAACTTTAACCATAAAGATATAAATATGCTTTGTGGAAGATAAATTAAGAGACAGAGAGAAAGAGGATACCATAAATTTTCAAAAGATAAATTGACAAATGGAGAAAAGGTATTACAGCTTGTATCACAAAAGGCTAATACTCCTAATGTATGAAGTGCTCCTGATTTTTATTTTTTTAATTTAATTTTTAAAAAATTAATTTATTTCTTTTTGGCTGTGTTGGGTCTTTTTTTTGTGCAGGGGCTTTTCTCTAGTTGCTCTAGGCGGGGGCTACTTTTCGTTGTGGTGCGCAGGCTTCTCATTGTGGTGGCTTCTTTTGTTGCAGAGCACAGGCTCTAGAGTGCAGGCTCAGTAGTTGTGGCGCATGGGCTTAGTTGCTCTGTGGCACGTGAGGTCTTCCTAGACCAGGGCTGGAACCCATCCCCTGCATTGGCAGGTGGATTCTTAACCACTGCACCACCAGGGAAGTCCTCCTGATTTTTTTTTTTTTTTTTGCGGGCCTCTCACTGTTGTGGCCTCTCCCGTTGCGGAGCACAGGCTCCGGACGTGCAGGCTCAGCGGCCACGGCTCGCGGGACCAGCCGCTCCGTGGCATGTGGGATCTTCCCGGACTGGGGCACGAACCAGTGTCCCCTGCAACAGCAGGCGGACTCTCAACCACTACGCCACCAGGGAAGCCCACCCCCCGATTTTTAAAATGAGAAAAATATACAAACAAAGTAGACAAAGAAATGCAAATGGCAAAGATGTACAATCTTTTTCATAATAAGGGAAGTGTTTATTAAAATTACCCTGAGATAATATTTCTCCCTTTTCCTGAGATAATATTTCTCCCCTAAGATTGGCAAAATCCAAAAGTTGACAGCATACTCTGATGGTGAGATGTAGGGAGTTAGGCTCTCTCATACATTACTCACGGAATGCAAAGTGATACAATCTTTATGGAAGGCAACCTGGCAATATCTAGCAAAATTAAATATGCATTTACCCTTTGATTTAGCAATCCTACTTCTAGGAATTTATCACAAAGAGTCACAGGTAAAACTATGAATGACATACAAACAAGGAGTTCATTGCAGCACTATTTGTGATAAAAAGGAGTGTATCTGGGGCTTCCCTGGTGGCGCAGTGCTTGAGAATCTGCCTGCTAATGCAGGGGACATGGGTTCGAGCCCTGGTCTGGGAAGATCCCACATGCCGCAGGGCACCTAGGCCCATGAGCCACAACTACTTAACCTGCACGTCTGGAGCCTGTGCTCCGCGACAAGAGAGGCTGCGATAGTGAGAGGCTCATGCACCGTGATGAAGAGTGGCCCCCGCTTGCCACAACTAGAGAAAGCCCTCGCACAGAAATGAATACCCAACACAGCAAAAATAAATAAATAAACTCCTTACCCCCAACATCTAAAAAAAAAAAGATCCTTTAAAAAAAAAAAAAGTGTATCTTAAGGACTCTCAATAAGGACTGGTTGAATATTATATCTGTGCAATGGAATACTATACAGATGTAAAAAGCAATGATAAGAATCCCCGTTGCTGTGGTCTGAATTGTGTTCCCTCAACCTTCTTATGTTGAAGCCATAACCCACAACGTGATGATATTTGGAGATGGAGCCTTTTGTTAATTAGGTTTACATGAGGTCATGAGGGTGTGGTCCTCGTGATGGGATTAGTGCCCTTCTAAGAAGAGTTACAGAAGGGCTTACTCTCCCTGCCTTGTGAGGAGACAGTGATCAGGCAGCCATCTACAAGCCAGGAAGTGAACTCTCACCAGAAACTCACCATGCTGGCATCTTGATCTTAAACTCCCAGCCTCCAGAACTGTGAGAAAATTAATTTCTGTTGTATAAGCCACCCAGTCTATAGCATTTTGTTATAGCAGCCCAAGCTGCTTAAGATACTACCTACCTCTATGCAGTGATTCCCGGATATATTGCTAAATGAGAAAAAACAACGTACATAATAGTGCACAGTATGCTGTCCTTTGGGTAAGAAAGCTGTGGAAATATGAATATATAAATGTATCTGCTGATATTTTCATAAAGAAAAAAATGAAAGCATAAATGGTTACCTACAGAGCAGTCTTTCCCAAGCTTTTTACTCCAAAGGAACTCTTGAAATTATTTTTGGGTTCCAGGGAACCTTGCATAAAAATTGTACCTACAGCTCGTGATACATTAGCATGATTTGTAAAATGTAGATATAATCATCCAATAATAATTGACAGTGCTCTTTCGAGTAGAGAATTTTTTTTCCCCTGTGGAGGGTGCATTTTGCTTAACTTATTAGCACACTCTTTTATTGTGGTTTCTCCAGTCACAAAGGATATCAACTCCAATGCAAGTCACTAGTGTAGGTAAAGGAACTTTCAGCCTTCATTTCCTGGTGGTCCAGTGGTTAGGACTCCTCGCTTTCACTGCTGAAGGCCTCGGTTCAATCCCTGGCTGGGGAACTAAGATCCCATGAGCTGCACAGCGTGGCCAAAAAATGAAATTAAATTAAAAAGTCCAACATGACTATTTTACATTATTCAAAAAGATCTAAAGTCTTACTTCAAATTTCAACTATACAAGATGATAATGAGGTATGGTATGTGTTATGTGTGTGTTTTTTCCCCACTAAAATAAAAAAATGACTTTATAGCCAAACTCTCTTGAAAAAAAACATAAGTAAGCTAAGCTTAACTTTTTGGAAATTAATTGATTTCTTTCCTTTTCACAAAATTGTAAACAGTTTTATTGAGATGTGATTCACATACCATGCAATTCACCCATTGCAAGTGTACAATTCAGTGGTCTTTAGTATAGTCACAGATATGAATAACTATCACTACAGTCAATTTTAGAATATTTTCATCATCTCAGAAAGAAATCCCATACCCTTTAGCTGTGACCCCCACTCTCCCATCCACTCCAGCCCAAGGCAACCACTAACCTCGTAAATGGAGTTATTTACTGTGGGGCCTTTTGTGACTGGCTTCTTTCACTTAGTTCATTCACATTGTAGCGTATATCAGTACTTCATGCCATCTGATGGCTTAATAATATTGCATAATATGGATATGCCACATTTTGTTTATAGATTCGTGAGTTGATAGACATTTGGATTTTTCTACTTTTTCCTATTATGAGTAATGATGCTATAAACATTCATGTACAAGTTTTTTTGTTGTTGTCATTATTGTTTTGTTTTGTTTTTTGGCCACGTGGCTTGCAGGATCTTAGTTCCCTGACCAGGGATTGAACAGGGCCCTCGACAGTGAAATCGCGGAGTACTAACCACTGGACCGCCAGGGAATTACCATGTACAAGTTTTTATGTGGACATATGATTTTAATTCTCTCCCACCTAGGAGTGGAATTAACTTTTGTTAAGTTTACATACGTTTCCACTTTAAGTTTACATACGTTAACTTTATGTTTAGTCATTTGAGGGAGTGCCAGTCTGTTTTCCATAGTGGCTGTACCATTTTATATCACCCCCAGAAGTATATGAGCGTTACACTTTCTGCACATCCTCACCAACACTTATTATCTGTCTTCTTGATTACAGCCATATTAGTGTGTGTGAAAGGGTATCTCACTGTAGTTTTTATTTGCATTTCCCTGATGACTAATGATGTGTAGCATCTTTTCATGTGCTTATTGGCCATTTCTATATCTTCCTTGGAGAAATATCTATTCAGAAACTTTGCCTATTTAAAATTTTTTAAAAATTGTTGTATAATACACGTAAAACTTAACATTGTAACCATTTTAAGTGTACAGTTCAGTAGTGTTAAATACTTTCACATTGTTGTTCTTTGCCCATTTTTAAATTGGATTATTTGTATTTTATTATTGAGTTGAGTTGTAAGAATTCTTTATTTGTTCTAGATAAAAATCCCTTATTTTTTATATATATATATATTTTTTATGGCCATGCCGTGTGGCATGTGGGATCTTAGTTCCCCGACCACGGATCGAACCCACACCCCGTGCATTGGGAACGCAGAGTCTTAACCATTGGACCACCAGGGAAGTCCCCCAAATCCCTTATTAGATATATGATTTGCAGATATTTTCTCCATTCTGTGGGTTGTCTTTTCATTCTCTGGATAGTGTTTCTGTTTTTGTTTTTGTTTTTTGCGGTACGCGGGCCTCTCCCTGCTGTGGCCTCTCCCGCTGCGGAGCACAGGCTCTGGACACGCAGGCTCAGCGGCCATGGCTCAGGGGCCTAGCCACTCTGTGGCATGTGGGATCTTCCCGGAACGGGGCACGAACCTGTGTCCCCTGCATCGGCAGGCGGACTCTCAACCACTGTGCCACCAGGGAAGCCCTGGGTAGTGTTTTTTGAAGAACAAAAATTTTAAATTTGGATGGAGATTAATCTGTTTTTTCTTTTGTTGTTTGTACTTTTAGTACCATATCTAAGAACACATTGCCAAACTCAAGGTAATAAATATCTACCCCTATGTTTCCTTCTAAGTCTTTAATAGTTTTAGCTCTCATATTAGGTCTTTGATCCTTTTGAGTTAATTTTTGTATATGGTGTGAGGTAAGATATCAACTTCATTTTTCTTTTCGTGTAGTTATCCAGTTGTCCCAGCATCATTTGTTGACAAAACAATTCTTTCTCCATTGAATGATCTTGGTGCCTTTGTCAAAAATCAGTTGACTATAGACAAATGGTTTTATTTCTGAACTCTCAATTCTATTCCATTGATCAATATGTCTATCCTTATGCCAGTACTACTCTGTCTTGATGACTTTTGCTTTGTAGTAAATTTTGAAATCAGGAAATATAGGTCTTCCAACTTTGTTCTCCTTTTTCAAGATTGTTGTTACTATTTTGGGTCTCTGTCAATTCCAAATGAACTTTAGAATCAGCTTATCAGTTTCTACAAAGAAGTCAGCTGGGATTTTGATAGGGATTGCATTTCATCTGTAGATCAATTGGGGGAATATTGTCATCTTAATAATATTAAGTCTTCTGATCCATGATCACGGAGATGTCTTTCCCTTTATTTAGCTCTCTAGTTTCTTTCAACAATGTTTTGTAGTTTTCAGAGTATGAACTCTACGCTTTTGTTAACTGTATTCCCAGGACTTCATTCTTTTTGATGCTATTGAAAATGGAATGGTTTCTTAATTTTATTTTCAGATTGTTCATCACAAATATATAGAAATGCATTGATTTTTACATGTCAATCTTGTATCCTGCAACCTTGCTAAACTTTTTATTAGTTTTCATAGTTTTTAAAGTGAATTCCTTAGGATTTTTTATATGCAAGATCTTCTAATCAAGATAGTTTATATCTTTCTTTTCATCTGGTTGCCTTTTATTGCATTTTCTTGCCCAACTGCCCTGGTTAGAGCCTCGAGTACAATGTTGAATGCAGTTGTTGAGAGTGAACATTCTTGTGTTGTTCCTGATTTTAGGGGGAAAGCATCTAGTTTTTCACCATTAAGTATGATATTAACTGTGGGGTTTTTATAGATGGCCTTTATCAGGTTGAGAAGATTCCTGTCTATTCCTAGTTTTTAAAGTGTTTTCATCATGAAAGTGTGTTGGGTTTTGTCAGATGCTTTTCCTGAATCTATTCAGATGATCATATGGCCTTTGTCCTTTATTTTATTGATATGGTGTATTATATTAGCTGATTTTCATTTGTTGAACCAACCTTGCACTCCTGGGATAAATCCCACTTGGTCGATGTGTATAAACCTTTTTATATATTGCTGTATTTGGTTTGCTAGTGTTTTATTATGGATACTTGTGTCTATATTCGTAGGGGGATATTGGTCTGAGGTTTTCTTTTCTTGTGACGTCTTTGTCTAGCTTTGGTATCAGGGTAATTTTGGCCTTGTAGAATGAGTTAGGAAGTATTCCTTCTCTTCTATTTTTTGGGATGAGTTTGAGAAGGTCAGTGTTAATTCTTCAAACACTTGGTAGAATTCAATAGTGAAACCATTTGATTCTGGGCGTTTCTGTGTTGGAAATTTTTAAGTTACTGATTCAACCTCTTCACTTGTTATATGTTTATTCAGATTTTCTATTTCTTTTGAGTTCATTTTGGCAGTTTGTGTCTATCCAGGAATTTGTTCATTTCATCTTGGTTTACAGTTTGTCGGAATATAATTACCTGTACTTTTCTAATTCTTTTTATTTCTGTAAGATTGTTAGTAATGTCCCCTCTTTCGTTCCTGATCTTGGTAATTTGAGTCTTCTCTTTTTTTTTCTTGGTCGTCTAGCTAAATGTTTGTCAATTTTGTTGATCTTTTCAAAAAAATAACTTTGTGTTGATTTTCTTTATTTTTTTAATTCTGTATTTCATTTATCTCCATTCTTATATTTGCTAATTTCTTCCTTCATTTGCTTTGGATTTAGTATGCACTTCTCTTACTAGTGTGTAAGGTGGAAGATTAAGTTATTCATTTGAGATCTTTCTATTTTTTAATATAGGCATTTATAGCTATAAATTTCTCTCTATGCACAGCTTTCACTGTATCTCACAAGTCTTAGTTTGCTGTGGCTTTGTTTTCATTCATTTAAAAATATTTTCTGATTTTCCTCTTCATTTTATCCTTGACCCAATTGTTATTTAGGACTGTGTTGTTCAATTTTCACATATTTGTGAGGGTCCCAAATTTCTTTCTGTTTTTGATTTCTAATTTCATTGTGGTTGGAGAACAGACTTTATATTTCCACACTTTTACATTTATTGAGGTTTGTTTTATGGGCTAGCGTATAGTCTATCTTGAGAATGTTCCATGTGCATTGGAGAAGTTCTATTCATTTGTTATTGGGTGGAGTGTTCTGTAGATGTCTGCTAAGTCCAACTGGTTTATAGTGCTATTCAAATCCTCTATTTCTTTGTTGATCTTCTGTCTACTTGTTCTAACCATTATTGAAAATTGAGTACTGAAATATCCAACTATTACTTTAGAATCATCTATATCTCTTTTCAATTCTGTCATTTTTTGCTTCACATATTTTGGAGCTCTTTGTTAGCCATGTATGTGTTTATAGTTGTTATATCCTGTTAACGAATTACGTAGCAGCTCTTTGCAGCAGAAAAAGTTGTCTTGAATTCCACCATTATTTACAAATATCACAAATGTTAAGGGGTGATATTTACTGGTGAAGTCTGTTGACTCACCAGCCTGGATAGAGATGTTGTTGATTTTAGTGTGTTACATAAAACGTCTTTGGCATCATGTGACTGTCAGCAGCACACTGCCTTATTGTATTTTGGGGGAACAGAATTTTTCCATTTTCTCACACTGTACCTTGCTTTAGAGCTCAGTCAGCTCCCATCTTACATCTGGTATTATTAGATTCTCACCAACAGTATGACCTTTTTATTCCTGGGCAACAAGCTCCTGCTTTTGGAGCTTTTTCACTTGTTTATAATTTTTTTTTAATGAAAACTTGACTCTGTTTAGAGATTCCAGTAGCCATTTACAATAATTAGCCCCTTTACTTGTCAAATAGCTGTTATTTGTAAAGTGCCTTTCAATTTTGGAACCTGCTATAGACTAATATTTTGTGTCCCCTCACAATTCGTATGTTAAATCCTAACATAACACCCAATGTGATGGTATTTGGATGTGGGGCCTTTGGGAGGTGATTAGATCATGAAGGTAGGGCCCTCATGCATGAGATTAGTGCTCTTATAAAAGAGACCCTTCCTGTGCCCCTTCACTTCCACACAGTGAAAAGACAGCTCTACGAACCAGGAAATGGGTCTCACTGAATCTGCTAGCACCTTGATCTTGAACTTCCCAGCCTCCAGAATGGTAAGAAATAAATTTCTGCTGTTTATAAGCCACCTGGTTTATGACAGTCTGTTACAGCTGCCCAGATGGACTAAGAGAGAGCCTTTGCTGAATGTGTAAGTTGTTCACTGCAGACAGTGCACAAAGGAACAGAACACCTCAAATTACTGGCCCATGTAAAACCCATTCATAAATATATTTCATTATAAAGATGAACTTTTTATATCTATTGTCCTTTAGTACATTGAAATGACTTGGAAGACTGAAAACCTTCACCATTAACTTAATCAAAACTGTTTATAAACCTAGGCCAGAATCCTCCTTTTCTTTTTCACACTGCATCTTCAAAAATTACCATTTAGAGACTGTCAAACATGTTTGTAAACCACAAATGCTAGTGCTAACACAATATGTAATATAACTGGAGGGACATATTAAATACCTACACAAAAAAACTGAAAAAATACTGAGTGCATCACAACATACATCACTTTTAACACACACAATACACATTTTGCAATATTTACAACAACTGCAAAATGACAGGGGTGGACAGCTAAGTTGCAGCACTAACAATTCCTTTTTCAGAATGAAATCTCCCCTTTTGTATTCTGTTAAACTGGTAAGGCTTATTTGCCCTACGAGTAAGAGAGCAGTATGTAAGGAGTAGTTGGGGAAGGAAATTTGAGTGGGAGAATATTGTGTCTTATAAGACATCCACACATTTTTTGATACTTTTCCCTTCAAAAGGTGAAGCCTCCTTGCCTTCTCCTTAAGTATGAGTTATTTTTAGTGATTCACTTAATGAATATCATGTGGCAGAAGTGACAGTGTGTGACGTTCAAGATTTGGACCCACAAGGCATTGTGGCTTCCTCCTCGCTCTCTCCTTTGGATCATACACTCTGGGAGAAGCTAGCAGCCGTGTTGTTACGACACTCAAGCAGCCCTGTGAAGAGTCCCACATGATGAAGAATTAAGGTCTTCTGGCAATAGTCACGCGAGGGAACCATCGTGGAGGTGGATCTTCCAGCCCCTGTCAAGCCTTTAGATGACTGAAACCCCAGCTGACATCTTGAATGCAACCTCATGGGAGATCCTGAGCCAGAACCACTTACCTAAGCTTCTCCCAAATTCTTGACCCACAGAACTGTGCCATGATAAATGTCGGCTGTAAATTCTGGAGCAATTTGTATGCAGCAGTAGATAACAAATACAGATTGGGGCTGACATGTTAGCTTACCATCCTCCGCGCCATATAATACAGAGTTCATGCTTTGTTAGGCGTCTCCCTTATTTTCTGTCAAAACTGAGGATGGACTCAGTCAAATGAACTCGGTACTCTGTGCACTGCCAATAATGTCCCAGTGACCAAGCAAGTCAGATGCAAGCCCATCTCCAAAGGGAGGAGAATGGATTCCACCTCTTGATGGCAGAAGCTGCAAAGTCGTATACAAAAGGGCATGCATACAGGGATGGGAGGAACTTATGACCATCTTTAAAAGTCTGTCATAAGCAGGGACATCTTATTGTGTCAGAAAGCACAGAAACTGTCAAAGACTAATGGAGCCATTTCAAAAGGGCACAGGAGACAACCAGAAGGGGCTTCCACTGGCCTGAGATGGAATGATGGAATTTGCTGTAAAATACTCCAGAAAGGGAATTCCATGACAGTCCAGTGGTTAAGACTCGGTGCTTTCACTACTGTGGCCCGGGTTCAACTGGGGATCTAAGATCCCACAAGCCACGAGGCGTGGCCAAAACATGAAATAAAATAAAACAAAGTACTCCAGAAAAAACAAAGTTGGGGTATGCATAGATGAAATAAGACTGGCAGAATATTGAGAATAGTTGAAGCTGAGCGATGGACACATGAAGATTCATTTTAGTCGTCTCTTTACTTTTGGTATATTTGAAATTTTTCTTAAGCAGAATTTTATAAGACTAATATGTGTTCAAGATAAAAAAAATGTAGAAAATACAGAGATATCAAAAATATAAAATTATTGGTCAATCCCCCCACTCGGAAATACAATTGGTAACATTGATCCATTCTTCTTGGCTGTTCCGAGAACATATTTGCAAACCCTGGCCTGTCCAGCATTGCTCAGGGGTGTCATTAACCATAACTGCACAAATACAGCCTTTTGCCACTCACCAGGGAGCCGCACCTCACGGTTACCCGTGGGAGGAGCAACTTGTTTGCAAAGTGGCACTTGCAACCCTGAGGCTCTGTCCTTGGCACTGTGGCTTTGGGGCACATGTCTGAAACCAGGGTTTTTTTTGCCCTGACTCAGGATTTTACTTGGGCAGGTTCCTTCTGGCCCTCACACAGGTCTCTCCTTGAACTTGTCTAGCTGCCTATCACTGCACTGTCTGTCAGACCCTCACACCCACAAAGGGAATTTTGAGTATGCCATAAACCTGTACCTGAATTCAGCCCATCCTAAACATACCCTGCACGTCTGGAGAGGCTCTGTGGCCCCCTTTTAATTTTAGGGGGAACTGGACTTTTGTTTAATTCATATTTGCAAACTTTACAAATTGGGATCATACTTTTTTTGCTTTACATATGCTGGAAATATTTTCACGTGCCAGTAAATACACTTTCTAATGTGATTTTTAGTGCTGGCATAATTTTCTGAAGTAATAGCCTGCACGGTATACATTTAAGTGATTTTCCGCAGCATTTTTTACAGCTCTAGATAATGTTGCAATGAATGCTTTCGTAACAAAACCTTCCACTGTCTCTCTATTTCCCTAAGAGAGGTTCCTAGAAATGGGATTACTGAATCAAGGTATTTGAACATACGCATGTGTGTAGTATGTTAAAGTGTTGTCAATGCGCTATGTGAAAAATGGTATTTTCCTTTGATTTGCTTTTCTCTGATTACCGGTAAACTAAAGAAGCATTTCAATGATTTGGGGTAAAATGTCAGGAGATATTAAGGGAAAAGAGGACACAGAACTTTCTCTTTTGAAGGATACCTTTAATGTGCCCTGCGTCTGCTTTATCGGTGGTCAGGAGTGAGTAGTAGGGTGTTGGAGCCAGACCGATTGGGGCACCCTGGGTAGGTGTCTTGCTCGTTTCGTTACCTGTAAGAACAGGAGTCACAGGAGAACTTACCTGCCGAGTCCTGTGACGATCTCACGAGGTAATCCCTGCGAGGCTCAGCTTTTGACGGCTGTGGAATAAACACATCTCTGTCAGGGTCATGACATGAACGTGACCCTGGAAGTATTCCAAAATGTTAACAGATTATTGCTGGATGGTAGTATTATGTGTGAGTTTTATCTGTGATTTTTGGTTTTCCTTTTTCTCTTACCTTGCTATGCATTTTTGACGTTTTTGAAATAATGATCATGTGTCACGTTAATGAAGTGAAAAGACTTTCTAAAACATTTTGTAAAAATGCAGCACCCCCCAGCTGTAACTCCTCACTCCCCAAGGTCTGCAAACACTTCAGCACCAAGCTGGCCCCCCAGACAGCTGACACCCCCATCCCGTGACCCCGCAGCTGCCTGCCTCTCGGCTCAAAAGCTGCGTGGAACTGTGTCTAAGGGCCGCCTGCCAGGTGCACAGCTGTGACCCCTTACAGCTTGAGCTGCTCTCGCCACGGCAAATTGAGGGCCTGGCTGGTAGGGGAGAGGGTCCTGCTGGAGTTGAGCAGAGATGGGAGAGCCAAGAACTGCTGTGGTAGCCCCAGCCCATCCGGTACCACCATCTGCATCTCTGGCCTGGCAAGCCCCAGCAGGCCCTGGATTATTTTTAGAATTGACAGAGGCCTTCCAGATCACCTAGCCTGTGGTTCAGCCTAGGCTGCACATAGGAATCAGGAAGGAAGCGTCTTAAAACACACGGATGCTCGGGCCGCACTCCAGGCCTATTAGATCAGAATCTCCGGAGGTGGCCCCTGTCATCAGCAGGTGGGTCTGATGGTCAGACGAGGTTGAGAACCGCTGAGTCCAAACTCTACATCTTATCATCTGAGATGCTGGGCCTCGTGATATCACATGGCCCGTGGTAAGACTTGAACACACTCCGCAGCTGGTTATGCAGCACGAATCGTCACAGCCCGCCCTTACATCTTGAGAGGGCCAGGTGGTTTACAATGATTTTCTGAGACGTCATCTCTATTGGTCCACATAACACAGGATGAGGAAGGCAGGCAGACGTTATCTGTGCTTTGAGGACCAGGACACTGAGGCCCACAAAGGTGAAGTGAATTGCAGGTCTGAGATGGAGCCAGAACTATAATTTGACTTCATTCCCATGACACCTGGAGGCAGGACCCCTTCCAAGGGGAGTCTCTCAGATGCAAATGCCTTGAGGGCCTGCATTCCTGAGCCCTGCCCCAGACCCACTGTATCAGCACATCTGGGTGTGGGAGGGAGTGACTGCAGTTTTAAGAAACTCCTCAGGGGATTGTGATGGACACGAAAGTTTGAGGATCATTTCAAGCGCCTCCACGGTGGTGACCTGAGGCTGAATAACAACATATACACCTATTTACAATTTAATTTTAATTGTGGGACAGGAGACTTCTGAGTTCAAGATGGCAGAGCAGAAGAACATCTCAAAGAAATTGTAATTAATAGCCTCAGAAAGATAAGATATTACATTCATTAAGTTAGAATACGACAGTCTTTCATTTTATCAAGGAGTGACAACACTGAAAGATGGACTCCAAGTGCAACTCCAAGGCGATGGAGTTACACTTACAAAATTCTGAGCGACAAAGTTTTTAAACCCAAGAACTCATCCCATGCCTAGCCCAACTATCAATGAAGTGTCCATGAAACAAAGACATTTTTCAGATGTTCACAGTAAAAAATGGACCAGCCAGCAAATAATCACACAAAAGAATGTGTCCGTTCTCAGAAAGCTACTGTGCATCACACCTAGAAACCAGCCAGTTCAGACTGGAGGACAGAGAACAGAGATCTCTGGGATAGAGGTCTCTGTGAAAACAATGGACGGGATACATTCGACCCTGTGGAAAATTGTGCTAAGAGGCATTGTATAGAGCTGTAGGAATGCAGGGGAAGACGTGGCCAGAGATTCGGAGAAGGCAAACACAAACTGTTATGTTAGAAAGGAAATGTAATCTTAATACTCTACCTGGCTTAGCTGTGAACAATATTTCAGAGGCATAATAATGGAAAACCTGATTATCGATTTCACCAAAAAATGGTGATATATTAAAAGGGTAGAGGAATTCAGGGGAGGGTGGGTTTGAGAGAGCTAAAGTCCCTTTCTGCCACAGTGGGATGTCAGTGAATAGTGAATGAGTAATGAATAAGACTGATTATTAAGAGATGACAGAGCATGCATGTTATTTAAAAATATAGAGGTACATGCTAACAAAAAATGAAAACAATTGAAAGTGATTGCTTCTAGGGAGTTGGAGAGGGGAAAAAAGGGAGAGAAGGGGGGAACCAGCAGGCTAGTACTTTTAGCCATTGTTTGACTTTTAAAACTATGTTATGTATATTACTTTGATTTTTAAAAAAAACCTCCCATAACCTCCAAAGTTAATTCCAAAAATGTCTGACCCAATAGCATTATTGCTTGCTTGAATTTCAGAAGGGAAGAAGATATTCACAGCACATATACGCATGAAAAGATTTGTAGGGTAACTATATAAAGAACTCCTACAGATACAGAAGATGGCGGGGGGGAACTTGAATCCAAAAGAATAATGGGCAAGAAAATAGAAGCAGGAATCTGTGAATGGCTCACAAATATATGAAACATTTCTCATTAAAATTCAGGGAGATCGAAATTAAAAGCACAATAAGATACTGTTTCATTTTTTTCCCTTTTTTGTCTCTTTAAAACAATGACTTTTAAATTTTTTTTGTTTTCTTATTCTATTTTTTCCTTCTGCTAGTAGAGAAGTTATATACACTTTAAAAATTCTTTTAGTAGCTACACTTGAAAGTTTAACAGGCACACTTAAAGCCTAAAGTGGCACAGGGAGCTATATTCAATATCTTAAAGTAACCTATAATGGAAAAGAATCTGAAAAAGAATCTATATCTATCTATCTATATATCTGAATCACTTTGTTGTACACCTGAAACTAACATAACATTGTAAATCAACTATACTTCAATAAAAAAAAGTTACAAAAGAAAGCCTAAAGTTACTATCTTAACATGCCTTCTGAAATCATCTAAGGATCTTGTTTATTTGTCCAGGATTGTAGTTTTGTGGTTTTTAACCCTAGAAATTAGGCATGACGATGATGATGATTAATTGTAATAGAGAGTGCTTGTTCAGATTTCCTATATATTTATAAGTTTCTTTGCTCTCCAGTTCTTTTTGCATCTCAGGTCATTTCCCTTCTCCATGAAGTACAGCCGTAAACACTGTCAGCGCCCCACTCAGATCTCCCTGGGTTGGTGCACCCTCCCCCGGCTGCTGTGAGTGTTGGCTGCCAAAAGCCCACAGCTGCATCTTGCCCTGGAGAATTACCTTTAGCCAAGAGGAGCAACCTTACCTGGAGGGGCCTGGAGAATTATTCCCCCCTGAGGAGGCACAGTCAACGACGAACTGCCAATTTCTGGGGGTTGGGGGACATCAACCAAATATCAAAGTGGGAGAACTCTGAAGGACTACCTGTACTCCAGAGCTCCCCGTGGGATTAGTCGGATGCTAGATTCAGCTGAAACTCTCTCTGCCTCTCCTGCCCTAACTTGCTCTCTCACTTCCTTATAGACTTCTCCTGAGAGCGCTACCTCAATGAATCATTTGTACAAGGACCCCATCACAGGCTCTGTTCTAAGGGTTTCTGACCTAAGACAGCATCTGACAGAAGTTCCTTTTGTATAGGTCCATGATATACAACTCTCCCCTTTTTTGTTTTCCTGAAACTGTCCATTTCTTCCTTAGTCGTGAGAGGTAGCCTTGCAAGGTACACAGTTTCAGATTGACATCTATTTTCCTCTTAGCACTTCAAAGAGATCATTTCAAATAAGCACATGAAATGATGTTCAGCATCATTAATCATGAGGGAAATGAAAATTAAAACCACAGTGACAGGGCTTCCCTTGTGGCGCAGTGGTTGAGAGTCCGCCTGCCGATGCAGGGGACACAGGTTCGTGCCCGGGTCTGGGAAGATCCCACATTCCGCCGAGCGGCTGCGCCCGTGAGCCATGGCCGCTGGGCCTGCGCGTCCGGAGCCTGTGCTCCACAACGGGAGAGGCCACAACAGTGAGAGGACTGCATACCGCAAAAAAACAAACAAAAACAAACAAAAAACCCACAATGACAGACCACTTCACATCCACTAGGATGGCAATAATCAAATAGATGGACAAGAACAAGTGTCAGCAAGGATGTGGAGTAACCGAAACCCTTACATATTGTTGGTGGGATGTAAAATAATGTAGTTATTTTGGAAAGCAGTCTGGCTGTTCATCAAAAATTTCAACATAGAATAAGAAACAAGGATATATTGTACAGCACAGGGAATTATAGCTATTATCTCGTAATAACTTTTAATGGAGTATAATCTGTAAAAATACTGAATCACTATGCTGTACACCTGAAACTAATATAATATTGTAATTATAGTTCAATAAAAATTTCAACATAGAGTTTCATACCCAGCAATTCTACTCGCATTAAAATTTCAGGCCCAGCTCCCACACACCTCTTTTGCTGCTGGTCCAAGGCTCAATCTCCTGTCTGCAGGGCTTCTGTCAGCATTTACTGTCCAGGCAACTCTGCCTTTCAGGAATTTTCCCCTTTGAAGGTTTCTCTCTATTTCTTGCAAACCCAGGAAAACAGTACAAACAATGGTTTTTGTTTTTTGTGGGAGGTCATCTAAGAATTTCTAGCCTACCACAGTGCTGGCAGCAGAATTAGATTCCATTTCACATCTATCAGAATGGCAAACACTTTAATACCTGACACTTCAAGTGTTGAGGACTTGGGCAAATCAAACCCTTATGCATTAGTGGTTGAAGCATAAATTGGGACAACCATTTTGGAGAGCTAGTTGTTATTATCTAGAAAAACATAAGTTGCACATTTCCTACATTCTACTCCTGGTATATACTCTAGAGAAACTCTTCCACACATGTCCTAATATACAAGTATAACAACATCTATCATGCACTGTTTATAAGAGAACTCATTGGAAACAATGTTCATTTAAGAGCATACATTATGGTCTATTTATGCACTGGAATACTATGAAGCAATGAAAAGGAACAAACCAGAGCTACATGTATTAATATGAATAAATCTTCCAAACATAATATGAGCAAAAAAGCAAGTTGCAGGAAAATACACATAATATGATTATGTTTGCATAAAGGCTAAAACATGCAAAACAACAGTAAACATGACTTATGTAATGCATACGTACATAGCAAGAATATGAAGAAATACAGAATAGCATCAACACCAAACTCAGAACAGCAGTCGCTTCTAAAAAGAAGGGTAGGGCCATAAATGGGGAGGGGAACCAAGAGCTCCAACTGAACTAGTATCGTTTCATTTCTTAAACTGCGTGATGAATACATGTCTATTCACCCTATTATTCTTTGTATCTTTTTATAAGTCTTGCCTTGTCATCGAGCCATATTGGTACCTCTGAGTCCTTCTAATGGAGCGAACCCCAGAGTCACCAGTAGTAATGCGATTGAGTTCAGTGAGGGAGAAGGTGTGGTGTGAGAAAAGCAGACAGCCGAGGTCCACCAACATCTCTGAAGGCTGCAAAGGGGAGTTTACGAATCCATGGAAGAAGAGAATTTTAAGAATGCTTATTTAGTAGGCAGCTTCTGAAATAGCCCCCGGTGATACTCACCTCCCGGTATTTATATCTTTGTATAATAACCTCCCATTGAACGTAGATGAGACACAGTCACCTGATTCTGACAAAGGACGTGGCAAATGTGATGGAAGGTCTCTTCCCAGCTTAGACTATAAAAGAATGTGGCTTCCGTCTTGCTTGAATTGTCCTGTGGAGGGGCCCACTTGACATGGAACTGAGGCTGACTGTCAGTCAACAGCCAGAGATGAACTGATGTTCTGAGGAACTGAATCCTATCAACAGCTATGTGGGTAAGATTGGAACGGGATCTTCCTTTAGTCAAGCCTTCAGATGAGACCATAACCCTACTAACATTTTGATTGGACCCTGTGATGGACCCTGATCCAGGGAACTCAGCTAAGCAATGCTTAGGTTCCTGACCCACCAAAACTAGGCAGTAATAAATGTTGGTTTTAAGCCACCAAGCTTTGGGGTGATTTGTTACGTAGCAACAGATAACTAACGCAGATTTTGGTATCTGGAAAGGGGGGGCTGCCATCACAAATACCTAAATGTATGTGGGCGGCTTTGGAAACTAGTGGTGAGCAAAGGCTGGAAAGATTTTGCGGAGTGTGTTAGAAAAAGCCTAAATTGCCTTGAACAGACTGTGAATAGAAATCTGGAGTTTGAGGAGGCTGCCAGTGAAGGTTCAAAAGGAAATGAGGAAAATATTATTAGAAACTAGAGAAAAAGAGAGGCCAGGAGTTGTTACATAATGGCAGAAAGCTTTGTGATACTGTCATCTGCAATTATGTGGAAGGTGGAACGTGTGTCTAATGAGCTTGGTGATCTGGCTGAGGAGATGTCCAAGCAAGATGCAGAAGGCGCCTCCCGGTTTCTTCTTGCTGCTCCAGTAGAACGCAAGAGAAGAAGGATAAGTCAAACGAAGGGCTTTAAACAAAAAGGAGCCAGATACGCTACTATATGTAAAATAGATAAACAACAAGGACCTACTGTATAGCACAGGGAACTACAGTCAATATCCTGTAATAAGCTATAATGGAAAAGAATCTGAAAAAAATATATACATATATGTAAAACTGAATCGCTTTGCTGTATACCTGAAACTAACAAAATATTGTAAATCAGCTATACTTCAATTTAAAAAAAATGAAGGGACTTCCCTGGTGGTCCAGTGGTTAAGACTCCACGCTTCCACTGCACGGGTTTGATCCCTGATCCCTGATTCCTGGTCAGGGAACTAAGATCCTGCATGCCTCATGGCGTAGCCAAAAAAAAAGAAAAGCAAAAAAAAAAAAAAAAAAAAAAGAGCCAGGACTTGATGGTTTTGAAAGTTCTCAGTCCCTCTAATGGCAAACTACGCTAAAGTTGAGAAATGACTTCTGAGCACTCCCAGAAACACATGGTCTGGCAATAAAGGCAAGGGTATGACTATGCAACCTGTTGTTCAGACCTCAGAAAGATTTAAAGAATCAGAGTATTATTCAGTCACATGAAAAGCCTTTTCAAGGGCTTCCCTGGTGGCACAGTGGTTGGGATTCACGCCTGCCGATGCAGGGGATGCGGGTTCGTGCCCCAGTCCGGGAAGATCCCACATGCCATGGAGTGGCTGGGCCCGTGAGCCATGGCCGCTGGGCCTGCATGTCTGGAGCCTGTGCTCTGCAACGGGAGAGGCCACAACAGTGAGAGTCCCGCATACCGCAAAAAAAAAAAAAAAAAAAAAAAAAAAGCCTTTTCAAGCGGTTAAGTGTGTCCCTCTCAGATACTCTCTAATCAAACAATAGAATCTCTAGGACATTTAAGAGCACTGTCCCCCAGCAGGAGCCCAAGGTAGAGAAGGACTAATCTTAAACAGACCTCTGGGAATAATTTTTACTGAATGGAATGAACCCCAGTGAGATGCAAAGAAGACCCACAAAGTTTTTAAGAAAACTATGTAAGCAGAAGGACTACTGACTTGGGGCTGAAAGAGACAGGGATGTACAAAATGATAAAAGGCTGCAGGACCTCCAAAGTTTTTGCTAAAAGGAAGCAGACTCAGTAAACTATTCAGGTGCAAACATGCACTACCCATCACAATAGAGGAAGGGTGGGCTCAGAGGCAGAAACAGGAGCCTACAGAGAACAGCCAAAAGTCATAGAGAATTATTCCCAGGCCTTGAAAACTAATCAACAAACTTGCAAGCTCTAGCTAGTTGGATTTCAGAATTTTTGTGGACCAACAATTTCCTTTTCTCATTTTTGAACAGGAATGTCTACAGCAGTTATCCCGTGTCTGTCCCACCACTGCGTGGCGGGGCAGCGGCGGAGGGTTTCAAATAACTTACCTCTTCAGTTTCTGAAATCCACAGAGAGCAACCATATTCAAGAGAGGGAACCGCACCTGAGCCGCTTCATCCACAGCTGGACCTGATTTAGATAATGAAATTCTGGACTTTGAGCTGATGCTGTGATGGGAGGAGACTTTGGGGGACCTTGGGAATGAGAGAAGGTATTTTGCATGTGATAGGGACCTGAATCCTTGAGGGCCAGAAGGTGGGCTGTGGTTGGCCGCTTCTAAGAGGGACCTCAATATTCCCTGCCTCTGAGTATTCATGTCTCATGTCATCCTCTCTCCTTGAATGTGGGCTGCTGGACCCCTTAACTCTTCTTGAAACCAACAGCGCTGAAGCCAGCCACTATGGACCAGGATGTCGTGGTTCAACGCACGGCCCCACAGCAGCAGGTTCCCCGAGAAGGGCAAAGACCAAGCAGACCATGCATCTCTCCAGGCGGCTCTGGAGACCCTGCTCGGCTCTGCTTCTCCTCCAGCCACTCAGCTGACGGCTTCCTGCCTCTTCCCAGGTTCTCTTTGCTCATTTCGTGAGAGCACCAGTTGATCTGTCCTAGGCCCGCAAGCTTTACATTCAGCAGGAATCCTGAAGAGGAAAGAAGTCTAGGCCTTCTTGGAAATCTCACGAAAAGAAAACGATCTGATTGTTCAGGGGCCCTGACTGTCCTTCGAGCCCAGGATCCTCATCCCCTGGACTGGGGGGAGTCACTGGCCCTTCTGCAACGTTGCCAATCTTCAGTCACCACCCTCCTGGTCAGACCTGCTGCTGCTATGCCTGGCATCTCTGCTGGTCAGCCTCTTCCCTAAGATGAAGTTTGGGCTGGGGGCTGGGGTGATTGACAGCTGGAGCTCCTATGGGGCTTGTTAAGGGAAGCTGGATGGGGGATCCAGGAGACCTTGCTCTCCCCTGCCAACCCCAGACCCATCAATGGACTCGGAGTATGGAGAGAGGGGTCAGTCCTCCTGGGCTGGGTGTCCTCTGCATCCTGCCAGCTCAAGACCCACCTATGTCCACTGCCAAGGGTGGCTGTGCTCCTGAAGGTCCAGCAGCTGGCCTGGAATATTCACAAGTGCCAAAGCTTCCCATCCCGGGGCCTGTGGGTCTCCTCAGACCCCCTGGCACATGCCCTTCACTGCCTTCCATCCTAGAGACCCCACAAGCTACTCTGTACCACTCCCAACTCTTCTTCCTCCCCATCCAAAGCCTCTCCTTCCCCAATTTCTCAGTCTTGCGCCATCCTGAGCCTGGCTGTCATCGTTTTGATTTGCTAATTTCATCTCCAAAGATCTGATACATAGTGTTAAAAACTAGCTGTAGACATGACTATGTCCAAACATGGGCTAATTTTCCTTTTCTGTTTATACCCTTTACATGGTTCAAATTTTTTTTTTTGCAGTACGCAGGCCTCTCACTGCTGTGGCCTCTCCCGTTGCGGAGCACAGGCTCCAGACGCGCAGGCTCAGCGGCCATGGCTCACAGGCCCAGCCGCTCCGCGGCATGTGGGATCCTCCCAGACCGGGGCATGAACCCGTGCCCCCTGCATTGGCAGGCGGACTCTCAACCACTGCGCCACCAGGGAAGCCCTGTTCAAATATTTTTATGTCTCTTTTCTTTTGTTACTTTCAAACTCAGGAAGAACAACAGACACCTCCAATTAGGAAGATCATTATTTTCTCTCCTGGTGATCAAGAGCAAGGACTCTGGAGGCTGACTGACAGTATTTGAATCCTTTTCCTGGGTGAATTTGGGCAAAATACTTTATCTCTTTGTGCTTCAGAATTCTCATGTATGAAGTGGAAATTAATAATCATTCCTTCCTCAGAGGGTTGTGGTGAAGATTAAATGAGTTAATGTGTATAAAATCCTGGGAACTCCCTGGCAGTCCAGTGGTTAGGACTCCACACTTTCACTGCTGAGGACCTGGGTTCGATCCTTGGTCAGGGAACTAAGATCCCACAGGCTGCGCAGCGCAGCAAAAACAAACAAACAAACAAAAACACTTAAAAGTTCTTACTGATGCACAGTATGTCCTAAATAAATATTTGTTAAATAAAAATTTAAAATTCAGCTCAGCTGCCAGTGAAAGGCAGGTGAGTCATAGGGTCCAATGACTCCCACCTCAGCCCCTGCTCCTGGCTCTCCCGACCCACTTGGGGCCCTGTCTCCCCAGGGTCCAGGGGTCCGAATTGGTGCTAGTTCCGGTTACTACTCCAAGCTATTGGCTCAGGCCACAGCCCAACCCTTGGGCCCCACAGGTCCTGTGTGCCTTTGGCCACCTATATCCTTTGCCTGTGAGCGCCACCCTGCAGACCATCAGGGTCTGTGGACAGGCCATCCTCCCCTAGCTGCCCTCCCATCTGACTTCCCAGGGTCACCGAATCCCCTCCCTGTCCCTCGGGGGCCACCTTGGGACTGTCATCCCGAACCTTGACTGCCACTGCTTGGTCCTCCAACAGCACCACGCCAGGTCTTTAGCCCACCCAGTGTGCTGACCCCTTACCAGGGGGCATGGTCTAGGACCAGGTCCCAGCCTCCCCCAGCCTCCCTACCTTGCTGGGTGTGAAGACCACCCCTCCCTGCCAGTGAAGCCTGTGGTTCCCTCCTGAGGGCTAAGCTCTGTCATCATCCTCTCTCAGCCCCACCCTGCTGCTATGGAGACGGAGATGAACTTGAACTTGAGGATTCCATCAATATTTGGCTCTGCCTGAACGATCTGCTTCCAAACTCTCTCAAATAGCTGCTTCCAGGCTATTGTCCTGAAGGTCTCAGGTTTCCACTGGCTGTTGGCTAGAGGCCTACCGTAGTTCTTTGCCGCAGGGACCTCTCCACAGTGCAGCTCACAATACGGCAGCTGCCTTTCCCTGTAAGTCAGAGAGCCAGAGGGCGTCCGCAAGGTGGAAGTCAGGTTACAAAGGTTACAGTGAGAAATCTGTATTTGGTCTTTGTCCCTGGTTCCTGACACAGAGTTCCCAGATTCCAGGGAATTTCCTGGTAGGAGAGACAGCAACATCTTTTGTTCTCATGAGGCAACTCTCAACAGCCCCTAGATGGCTTTGGGGTCGGGGGATGGGCAGGCGCTGGTCACAGAAAGACAAAGGCATGATTGGGGGTTGGAACTTTCAGCTCTATCTCCCCAGTGTATCTGGGGAAGAAAAAGGGGCTGGAGATTGAGTCAATCACCACAGCCAATGTTTCAATCAATCGTGCCTACATCACAAAATCGCCATAAAACCCCCAAATGAAGGCGTTCAGAGAGCTTCCAGGTTGATGAGAACATCGAGGTGCTAGGAAGGTGGTATACCCGGAGAAGGCAGGGGAGCTCTAACACCCTTCCACCATTCCTTGCCCTATGCAGCTCTTCCATTTGGCTGTTCCTGAGTTGTATCCTTTATAATACATTGATAATAATAAGTGAAGTGTCTTCCTGAGTCCTGTGAGCCATTCTAGCAAAATCTGAACCTCATAAGGTGGTCATGGAAACCCCCGATTGATAGCTGGTTTGTCAGAAGTACAGGTGGCACGCTGGGACTTGTGACTGTCATCTGTGGCTGGGATGGAGGAGGAGGACAATCTTGTGGGACTGAGCCCTTAACCTGTGGAGTCTGTGCTAACTTCGGGTAGTTAGTGTCAGAATTGACTTGAATTGTAGGACACCCAGTTGGTGTCAGAGCTGATTGTTGATGTGGGAAAAACTCACGCATTTGGTGTCAGAAGTTTTATGAGTAAAAACAGCTTTAAAAAGAAAAGACATAGAGATTGAAAAAAGGAGAAATAAAACTGTTTCTATTGTCAGATGACATGATTGTCTATATAGAAAATCCCAAGGTGTCCAGAAAAGAAAATCCTTGAACTGGGACTTCCCTGGTGGCACAGTGGTTAAGAATCCGCCTGCCAACACAGGGGACACGGGTTCGAGCCCTGGTCCGGGAAGATCCCACATGCTGCGGAGTAACTAAGCCAGTGTGCCACAACTACTGAGCCTGTGCTCTAGAGCCCGCGAGCCACAACTACTGAGCCCACGTGCCACAACTACTGAAGTTCACGTGCCTAGAGCCTGTGCTCTGAAACAAGAGAAGCCACTGCAATGAGAAGCCCATGCACCGCAACGAAGAGTAGCCCCCGCTAGACACAACTAGAGAAAGCCTGCGCGCAGCAACGAAGACCCAACACAGCCAAAAATAAATAAATAAATAAAACTTTAAAGAAAGAAAATCCTTGAGCTAATAAGTGAATTTAGCAAGGTCACAGGATACAAGGCCAACACACAAAAAGAAACCATATTTCTATATGCTAGCAAATGTACAAGTGGAAATCCAAGTTAAAAAAACAGTCATTTATAATACTAAATACTAGTATTATAAATTAATACATTTATAGTACTAAAAACATAAAATAGGTATAACCTAATATACGTACAGGATTTGTTTGCTGAAAACTACAACACTCTAATGAAAGTCATCAAAGATCTAAACAGAGAGGCATATCATGTTCATGAATTGGCAGACTTAACATAATAAAGATAATAATTCTCCCTAAATTCATTAAACTCAATCCAACAAAAAAATCCCAGCAGAATTTTTTTATAGACCTAGACAAGATATTCTAAAGTTAATAAATAAAGGCAAAAAATAGCTAGCACAATCTTGAAAAAGAGGAATGAAAGGGAAGGAATTATAGTACCCATTTTAAAGTTAAAGTAACCCAGACAATGTGCTATTGGTGAACATTTAGATACACAGATCAGTGAAATAGGATAGAGAATCCAGATACTGGTCCACAGAAAAATGGGGATTTGATTTTTGACATTTTTTCAATGGAGGAAGGATAATATTTCCAACAGATGATATTGAAATAATTCTACATCCATGTGTAAAAACAATGAACTTCATTTAACTTCATGCCTTATTTTTTTAAATCAAGTCAAATGGATTATAAAGACAACATTAAAAACTTTTGTGTATCAAAGGACACTATCAAGATAACCCACAGAATGAGGGAAAATATTTGTAAATCATACACTTGATAGGGGATTAATATCCAAAAGATATAAAGAACTCCTACAACTCAACAATAAAAAAATCAACCCAGTTTAAAAGTGGGCAAAGGGCTTAACCAGATATCTCTCCAAAAAGATATACAGCTGGCCAGTAAGCACATGAAAAGATGCTCAGTATTACTAGTTATTAGGGAAATGTAAACCAAACCTACAACGAGATACCACTTCACATTAATTAGGATGGCTATTTTTTTAATGGGAAATAACAAGTGTTGGTGAGAATGTAGAGAAATTAGAACCCTGTGCATTGTTGCTGCAAATGTAAAATGGTGCAGCTGCTGTGGAAAACAATTAAAATGGTTAATTTTAATGTTATGTGAATTTAAAAATCAATAAAAATGATACATCATCAAAATAAAAAACTTCACTCTGTGAAAGACACTATTAAGAAAATGAAAAGATAAACCACAGACTTGGAGAAATTATTTACACAGCATATATGTGGTAAGGACTTGTTTCCAGAATATATAAGGAACTGAACTCAGTAAGGAGAAAAACAAGCCAAATGGGCAAAACAGACATTTCACCCAAGAAGATATACGAATGTCTAATATGCAAATGAAAGACGCTGAATATCATTAGTCAACTTAGAAGAGTAAATTAAAACCACATTGAGGGGTTTCCCTGGTGGCGCAGTGGTTGAGAGTCCGCCTGCTAATGCAGGGGACACGGGTTCGTGCCCCGTTCCGGGAAGATCCCACATGCCGCGGAGCGGCTGGGCCCGTGAGCCATGGCCGCTGAGCCTGCGCGTCCGGAGCCTGTGCTCCGCAACGGGAGAGGCCGCAACAGTGAGAGGCCCGCGTACCGCAAAAAAAAAAACCAACCAAACAAACAGAAAAACACATTGAGGGACTTCCCTGGTGGTCCAGTGGTAAAGAATCCGCCTTGCAATGCAGGGGACACGGGTTTGATCCCTGGTCAGGGAACTAAGATCCCACATGCCTCGGGGCAACTAACCCCGTGCGCCACAACTACTGAGCTTGTGTGCCTCAACTAGAGAGAAGCCCGCGTGCTGCAACGAAGAGCCCCGTGCACGACAACGAAGGTTCCGCGTGCTGCAAATAAGACCTGATGCAGCCAAAAAACCCAAAAAAAGCAAAACAAAACAACAACAAAAAAACCCCTGCAAAACAAAAAAGAAAACCACATTGAGATACCATTATATGCCTTCAAATCACTATAATTTAAAGAACTCTAGGACTTCCCTGGTGGCGCGGTGCTTGGGGGTCCGCCTGCCGATGCAGGGGACACGGGTTCGTGCCCCGGTCTGGGAGGATCCCACATGCCGCGGGGCGGCTGGGCCGGTGATCTATGGCCGCTGAGCCTGCGCGTCGGGAGCCTGTGCTCCACAACAAGAGAGGCCACAGCAGTGAGAGGCCCGTGTACCGCAAAAAACAAAACAAAACAAAAAAAAAACAACAAAAAAAAAACCTCTAGAGATTAAGCCAAGTATCAAGTATGTCTATTTCTAACACACACTGGGGACAAGGGAAATGACCACGGGGTAGTACAAACCTCAGTGGACCTACTGCAAAGTGAACATTGGGTAGAACTCTATTTAATGCCATTTACTCCCTTGCCCTACATGCTCCTGTCCTAACAAGGGGCCATGATTACTCTTTGGGTCTCAGGTTATCAAAGTCAATTGGGAGTCTGTGGGCAAATATCCTCCAAATGTTTACATATTTCCTGAGGCTCAATTACCCAAGTTATTAGCCATAGGTCCCATTTGGGAGAAGGCCAGAAGGAATCATTACCATGTTCAATTACCATGTGTCACCGGGTCCTTCCTCCTGGAGTTCCAGCCTCTTAATTTATTTATTTATTTTTTCCTTTTATCTTTTGGCCATGCTGAGCGGCTTTCAGGATCTTCGTTCCCCCACCAGGGATTGAACCCGGGCCACAGCAGTGAAAGCGCCGAGTCCTAACCACTGGACCACCAGGGAATTCCTGCCAGCCTCTTCTTTAGTCAATGGATTCTGGGCTGGAAAACTGGCTCAGTGTAGAAATAGGCAAGGGGGTGTGGCTTCATCATCATCATCATCATCATCATCATCATCCTTGATGTTTTTTTTTTTTCACTTTTTGGCCATACCACAGCGCATGCAGGATCTCTGTTCCCTGACTAGGGATCGAAGCAGTGGAAGTGCAGATCCTCAACCACAGGACCGCCAGAGAAGTCCCATCATTGATTTCTTTTGATGGTTCAATTTGAGTAGCTCTCTTGCTGGCTAAGCAACTGTTTTGCCTGTGGTTATGCCAAGATGTTTCTATCACCATCTCCATAACTCCCTTCTGCTCTGACCCATCGTCGGCTGCCACTTCAACCTTGCTGCTTGCTGTGATAATTGCAAGCCCCTGGCTTCAGGTAGGTAAGTGCTGCCACCTGTTCTCTATTGCTTTGTAGTCTTGCCTGGCCCATTGTTGAGTGAGCCCTTGCAGAGGAGGAAACACTACACTTTTACCCAATTCCCACTACTGCTCTGGAAACCTATAAGTGTTAAAAGGGACCCCTTGGAGGCCTCCAAGAGAGTTGGGCAGGGGGGGTTGCCTTTCCATTTGGTGTTGATGCACTGCCCCCAGGTGGCCACATCCTGAACTTCATCCTTGTTTGTTCTTGAACGCCGGCAGGCTTTCCAGATTCTGTCCCTGCCATGGAGACCCTCCAACCTCACCCTGCTGGGAGGCACACCCCCGCCCGCCAGCGTGACCCCGGGCAGGTTACTTAACACTTCTGGGTCTCGGTTAGGTCCTTTCTAAAATGGGGTGATGATAGTGAATTAAATGAAAGGGTGAAATACTACAACTAAATTCCTGGATCAAACTAAGGGTCCAATAAACATTAGCTACGGTACCAGCAAGCTTAGTTCCTTTCTCTCTAAATAGGGAGGCACCTTTGCTGCAACGTGTGAGGTCCAAGTCACCTGCAAATGTTCAGAATCCGTAGTCAACACAAGGCCACCCCCCTTTCAAGGCTCCTTGAAAAACGCTCAGCTTGGTTCTTGCTGGCTTGACTCCGACCACAGTTGAATAAAAGGTTAAAAGTTGCTGAGATGATGGGCAGCTTGGCCCAGATCCCTGATACTGAGACAGTCTGTTCAGAGGTCTCTCACCAGGCAATGCCCTCCTGCTCTTAAAGCTGGAAGGACAGGCTTCTCCATGGCTGGGGTCATGGAAATATGGATTGGCCCCCAGCCTCTCCTCCCTGGACCCGTGGTTGGAGTCTTCTCGGTGTAAGACTGCCAGGTGATTTCACAGACATGACACCTGCTCGTTGACACAGCTGGTCTGGGAGGAAGCTATTAGTGTCCGGGTCTCAGAGCAGGAGAGTCAGGCTCGGAGGAAAGGAACTGTGAAATCCCAGCCTCACCCAACGCTGAGCTTCATTCCCGATCTGGCACTTCCCGGGCCTCCCTGCCTCCTTGTCAACATGGAGCCCGTTCATGATGGCTGATCGCCAGCCTCGAAGATCAAGAATGGGTACCCTGCCACCACCTCCATCCCTTCCGTCACTGCTGAAGTGATCCCTTCGACCACAAACAAGCAGAAACTTCTCAGAATCTGCTGCCTCTACTTCACAGGAATTAGCCAAGCTTGTCCATCTCGAGGACAGAAGAGGCAGCTGGAAGGTCAGGGTGGCAATTGAAGGCCTAGGTGACATGCCATGACCTCAATGTTCCTAATGGGTGATGACCTCCAGCCTTTGGAAACTGCAGGGGCAATGTTGGAGGCAATATTCAAATATAGCATGAAAGCGACCCCTTTAATTTCTAATTTGGAGAAAGATATGTATGTGTATTCCTAGGCCAGTGTTTCTAAGTTATTAAGTGGCTTTAAGTGTCCTACCCCAAATTTTCCTAAGGATGACTGTCTAACTGTCCCAGAGAGACTTTTCTGAGTTGACTCTTAATTTGTTGTGATAAAGATTAAGGAAGAAATTTCGAGGAGGTCAGAGAAGAATGAATCACACCCCCACCTCCTCTCTTGTTTTTAGCAGAAGATGGTATTCAAGGCGGGGGGTTTGGGGCCATTTTGGCGAGTTACTCAGTTTTCCTGGGCCCCTTCCATGTATACATATTATTAAACTTGTGTTTGATTTTCCTTCTGTTAAAAAATTTTTTTTTAATTAATTAATTAATTTTTATTATTGGCTGTGTTGGGTCTTTGTTGATGTGCATGGGCTTCTCCTTGCAGTGGCTTCTCTTGTTGTGGAGCATGGTCTCTAGGAGCATGGGCTTCAGTAGTTGTGGCACGTGGGCTCAGTAGTCGTGGCTCGCGGGCTCTGGAGCGCAGGCTCAGTAGTTGTGGCGCATGGGCTTCATTGCTCTGTGGCATGTGGGACCTTCCCAGACCAGGGCTCAAACCCATGTCCCCTGCCTTGGCAGGCGGATTCTTAATCACTGCGCCACCAGGGAAGCCCTAAAAAAATTTTTTTTAATACAAAATAAAAATCTACACTATTTAAAAACAAAAGAACAAATCACTTTATATTTTCTAGAAATGTCCTTATTTAAATGTACTGTCACATCAGATATCATGCCAGATGAAGTTTGCTTTGTCTGATTCAAGTCAGACCACCTGGCCAGGATCTTGGCTCCAGCAGCGGTAGGACCTGGGGAAATTTATTTCATCCCTGCCTCTTAGTGTTAAGCATTCCCAAAGCAGCAGTGTGGTGGCCAACAGGGCAGTGAGGATCACCGCTTCAGCTGCCAGGCTGGCCGGCCACTTGTCCACAGGTTGGGCTGCAAGGAGATATTGAGCCCACGTGGATTCAGACCGGGTGTTACACACACAGGCAGCAAAAGCAAAATCAGCGTGGTGTCAGCAACTTGCATCCTTATAGGATGACCCTGAGCCAGAAGTCTGGGGGACAGATGGCAGGGGCAGTGGGGTGCTCTAGCCAAGCAGTTGTATGGACAGACACAGGGGTATCCTTGTGGAAGATAGGGAGACAGGTGGCAACTAGGGCATGGAGCAGAAGTGGCCTCGCAGCAGGCTTCTGAATGGCAGAGAGACAGGTAAGAAAGGGCCTCAGGGCAGCAACTCCCTAGGCTGCTCACCAGCTGTTGCCCCGAGTTACTGCAGGGCGGTCTGCAAGACCCAGGTCGGACTGCGGCTGCCGGCACCAGGGCAGAGCCGCTGCCCTGAACTTAGTTTCATCACCTGTAAGATGGTGAATTAGATATTAAGAATATCTAACACAGGTATATATTTTTTAGGTAAAGTTCACATAAAATTTACCATCTTCAAGTATACAATTCAGTGTTCTAGTATATTCACAGAATTGTGCGACCATCACCACTATCTAAATTTGAACACTTTCTTCAAAAAGAAACCCTGCACCCACTCGCTGTCACTCTCCCGTCCCCCCAGCCCCTGGTGACCACTAAGCCACTTTCTGTCTCCGTGGATTTTCCTATTCCGGTCATTTCATTTAAATGGAATCATACAGTAGGTGGCCTTTTGTGTCTGGCTTCTTTCATTTACCTTAATGTTTTCAAGGCCCATCCAAGTTGTAGTGTGTGTCAGAACTTCAATCCTCTTTATGGCCAAATGATATTACACTGCATGGATATATTATATTTTGTTTACCCATTCATCACTTGAAGGACATTTGGGTTGTTTCCCCTTTTTTGCTATTATGAGTAATGCTGCTATGAACACTCATGTATGAATTTTTGTGTGAACAAAATTTTTTTTTAATACACAGATATGTAGTTTATTTTTTCCCTTACTCATAATTAGTTCTTAAAAATGTTAAGAGTTCAGAAGCCCAGATTTAGCTATGGTTCTATAGGATGTACTGGGAGCCAGAGAATAGATACTGGTTGAAGAGAACATCAGGATACAATCTGGATAAGAATAGATGAATATTTTTTTCTGATAGTAGAAAATTAGTTCCTCTGATATCTGCCACATCAATTGACCTCAAGCCCAGCTCTGCTGAAACAGTATAAGACCACAAAACAGCAGATTAAATTCTGTTTTCTTAAAGATTCTGCTTGGAACTACCAAAACCCAGAGGGAAAATATATTTCATTGGGATTAATGGATAATGTCTATTGAATGCAAAAAGTTAAAACTATATTATGTCTACAGTTGTGAACACTTTAGCCAAGAGAGGATGTAATTTTATTTATAGATTCTTGCTTTGAACTGCATTTAACTTTCTCAAAAGTATCTTTGGGCAATAAAACTTTCTGTGATTTTCTAAAAATAATTTTATTTTTGGTTCTGGCTTTAAGTAAGAAAGGTTATAACATTTAAATTTTTTTATAGAACTAATAACTAATGTGATAATATAATAAGGCTTAGAGAAGTAAAGTTAGAGTATATTAGAAAATGGCAAATATGCTTTAAGAGAACATTTTAACATTTACAATTTTACACTCAAGATCAGATTTTTTATTGAAATAATTATAATGCCAACTCATTTTAAAAATTGATTTTTGTTTTAAACTTGAAATTTATTGGCACAATTTTTTTATTGTCTACATGTTACTGCTTTATTTTTTTCAGGTTTTAAAAAAAATTTTATTGGAGGATAGTTGATTTAAAATGTGTGCAAATAACTCAATTTCATCTCTTTTTATGGCTGAGTAATATTTCATTGTATATATGTGACACATCTTTTTTTAAAAATCATGTTAATTAGAGCTGTATTTATTTATTTATTTTTGAGTTTTACTTTTATTTTTATTTTTTAACATCTTTATTGGAGTATAATTGCTTTACAGTGGTGTGCTAGTCTCTGCTCTAAAACAAAGTGAATCAGCTATACACACACATACATCCCCATATCTCCTCCCTCCTGCGCCTCCCACCCACCCTTCCCATCCCACCCCTCCAGGCGGTCACAAAGCACCGAGCTGATCTCCCTGTGCTATGCAGCTGCTTCCCACTAGCTATCTATTTTACATTTGGTAGTGTATATGTGAACAAAGGTTTTTAATTCTCTTGGGTATATACCTAGGAGTGGAATTGTTGGGTCATATGGTAACTCTATGCTTAATTCTTTTGGGAACTGCCAAGCTCTTTTCCACAGCAGCTGAGTATTTTATATTGGTGTGTACTTTTAAAATCATAAAACCCACTCTTAACAGAACCTGGCCCACAATAGTCATCCTTTCATCCATAAATATTCATGGAGCACCTACTATTGCCAAAAACATTGTTGTAGACATAGGAAAATAGTGGTGAATCATAGGAAGTTGGGATTCATGTGTGTGTGTGTTTATGTATGTGCATATGTGTATGTGTGTATGTGCATGTGTGTGTGCATGTGTATGTATGCATGTGTTTATATATGTGTATGTACGTGTGTATGAATGTGTGTTTATGTATGTGTTTATATGAATATGTGTCTGTGTGTATGAATGTGTGTATGTGTGTATGTTTGCATGTGTGTTTATATGAATATGTGTGTGTGTACGTGTGTGTATGTATGTGTGTGTGAGGGGGAGTCAGATGATGATAGGAGTGTTGGGGAAACACTGAAACAGGGAAAGGGACTGGGGAAGTCTGGGTGGGTGGGATCGCTGTTTTTTTTTTTTTTTAACATCTTTATTGGAGTATAATTGCTTTACAATGGTGTGTTAGTTTCTGCTTTATAACAAAGTGAATCAGTTATACATATACATATGTTCCCATATCTCTTCCCTCTTGCGTCTCCCTCCCTCCCTCCCTCCCTATCCCACCCTTCTAGGTGGTCACAGAGCACCGATCTGATCTCCCTGTGCTATGCGGCTTCTTCTCTCTAGCTATCTGCTTTACATCTGGTAGTGTATATGTGGATCGCTGTTTTTAACTGAAAGGTCAGGGAAGGCCTCACTAACAAGGAGGAGGAGGTGAGGGAATGTGGACCTTCCAAGAAAAGGGAACTGCGAAGGCAACAGTCCCGGAGCTGTGCTGAGCCCGAGGACAGAGAGGTGGCCAGCGGGGCTGGGGTGGGGGAATAAAGAGAGTAGCAGGGGATGAGCACAGAAAAGTCACAAGAATTGCATCCTGCAGGGCCCCGGGGCCAAGATGAGAAGTCTGGCCTTCACCCTGAGAGAGAGGAGAGTCACCGGAAGGATTTGAGGCATGTGGTGACCACATCTTCCTTGGGTTCTAACAAGATGGCCCAGCTGCTGCGTTGAGCACAGACCCCAAGGAGACAGGGATGCTGGTCAGGAGACCACGGCGATGGTCCTGGCGGGAGATGGCGGTGATCTGGGCCCGGGCAACCATGGAGATGGTGAGGAAGCGTCCGTTCCTGGACAAGTTGTGGAATTAAAGCCAACGGAGTTTGCTGATTAAATGGATGTGAAGTGAAAGGAAAAGAGTAGAAATGACCCCAACAGATTTTGCCCTAAGCAACTGAAAAGAAAGCAGACTGATATCCACTGTGCTGGGGGCAGCTCTGCTTTGCGCCCTGTAGAACCCGAGTGCCTGAACAGTGCCTGGCACGTAGGAGGGCTCAACAAATTGAGTGAATGGAAAGGTGGCAGGGTCCTCAGTAGGGCCTCGGTCCATCTCTATTCTTTAGACCTGCGGTCACCTGACCTGGGGTGATACGTCCCTCCCCCTGATCTTTTCAGATAAAGAATCTTGAGTTTTCGTGGTTGTTTAGTAGGTCACTGAGCCTCATGGAGATGGTTGCCAGATTCTCTTAGAAGTGTTGGAAGGAGGGCAGGCTAACTGAATCAATGCACTGCCTTTGTAGAAGCCTGTGCCGTCTGGAGTTTGCTCCCAGGCGAATCTTGTGCTGTTCTCTGCCATCTGATCTACCACCTACCATTTATTGAAATGGTTACTTTGTACCAGGCACTGATTCAGCACTTTATTTAATACTATTATTAGTTTCACTTAATAGTGAGGAAATATGCAAACTGTTTAATTAAGGTTAATTATCTCAACCAAGATCACACATCTAGTAAGTGGTAGATCCGGGACTGAAACCCACGTCTGTGCTTGTACCCACTGCACTTTATCTTCTTCCTGTTCTGGGTGGATGTTCACCTGTCAGGAGTGTTTCCGGGGAACCCCTGCATTCAGACGGCGATCGAACCTTTCCAACCCTGAACTTTAATCCCAGAGATCCATTCTCCAGGTTTTCCCAAAATTTCACCTTTAACTCAACTGGATTTCAAACCCCATCCACCGCTCTTGATTTGAAAGCACGCATCTTTTAATCTGTGCTGTGAATTTCAAATTCTAACCTTTGATCAAGGAACACCATCATCTTCCCTCCCCCTCCCTGGGGGTGAGCGAATCAGTAATCCAGGGAATCCTGCAAGTTTCAGACTCTTGGCCAATTATTGCCTGGGACGTGAGGACTTGTCTACTAGTCCAGGCATATTTGGGTACTTTTAAGGTGGGAGAGGGAACCTTCAGGTGATAAGCTGAACCCTAATTTCTAATGCTCAACATTCATATCCATTCTTACCATTCATTGTAATCTTTCCAACACTTCTGCTCACCAATCTTATTCCATTCTTTCTCCTGACTACCATCTGTTATGGCAGTTACAGAATTCATAAACATGGAAAAGCTGAGCATTTTCCAAATTCTTCATCAAATACTGCCCTAAATTCTAGGTGAAATGCCCCGTAACCATATCTAACTTATAACAGCATAATAAATTGTGAAAAGCAACCTTTGTTGCCTTCTTTAAGAAGTCTTAGCCAATCCTTGGCTGCCTGGAAGGCAATTTGAAATAGGGCAGTGTGATAAAAATGTCTGGCACCAGGGCCACTGGACAAGCACCTGAAAGTCTACATGGTGGGTTTTGGTTTAATCAGATGGACCTGTTTGGTGCTCTGTAACCAAAGAATGGTGAGAACCTGGGGAAAAAAACACTACAAAGAATTGAAAGCCTTGTTGAAATATACTAAAATTACTTTTAAAAGATACACTCCGGAGCTTCCCTGGTGGTGCAGTGGTTGGGAATCTGCCTGCCGAGGCAGGGCACACGGGTTCGTGCCCCGGTCTGGGAAGATCCCATATGGAGCGGCTGGGCCCGTGGGCCATGGCCGCTGAGCCTGCGCGTCCGGAGCCTGTGCTCCGCAACGGGAGACGCCACACAGTGAGAGGCCCGCGTACCGCAAAAAAAAAAAAAAAAAAAAAAGATACACTCCATCTTCCCTCCCAGAGACCACTCCAGGCTCATTCATCTCAGCCCTTAGAGCCCTAGGCTAAAGTGAAAGGCTCTTGTTCAGGCAGATGCCAAACATTTTATGATTTTCACCAATCACTTTTAAACCCACTTTTGTTCATTGGAGGCATTTGGCTGTTCCAAAAGGGAAAAACCAGCAACAAGCAAAAAGCTAAGAGGGACTCTGAAGAGTGAAAAAAAAAAATTGATGAGGATCAAGCTTTGTCCCCTCTCAGGTCCTGGGGGGGGGGGTAGGACTCATGTTGTGCTGACGAAGTTCCGGGGGCTCCTTCCCAATTCCCTCTCTGTAGTCTTGCTTGTCCTGTGAGGCTGTGAGTAGGGTAAGTATTCCGAAGTCCTTGTCTGGACCGAGCAGAGGCCACACCTTCACCTCTCCGGCTCAGCAGTCTTCGTGTTCATCCCAAGTGCCGTCAGCAATGGGTCTCAGGGTAACCTGGGTGGGTCCTGAAAATTCTGTAGGCAAACGGAGCTAAAACTTCTACATGTCACCAGAAGCACTAACGAAACACACACACAGATGGAAGACAGAGGAAATAGAGGAAGCAGAGAGGGACAAGAGGAAGAAGCTATTCATGGGGCATTTAAAACTATAGAAAATTCCCTGTAGAACAGCTAAGACACTGGTACCACAGCGTCTGTTGAGCATTACTTAAAGAGGTAATCAACACAGCCACTGACGTGCCACATGAATGAAATGGAAAGTGACTTGTATAACACAAAGTTTGTTTATATATGTACCCCAAAATATATTCAAATCAGACCACACAGATAAACTGGGTGGCTAAGTGATGATGTTATAAAAGATAATCCAGGTAAGGATTCAGTGTCAATTAGTCTGGGCGCCTGTTACGATGTAATTCACTTAAAAATACTGCTGTATTGTCGGTGGGATATTTTTCAAGGTAAGCTTTAAATCAGACTGGTCAGTGAACAAGGTGGCTGCCATCCAATCTGCTTGCACTCCAGTGACAAGCTCTTTTGCAAGGCAGCAGATTTTGATTAGCACGCTGCATATGCAAAGATGGTTTTTTTTAATTGGTGAAACTAGTGTCTTGTCATGAGAGGCTCTCACAGACAGAATTAAAGGCATTCCAGACTAGGCAGAGCACCTTATGCAGGATGTAAGAATCCATGAAATCTTCAGCTGGTAGAGACCGTGGCTGAGGACTTCTTCCTAGTTGGTCCGGCGCACTTGCTGATTTAGGAGTATTACAAAATCTTACCTTAAGAATATTGTTGCTTCTACCTCAAGTGTTTAAACCTTTTATACAGGGTGTGGTCAGAAGATCTAAAAGGAGAGAACTGGGACCTCATGCAGCTTACAGAATAGGATGTCCCAACTGTTTTTGTGCCGGCTTTGCTAAAACATCAAATTCGGATTGATGTTTTATGTGTAAGGCGGGATGCTAAACATGGGCACTCCAGTCTGACAGCAAGATTTAAAGAAGTAGCTCTCTCAACCAGATCAGACCGGTCACCCTATCTACCAAAGGCAACAGGCTTGGTGACCTTTGAAAACACTCCCAATTGGGTGAGGGTGAAAAGCTCTTCTAGGAGTCATTTCTGATGAATTCTCTTACGGGGGGAACGTCTGTGAAAACCACAAGCTGTAAGCAATGCTTAGGCTTGGACTAAAGCTCTTTACCTACTGAGAGCTCAAAAAGTATACATGAATGAGAGATCAGGGGTGATGGTGGTTTATGGAGACAGTGGGGGCCACACCCACTGTCTACAAAGGAAACAAGGTACAGACTAGGTTCTTGGTGGTTCCTAAAGTATCAGTGAAGACCTCAGACTCTAAAACTCATCGGTCTAGGTCTGAGGAGAGCAGCCTCAGGAGAGTGTGCGCACGTGTGGCCCGCAGGGTTTCAGGTCACATGCGCACATCCATCCGTGCACAGTCTGCACACCAAGGACAGCTATCAGGGACACAGAGTCATGCTGAAGGGTTTCTTTTTGATTGAACCATCTCTTTTATTAGTTGTTGTAAAGTTCAACTGACTTTATAAAACCTGAGAACTTGAGGGGAGCATCACGCTTTGTAATCTGAGGAGGCCAGCCAAGGCACTACCCACCTGATAGCAACTGACTAAAACGTCATGTGGATTTGAGGTTCTGGACCAGCCTCTCTGAGAGATGAATAATCTTTCATACTTGAATCTGCTAACCAAGTTAGCAAGGCTTGCTGCAGGGTTCCTTAAATCAGGAACTTCCCAAGCTCATGTATTTACTTACAGAACAATTATTTGACAGAGATGGGTTGAAAACTAGAAGAACCAAGAGTACTAGTCAGAAACAAAGACAAAGCATTTCTTGAGCATGGTTGAAGCTGATGGCATAGGAATTACATTTCTACACTATTCTGAAAAACAAAGTAACCTAAATTTGGCTTTGTAATACTGTGATGAACTTATTCAGATTAAGGCCATGTTTAAAGCCACAGAATTTCACAACATTGTCACAAATGACCAGAAAAGGCTGCAAATTCCCTGGCGGTCCAGTGGTTAGGACTTGGCACTTTCACTGCCAGGGCTCAGGTTCAGTCCCTATTTGGGGAACTAAGATCCCATGAGCTGTGCAGCATCCCCCCCCCGCCACCACCAAATAGATAAAATAAGCATGGAAAAGCAAGACCTTTGTGCCAGACATCACAACTTCAGCATATAATTCTGGGAAAATTTCATTTTTACTTATTCCTGCACATGAAATCAATTTTGCATGTGCCTCCAAAACTGTGCCTGCAAATAAGGGAGAAACGGCAGACCTCGCATATATGAACACTGATGTGGGGCTCTTTGCTACAAAACTGATACATGTGTTAAAGAGCCTTTAGCACCCACTTGGATAGTTTGTTACACACTGCTGTTTCACAGGGCTGTACTGGTCATCAGACTCCAGTTACAGTAGACTTTCCTATTCTTTACCAGACACCTTCAGTGGCAGGGACCTCATTCAGAAGAGCCCTTTTCACCGAGCACCTCCTTCCACTATCTTTCCTCTTGACCACCTTTCCTCCCAAGAGCCATGGAGTAAAATACACAAGGGAAATGGAATACTTGCTGTGAGGGGCCGTCAAGAGAACTCTTTAAACTCCTTACCTGTTTTTTGTTTTTAACTGTGGCCCACAGACCAGAAAAAATACAACACGCTTAGTATTATAAAATCTCTTTGTACATTATCAAAATTCAAATTGAATGGGATGGATGGATTTTTGTGTTGCTTCTGTTATTCTAATGACGTAATCCGCTATCCTAAACTACATTTCTTTGTGGGTCACAGGGAGAGGGACCTTCTCTTCTATTGCCTGAGTCTAATTATAAATGAAATAATCTACTGCGTAACAAACCTAGCTCCAACTCTGTGGGTTAAAAAAGAAAACAAACAAAAGACCAATACAATCTAAATACAAATCCAAATATTTCACTGTAGCCAATCACAGAAATTGTATCTTATGACAATGGCCATAAAAGCACAGGCATTTCTATTTGTTCAAAAGAGCGGAAGTATTTTAGAAAACTAAAGGAACGAAAAACAATCTGAGAAAGTCATGCGGCAGGTTCTACTATTTGAAATTCCAAAATTCCATTGTTCTCCATGATTAACTATCCAGGAGTGGGAAGCCCACAAACCCCTACACAGTTACAGTTTAGCAGGAATTACTGATACTTTGGGATTCTTAAGACACAGCATATTCTAGTCCATAAATTATACAGAAATAGAAACAAATAGTTTCAAACATTCCCTGTAGGTCTTCCCCTTCACTAGCTTTTTTTTTTTTTGGGTGGGGTGGGGGGTGGTTTCTCTGTGAGTCATGACATTAAACTTCTTCCAGAACACCTTGAGCAGATTTAAATTATTTCCTCACAGTAAGTGAAGAGAAGCACTGCAGAACACTTACAAACGTACAGCCTAGACACTCAAAACTCAACAAAACAAAAACCTCTCAAAACTCAGGGTCTGGTCCTTAGAAAGGTGAAGCTGTAGCCAAAATAAACAATGGTATAGTGATTCTCTCTCCTCTACGTCACCATCTTTGCAATTATTTTTATTCAATAATCCCAGTAATATGATGTTAATTCAGAAACTAAAGAAAAAGGACACAAGAATTTGAAGGGCTTAAATATATTTTTATATTGATAATCTGTGTCTTTCTACCCTAATACATTATTATTGATTACATACAGGATGAGGTGAGGTATCTGTAAAATATCTGGTAAAAAATGATTAATATACAGTATTCTGAGATGGAATCTTATAAACCTTTAGGTCTTCTGAAGTGTCAAATTGATCATCTCAATTAAACTGCCCTGACTGGACTTACAGCTGTTCCCTCAAACCACATTAAAAAAGGAAGGATCTTACATTTTCCCAGAGCGTGTGCAGTAAAGGGAAAGCAAAGAATTGGCAATTTCTATCTCTCACATCCGAAGTAATGCATCCTCACAAAATCAGGACCTTCAAGTCTAGCATGAAACAAACAAACAAAAAACCCCCCCAAACCACAGACAAACCAAAAGACTAGATTAGAGATATACAATCTCTGAATGATGGTTAGGCTAATTCACCAACACCAAAGAAATCCAAGTGGTCAACAGTCTTGAAAATGCTTTATTGAAATGTGTGACGTATGTGCAGAAGATGTGTGTGAAAAGACCACAGCTTGAAAACTGGTTTTTGAAACGTCTCAACAACCAACTGAAAAAAAAAAAAATCCTACTGGACTGGACTTCTAGCATAACCAGAAGCCTGGTGTAAAATTTTCCTTTAAAACATTTTCCATCACAGAAACTAAAGAAAACAAAGCTAGGATACTTGGAAATTGTTGGAGTTTGAAGTTTCAGAGAAGGAGAAGCAACAGTTTTTTAGAAATGTGGGGTGACATCTTTTTTGGATACATCTGGATGAGCATGGACTTCACAGTTCTCGGGAAAACACCGGAGGGTGCTTGAGTCTGTATGCTTGTGTTGAAGAAACCGAGAAACACAGACGGGGAAGGAAAGGACTACAGCGGAAGAGGGGAGACGGAGGAAAGGGCTCAGAGGAGAGAGCACTGGAACAAGACATGATTAGGTTAAGTCTAGTTATAAATTTATCAGAAGCTGTGCGCACCTTTTTTAAAAGTCCTAAATTTACATTCCAAAAACTGCCCCCCAACCCCAAACCCACTGTCCCTGCCTTGGAGCTATTGTGAAAAGTCTATGCACAAAAACTGAAACAGAAAATAAAAAATATCCCGGCCCCTCCAAACCCCAAAACAAACCCAAAAGAGTTGTACATTTTTTTTTTTTTTACACATAGAATTAATAATATAGGCATATAGGTGGCATGATTCAATTAAAAGGCTTTGCTTTTTATGCTGGAAAAAACCCAATAAATAAAAGATGCTAAAGTTAGCATTAAGAATTTGGTTGTAATATATTGACAAAGTCTGGGAAGGCAAATCCTCAAAGCTCCCCTGATACTGATCTGTCTCAGCAAACTATGAAGCAAATACATAAATAATGCAAAGTATGATTGAGAATGTGAGATTTTCAAAAACGAAGACAACATAGTTCAGGTTAACTTTGTTGAACAGTGAATAAATGAAATTCATCTACACCTGAATAAAACATATTTAACAATTGAAAAAAAATTTAAACAACCACAGAAAGTAAAAAGTTTAAACAAGTAGAACAGGATTTGTTTTCAGGGCACACAGACGCCTGCAGCAGATTCCCACAGTAGCTGTACTGGTGTGTCTTCTATGGATGAGTTAGACAGGCTGAGCTCCACACGGTAAGATGACTAACAGGGCGACAGGACAGTCACACAGGGCGGAGCGCGACACCGGCTACGACCCCAGGTTCCACTGCAGAGCTGGCTTGTGCGTAGAGGCACACAAAGAAAGGTGATTCAGGCAGACATTATTCAAAAGCTACTTTGTCAAGTAACCCTTTTGCTGCGTAACCATTGAATAATGTTTGGGAAAGCTTTGGGCTTTTATTTTTAAGTTTTACTCCTTGTATTTAAGTTTTTTAAATAACAAGGTCACTAAAACTCATGCACGCTGCAAAAAACCTCATGCAGTAGTTAAGGTAAACCATCCAAGCAGTTTTTATTCATTAATATTCATAAATACACACAGCAGCTTCATTAGAGATTTCAATTTTCCTCTTCAGTTTGAATGTGGAGTATTAGGAGAGCCTTTTGCATGTCAAGGTACAGGAAGCAGAGATCACCCCTGCACTGCTACCTACATTTACCTGCTAGAAGTAAAAATTAGTTAAGTGGAAATGATTATCATATATATCTTCTCTCTTCCTGTTGAATGTACACAATGTAACAGAGTGACAGACCTGAAATTACAATCACCAAACAAACCCAAGATAGCTGTTGTCCACTTTCATTGGCAAATACAGCACAGAGGACATTGTCTGCGAATTGGGATGTCATCAAAGAGGAGGTGGTGGAGGCTCATTTCCTTTATTACTCTCTTTTAAATTTAGGTTTTCTAAAGCAACATCTAAAGGCATAATATCTACACAGCCCATAGCACCAAAATCTGCCATCTCCCCCCGTTCATCCTCGTCTGAGGACGAGCTCTCTTCACGAACTAAAGTGGACAGAAGGAGCTCTTGGACAAACAGGCTGCGGTCTGCGCGCTCACTTTCCATGGACTGGCGCTCTGTTTCAGACATTTTAGGATCATTCAACCTGTGTAAATTAAAAAGAAAAGAGCTTATTGGTAAACAGTCAATGAACAATGTCGTGGTCAATTTCTACAATGTCCTACTCTGTACAAGCTTCACAGGCGGCAAAACTCAGAATCTGAGACGTATTAATGGAACACCTTGCTCTAATTTACCTCGTTAATTATGTTGAGATGAATTCCCCACACTTGTAACAGCAATACTGTTACCCCGAGGTGCAAGTCTATGCTTTAATTAGATTCAATGAGAAAAAATACATTTACACTTCTCATACTCCCTTTAGAGAAAACTGGTGAAAAATTTCCTAAGGAAAACAAAATTTCTACCAGATTAGATACTTGGGGAAGTAGTGATTTCCCCAACCAAAATTTTACCAGTGGGTAGTAAAAAGAGGAAAAGTAGCAACCCTGGTCACAAAAACAAAATCTGCAGTGATTAGAATAGTCAACCGAAAAAAATCCTAAAAGTTCTCTTGGCTTTTCTCTATTATTTCCATCTAATTCTTCCTGAAATGAAGATATGTCCAGAAGACTGAGAGGGCAAACACACACACTCACACACACGCACGCACGAGCATGTGCGCACCTACGCTTCTACCAAGGACTGTGTAACAAGTCTGACCCAAGGTTTAACGGCCCAGTATGCTCACCTGACAACAGGCACTTATGAGACCTGTGTCATGTTGGGAAACCTGGTTCGTCTGCACAGAGACTGGACGGCTGTCAAGAGCTGAATTTTTATTACTAACCTGTTAAGTGACTTATGCAAAATTCTGCTTAGTTTCAGTGCTAATTTTATTTCTCTACATTTTTAGTGGCAAAGAAAGAAAGGGAAACTGGTTGGAGCACTGGGATCAAGAAAAGTAACAAACAGGGAGAAGATGGTGACAGTGAAAGGAGGTTCAGTAGGCACGCGTGACAGGTGCTCCTCCCGGAGAAGCCAGGTGCACTTGGAGCCCACGTTCGTCTACACCCCGCACCTGTTCCCTGCTGTCCCACCGACGCTGGAAGGCACGGGGGCATCCCAAAGTAGCAATGGAGGAGGCGTACTGGGCACTCACCATGGGCTCTGCTTTAGGTGCTTTTTGTATGGATTATCTCTTTTAACTCCTCCGAGTTAGGTCTCATTATTATCAAGTTATAGGCAGAAGAAACGGAAGAGGTTAAGTGACGTGCTCAAAAATCTCACAGCCATCAAGTTCAAAACCGCTCAATGATTAGATCCATGGCTTAGAAAACAAAAGATCTAAATTTAAGAACTGAAAGAACCAAAAGGATCTGGAAGGTAACTACATAAAAGCCATTAAATCCACACTGAAAGGAAATGACTGATGACATTTATGATTAAAACCAAATTAAGAATATAAGAGAGTATCTAATGAAACAGGAGACTGAGCAATAGGCTACATATTCTCCATCAAAAACTTTGAAAGTGCTAAGAAGTGAAGTACATTCCACATCCTTAGTTTTGGAAAAGGCCTTAAAAAGAACAACAAACTAAAGTCAAACCTATTAGAAAGAGAAAGGATGCATAGAAAACTACCTACACAGCAAGCAGGCAAACTAGAAACATACAGGCTGAGGCCCCCAAACCTTCGGAGAGCATGTAATTCTGGTATCACTGTTGATTTTTAGGAAATAACTGAGAAAATGTTTCACTCCTGAGGGGGGTAGATAAAATCGGTACTAGGACTAGATGTCTTGATGGCCAAACTTCATTTGGGATCTAGAAGTAACTGCAAAGCTTGTAAGGAGCTTCAAACCGGAGTTAGCCAAACTAGCTGGCTCCATTACCAAGAGACTGGAATCTGACATAGGCACTTACACAACTGCTTTCTAAAAGGTCAACCATTTTTGGATCCCAAAGAAACTGTGTCCCACCATCAGTTCCAAGGCAACAGGAACAGGAATTGCCCCTGGTCAAAGAGACCAAAGACGAGGCTGGAGCCCCACACATATCACATGACAGCTGTGTGGCCAGGGACAAGGATTTCCCCTTGGAAACATCGCAGACCCTCTCCTAGCCTTGAAGATTCTCAGCACACATGTTAATGTATTTGAAGTTCTGAGATGCCCAAGAGTAAATAAACTGTTTGTTAGTTAGTTTTGCCCAAACTTATTCATCAGGAAAAAAACTTGAACATAAATAACTATTTATATTTCTTAGAATATATAAAGTTCCAGGGAATATTTTTTGGGAAATATTGCCTTAGGTAAACTATATGAGTCAGGATCTAATGACACAATGAAAGATGTAGAAAGTGGTCTACAAATTGCAAGGTACTATGCAACATACAGTATGACAGAAAGGGGGCCTTCCAGAAGCTACAACCAGAATCCAAGGAAAGCACTCAGAGGCCACCCATACTGTGCCCTGGTTGCTGGCTGTCTGGTCTAGAATAACTACATAGAGAAAAGTCCCAGATCAAGCTCACTGAGTCTGGAGCTCAAAAAACAAAAACAAAAACAAAAAACCAGAGTGGAGCAAAGGTGGGAAGATGTATTTTCCAAAGGGCAGTGAGGCAAGACATTCATTCCACCCCCCAGGCCAGCGAACCCTCAGCAGACACATACACTGGTAGGGCTCCTTTCTGAGGTAGGTACCTAGATCTGTGGCTCTGTGCTTTCTCTACGTTGAAGCCACGTTTTCTGGTGATAATCAATCAGGCACAGTTACTCACTTTGCAGAGATAATACAAAGGTAAAATTTCCACTTGAAACTTCCTCCTTAGATCCATACCAAATGATAATAAGTACCATTAACTGGGCTTTTATTACATGCCAGATACTGAGCCAGACCATACACATACCTGTACTCCATTTCATCCTCAAAACAATTCTCATTCTAATGCGGCAAAACTCATGGGATATTATAAAACTGAGGTCTGGAGAAGTGAAGTGACTTGCCTAAGGTCCAAACTAGTAAAAGCTGGGGCTCTTGACAGGGGTCCTATTTGCAGCGATGTGCAAACAGTTTTTATTCTGCATCAACAATATGTTATTTACAACTATACACATGTGCCACTGTACTAACAGAGATGTTTAAAAGTATGAGATAAAAGAAATATACACAGAAATAGTGTTTTCTTCTAACATCTAGTTGTCACACACATTACTTTTTGGAGATAACTGATATATGACACTAATTTTCTTCTTCGTGTCACAGTTTTTAACTTTATACTCCTCTCTATTCCATTAAAAGTCCAAATTGGTCCAGGTTCTTTATCTGCTGAGCCTACTCATTACTGCTCTTTCTAAAATTCTTTTATTTTTAAAAGTCACATAAAATGCCTACGAGGTCTCAGCAGAGGAACATATTTGGTTGCTAACGGTAGTTTTCAGAAGCAAATAAGAACTCTACTCCATCCAGCAGAGCCATTTACTGTGTGTACTAAGTATTTTTTACACTGTGGTGAACCATCTTTTTAAATGGTTATTTTGTGCACGCTGACCACAAAGGTTTAAACTCCACTTCTTTAGCAAGTCTCAGGAGAAAACCACCACATTATAAAATCTTCTCTTGTACGTTTGGATATTTCACAGCGGACTGAAACTGGCAATAAAAGACAGCAATGTTAGTTATGACAATAAATGTGCCCAGTGTGTCCCATATATGTAATGATATGATGTTTACATTTTATGGGCAACATGGGAAAAGAAACTCTTATCAGATGATGACACACCGTCAGAACAAGACCATCAGCATTCCTAGTTTATCTAAAATAAACTATTATTTTTCATATTTTTAAGGAAATACTGAATATACAGTTTTGATTAGAGATCTGTGAGTTTTAATGGTTTGCTCAAAGGCCGAGTCTTTAAGAACACATATAAGCACAAAAGAGAAAAGGTCATCTCAGGCTGCGCGGTGCTAATAAAATACTACTTCTCAAAGTTACATTAATAAATGAACTACCTTGTTAAAAGAAACTGGGAATTCTGGATAGTTTGCTGACTGCTTTCTGTGTTAGCTGTGTTGGTTGTTGCTGTGGATTGTGTGATTGTAGTGGTGACACTGCTTGTGTTAGTACGTCGGGTTGCGTTGCGTGCAGTCTCCAGTTGTTGCCGTGCTGCCTGGGCGTGCTGCCGTTCTAGCTGCAGCTGCATCTGCAGTTGTTGTAACTGAGAAGCTGAAGGGCCAGAGGAATTAAGCTGTCCTCCCGCAGAACGTCTCACTCCTGATAACTGGGATAAAAGCTCTGCCAATGGAAATGAAGACATTAATGTCTACTTCAATATGAGGAAAACAAAATGCTACAGATCATTCTTTTACCAGAGGAACATTAAAAATGATCGTCAACGGGAAGGTAACCTGTGGCAACATACAGTTCCAGCTTGGAGCTTAATACCTTTTAGGATGCCTCCTAGAGGCAAGAGTTGTGTATGTGTTGTGCATGGGAAATGCAAATACATATGAATATTAGCTCACACACAATTATTCTTAAGCAAAACATAGCAAATTGTTTTTCAAGTTGTCTGCATAATGGGCTGATTTAGTTACACTTTCTCTTAGTATCTTAGTAGGCTAAGGTGGCTCATCTGCTGGTCCAAACACAACAAAAACCCTCTCAACGTGAGCCCCATGAAGGCACGGATCAAGTCTACTGTTTACGATATGCCTGGTTCTTAGAACAGCACCTGACACATAGTAGGCACTCAAACATTTATTTAATGATTGAATGACTCTCAGAATTAAATCCAAGAGACCTGCATCATTTCTAACTGTGACGGTTGTACACTTGCCTCTGCCTTCTTTCTCTGGAACCTTCTGGTACTGCTGTTTGAGAGCCCCAGAACACCACTGCAGTGAGGACCACCGGTGATGCCCAGTGAAGCTGATTAGCTCCTGACTGTACAGCCTATTTAGACGCTCTTGTTTGGACAAGGCTGTGCTCATCAGAAGCCAGGTGGCTCTCTGTCCCTGCCTTGTCATCTAAGTGAGGTGCAGTAGTTGCCTTCTTCCACGTGGAGGGTCTATCTGGCTTGCATGGATTTGATGATTGCCCTTTCAACACTACTAGGCTGGCAAAGCTCTTCACCATTAAAATTCATTTCCAGGGCACATTTCTGCCTTATTGCTCACTGCTGTTTTATTCCAGGGGCTCTTAACACCATTCTTTCACATAGTCCATCACTAACACAAACTAATTTTCACTGACAGAAAAAAACTGAATGGAGAAAGTGTCTCAACTGTGAATTTTGCCCCCAGAAATCACATTAACTTTTAGAGCCTGCTACCAAAGACAGCAGGTAAATATCCTTTTAGATGAAGAAGTATTTTTTAAAATTCCCAAAACTCAGTTTTTTGGGGCTTACTGCACATCCAAATGCCCAAAGCACATTTGAAATTAAGATTTTACACTGGCTTCCCTGGTGGCGCAGTGGTTAAGAATCCGCCTGCCAATGCAGGGGACACGGGTTTGAGCCCTGATCTGGGAAGATCCCACATGCCGCGGAGCAACTAAGCCCGTTCACCACAACTACTGAGCCTGTGCTCTAGAGCCCGCGAGCCACAACTACTGAAGCCAACGTGACACAACTACTGAAGCCCGCGCACCTAGAGCCCATGCTTGACAACAAGAGAAGCCACTGAAAGGAGAAGCCTTGAGGTGACAAGCACCTCAACGAAGAGTAGCCCCTGCTCGCCGCAACTAGAGAAAGCCCGTGCACAGCAACGAAGACCCAACGCAGCCAAAAATAAATAAATAAATCTATTAAAAAAAGTTTAAAAAAACGATTTTACACTGAATACCTCACATTTTCAGGAAGATTTTATGAATAAGACTGTTCCTACTTTCGATGATGGATGTACACTCAGCTGCATTTCAGGTATGCGTTCCACTGTACGTACACATTTCGGACTTGTACAGGCTCCCTGGACTCTTACTGCCTGCCAGTGCTTACTGTGTCTTTCAGGGTCTCAGGCTACAGTGACTTCTGACATTTTGACTGTCAAACCTTGTGTTTTGCTGCTGGCTTCCCAGGTTGGCCGTGCATGAGACCGGTGACTTGGCTATGAACTACATGTTCAAATGTTGTTGTTGTTTCTTTTAAATAATTTTTTCCTATTTATTTATTTATGGCTGCATTGGGTGTTTGTTGTTGTGCGCGGGCTTTCTCTAGTTGAGTCAAGCTGGGGCTACTCCTCACTGCGGTGCGTGGGCTTCTCATTGCAGTGGCTTCTCTTGTTGTGGAGCACGGGCTCTAGGCACACGGGCTTCAGTAGTTGTGGCTCGTGGGTCAGTAGTTGTGGCACACGGGCTTAGTTGCTCCATGGCATGTGGGATCTTCCCGGACCAGGGCTCAAACCTGTGTCCCCCTGCGCCACCAGGGAAGCCCCAAATGTTTTTTTTTGTTTTAAATAACAAATTTATTTATTTATTTTTGGCTGTGTTGGTTTTTCGTTGCTGCACACGGGTTTTCTCTGGTTGTGGCGAGCGGGGGCTACTCTTCGTTGTGGTGTGTGGGCTTCTTACTGCGGTGGCTTCTCTTGTTGTGGAGCACGGGCTCTAGGCGCATGGGCTTCAGTAGTTGTGGCACGTGAGCTCAGTAGTTGTGGCTCGTGGGCTCTAGAGCGCAGGCTCAGTAGTTGTGGCGCACGGGCTTAGTTTCTCTGCGGCATGTGGGATCTTCCCAGACCAGGGCTCGAACCCGTGTCCCCTGCATTGGCAGGTGGATTGTTCTTTTTTTTTGTTTGCGGTACGCGGGCCTCTCACCGCTGTGGCCTCTCCCGTTGCGGAGCGCAGGCTCCGGATGCGCAGGCTTAGCGACCATGGCCAGCCGCTCTGTGGCATGTGGGATCCTCCCGGACCGGGGCATGAACCCGTGTCCCCTGCATCGGCAGGCGGACTCTCAACCACTGCGCCATCAGGAAAGTCCGGCAGGTGGATTCTTAACCACTGCGCCACCATGGAAGCCCCCAAATGTTTTTTAAAGTAAGATTTTCCCAAGCTATTAAAACACGAATGTTCCACAATAATATAGTTCTCAAATCAAGGCAAGGACAAGACACTCCTACTTGACTTTCTTCCATGAGAAGAGCTTAATTCTTTAGTCCTGTCAATTAATTTTCTTATCTGTGTGCTTGTGGAGGCTGAGCCATGAAATTCTGCAGGTCTTTCAACTCTGACATCTTCTATGACTTTCTTGGGTTTCACTGGAGGTCACAAATAGAACACTGACTGTTCCTTATTCTCTTATACCTCTAAGTACTTAAAGAAATGCCAAAATAATATGAACTACTTTATGTGGTCTACTTTAAACATATTTTATACTTATAAAATTTAGAGGAATTTTGTCAAGGAACATGTGGCGTGTGATAAGAGACTAAGAATACAAATCCTACCAAAAATTTTTAAAGGGAGCTCCACCATCCCCAGCCATTTCCTTTATTAATGTGAAACTAACTTACCAGCTATAGGATCCATGGCTTCCCTATTGCTTGGAGAATATGAACTCTGAGAAGAAGAAAGTCCACCAGTAGAACTGCTAGTAAAGTGCATGTTTGATCTACGTGCACGAGGACCTCCCAATCCCCGGCCAGGGTGAAACATTCTACGTACATGTCGAACGCCACTCGATTCATCATAACTCCAAAGTTAAGGAAAAAACTGAAGTATTTCATAGAAAGAAAAAAAAAAAAATCACTCGAGTCCTTGCAAGATAGACATGCAGATTTCCCAAATTATAAGCATTTTAAAATAGCACATTTCATTTAGAATACAAATGGTACAACTGTATCTATGAGGGCTATTAACTCTAAAAAAAGACACTCAAATATAAAGCAACATGTGAGTATGTGTATACTGTGTGTGTATGTTGTGCATGTGTGTGTGTTTTCAAAGAGAAAAAAGTTTCTCCAGGTGGGAAGAAGTTCCCTCCTAACACTGCCAAACGAGGTGAGAGGCACTGCCTGGTCAGACACCCAGGGTGAGACATTCTCTTACCCTCAACTCAGTATTGAATTCCATATACGTTCATACCGAAGTAACCACAAATAATAACCAGCAATTTTTTATATTTGGTGAGAACTGTGCTAATATGCAGGCTAATCAAATCTCAATGACCATCTGTAATGAGAACCGAACAGTATAAATAATTTAAATTCAGGAGTAAAAGACTCCTTCTGGCTATTAGTTTTAATCTGTCAAGTTTTTTTTTTTCTTCCAATGCTGCTGCTAAGCAGAAAACCAGATTTGAATTTCCTGTACAGGTGGACACAGACAGAGTAACAGCACATTTATCAAGAAGTCAAAGTTCCAGCAGCCTCGACCATCTTACGCACCTGCGTGTGAGTTACACTGAAGAAGGTCCTGAGGAGCAAAAAGCTGCCGACACTCGTGAAGACAACACTGTGTTGCCTCCACACAGGTGAGTGTGAGTGTGCAAAGAGGGTGGGGAGGTCGACTGGGTGAACTAGCTATTGTAGCAGGGGAGATCTTCTTTCAAAGCAGCCAATATATGGGAAAAGAATCTAAAAAAGAGTGGATGTATGTATATGTGTAACTGATTCACTTTGCTGTACAGCAGAAACTAACACAACACTCTAAATCAAGCATACTCTAACAAAAATTAAAAAAAAAAAAAGAAACAAAGCAGCCAACAGACAGCTATATAATACAGATTAATTTTTGTGTTGACTTCCCAGCTTTTTCAGCTGATGGTTCAGGAGTCACGTGGGGACAGGGTGGGTGGCCGCTCCAGGAAGCCCTCAGGCGCCACCATAATGCACTGTTTCATGGTGGTATGACGGTGGCTTGGGTTCTGCAGAAAGCAATGTTGTGATCATCACACTCTGCTTTTAAAAAGTGTAAAAAGTGCACTTTAGGAGGAGTTCCATCAAAGTAGTTAAAAAAAAAAAGAAGTTTGGGTGCTTAAGAGGCTTAGAAACAAGTCACTCCCTCATGTCAAACAAAATTACCACAGCAGCACCTGAAGTACCTGAGAAATCAGTTATGCTTCCAGGAAAACGGCTATGCCAACATTTTGCTTTCCAGAACTTAATGATAATACTTGTTAGTAATCTAATATGCAACACATGACTTCTCTTATTCTTATATTTTGCATAAGTTAATCTTTTCTTGGTAATGAAAGACTCATAAAAATCTTACAAAAATGCATGTAGATGATACGGGACATTCTACTGAATGGATACTAATTTCACTAGAGGCCCTTGAACTTGCTGAAAAAGTGCAGGATAACAGCACGGTTTTAAGTTATTTGCCCAGCTTCTCCATGAAGATGGAGTGAAGCAGGGATCAAGCATAACTCCGGGTATCGTTATAGGATTCTTTTATACAAAATGAGAAGTGACCCTAAGGCTAAAGTATTCTTGGCCTATTTGGATTTTCATATTCTCTTGGAAAAAAACAAAAACAAAAACAAGCAAGCACCGCTTTCTTCACTTTGCTTTTAGTGTCCCCTGCATTTAGGAGAGAGGAAGAGTGGGTTCCTCTTTCAGTACTTGTCCTAGACTGGCTCAGTCCAGGCTGATATTCTAACTTCTCAGGATGGGTCGATATCTTTTTCTTTCCATTAGTTTCCACTTATCTTCCCCTAACTCTAAAGGGCCATATTTCTAATTAGAAAATTAGGAATTGTGAGCAAGGGATGGGACCTATAGGACAAGAAAACCACCAGACCAGTTTCTTCCTCAAATAAGTCTAAGCTTGAATTATGACTGCCAGGAGGCAAGCAAAGGAATCAGAATGAAGTCTGGCAGGGAGAAAGGTTGCAATTAGCTCTTGAATTGCTTCAAATTGCAGCGAACATTAAAACCTTTACATGAGAACAGAACCCTACGTTAATAGGTGATAGTTTCAGAAAAACAATTCATAACTTGAAACCAGAAGCACCGAGTCTACAAAATTAACTTACTCTGGGGGGCCAGTAATCTCTTGGAGATTATTAGGGAATACTGCCAGGAACTGTCATGAGATTGGTTTGGGAGGGGAAGCAGAAATGAAAGTGGGAAAGGAATTTAGAGCTGGACCTGACCTTATGCTATCCTACTCAGAGACTGGGCAGGAAATGGCTCTCTCTGGAGAAGGAAACTCCAAAAGGGAAGGGAGCCCCACGACGCACACTTGCCCACCATCCAGCCTATAACAGGGTGAGGCAACAGAGAACAGGGGTGGCAAGCAAATACATTCTCCGTATAGTTAATGAACGAGATTTTAATTTGGATTAGCATTTTCCTCTTTCGTATGAAAACACCCTCCTGAAGACTTATAACCTGGTCAAATTGTCTTAAAAAAAATCTGATGGTAACGAACTAAAGATGACGAGCAAGGGAACTTTCACTTACTGAGCATGATTAATATAACAGTCATAGCACAGAAAAAGAGAAATAAGAAATTGCACCTTAACACTGAGTCACTCTTAGGAAAAGGTTAAATCAACTAAGATAGTCTGGAGGTTAGTTTTCCTCTTTGGGGATGCCGTCCTTAAAATTCATCGAAATGATAAATGTTACAAACAACGTTTCCCCTTGCTGCCTCTCGAAAGGATATTAAATCTCTAGGGGCTCTGTGTTCAAGTGTAAGATGAGCTGCAAAGTCATCCGTGACATGATTAGGATCGCCTCCAGGCAATGCCGCACATATTGGACAAATCTGAAATGAAAGTAAAGAAAGCAGGTTTACTTACAGATGAACACTGATCAGACATGTTTCCGGGTGAATACTTTACTATACATTTTACCTTGACCAGGTTTTAACCAGGCAAAAACAAAGCAGATCCTGAACTAGTGAACAGCTGCGGAGGCTGAACAAGAACCACAGGCATCAGTGCTGTGACTCCACCGAAGCAGACGTCTGTCAGGCTCAGACAGATAATTCTAAACACACAGGTCAAATCTGAGCTCTGGCAACGACTTCCAACAGCCTGTCCAATTCATCTGCATGGTCTAGTAACACAGTTTCCATAAAAAGAGTTTTTTAGTGTGCTATTTAGTGCACATTCATGTCTAAGTCCGGTCTTACTGGTAAAGGCTGAGACATAAGCTTCCCTAAAGTAAGCTAGACTTGAGGGCCAACAGCCAAACAAGACAGCAAAGCTCTTACTAAAAACACAACTGCACGAACTTAAGTACTTTGAATGTGGTATGGTAAGACAGACAATGACTACTGATAATATGCAAATATGCTCTATCGATTCATGAATGGGACTTCCAAGGTGGCGAGTGGGTATGAGAGACCATTTTTAGAACTTTACTTCCCAGAAGGATGGGAGGTAGGACAAAAGCTTGTGATCAGAGCAGGTCAAGGAGTAGAAGACAACTTCGCTGTGGGCCTGAGAGCAAGGGACAGAGGAGAAAGAAGAAATAAAATAACGTGTCCACAGGCAGAGGAGGCTTGACAGGTTGGGAATGTGGTTTCTGAAACAGCAGTTTCAACAGAAGTGGTGAAATAGGAGGCAAGAGAGGGAAGGACAGGAAGAATGCACAACTTTCAGGGGAAAGCCCCTTACTCTTCCAGAAATCCAACTGGACAGATGATGGCCTAAGAGTGGTAGCCAAGCCTTGAAGTATGAAGAACTTCAACCTGAAAGAACAGAACCAAGAAGAAAGGTCCGATATCAGCAAAGGACACAACCAAAGGGAGCCACAGGACCCGGACAATGGAAGGTCTCAGCTTGTGCCCTCCAGGGACGGGAGAGCTGAGGGTAGGATTCATCTTGCCAATACATGTGTCCTGTGCCTAAGTTCTTTCACCTGGAGTAAAACTGGGCATCTGGTTGACCTTACTGCCGGCTCACAGCAAGTGGGAGAGGAGAGCGGCACTGGAGATGAGGCAGCAGGAAAAAGGCGAGACCTGGAAGGACAATACCGGGATACGGAGGGGAAAACAAATCACTCTGATTCCTAGAGTCTAAGCGAACACAAATCCCTATCTCTAATGACTAGAAAGCAGAAGCTCCCGGACTCTGATGTGATCCTAGGTTCCCCTTAATGTGCAAACAGTCAGCTGTCCTGATTATCTGCCTCAGGACTCTGAGAAATATCCTCAAGAAAACCTAAAGTTGCTCAAGAAAAATAACACTTAAGCAAGACTGTGCAAAAGAATTAGGGAGGTCACAATGGGACATACTTGTGAGGCAAATGAAAGAAGTAGATAGCTATGCCTGTGTTTTTTCAGAAGATGCTAGAAACTTTTTTTTTTTTTCTTTTTTTTGGTGCCAGAGAGAAAAGCAATTGGATCTGTTTACAAGTGTACAGATTATCAACTCTCTCCTTACCAGGAACTTGGGTTTTACTGTCTGTACCACTCCTGTGCTGTGACACTGTGGGGTAGAGTCTGATATACTTATTTTACTTTTCACATGTTTCTGTCTTGTCTAGCTAGATTGTAAACTCTTTGAGAAATGCAGGACAGTGTGATTTCTTTCTTGTTTGGGAACTGTGACCAGATTTGCTAAAACGAAAAAGATTGACAATGTTTGGAGAAGCAGAAACAACCTCCAGTTGCATGTATGAGATTTTTATCCAAAGAGAAAATAACCACCAAAAGGTGGTTATCTATTTATAACTTGAACTGCACAAAGATAGCTACAGAAGTTGCAGTACTGTGAGGATGCATATAAGTGAACTTAGATGAGGAAAGTCTCCTTGAGAACATGCATTCCTGGAAGGAAGACAGAATGGGAAAGTACAGATACCAAACATACTAAGAATGTCCTAATAGGACTGATAATCTCCTACAAACTAGAAAATCACCTTTGATGTAAAATAGAAGGAAAATCAGGATCCTTCAATATTGTATATTAATTTCAGTTCTGTAATTCAAAATCTTTTATATTTCACTATCGGGATAAGGCAGGATGAAGGTATTCAGACTGCTTCACTTAGAGAGAAATAACAAAAGCAAACACTTCTCTAGTAACTAGGGATAAAGAATTACCAAGGATAAGGAACTACTGGGGTAGGAGGACCACCTAGTTTGGCAGCTGGCACACAAAAATCAAGAGGCTAGATTAGAACCAAGTGGAAGATGCTGTGACACTTGGGGCCACATGAAGCTAATTCAGATGAAGACCTGGAAGGGAAAACTAAGTGCTGATGGAACTGGAGGCCCGGTCACCTTACAAGTTTTTACATTTTATACTTAGCAAGCTAACTCATGTTTTAGAATAAAAACTTTGGTAAATCAAGGTTGTACTTTCTGAGAGATAATTGAGAGAACAAGAGGAAGGGAGAAAAAGAAGAGCAAAGTGGGGCAGGAGAAACAAAGAGGTGGGAATAGAGACGGACGCCACCCTGCACCCAGGAGCACAAATGCAGCTTAGCTCTGAGTGTGTCTTTACTTCCCCGAGATGGTACCTAATACCTTTTACAGGACAGGCAAATTCCACACAAAGGATAAGCTATTAACCCTAAAATTATGAGCCTGTCAACATTAGTATTTATCATACTTCTACCGCCACATGATATAGAAATATCTATCACCTGAACAAGAAAATTCCATTAATTTTAAGCTAACACATTAGCTTAAAATTATGACAACACAACACTGTAAATCAACTATATTTCAATAAAATAAAAAATTAAAAAAATTACAACAATTTGTCAACGTTAAGGCTTACTGAATTGGCTTAAGTCAGTGCTTCCTAAATGTGCTAAGGATATAATTCATCTGGAGCATTTGTTAAAAATGTAGTTTCCTACAAACGTATGGACACCAAGGGGGGGAAAGCGGCAGGGGGGAGTGGTAGCGGTGGGATGAATTGGGAGATTGGGATTGACATGTATACACCAATATGTATAAAACAGATAACTAATAAGAACCTGCTGTATAAAAAATAAAATAAAAAAAATATATATAAAAAAATAGTTTCCTAGACTCCTGCCTAGAAAGTGATTCTAGGTTTGAGAATCTGTATTTTGACAAGGGTCCCAGTTACTTTATAATTAGAAAGTTTGGTAAATACTGCTTGAATATACAAAGGTACTGAAAAATAATACTTACCCTGTTGTATGAAACACCAAATGTTGTCATTAGCTACCCCTCCCCCACAAGCTTATTCACAAATGTCCTTGCTATTCTCAGTCTTAGCAATCTTTGCTATTGCTCGAGTCTTCCCCTTCTGCGTCATCCTGCCACTGAGGGTCACCGTCAGTCCTGCTTTTTACCTGTAGCACCTTTGGAAGCCGTTACCCATGTACTGGGGTGAGACCCCAGGCCAAAAACATAATGGAGTTTCCATTTTTCCACATGTTCCCAGTGCATGATTGCCAGTGAGTAACCAGTCAGTACAGATTCTTAACACCGGTGGTCACCTGTGTGACCAATGTCTAGAACATACCTTCTGAAGTTACTATTCAACATGTAAATGCTAAGTCACTACTGAATTTACAAAACCTTTTTCCCTGTGACAGGCTACTACATTAAAAAAGAAATCTAAAAGCAAAGCGCCCCATATAATTATCAACCAGTCTAAAGCAAGTTCGGATTTCCCCCAGCTTCTTTCTTGAGCTCGAAAACCCTCTCCAGGTGGCATTCTGTCTGGCTACTGTACAGTGCTTTAAAACAACAAGAGAGGAGGATTTAAGTTCCTGTGATGTGGTGAGTTCTTTACCTCTCTCTCTCTCTCCCTCCTTTTTTTGGATAGGCTTCGTAATACACTTCTTGCCCATTTTGTTCACTGCTACAGAAAAACGCATTTTAAAAACTGCCTATCCGATCCAGCATACAACCTGGCCTTCACTGAAGCTAGACTGCAGCATTATAGAGAGACTGGTCTTTCACCAAATTCGTTCAGCAGCTGCTGGGGAGCGAGGTAGGCTCTTCACCATGAGGAGGATCCACTTCGATGCATCATCTTCTCAGACCACTTGAAACTGCCCTTGAACTCAGATTCTGGGACACCACGCTTCTTCTCACAGCAAACACCCTAAGTGAAATAACTGCCCTGGCAATCGGCATTTCTCGACTAGGTTTCTGGATCACAAACCTGATAATCTCATTTATTTCTTCGATCTAATTTTACACCCATGAGAAACATTTTCCTTTTGAGAATACATGTTCCAAAGCTGTGATTTCCTTACATCATCTTCTATTGTTACTTTCTGGTGATACCAAATGTCTGAGGCATCACTTCTCTGATGATCATGGTCTTATAACAGGCAGCAAAAGCTTCTTTGTAATTGCTACCCTTTTTTTTTTTTTTTTTTTTTTGCGGTACACGGGCCTCTCACTGTCGTGGCCTCTCCCGTTGCGGAGCACAGGCTCAGGACGCACAGGCTCAGCGGCCATGGCTCACGGGCCCAGCCGCTCCGCGGCATGTGGGATCTTCCCGGACCGGGGCACGAACCCATGTCCCCTGCATCGGCAGGCAGACTCTCAACCACTGCGCCACCAGGGGAGCCCCTCTACCCTTTTTTGATCCATGTTCATCCACATAATCATTATGATTAAGTTCATCCCGTTTCAAAAGAACTACAGAATCACTCAAACCCTACCATCCTTCCCTTCCCAAATGAGAGCCTAGGTGCCATGATGGTAGAGAAAATGCCTCTCCTCTGTACAGGGGCAAACACTTCTCTTTATTGTCCACCAAACCAAGTGGACAAATATTCTGGCTTTAAAGGTTCTCTACTATCTGCTTCATTTGGCTGATTCAGTTTTCCCACTACTTCACACAACAATCAATGCCTTACCATCCTCTCCACCTCCTGTGTTCTTTCTAACACTGCATCTTGGTTCATGTCTCTTCCCTCGAGTAATACCATTCCTTCCATTCTGTCCACTTTTTGAAGTAACACCCATTTTTCAAGGCTTACCTCAAGTCACAAAGCCCTGACTCCTTGCGTTTTTCTCCAACTGTGTCAAAAGAGCTAGTTTGGTTTTTAGACATGCTATAAAGTCTGTGTGGGTAGAGGCCATGTTTTAAATTTATTATGCTGACAGCCATCGTGCTTTACTCCAAGAATCTGATGACTTCGGAAAGCACTACTTCACACTTGACATATTAGATGTAACGCTCCTGGTTAATAGTTGGAGAGACACATTGAGAAGTTAGGAATATATGAAGTCTTGAGAAAGACCAGCAAATGTTTCCCTAAGCTGTCCTTAATAACTGACCCAGGCATGACCCAGAACAGCCTTTCTTCTGACGTCATCCGTCTGAGGGCAAAGTAAATGTTGTGCCCCACCCTGACCCATTTCCTCCATCACAGCTAACACCTCAGTTAATTTCTTCTCAGGCACCCACACTTTCTCTCACACCCTAGCCCTTCTGCAGCCCCCATCCTCCTTTGTTTCCCTGTTTTTTGTCCGGTCATTACTTCAAAACTCCTTCCCCCTTTTCCATTCCTCATTCCTTTATTACAGCTGTGAGTCAAGTTATGAAGTTAATCGTGGTTGAAAAGATTAAAAGTAACAGCCTTGTATCTGAAGAGTTATAAGTTCTGAAGCAAAATTAAAATGCAGTGAAGAACCTGCCCACTGCCATAGCTCTACTGTCTTCAGAAAAGCTCTGATTATTTCTTCATCCTTATGTGAATGTGCTGTTTTTCCCCAATAATAACACAAGAACATAATTTCAAGCCAAATAATTTTCCTGTGTTGTTTGATACTATACTAATTTTCTAGTATAAGGTTACCTAGGTTTTCCCAAGCTAGCTCTGAAACCCAAGTTCACTACATGATGTGTTCTGGCAACTTATGTGCTTACTGTGCTCTGAGCTCCAAACCAGGTGTCCAAAGGACATTTACAAAAATAGCCTCTTTTTAAAGTTGGGGTCTTCCTTTTTTACGATATTTATGTAGACTATGTAATAAATTCAAATAAAAACATTTAAGTAAAGCCTTGTGAGTGTCGTTTAAGATAAGGGCAACTTCTGGAAGTGCGATAAGCATACCTTCTCTTGTGCTGCTCTTTACAACTGTGTCCTAATTTCTGTAAGTTAAAGGACTTATGCTGTGAAGTCCAGGTAAGCTGGTAAACTTAAAGTTCTGACTGGTTAAATTTGCCATACTGTATAATTTTGTTACTATGGATTAACTAATTCATTAAGTATTTACTGAGTAAATACTTAGGTACAATTCATATCTGGGGCACAATTTGTGTCTCTCCTTTTGAGGAACTCAAATTCAGCTCTAGAAATACCACGGGCTTGTTCTGTAAGGCAGATTTTCTGATCAACTGCAATTCAATGGGGGTGTTTTTAACAAAGTTTCTTTTACTGAAAGGTGGTGACCCAAAGGAGCTATTATAATTTAAAGCCATGACATACAAAACCCCTCACATGCATTATATTTTAATCCTCATACTAAAAAAAGAGAGTTGACATTCTACTGAATTAACAACTGCTAAGGCTAACTGATAACTCCAGATTTTTGGATCTCTTGAGTAATTAAAAGTAGTTTATCTTATAAAATCTGCAGATACAATGAAAATAAGACCAGAGTGAAGTTTTGCTTTGCGGACATACAAAAAGCACTAGTGGAAAATCTATGCTACATGGTCAACAAACTCATTTTGGGCCTTCTCTAGAACCATCTAAATTGTAGCTACATGCACCTTAGCCATCTGTTTTGTCAATACAGATATAGGTTCTTTCAAGACCCGAGTGATCACAATGTTCAACTCGATTATAATCTAATTTTCTGCTGTTGCAGTGGAACACTCAAATTAACTTATAATTAAGTATAAGCTACTTCATATTGAATTTATTTTTCTCCTCAGTTCCATTCTCCCCATTTTAATGCTGAGGTTGGAACTGTCACCTGCTTCCCAAGAGCAGCATTTAGAATGTTAGGGAGTTGTTGTTAAATACAAAAATTTCAGTTTTCCTTACATTTTTATATATGATTTAAGAGTACTAAATAAATAAAGTTTTGGTTTTAAACATGTTTCTTGGATATAGATTTAAATTACATGTGTATACTGATGTCCTGGAAATTCATAACACTTGAAAAAACATAATTTAGCCACAATGAAAAATAACTCCAAAGGGGTCAGGGCGCTCGCATTTCTTTATCCTGTTCACAGTTCACTCTGAATATGAGCACTCATATCCACGAGTACTGAGAAGAAGAACTGCAGTGTAAGCTTCACTGTTTCCACCTATCCTGGGGTAAGCTATCTATTTCCCCTGTAGACCTAGAGAAAGAAAAGGAAACGGGCACCTCTTGTTGCATAGTGTGTCCGTAAGCACCTGCGAGCTGCAGGGAGACAGGCACAGGGAGGCGGAGCCCAAAGCCAGCAACAGTTTTAGTGAAAAGTCACAAATGACTCCACGTAAGTTAGTGGGTTTATGTTGTTTATGAGTTGAGTGTCTGGCAATGACAGAAGCTTTGTATGCTCTCTCCTCAAGAGCATTACAAGTTTGTCAAGTGAGGCTGAGTTTGGTCGGATTTCCTAGAAAAAATAACCTCAGCTATGAAGACCGAGACTGGCGTCTTCAAATAATTTTCTTAACCAGTTTTTCTTTTTTTAACCTGAGGGGCACGATGGGGAAGAAAGGGATACCAGGAGAAGAGACAAGGCTGAAAAGTGTTTAAGGGACTACTGAGCTACCTTATAATTTTCCAATAGTTGCCAGAGAGGTCCCATCTTTAATTTATACCCCCCCTTCCCTACAAATCTTTCTGCAAGCCCTGCAAGAAGAGGCCCCACTTCTATGCACTGACTTGAAATTAGCTGTCCAGACACTGAACTAGACAAGCCAGTATTTCACAGGACAAAGAAGAAACCAAACCAGTGGCCAAAGAAAAAAAGAACTCAAAGTGAATGTCTCTACACCTGCTGCTCTTACCCAGCACTCCCCTTCACACTGGGTGTTCTTCCCATTCTGAAAACTGCCTACTCACCTTCCCCTACAGGAGTTTACTTCAACACAGAGGGAAGTACAGAGCAATGAAAACCCTACCCAGGATAACAATATACTCTGAAATACCAGGCACAACACCTTGGAAAAGCTTTTATTACCTCATTTTCATAATTTTCTAAATGATTCCCCTCCTGGTTTTCATATCACCTTAAGGAACTGATCTCTTATAGAAATATCTTTTAAAATATCAGGACACACACATAAATTGAATTATCCTAGAACAATCTGGAATGCCCAACGTGTCTCCTATCATTTCCTTCTGTGCTATCAACTCAAGAATCTAGTGGGAAACCAATGGCTGTATCACCCTTAAAATCAAAAGTATTACTATCCGATTTTAAACAAGTAAATATGCTCAAAATAACTATTATTAAAAATGTGCAAAGATAGCTAAATACTAAAGATAGTAAAAAAGTGATTTATAAAAAAGAAAGTGTTCTGAGTCAAAAGTAATGAAAAGCACAAATGGTAAAAGTACCAAATCCTGGTCTTCTATAATCTCTCTAGCTAAATGCAAATGAGTAGTAGCTATATGGTTGCCTGTAGCAACGGTAGTTTTATGTATTCCTCCACTATTATTAAATAAAATACCATTGTTAGTTCACAGAAAAGCAGACAGCATCCAACTGCATTCTTTGAAGAAGAAGAATGCAAGTAGTAACAGTCAATTAAAGCCTATTTAAAAAAAAAAATGTGTATTTGGCTTTTAAATGCTTACTTTTCTTGATTACCTGATTATAAGAGTAAATAGGTAATTATAATATTTAAGAAAATGTACAAGATTAGATTAGAAGATTTGTAAAAATTGTGGTTCACTCCACTATTATTGTTCCTAATAAGGAAATACCTGTGTTGGGAAGTTAGCTCTATATATCTACATATTAAAATGGTCTTTCAATGAAATACAGATACTATTTTGATGGTCAAAATTTAAAAGTCCTATACACAATTTAAAGATATGCAACCTTTCATAGCCCTCATGTATAAACCATACCTGTCACATTATTTTGGTTTGCAGTATATTAGATCTTATATTTTCCTGCTTGTTGAATTTAGGTATCAAATGCATCTGTTTATACACAAAACGCCACAATGATGATAATTTCTATTCTGTGTTCTATGGCTCCTTTTAATTGACAAACAACCGTCTAAATATTAAAAAAATTATCAGCTAAAACAGATTATTCTGACTCATTAAAAACAAATTTAAAAGTCCTTTTATGTCATCATGTTTCTCCATAAGAATAAAATTGTATAGTCAGATTGTGAAAAATTTCTAAAATAATTCTTTCTTCTTGGTTTTTACTTCTTATCAAATCAGTATAAATAGAACACAATACAACCATGCTATTTCAAAATTAAACTCAATTTGTTACAAACATATCTAGGTCTTCATTAAAAAGGGAGGGATGTGACAATAGTGTTCTGAGGTTCCCCAAGGTGCAAGATGATTCACTTTGCTGTACAGTAGAAAGTAACACAACACTGTAAAGCAACTATACTCCAATAAAAATTAATTAAAAAAAGAAAAAAAGGTAAAAAAAAAACAAACCAAAAAAGAAATGAGAAAGAGTCAGATAGTGTAGACATCGACAATATAATAAGATGATATTATGAATAACCTTGTGCCAAGTTCAGAAACTTATACGGATGTATCCCTAGGAAAATAAAAATGAACAAACTAACACAATTAAAAGAAAAAAAAAAAGGAGGGACTGTATCACTTACATGTATGAAAACCTAAAAGCTGGAGATTACCCTAACCTCCCCTTTTTGGAGAGGAAAGAAACCAAAGAGTAAAACCAAATGAAAAATAGAAAGCAAAAAGCTTCCAGCAGGGAATGCTAGAGAACTGATGCAATTATGAACGGAGTAGTATACTGCAACACAGATTTCTAGAAGTGAGAAGAAAATGTTGGTGAACAAAAGTACTTTTACTTTTTAAAGCATAATGTTAATATAAATTGCAAGAGATTTATTAAACAAGGAAGTGAAAGATTAATTACATATCATTAATTAGAGGTAAAGCTACATTTCATTTAAAAACAACAACCAAAATCCCTGAAGGCTTTCTAATTAGCTGCAGTGCAAGTCACCTCAAATGTAAGATTTAAGAAAAATTTCAGGAGTCATGCTTAATGTTTTTATGTTCAAAGCTTTCCCACCGTATTTCTTCCACATTCTTACCACTTCCTCAACAAATCCTTCATGTTTGCAATCCCATTTGACCTCTAGCGCTCACTTCTACTACCAGCTTGATGGATTTTGATAATTACATACTGTGCTACTTCCCCTCTTAATTCTTCCCGCAACCAAAAACTAGTCCCAATCAACCAGATTTCATAACTATGAGGGTTTTTAAGAACTTGTGCTTAACTTCAAAATCACACTGCTTATCAGATTTGGTGTTTATAAAAAGATCCCTGAGACTACACCCAATCTGCTTGTAAAATTTTTAATCATCTTCACTATGCATTCTATGTCAGATGTTTTTAATAATATCTAGTTTGAAGGATCCTCCATATCCTCAAAATCAAAAGCCTCTTGAGCAATCTTAAATTAATCTTAAGAAAGGAGGCAAATCTTAGGTTGGGGCCTTAGAGTCCCAAGTTGAAAAAGGAGACAAAAATATAGACAAAGGGGCTTCCCTGGTGGCGCAGTGGTTGAAGAGTCCGCCTGCTGATGCAGGGGACACGGGTTCGTGCCCAGGTCTGGGAGGATCCCCTATGCCGCAGAGCGGCTGGGCCCGTGAGCCATGGCCGCTGAGCCTGCGCGTCCGGAGCCTGTGCTCTGCAACGGGAGAGGCCACAACAGTGAGAGGCCCGTGTATCGCAAAAAAAAAAACCAAAACCAAACAAACAAACAACAACAACAACAACAAAATATATATATACACACAAAGACTACAAAGTTATTTTAAAAATTAACCTTCCGTACACTTTCTTACTAGCTATGTCAGGTATTGGTAAGTGCTTACTAGTGGTGACAGTAATATCTGCAGGGATATATCCTCTCACTCCTAAATGTTCCAAAGGGATGCTGGTTAGAGGAGTGAGATCCTTAAGTCCTGGAGGAAGGTACAAGCTGGTGGTACAGAGGAGAGATATGCAGGAAATGCAGGGGCAAAGAAGGATAGAAAATTGAGCATTTAGGAAGAAAAATATAAACAGGAATAGAAACAGAGATACAGCTATTATGTGAATCTAATTCCCTACCTTCCAAAATGACATGAGTCACTCCTGAACTCCAGAATTCAAAAATGTTTTAATTACCATGACTTGGCAAAACACAGGGGGGAGGGTGTTGAGAGGGCACACATAATAATATCACATGGACATTTACGTATAACTGTAACACATCAGAGCTGATAATGTGTTTCACATATATACCTAGAGGCATTCAAAATACTTAACACCTGGCAAGGCACAGGCAGCAATCACTGAGCCTGGACACTGGCCAGTATTCCACACGTGGTACACCTGCTGATGTCAGCCCCGGATCTCGGACACGACCTACATGATTCAAAGAATCAAGCACCTTTGTATCAAAGATTCTTGCCTGCTTGCTATTTTTCACTTTGAAATGTCTGGGTGTGCTAATGAGTGGGAAGCGAGGTAGATGCGGTGCTCATGCAGACTAAGAGCCCATGAGGAGAGAGAAATCCTTAAAATATTACACAAATACTAATATGAAAAAATGGTATGGCCGCTGCCTTGAGCTATGTTCCAAAAGTTGGGGAACTAAACGAAGGCATATAACTGAACACAACTTATGAGAGACAGACCATAAAACTATTTGTAGATGGTATTTAATTTTCAAACTGTGTATCAGGTACAAAGGAGTATAAATAAATTGTATTTACTTTCTGGAAAAAAATAAAGGCAAGGCTGCTGGTAGTTGACTCTCATTTTTAAAAATGAATAATTAGCTTTTCATTCATGGAGAGGACTTGAATTTCCACTGGATTCCCCAGTTTTAGATGTGGAAAACCGACATACTGTCCTGTCCCAAAGGGGTGATGGAACTACTACACTAGGGCCTACTGGCTAATATAATAATGATTTTAAGAATGCCAGGTTTACAATAGGGAAACCCCTCCTTATTATATCTAGGTAAATAAATTCTCAAACTTAACAGAATTTAAATCAAAGAGAAATTATTCCAACTTTCCCACAACAACCAGGACAGAGATGCAATCAAATCAGCATTCATTCTTCACACTGTCATCTGGGACTGTTCCAAAAGGAAGCAAAATCACCTTTGTAGAATAAAAAGAACAAATTAAGAACACAAGTAAAATGTGACAATAGTGTTCTGAGGTTCCCCAAGGTGCAAGATGAGAGCATTTTTGAGTTGTCAGACGGTAAAATTTGATTTGAGAACTACATAATGTAAATTTACCAACTGTTTGAACTATGAATCTTATAACAACTTTAACATCAACTAGCAGTGTAAGTGGAGATAACAGTGAACCTGTACTCTCACAGCTGTAACAGCAGGGCTGTAGTGGAGACAGAATAAGACAGTGGTTAAGTAGGGACTCTACAACCCAGAGGGACTCTGGCTGAGTTCAAACACCTGACTCTGCCCCTTACTAGCTGTGAGTCCTTGGATACACTATTACTTTACTTCTCCTGAGTTTCAGTTAATTTGTTTTGAGTACATTCAGGGGCTTATGAGTTGAAGCAATGTGCAAATGCTTGGGCCCAAACTCTCCGAGTTCCACACCCACAGTTCCAGCTCTCATGGCTCACTTTATCTACTGTTACCAATGGTAAACGGGGGGAAGGGGACTCTTTGGGGTGCACTCATCATTTCTTGAAGTTGGATATATGCTGACTCAGGTGTCAAGTAAAATATCCAAAAAGCTTTCAAGCCAAGATTTTCTTTGGGTATTATTCTGGGTCCCTGGCCACTGGCAAAGATCAGAGTAGGAGGAACTTCTAGGGACCTCAAAGCTCTGACCTATGAAGCAAGAAATATGATCTGATGAAAACCAAGGAAGGTCAGTGATCTATCACAATGAGATGTGACAATGGATTTCTACTTAGTATATGACCAAAGATTTTAAAATTTCCTTGTGAAGGTTTCCTTATAAAAGGGAAATCAATCAGGCAGCTAGAATACTATGGAAAGAGATGTGTTGCAGGTCGGGGTGCTTTAAACCTTTTCACCACGTGTTTACTGAAGGCTCCTGAATTTGGTTAAGATTCCACGTTGTGCTTTCAGCAACACCGCAAGAAAGGCTAGTGTGGACAAATAGGGGGCATCATCTTGTACACGTGCAGCCTCCCTCCTAGGATGCGTAAAATTTGCTGTTTGAAGATAATTTAACATTTATCACACAAACAGTAACAGTACACTTAACAGGAGGTAGATGATAGTGACATGGCTTTACTTATGTTAGAAATAATATACTTTACCATATCATTTAGACACAAGGCTGCTTCACTTACCACTTCTGTTGATGTTTCTGCATGTTCAGAAGTAACATGTTCTTGAAGAGATGTCTCCGTATAGCCCATTTTTCCACAATAGGGACAAGTAAAAGACTGTGGCTGCTCTACAGAGAAAGCTTCCCCACCATAGTACAAATCTGAAAAACAGAGTGGAACTGCATTGAGAAATAATTATTATTCGTTTTTTAAAAAATATATAAAAATGTAACCATGTGGTACAATAACGTAAAAAAAACCAGGGTGCCTGAAATCTCCACCAACAGCCTCACTTTGTCAAGGAGTGCTTAGGTACCTCTCTGTTTACCTCTGTAACATCCTTATTCTCCCAAGGACTCTATGTCACTCTTCCCAAATTCCTTCTCTACTTGCTACTACAGCCTTAAGAGAAAAGCAAGCAAACAGCTTTATATCCCTTCATTTAATTTTGAAACATCTCTAATTTCACATCTGGTTCTAATTTTATCGTAATTTTTTTTTTCTTTATCTCTGTATATACTGTGGCAACACCAATGTCAATACAAAGAATCAGCAGGATATATCATATACAAGAACACAAGTGCTCAGAGGGAAAGAACAGATGACAATGATCAATATGCTAACTCCTAGATGCAGCTATTTATCTACAGAACATACCATTCATATAGCAGGAAGGACCCTAAGCATTCAGTTATTATAAATGCTAACTTGAATGGGGAACTACCACAACGTACTCTGCCCAACTTGGTTACTGAAGAACTGACCAATTAGTGAGAGTCTGTGGGAATAATTTGTTTGCCTGATTAACACATGCCAAGGAATAAGTCTATTTTTCTCTATTAGGAGCACAAAAGGAAATGCAATTGAAAGTACACTTAGTATGTTATGTCACTTCATTACAAAGATCTCATTATTTAACATGAAACAAATACCTACTTTAAGAGGATATGATCGTTTTTGTGAGAAGAGAAAATGAAAGAAAGTGTTTACTACATGGTAGATTCGTGCACATTCATTTTTAGGGAAATTAAGACTATCTTAAAAATATTTACCCATTACATATATATTGACCATTTATTATATGCATAAGACTTGCCAAGTGAATTTGGGGTAGGTGGAGACAAACATAAAAAAAAAAAGAAGAGAACTTTCTTACCTGATAAAGGGCATCTACAAAAAACCCAGAGCTAACATCATACTTACTGGTGGAAGACTGGATGCCTCCCGCCTAAGACCAGGAACAAGACAAGAATGTCCACTCTTGCCATTTCTATTCAATATTTTACTGGAGGATCTAACCAGAGTAATTAGGCAAGAAAATGAAAGGAAAGGCATCGAGATGGAAAGGAAGAAGTAAAACTATCTCTATTAGCAGATGACGTGACCCTGTATATCAGCAAACCCCAACCTTTTTGGCACCAGGGACCAGTTTCCATGGATGCGGGCGGGGTGGGGGTGGGGTATGGCTTTGGGATGATTCAAGCACATTACATTTATTATGCACTTTATTTCTATTATTATTACATTGTAACATATATTGAAATAATTATACAACTCATCATAATGCAGAATCAGTGGGAGCTCTGAGCTTGTTTCACTTGCCACTCACTGACAGGGTTGTTTTTTTTTTTTTTTTTTTGCGGTACGCGGGCCTCTCACTGTTGTGGCCCCTCCCGTTGCGGAGCACAGGCTCCGGACGCGCAGGCTCAGCGGCCATGGCTCACGGGCCCAGCCGCTCCGCGGCATCTTCCCAGACCGGGGCACGAACCCGTGTCCCCTGCATCGGCAGGCGGACTCTCAACCACCGCACCACCAGGGAAGCCCACTGATAGGGTTTTGATATGAGTCTGCAAGCAATTGATTTATTATGAGCTCTGTGCAGTGAAACCTCTCTGCTAATGATAATCTGTATTTGCAGCCGCTCCCCAGCACTGGCATCACCGCCTCAGCTCCCCTCAGATGATGATGTGTTAGATTCTCATAAGGAGCGTGCAACCTAGATACCTTGCATGTGCAGTTCACAGTAGGGTTCCCGCTCCTATGAGAACCTAATGCTGCCGCTGATCTGACAGGCAGTAATGTGAGCGATGGGGACTGTCTGTAAATACAGGTGAAGCTTCGCTTGCTCACCTGCCGCTCATCTCCTGCTGTGAGGCCCGGTTCCAGTAGCTGTGGGGACCCCTGCTGTATATAGAAAATCCTAACGAATCCACTAAAAAACTATCAGAACTCATAAACAAGTTCAGTAGCATTACAGGATACAAGATCTATATATAAAAACCTATTCTTTTTCTGTAATTTGCAATGGACAATCCAAAATAAAAATTTTAAAAAATTCCATTTACAAAAGCAAAAAGAATAAAATATTTAGGAATACACTTAATGAAAGAAGTGTGAAACTTATCCTCTGATAGCTACAAAATTTCGCTGAAAGAAATGAAAGATGACTTAAATAAACAGAAAGATAGCCTAAATAAACAGAAAGATACCCCGCATTCATGGGTTGGCAGACTTAATAACATTGCTCTCCAAACTGATCTACAGGTACAAAACAATTCCTACCAAAATCCCAGTTGGCTCCTTCGCAGAAACTTGACAAGTTGATCCTAAAATTCACATGAAATTCAAGGGATCTAGAATACCCAAAACAACTTTCAAAAAGAACAAAGCTTGAAGACGCATACTTTTTGATTTCAAAGCTTACTACATAATTGAGACACTGTGGTACTGGTATATAGGCATATAAATCAAGGGAACAGATTGAGAGTCCAGAAATTAAAACTGACATTTATGGTCAATTGATTTTTCTTTTTTAACAGCTTTACTATCTTTGACATATAAAAATTGTATATATTTATGGTATAAATATGTTTTCACATATGTATACACTGTGAAAAGATCACCACAATCAAGCTAATTAACATCTCTATTACCTCTACATAGTTACCATTTTGTGTGTGTGTGTGTGTGTGTTGAGAAGATTTAATTTAAGATCTCCTCTTCGAAAATTTCCAGTATACAATACAATATCGTTAAGTATGGTCACCATGCTATACATTAGATCTCTGGAACTTATTCATCTTGCATAACAAAACTTTGTACTCTTTGACCAACACACCCCAATTTCCCCTTTCCCTCTGGTCAACCGATTTGCAACAGTAATGCCAAGACAATTCATTGGGTAGAAAATAGTCTTTTCAACAAATGACGCTGGGACAACCGGATATTCACATGCCAAAGAATGAAGTTGGAACTCTACCTCATTCCACACACAAAAATTAACTCAAAATGGATCAAAGATCTAAATGTAAATACTAAAATTATAAAACCCTTTGACGAAAACATAATTTTAAGTCTTTATGATCTTGGATTAGGCAATAGTTTCCTAGATATGACACTAAAAGCACAACAAAGGAAAGAAACAGATAAACTAGACACCATCAAAATTAAAACTTATGTGCTTCAAAGCGTACCATCAAGAAAGTGAAAAGACAACCCACAGAATAGGAGAAAATTTCTGCAAGTCATTTATCTGTAAGGAACTTGTATATAGAATACACAAAGAACTATTAAAAGTCAATAATAAAGGACACATTACCCAATTAAAAAATGGGCAAAGGATCTGAATAGACATTTCTCCAAAGCAGATCCACAAATGGCTAATCAGCACTAGAAAAGATGGTCAACATCACTGGCCATCAGAGAAATGCAAATCAAAACCACGTGAGATACCACCACTTCACCTTCACACCCACTAGGATGGCTATAATCAGATAATAACAAGTGTTGACTAGTAAGAAATTACAGCATGAAACATTTAAAGCTTTTCTTATGAATTGACAGTGCCTTCTAATCAACTGTAGAAATAATCTGCTTCCTGATAACCAGAGCAAGAAGACTTGTGTATTGTTAGCAAGAACGGTCAGTTTAAACTTTATTCCTTCTTTACTGAGGCACTCTTCCGTTTCATACCTTGCCGGTTGTATTTATTTCTGAATGGCTTTCATAAATAAACTATAAGAGGAAAAATTACTTAGAATATAAAAGTAAGACTCATGTTATTTTTAATGAATTTGGAGCCTCATGTACGCTACTGGGGACAGTTTTAGAACATTTTGCCTTTACTTCTTCATACACATACACACAAAGTTCTAAATGATAATTCATTAAAATTTTAATTAAATACGTACCAAAATCTACCCTTGTTAATATGCACTGCATTGGGTGGTCAGTTGTATGCCTTGTTGTTGTTGCACCACTTTCATAACAAGATGCACAAAGATCGTAATCGTAGCAAATTAAACACTTATATCTGCGACCTCGAAAATTTCCTTTTAAACATGCATCACAGCTGACACCTATAAAAAAAAGAAATATCATTAATCAGCAGCCGTAAAAGGCCACTCTCCATTTCAATTTTATAAATAAAAAGTATGCATTTAATCCCAGATTTCCTTTCCAAAATGACTAAAAACAACACAGTAAAATGATATAGGAATTTCCAACTACATGGTGGATTTGTTCCCCTGATTTACATTCCTAATGGAAATAACTTAAAATGTTTCAAAAAATGCAGAGAAACGTTTTAAATGCCTTGATGAACTAGCAAGAGGGTAAAACCCAAGTGAAAGAGGAATGGTTAAATGGAATCACTCAAGAAGTGGGCATCTATTTGGAAAAATCTGAGCTTAAATTTTCACAGCATTGCAGGACAGACACAGGAAGCAAAGACCAAGGTCTGCCACAGCGGGGTGTCTGAACAGGCAACTCCTCATAAAGCTGAGACCCTAATATACCCTCAGTATATGGGTGAGCTAGAAACCCTCCCTAGGGGATTACAAAACTTACCCGTGAAATCCCCCTCTCCCCAGGCACAAAACAACAACAACAACAACAAAACCCTGAAAAGTTATAACTACAAACCAGTCCAGACTTCTTATAAGTGGAGAGCCCAAATTCAGACTCCCAAATGGTTCTCAGGTCAAGAATTTAATTTAAAGTGGTCCTAAATTAGTACTGCCACCAGGCAGCTGGCAGAAATAAAATTTGAAGGAATGACAGCTCATACACAAAATACCAACAAAAAACAAAACACCATCAGAAAGTAGCAGAAACAGCAGAATCAGAATGGCAAACAGTTTATAACAGAATCGAATATCAAATAACACTTAACAGTTTAAAAGAAATAAAGAAGAGCTTGAAGAGGCAACCAACAGATTTGAAAATGAACTATCTAGGTATACAAAAAATTAATTAAAATTTAAAACTCAATAGGCAGGTTTAATTAATAGTAGGAAAGCCTTTTATTCACATGTGATATGCTTGTTTATACAGAAAACCCCAGCTAAATTATTGAAATTAATATTTTAAGCAAGTTAGCTAAATACAAAAACCAATTTAATAAAACACTGATTTCTTCACTCAAAAAAGACAAATACTGGTATATTTTTAAAATGCCACTTATGATTCCACTTATATGAGGTACTCAGATTAGTCAAATGCACAGAAAAAACAAACCCCCCCCCCCAAAAAAAACCCAACAAACCAAAGTAGAACAGTGGTTAGTTACCAGAGGCTGGGTGGAAGGGAGAATGGGGAGTATTGTTTAATGGGTTTCAGTTTGGGATGATAAAAAAATTCTAGAGATGGACAGTGGTGATAGTTGCACAACAATGGGAATGTACTAATGCCACTGAATTGTACCTGCAAAAAGGGTTAAAATGATATGCTGTGCATATTTTACCACAATAAAAACGTTATGTCATTTGTAGTAGCATTTCTGAAAAGTGCCTATGAATAAAGCTAACGAAAGGGGACTTCCCTGGTGGTCCAGTGGTTAAGAATCCACCTACCAATGCAGGGGACGCAGGTGCAATCCCTGGTCAGGGAACTATGATCTCACACGCCATGGGGAAACTAAGCCTGCGTGCTGCAACTGGAGAGAAGCCCGCACGCTGCAACGAAGATCCCGCATGCCGCAACTGAGACCCAACGAAACCAAAAATAATAAAAATAAAATAAATAAATTTTAAAAAGCCAACCAAAGATATGCAGCCCTTTATGAAGTAAATTAGTAAAAATGTGTTCAAAGACAAAGAGCTTTAAAAAAATAAAAATACCAGGTTCACTGACTAGAAGGTTCAACATAATAAAATATCATTCTCCCCAAATTGATCTGTGGATTCAATACAATTCTAATAAAAAAAATCACAAAAGAATTTTTTGTGGAACATGATAAGCTGACTCAAATTTTTACACAATTTGCAAAGGGTCAAGAATAGCCAAGATATTCCTGAAGAATAACAAGATGCAGGGATTTGCTTAACATATCAAGAGCTACTATAAAGCTACAGTGATAAAGATAGAATGGCATTGGCATAGAGACAGACAAACTGACCAAAGGAACAGTATAGAAAGCCCCCAAACAGATGCACACATGTTGAAATCTGTTTCATGACAGTAAGGTCACTAGAGATCAGTGGGGAAAGGAGAGAGTAGACAATAAATGGTACTAGGACAGGTGATCACCCATATATGGGGAAAATAAAATTGGATCTCTTTCACAGATCCTACACACAAGAACCAGTTCCAAATGGTTTAAAGACAAACGTGAAAGGAAAGTGAAAAAATCTCTGAAGACAATGTAGGGAATATTTTTATGAGCTCAGAGTAGGAAACAATTTCTTACACACACACACACACACACACACACACACACACACACACACACGCCCAAACCATAAAAAGATATATTCAACCACGTTAAAATTAAGACTTTTCCTTCACTTTTAATACCCTAGAGTGACAGAAGAGACAAGGCCCAGAAACTGGTGATAAATACAACATACGTGACAGACAGAAGTAAGGAATACATTAAGGAACTCTCACATATCAGTAAAAAATGACCAACATCCAACAGAAAAATGGGCAAAGACCTCAATGGGCACTACAAAGAACAACAAACACAACTGACCAATAAATATATGAAAAGACTCTCATCTCATTAGTCATCAAAAAAGTGCAAATAAAACCATCATGAGCTATCATTTTACATCTACCAATCTGGCAAAAGCTTGGAAGTCTGTTGATATCAAGTGCTAGAGAAGACAAGGGGCAACAGAAACTCTTCGACGCTGCTAGTGGGAACACATATCTGCACAACTACTTTGCAAATTTTGTTCATATTCTAGTCAAGTTAAACATGTACAATTACTGTGACTGCAATTTCACTCTTAAATCTATTCCCGGGGAAACTTTTGCCCAGGAGCACCAGAAGAATGCAAAAGAATGTTCAAAGCAGTTTTGGCAACTGGAAAGAAAAAAAAAAAAGGCTGTTAACAACCCAAAGGGCCATCAACCGTCCATTATAGAATGAATTAAAAAAGAATGAATGATAGCCTAAAAGAGTGGGTGAAGACAGGCATACAACCAAACTAAGTTATAAAGCAAGTTGGAAGATAGGTGCCATGGAGAAAAATAAAGCAAAACAGGATAAATAGTGTGGACAAAGAAAGCTTCACTGAAAAGATGGTGGGCAAAAAGATGGAATACTTCAAAATCTGCCTATTCAAAATAGCTTCCAAGCATGACAATGCTTTTAGCACAGCACTGAAGGTACTGAAAAGGGGGTAAGTATCTATTCAGATTCACAAATGAAAGTTTAATGTAACAGGGTACAATAACTTTGTCAAACAAAATGTAGTGTGAACTGAGCTAAAGAGGTGCCTGAAAGGCAAGCTCAGTTTTGAACACTAACTTTTCGGCATGTCCCATCCACCATTACTCTGCGGGCCCCACTTTTCTTTCTGTGGTGGGGATGCCCACCGACAAGTATAAATGAACAAAGCTTAAGGCGACTGGGGATGGTGATATTGCCAAACACTGCATCAGTTTCAGTAGGGACATGCTGATGATGCCTGTCCCTTGCCTGTTCTACTCGGCTGATAAAATTCGAAGCTATCTAAATCTAAATGCTCTCCTAAGGGGTGAGGATGTCGAGTGGTGTCAAGCTTCACCTACAATCCAGCTGGAGTTCAGTAACTGTTAGCCCTTTAAGAAACTGAGGTTCTTTTAAAAAATTACTAACTTTTTTTTTTTGCGGTACCCAGGCCTCTCACTGCCGCGGCCTCTCCCGTTGCGGAGCACAGGCTCCGGACGCGCAGGCTCCGCGGCATGTGGGATCTTGCCGGACCGGGGCACGAACCCGTGTCCCCCGCATCAGCAGGCCGGACTCTCAACCACTGCGCCACCAGGGAAGCCCTATTAACTATTTTTGATGGAATCATTTCTAAAATGTATGTTTTGGGGGAATTCCCTGGCGGTCCAGTGGTTAGGACTCCGTGCTTTCACTGCTGTGGGCGCGGGTTCAATCCCTGGTTGGGGAACTAAGATCCCGCAAGTCATGTGCCTCTCCCCCCACCCAAAAAAGACATTTAACAACTTTTGTGATTCAAGGTCATTATTTCAAACACAAATATATATTTCAGTCTGACCATTAAACATTATATTAGGTAAGTTCTCAGCAGGGTTTCTTACAACATAAGTAAGAGTAACTTTAATAATAATCTATAGCAGCAAGTATGTTATAGAGTATTTGTTTTGGTGAAGAGTGTACTATGAATAAGAAGTCGGAAGTAAAAATATTTTATCACATATAATTTTACAGACAACCTGCTACTCCTTCTCATTGTAACAGCTCTGCCAATTTAATACTTCTAATCTGTCATCATAAGCTTTAGTCAATATCTCACTTTAGAGACGATTCCATACCACCTCTCGACAGTAGCTCGAAGTCTCTGAATAGAAGCACAGAAGCATGCATAGGCTTTGCCACAGTTTCTCAACAGTAACCCGGTCTCCCTCTGCCCCAACTCGAAATTACTAAATCTCATGTAGCTTTGAAAAGAACCCCAGATTTCTCACTCAAAACAGAACCTCTTCCAAGTATACCTGTCAGAATTCACTCTATAACACAGACTAACAAAATGTGCTCCCTTTGTGTCTACTACAGGTGCTTTCCTATCAGGGAAAACAAGCCAGCTCTTCAATGCACAGTCGCTTGGTTAATAACAATGTTCTACCTGGTACCAGGAGACTCAGGAAAATCTGAAACAGAACATATACGTGGCATATGTAAAACGATCAATTCCTTGATAGGAAGAATGAAGTTCCTTCTGGTGAGATAACAATAAGATATATTTAAGATGCTAAGAACTAAAGTTCCTATGCAAGAGGGAGGGGGTGTGGGGATATATGTATACATATAGCTAATTAACTTTGTTATACAGCAGAAACACAACATCGTAAAGCAATTATACTCCAATAAAGATGTTAAAAAGAAAGTTCCTATAGAAAAATATCATTTATAATAGAAACAAGAATTCAAATATTGTCAAATAAAATATCGCCTTGAGAGGCAAGGCTGGAGAACCACTATGTGTTAGCACTGAGATCTCCTGGATTTAAAAAATGTTAGGTTTCAGTTACTCTATACTATATACACCCTGCAAAAACTGAGTTAACCAAATAATAAAATACGCAACTCATCCTTGAATAATCTAGCTTTAGCCATATTGTCATAAACAAATTCGGACAGTCACTACTTTGTAACATGGCAACTAGCACAAGCTACATCTTTTTTTTTTTAAATTTTATTGAAGTATAGTTGATTTACAAGGTTGTGTTAATTTCTGCTGTACAGAAAAGTGATTCAGTTATACAGGTATGCAGTCTTTTTCATATTCTTTTCCATTATGGTTTATCACAGGATATTGAACATAGTGCTATACAGTAGGACCTTGTTGCTATACAAGTAGGACCTTGTTGTTTACCCATCCTATATATAACAGTCTGCATCTGCTAACCCCAAACTCCTGATTCATCCCCGCCCCCACCCTCTTGGCAACCACAAGTCTGTTCTCTGTACCTGTGAGTGAGTCTGCTTCCATTTTGTAGATAAGTTCGTTTGTGTCGTATTTTAGATTCCACATATAAGTGATATATGGTATTTGTCTTTCTCTTTCTGACGTACTCCGCTTAGTATGATTATCTCTAGGTCTATCCATGTTGCTGCAAATGGCATTATTTGATTCTTTCTTTATGGCTAATATTCCATTGTATATATGTACCATATCTACATCTACACAAGCTACATCTTAAAGTTATGGTGGGATATTTGTGATTCCCCATCTGACCAAGTTCACCTAACAAGACAAACAAAAATGCTAGGAAATACAGCTTATCCTCAATTTTGACACGCCCATGTGTGAAACTTACATAAAAAGAATGGTGTATATCTGACAACCCCTATCTATAATAGGTATATCTGAACACATTCAAACCCTCAACACTTACGTTTATATTTAGCAGTTCTGTAAAATAAATACATAAAAGCTATGAACTAAAATCAAAGGAAAGAATGCCCTCTAGTGGGAACAGATGTTTAAAAATCCACCGAAATAATATGTAAAGTCTTTTTTCTTTCTTAATTTTCTAAAATAAACAAAGGTTTATTTACTTATATATATATTACGTGTACATTAAATATACATTTATATATCTTTTAAAAGAAAAACCCAAAGGTTGATACAGCTTTTTCTTTTGATTTGAACGAATTTTTAGGTAGGGAACAGAGAGGTGGTGGGAAGGGAAGGTCGACAAAGGGAAAGCTATCTGTCAAGATACACAGTGAAAAGAAACACAACAGGAAGAGACTCCATCCACCTGAATTTGAAGCCCTGGGATTATTCAGCCTTTGCCACTGACAATCTATTTTGACTTCTAGATGCCATGTAATTTGGAGAGAAGGCTCTCTTTTTACTTCAGTGAATTCTCTCTTCAGGCCCTATGCATCTCTAAATAAGTGTGACTTTTAAAAAAAGAATGTGTGTGTGTTACATGCTATAGAACAATTTTAATATTAAGATCTGCACAGAGAACTATGCCACTAAAATAACTTGACAATGATAAGGGCAATTCCCAAAGAGGCTCTTTGCATTTAGATGGTTGAAGAATCATGCAACCTTCTGAAGAGGATCTCAGATGAACACAAGCAGTTAAAGAAATGAACTATTATAATTCAGTGAACAGCAGAAGTAGCCAGAATTAAAGAAGATGATCAATGGATATTTCTAGAAGCAAAATTGCTGGAACCTAAGACAAATTTTATAATGCTTCACAAGCTGGGAGCCTAGATCAGGAGTAGAAAGCTTTCCCCCCTTCTATTAAAGAAACATTGGGGGGCTTCCCTGGTGGCGCGGTGGTTGAGAGTCCGCCTGCCGATGCAGGGGTCGTGGGTTCGTGCCCCGGTCCGGGAGGATCCCACGTGCCGCGGAGTGGCTGGGCCCGTGAGCCACGGCCGCTGGGCCTGCACATCCAGAGCCTGTGCTCCGCAGGGGGAGAGGCCGCGGCAGTGAGAGGCCCGCGTAACGCAAAAAAAAAAAAAAAGAAACATTGGGGGAAATAGAATCAATCATGCCTTGCAAAGGTAAAGTAACTCTAGGAATTTGTTTCTTTTTAAAGAAAAAAGAAAGCCCTACTCAATTATTTTTAGAATTAGGAGCAGAATCCCGCACCCCCCCCAATTAAATACACACGTAATTCTATACATGTTTATTAAAAAAAAAAATCTATGCCATATGATAAAGGGAGAGACTCAAAAGGAGATGGGTTTCCCTGGTGGCACAGTGGTTGAGAGTCCGCCTGCCGATGCAGGGGACACGGGTTCGTGCCCCGGTCCGGGAAGATCCCACATGCAGCGGAGCGGCTGGGCCCGTGAGCCATGGCCGCTGAGCCTGTGCTCTGCAACAGGAGAGGCCACAACAGTGAGAGGCCACAACAGTGAGAGGCCCACGTACAGCAAAAAAAAAAAAAAGAAAAGACCTTTAGGACTTCCCTGGTGGCTCCGTGGTTAAGAATCCGCCTGCCAATGCAGAGGACAGGGGTTCGATCCCTCGTCCAGGAAGATCCCACATGCCGCAGAGCAACTAAGCCCGTGAGCCCCAGCTACTGAGCCTGTGCGCCTAGAGCCTGTGCTCCACAACAAAGAGTAGCCCCCGCTCGCCCCAACTGGAGAAAGCCCGCGCGCAGCAATGAAGACCCAACGCAGCCAGAAATAGAAAAATTTAAAAAATAAATAAAATAAAAAAAAAGAAAAGACCTATAGTTAAAGAGACGCCAGGGGCAGAGAAAAGAGAAATCAGAAGGAGCGTATACACCTGGGGAGGGTACGATTCAGAAGAACAAGGGCAGGGTGATGGCGAGGAATTTTATGGGAAAACATGGAACAGCCTGGTAAATAGATCTTGTAGTATGTGTGTTCTTCACACTTAGCAGACTTGCTTGAACCTGTGATACATTTACCCGGCCATTTAAAACAACCTTTTCTGTACTGGGACTCAGCTTTCTAACTTCCGGTTTATTGTTTTCAGGTGGAATTCTACAAGTTTGATGACATGTAACAATGAGGAGCAGCCACCTATCCTTCCACTACTATCTATTCTGCGCCAAGATACAGCAGTGAGTAAAGGTCTTTGCTACACAGAGCTATAATACTCCAGTGGTAATAGCAGCAACTTCCATCACTATTTATTGTGTGCCCATTTTCATAATTACTTTATTAATCCTCACAACAAAGTCATGAGGTAGTTGGAAAATACGATAAAACTTCTTTCATGGCTGTGGATGATTCCAAGCTAGTTCATGTCTGTTCAACAAAGTGGACAGAAAGGCAGGGGTTGGACATTATATTTAAGGAGTTCCTTATGCATTTTTTCAGAGGGAAGTTTAATTCATTTCTAAAAGTTTTTAGTGTAGTGAAATTTGGTCCATTTTGGAACAACTGGCTATTTTCCTTGGTTTTAAAGAACTGTTCTATGCTCTTATTTCGTAGAAATGCATCCCTGGCCTGCGAACAGAAACCTACCTTAGTAACAATGGACTTGCTCATGAGTAAGCTTAGTTAGGAATAGTCTTTCAGAACCTCTCATCTGGAAATAGAGAAGCTTCTATATTACTCAATCTACTATTATACTCAGCCATGATTAGAGCTATTTTCTGACTCACACATAAAACGAAGGAAGAAGAGGTGTGTAAGGAATGCCTGGGACAAAGTGGGAATTCAGTGGGTATCTGCTGAATGAAGTGGATGAAAAGAGAAAGGGACATTTTCCTAGAGTATTTAGATAAGAGCTCAAAAGAGAGAAGGGAAACAAGGATTAATGTGTGTCTATAATAGACCTCTTGATGTAAGAATGACTGAATGATGAAAGTAGGGGGGAAAAAGAAGGGACTGAACAACAGGTACTTGTTTCCCGTAGGAGAAAGGAAAATTAAGTCAGCAAAAATGCTGTGCCGAATACTTCTAGGCATCAGCCCCCATTCGGCAACATTAGCCCAGAAGAGCTTGGCTGCCAGCTGTATAAACGAAGGGTCTGTTCTTGGGAAGCAGGTTTTTTATCAGCCACAGATTGTGTTAACAATTTCATATATAAAAGCCAAAACTAAAATCTCAATATTTCCAAATATGTGTGCAACTCCATTTAGTTGCTATAAACAATGCACACTAATCAGAAACACTGCCCTGTTGTTTTTTTTTTTTTTTTGGTACACGGGCCTCTCACTGTTGCGGCCTCTCCCGTTGCGGAGCACAGGCTCCGGACGCGCAGGCTCAGCGGCCATGGCTCACGGGCCCAGCCGCTCCGCGGCATGTGGGATCTTCCCGGACCGGGGCACGAACCCATGTCCCCTGCGTCGGCAGGCGGACTCAACCACTGTGCCACCAGAGAAGCCCTGCCCTGTTTTAAAGACCCTCCAGGCAGGCCTACAGGGCAAGGGCAGAAAGCTCTAGCCCTCCCAAAAAGACAAGTGCCCTTAAAGAAGGTGGTAATTTTTATTAAAATATCTAGTGATTACATGAGCATTTTGCAGAGCCTTGTAAAGGAGAACACTAGTAAAAAATACATTACGTTTCAAACCTATTGGGACCGGTCTGAAAAATTAAAGCCCTTAAAACAGGTATAAAATGACATAGGCGAGAGAGAGTCATGGACATATATACACTAACAAACGTAAGGTAGATAGCTAGTGGGAAGCAGCCGCATGGCACAGGGATATCGGCTCGGTGCTCTGTGACCGCCTGGAGGGGTGGGATAGGGAGGGTGGGAGGGAGGGAGACGCAAGAGGGAAGAGATATGGGAACATATGTATATGTATAACTGATTCACTTTGTTATAAAGCAGAAACTAACACACCACTGTACAGCAATTATAACCCAATAAAGATGTTAAAAAAAAATGACATAGGAGACTCTCCCTCAGATCATCTCCACTAACCAATTAGTGTTTAACTGACCTTGCTGCCTCAGGCACCTGCTAAGGGCTTGGTCACTGAACTGTTGTTCTTCTTTTACAGATGAATAAACTGAGGCCCACAAGCACTATGCAGCTTGCTCCTAGGGCGCACCATCATGAAGTGACCAACGGTGATGACGATGAAGGGTTACCTACTAAAGCAGATCATCTGACAACAATTAATCTGTTTTTTGTTTGTTTCAGAAATGGATGTCTTTAGAACTTTTATTTACTATGGCATAGAGATATACATTTAATGTCATGTTTATTATTCTTCCCTTAATTCTTTATTTTGTGAGAGACTTTAATTTTACCTACCACATAGCTTCTCTAAAATGAAACCCTGAGATTGAGGAATTACTTTCAAGGCAGGTGTTTTTACATATACATATATATATATTTCCAGAGGTTGATAATTGATCAAACACAGCTCTACCTAAGGTCACTATTTTGTTAAGTTCTTATTCTAGAGTAGTGTTCTCTTAACTTTTTGAAAATCCATGTCCTATATTGGTAAATGTTTAAAAACATCACCATCTCTTTTATTTAAAATTTCAGGGACTTCCCTGGTGGCACAGTGGTTAACAATCTACCTACCAGTGCAGGGGACACGGATTCGACCCCTGGTCTGCAAAGATCCCACATGCCGCGGAGGAACCAAGCCCCATGTGCCACAACTACTGAGCCTACGAGCCACAACTACTGAGCCCACGCACCATAACTACTGAAGCCTGTGCTCTGCAACAAGAGAAGCCACCAAAATAAGAAGTCCGTGCACCGTAGCAAAGAGTAGCCCCCACTCACTGCAACTGGAGAAGGCCCGTGTGCAGCAACGAACACCCAACGCAGCCAAAACCAAAACAAAACAAAGACAAAAAAAAAAAACCTTAAAAAATAAAAAAAATAAAATTTCAGTAAGCAAGAAACATGTCAGGCCTCACTCTTTCAAATCACAGCAGAATATCAATATGACTCAAATATATAATTTATTTTTCTTTTTTGGTCTTTTCAAACATAAGGAAATCTGGCATACACACATCTTCAGACATGGGAATCAACAACCTATTATACGTGACATAATCACATAATGAAATTCTAGAACATCGTACTCCAACAAACTGCTATTATCATGTATAAGTCCCCACAAAAACAAGTTGTAAAAGGATACAAACCACATGGAAGCATTTATGTAAATTTTAAAATACACAATACTCTATAATTAGAGTTTATGGACACATACATATGTGGAAAGCATGCTGAAATGTGAACGGAAAGGATACACACCAGCTCCAAGAAGTGATGGCCTCTGGGAAGTAGGGAGAAAAAGGAAGGAAATAGAATGGAATCAAGAAAGGGTACAAAGTGAAATTCGTCCATATCTGCAAAATCTTTCTTTCTACATGTTTAAAATGTTTCGTTAAAAACTCCACGAAAACCTAACACAGACAAAACTCCCCCAATCCCATCTCAACTTGTACAGTAGCATGGAAGGTTGACAGGATGGCTGGTTTTACACTGAGGTATAAATGGGTAAAATAGTTGACCTAATGAAATTATAGAATAAAACTAATGTTTTTTGGCCCCAGAGATGGATTCTATATCCCGTTAGAATAGATATCCCTATATCCCGTTAATTCTTGCTGAAGTATCAACTAGTCACTGAGTTTCAAGCTAAGCGTTCACAGAATGACTTCTCCCAAGCACAGTGTATAATCTGGGTACGCTAGGCACTGCACAGACAACGTGGACAGCGTACTAGTGGGCACTGACAACAGGCTGAAGTTGCTGTTTAGAATGCCTTCCCATTGCATAGTTGGCCAATGCAGTACAAAGAGCAGTAGGGGACCTCTTGCCTTTCCTGGAAAGACAGACTACATATATTCGTGAGAGAGAAGAATGTCATTTTAAACAACTAAAGGGTGAAACATACTTAATGGGATTTGCCACCCCCCCACCCCAGAACATCCTGCCTATGGTTTAAACACTTTAAAACTGATCTTCTGCAACTGTTTTAGGGAAAGGGGAAGAAAACCACAAGATGAATAGGGAGGGACCAGAAAACATACTATTTAATAATTATTTGAGCTAGAAATGTCTGCACATTTATTTGTGATAAATTCACAGTCTGCACATGACAGCCCTTTCTATTATAGTGTAAAGGATTTGTCCTGCACGGATATTAGGAGATAATTTTGTATTAAATTACTGTAACAACATTACTTCAATGAACACAAGTTTCTGAGCACCTATAGGCCCACTTAGTGTTTAAAGTTTAATAGGGAATAAAGATAAGTAAACAAGCAATTAAAATAGAGTATGAAGAGTAAGTGGCAGAGAACTATGGGAACACATCCAACAAATAAGAGCAATATAAGATGACCTGTTCTAGTTGGGAGAGTACAACAGAGCCCCACAATTAGCCTCACCCTGACACAACGCTTCATATCAAGCAGTCCCTGAGGTACCTTCTCTTCAAAACACTGAAACACAACTTCAGGTCCCTTTGTTCCATGTTTCCTCCACATAAAGCAATTACTCTAAATCCGCTCTCAGAAAGCCACTACACAGCTTAAGACAAGAATCAAGTCGCTTCTGGGACTTCCCTGGTGGCGCAGTGGTTAAGAATCCACCTGCCAATGTAGCGGACACAGGTTTGATCACCGGTCTGCGAAGATCACATATGCCACGGAGCAACTAAACCCGTGCACCACAACTACTCAGCCTGCGCTCTACAGCCCGCGAGCCACAACTACTGAGCCCGTGTGCCGTAACTACTGAAGCCCATGCGCCTAGAGCCCATGCTCCGCAGCAAGAGAAGCCACTGCAATGAGAAGCCTGCGCACCACAACGAAGAGTAGCCCCCACTCACCACAACTAGAGAAAGCCCGCGCACAGCAGCGAAGACCCAGTGCAGCCAAAAATAAACAAATATAAATAAATAAATTTATTTAAAAAAAGAATCAAGTCACTTCTTCCTCTTTTCTTTTTTTTTTTGGCTGTGTTGGGTCTGTACAGGCTCTGTACTTGTGGCGTAAAGGCTTAGAGGCTCTGCGGCATGTGGGATCTTCCCGGACCAGGGACTGAACCTTTGTCCCCTGCATTGGCAGGCGGATTCTTAACCACTGCGCCACCAGGGAAGTCCCCTTCCTCTTTTCTAGGCGAACCGATTTTAAATCTAACAGGTCTTCAAAAATCCTACCTTCAACTGTTACGTTATGTTTGTGTCTCCTCTAGTTCCTTCACTGATTTTAAAGCAAAGAGACCTACAACAGATATAAAACTCTGGAGAGGACTAGGAATAACGCAAAGTACAGAGAATGCTCTAGCACTGGAAGAGAAAAAGCGGTTTATGTCTGGCTTAGAAAGCACACTAGCCTACTTTGGATGTTAGGTCTGAGGCGATCATGAGTCATGCAAGGTGCAAGGTACTGTAAAGTATTAGGTTGATCTTTGGGAGATTTCCTTTGAGAGAGGACATGTCTTTCTACCACTGAGAGTGACACACAACAGTATGGAATAGAAAGAAGTAAAGGACTAGGCATAAAGGCAAAATGAGAAAAATAGGCAGTGCTTGTATAGTCTGAAGCAAATCTCTAGGAAATCAAGTTAACTAGTACTTAAATATAAGTATCCAAAACTAAAAAACAAAATAAGACATTGGCTTTAACATAATTTATTTTTTTGGCCACATCGCACAGCCTACGGGATTTTAGTTCCCTGACCAGGGATTGAACCCGGGCCCTCAGCAGTGAGAGCACAGCGTCCTAACCACTGAACCACCAGGGAATTGCCTAACAAATATTATTCATGTTTCTTCTTCCCTCTGTTTGTGAACATTTTTAGCCATTATTCTAAGCATGGCTCCAGTAGGGCACCATCCAGAAAATGCACCCAGGTTGACAATATATCCATAATGACTTGAAAATGCAACACTCAAAAGAATAGTTGCCCCACTTAAAAAGACTATGGCAATAACTACAACCTAAAAATTCAAGCACAAACTTCAAGAGCATGTAAACGAATAACTTTATCAGCAAGGATTTGAACCCTGCCTGACTGCGAAGAAATTACTTAACTGGTCTTTGCTTTCCTCATCAACTAAAGGAAAAAAAAAAAAGCATATACTAATCTCTCTATATTACAGGGCTGTAACAGGAACGTAAATGTTAATTTCTCTTCCCTTCCTTCACACTTCAAGGTTGTGTAAAGTAAAGTAGGGTGCTGGTTAGTACTACTGTTTCTCAGCTCCAAGTCTACCCTTCTCTATTCTTTTCTGCAATGATGGTCCAGGAGGTGGTCCTCAATGGGGTCATTTTGCCTCCCCAGGGGATAGCTGGCTATATATGGAAACATTTGGGGGTGGGGTGGATACTGGAATCAAGTGCATAGAGGCCAGGGATGTTGTTACTAAACATCCTACAAAGCACAGGATGGCCACCTGGCCCAAAATGTCAGTGGTGCTGAGGCTGAGAAACAATGGTCTAGGGTTTGCAAACTCAAGTTATTCATACTCCCTTGGCAGCTGGCTTCTGGTTCACGTTCTGCCAATGGGAGGTTAAAGAGGGAGAGAGAAAGCACCCCTCCAGCAGCAGAGGGGTTCTAGCACCAAGCTCTTCTGGCATTCTCATCACCAACCAGCTGAATCCACTCAAAGGCCAAGCACCAGCTGTGTAGAGATGGGCCTGGGGAAGTAGGAGTCTCTGAACTCCTAAATTCTAGTAACCCCATCTTTCCCCTTTTTGCAATGATAGAAATATCTCTTTATCCGTGCTGTCCAAAGCCATCAGTCTTTAAAAATCCCTTGTCAGCTTACAGAGCCTAGAAGCAGTGCTGGTCCAGCAGCAATGAGCCCACCAAGCAACCAGATCTTGGTTTCCATTATCCTCCACTAAGAGGAACCAGAGCTCCTTGGAGAAATGGATGATTCCAGAGGTTAGGACAGGGTGAGTACGTGAGGAGCCTGTAATGTCTAAGGTCTAGAATGAATGATCCAGAAAGAGGGTACATGTCAAAAGGACACAGAAGAAACCTGAATGGGGTTTCCACTGTCCAAATCTGGGATAATTTGAGCATCAAAATCAATAATAAAAAAATAATGCCCACTGAATAATACAGAAATCCACGTGTCCACACTGATATGAATGAAGAAATAAATTAAGGAGAAGGAAACAGGAAAAAAACGTCCATGTAGTAGATATGCTGACTAGAATTTACATTCCAACTCCTAGTTCACCAGCACTGGACCTGCACTGTCCAGTATGGCAGCCACTAGACGCATGTGATTATTTAAATGTAATTTATTAAAATAAAATAAAGGGAATTCCCTGGTGGTCCAGTGGTTAGGGTTCCACACTTCCACTGCAGGGGGCACGGATTCGATCCTTGGTCGGGGAACTAAGATCCTGCAAGCTGCACAACACAGCCAGAAACAAACAAACAAACAAACAAAAACAAATAAAATTAAAAATTCAGTTCCACACTGAATTGCACAGCTGCATTTCAAGGGCTCACATGGCTAGTGGCTATTGCATTGGACAACAGTGCACTGGACAGTGGCATTTAAGACTGAACCATAATTCTGTGATGATAAGGTCTAGAACAGATAATAAGGTAAGACCTAATTTTGTTCTTTTCTGAAAATCTTAAAATCTAGTATTGGAATTTAAAAAAGACAATTTCATAAGAATAGGGACAACACAAATAAATAATAGCAACAAAATTTTGGAAGCTGGGAAGCAGATGGATGAGTGGTAATGGAGTTAGGAGGTTGGAGAAAGCTGAATCCTTGTATGGGTAAAGGGGGAAGCAAAAAAACCACCCAATTTACAGTACACATTCAACAAAATGTCTGGGACTGGCAGCATCAGGTATTGCTGGAACTTGGATTAGAGTGGAAATCATTTAAAGATGAAAGATGTAAAAACTCTTCCAGAAGCAGTTAAATTTGTAAGTTGCCTTTCCAACATATTCTACTCCAAGTGGAAATAGGAAGTTTATTCATTAAAGAGGGTAAAACAGAGGGCCTCTGACCTAGGGAACTCAAGGCACTGTTGACAACAGAATAATATGCAAGTATTACTGAAAAGAGAAGAGTCTGAGTTAAATCTTAACTAAATTATTTCCAGAAGGAGAAGGTGCAGGAGGGAAAGAGAGAGAATAGAACGTTAAAGAGAAGAAAACTGGAACCCAAATCTAGACGTTTCAATATCCTGAAAGTGACCTTACACATAAAGGAACTAGAAAAAGAAGAACAAACAAAACCCAAAATTAGTAGAAGAAAAGATATCGTAAAGATGAGAGCAGAAATAAATAGAGACTAAAAATACAATAGAAAAGATCAATGAAACTAAGAGCTACTTTTTTGAAAAGATAAACAAAATTGATAAACCTTTAGCCAGACTCATCAAGGAAAAAAGAGAGAGGGCCTAAATCAATAAAATCACAAATGAAAAAGGAGAAGTTACAACTGACACCACAGAAATACAAAGGATCATAAGGAATTACTACAAACAATTATATACCAATAAAATGGACAAGCTAGAATAAATGGACAAATTCCTAGAAATGTATAATCTGCAAAGACTGAATCAGGAAGAAATAGAAAATATGAACAGACCAATTACCAGTAATGAAATTGAATCAGTAATCAAAAAATTCTCAACAAACAAAAGTCCAGGACCAGACAGCTTCATAGGTGAATTCTACCAAACATTAACACCTATCCTTCTCAAACTATTCAAAAAAATTGCAGAGGAAGAAACACTTCCAAACTCATTCTACAAGCCTAGCATCATCCTGATGCCAAAACCAGACAAAGATATCACACAAAAAAAGGAAATTATAGACCAATATCACCAATATCATTGATGAACACAGATATAAAAATCCTCAACAAAACACTAGCAATCTAATTCAATAATACATTAAAAGGATCATACACCATGATCAACTGGGACTTATCCCACGGATGCAAGGAGGGTTCAATATCCACAAATCAATCAATGTGATACACATTAACAAACTGAAAAATAAAAATCATATGATCATCTCAACAGATACAGAAAAAGCTTTTGACAAAACTCACCATCCATTTATGATAAAAAAAAAAGAACTCTCAGCAAAGTGGGTATATAAGGAACAAACATCAACATAATAAAGGTCACATATGCATCATACTCAATGGTGAAAAGCTGAAAGCATTTCCTCTAAGATCAGGAACAAGAGAAGGATGCCCACTGTCACCACTTTTATTCAATATAGCATTGGAAGTCTAGCCACAGCAATCAGACAAGAAATAAAAGGATTCTAAATTGGAAAGGAAGAAGTAAAACTGTCAGTGTTTGCAGATGACATGATACTATACATAAAAAAATCCTAAAGACACCACCAAAAAACTACCAGAACTCATCAATGAATTTGTAAAGTTGCAGGACACAAACTTAATATACAGAAATCTGTGGCATATTCTATACACTAACAACTATCAGAAAGAGAAATTAAGAAAACAATACCACTTAAAATCCTATCAAAAAGAATAAAATACCTAGGAATCAGCCTAACTAAAGAGCTTAAAGACCTGTACTCAGAAAACTGTAAGACACTGATGGAAGAAATTCAAGACACCACAAACAGAGGGAAAGGTATACTACGTTCATGGATTGGAAGAGTTAATATTGTTAAAATGACCACATTACCTAAGGCAATCTACAGATTCAATGAATTCCCTATCAAAATACGATTGGCATTTTCCACAGACCTAAAGCAAATAACTCTAAAATTTGTATGGAAACACAAACTACCCTGCATAGCCAAAACAATCTGAGAAAGAAGAACAAGGCCAGAGGAATCATGCACCCTGACATCAAGACTATACTACAAAGTAATCAAAACAGTATGGTACTGGCACAAAAACAGACACATAGATCAAGGGACCAGAACAGGGAGCCCAGAAATGAACCCACACTTATATGGGCAATTAATCTATGACAAAGGCAAGAATATACAATGGGGAAAAGACAGCCTCTTCAATAAATGGTGTTGGGAAAATTGGATAGTTACATGTAAAAGAATTAAACTGACTACTCTCTAGCAACACACAAAAATAAATTCAAAATGGATTAAAGACTTAAATGTGGGACTTCCCATCTGGTGCAGTGGTTAAGAATCTGCCTTCCAATGCAGGGGATGCGGGTTCGAGCCCTAGTCAGGGAACTACATCTCACATGCATGCCACAACTAAGAGTTCGCATGCCACAACTAAGGAGCCGGTGAGCCACAACTAAGGAGCCCACCGGCTGCAACTAAGGAGGACACGTGCCGCAACTAAGGAGCACACTGGCTGCAACTAAGGAGCGCACATGACGCAACTTAGGAGCAGGTGAGCCACAACTAAGAGCCCGTGAGTCGCAACTAAGGAGTCCACCTGCCGCAACTAAGACCCAGTGCAACCAAAAAAAAAAAAAAAAAAAAAACCAGTAAGCTCTTTGACATTGGTCTTAATAGCATTTCTTTGAATATGTCTCTTGAAGCAAGCAAAACAAATGCAAAAATAAACAAATGAGACTACACCAAACTAAAAAGCTTCTGCACAACAAAGGAAGCTATCAATAAAGCGAAAAAGCTGCCAAGTGAATGGGAGAAGATATCTGTAAACAATATATCCGATAAAGGGTTAATATCCAAAACATACCAAAACCTCACACAGCTCAACATTAAAAACAAAACAAAAACCCGATTAAAACCTGAATAGATATTTTCCCAAAGAAGATATACAGATGGCCAACAGGCACATGAAGAAAACACCGATCATCACTAATCATCAGGGAGATGGAAAACATTATGGCGACTCCTCAAAAAATTAAAAATAGAACTACCATACAATTCAGCAATTCCACTCCTGGGTATTTATCTGAACAAAATAAAAACACTAATTAGGAAAGATATATATACCCCTATGTTGTTCACTATAGCATTATTTACAGTGGGCTGGATATGGAAGCAACCTAAGTGCTCATCAATGGATGAATAGGTAAAGAAGATGTGGGGGGTGTGTGTGTGTATGTATACATACATACGTATATATACATATGTATAAAATGGAATATTACCCAGCCATAAAAAGAACGAAATCTTGCCATGTGTGACAAATGGATGGACCTAGAGGGTATTATGCTAAGTGAAATAAGTCAGACAGACACTGTACTATTTCACTTATATGTGGAATCTAAAAAACAAATGAACAAACATAACAAAACAGAAACAGAGCTACGGATGCAGAGAACAAATAGGTGGTTTCCAGAGGGGAGGGGGTAGGGAAAGGAAAGAAATAGGTGAGGGAGATCAGGAAGTACAAACTTCCAGTTGCAAAATAAACAAGTCACAGGTATGAAATAAACAGTGTGGGGAATATAGTGAATAGCTATGTAATATCCTTGCATGGTGACAGATAGTACCTAGACTTACTGTAGTGATCATTTTGAAATGTACTGAAATATTGAGTCACTATGTTGTGTAACAGGAACTAACACAGTATTGTAGGTCAATTATACTTCAAAAACAAACTCATAGAAAAAAGAGATCAGATTTGTGGTTACCAGAGGCAGGGGGTGGGGGAAAGGGGAACTGAATGAAGGCAGTCAAAAGGTACAAACTTCCAGTTATAAGATAAATAAGTACTAGGGATGAAATGCACAACATGACAAAGATAATTAACACTGCTGTGTGTTATATATGAAAGTTGTTAACAGAGTAAATCCTAAGAGTTCTTAAAACTTTACCCTGAAAGCGAGAAAATGGAGGAGAGGAAAATAATCAACAGAATAATTCAAGAAAACTTTCCAGAAAAGAGGATATAATTGACAGACTAAAAAGACCCACACAGTACCGAACAAAATGGATAAAAGGAAAGCAAGTAACCACATTTCAAAAGAGCAGGCTTAAGGGAGATTCTACCACCTTCCAGGAGAGGGAATAGGGGAGGAAGGAAATAGAGGTCATACACAAAGATCAAGAATTTGATATGTTCAACAGGAACACTGGACTCCAAAAGGTAATACACTAATTACCTAAAGGAAAGAACTTCCAAATTAAAATTATATACTTTGCAAAGTTATCATTCATGGATGAGGGTAGTATTAACAATATTTTCATATTTGTTAAGTTCTTACAAAATTATTCCCAGTGCACCCTTTCTCCAGAAACTACAGAAGAGTGAGAAGAGGAAATAATGGGGAGATCGAATCTAGGAAACAGGAGATCCAAAATAAGAGAGAAGCAACTAAAATCAGCAGGAAGATGGTGAAGTGGGAACCCCCAGAATGAGAGCCATGCAGTAGCTGAGAACAACTTGTCCACAACAGAGCAGTGACACTCAAAAGCCGTGCACAATGAGTGGCTACCGCCCAGATCCTGAGGCCACAGTACTGTTTGTTTTACACTATTTACTGAAGTGGAACACCATTTAGAAAAATACACAAATCATAAATACGCAGCTTGGTTTTCATGAAGTGAACACATCCTGCGTAACTAACACCCAGATCAAGTTAACAGAACAAAAGTCTCCCTTACGCCCCTTCTGGTAGTAACTACCCCAAGTTACTATCCTGGCGTCTAACATCTTGGATTAACTTTCCCTGTTTTTTTTGTGTGTGTATGTATGTGTACGTGTGTGTGTGTGTGTACATGTGTGTGTGTATGTGTATATATACACACACACATACACATACAGACTTACATAGCATACCTGCAGTGCTTTCAAAGTCACTCATGCACATCTGAGTTACCAATGTGCACATTCCTAGCTGAGCTCAAACAAGTGGCCGCTCTGCCTTCTTGTTTCAGTTCATCCTGTAAACAAGCATCCTTTTCATGGTCTATGTACTGTCACTTTTTCAACTTTCTGTATTGTTTGTAGGTGATCTCACTGTTTAAAGTGGCCCCTAGTGAAGTGCTGAAGTGCTGTCTAGTGTTCCTAAGCACCACAAGGCTGAGAAAATATGTGTTAGATAAACTCTGTCCAGTCATGAATTATAGTGCTGTTAGCTATGACTTCTATGTTTATGAATCAACTGTATATTAAGTAAGGTGTCTTTCAACAGAAACACACAGAAAACAAGGTTATGTATTGATCTGTTGATGAAAGTGTGACCAGAGGCTCACAGGAACGTAGCCCTGTATTTCTACTGGAGCATTGGTTGAGTATTTGCTACTTCAGTGTTCACGGCAACTTTATAGAACACAGCTACCAAGAACAACAAGAATCAACTACACACACACACACACAAAATTATATACTTTTTTCCTTTTGACCTGAGGACAGAATGATGCTCAGGGCGTCTGGCCCAGGCTCCGCTGCTCATCTGGACTTGGCTGATGAAGTAAGTTCCTGTTCTCCACTCCAGGAGGGAGTTCAGCTTCACCCCACAGGTGTTCTGCTCTGACCTGCTCCTGAGAGCGGGGGATGTGAGCGGCTGTCCTCTGACCGCATCTCGGCTGGAGATCCACCCTGGTCCACACGAAGGCCCAGCCAAATCCCCCGCTCTGTGGTGGCCCTGATCTTTCAAGGTCCACTCGTGACCTCACCCAGTGACTTCTGCAAAGGGTCTCTGGGAAACTCCCAGGGAGGCTGAAGACAGACTTTGTTCAGCTTCTCCTCTCCTAGGAGCTTGTGTCCAATGGTGCAAACTGCCCTTTCCTCACACAGAGAGCTCTGAGCTTGTCACTCAGCGATTCATAACTAAACAATACGCTGCTTAGATAGGAAGAGATTTACTGGGGATAAAACTATAGAGAAAGGCAAGAGGACGATCAAGACAAAGGTCCAGATAGTGGTTATGGACATGTCTGGGAGACAGCCTATGTTTTAATACAGATGGATACAATGTCCTTTGTTTTATTATCTTTTTACTGAATGTAGACATCTTGCACATTTCTGAATGCATGACACATTTCTCACACATGCATAAAAATTCCATTCTCAACGAAAAGGACTGACTGGTTGGCATATATCTTAAAAATGGCAAGTATGTTTAGATTTTTTTTTTTTTTTTGGTTGTATGCGGGCCTCTCACTGTTGTGGCCCCTCCCGTTGCGGAGCACAGGCTCCAGACGCGCAGGCCCAGCGGCCATGGCTCACGGGCCCAGCCGCTCCGCGGCATGTGGGATCCTCCCGGACCGGGGCACGAACCCGCGTTCCCTGCATCGGCAGGCGGACTCTCAACAACTGCGCCACCAGGGAAGCCCTATGTTTAGATTTTTTAAAAAAGCTATGAACTTCTTAAAAGAAACTACAAGAGGATCTCTTTATTTTACCTCTTAGTGTGTGAGAAGTTTCTAAGCAATACAGGGAAACTGAAACCATAAAGGAGGCAAGGAAGCACAATGTAAATTTGATAATAGGTAAGTATAAAACTTTAATATTGACAAAAGAGCCACAAAATAAGTCAATTACAACAGATAGAGAGAAATATTTGCAACAAATACAACAAACAATGGGCTCTTAAAGATTAAGAAAAGACCAACAGGAAAAACAAAAAAGAAAAATGGGAAATGATACATGAACAGGCACTACTGAAAAGGAAGTATCATTCAAATACATCCTTGAGGGACTTCCCTGGTGGCGCAGTGGTTAAGATTCCGCCTGCCAATGCAGGGGACACGGGTTCGAGCCCTGGGCCGGGAAGATCCCACATGCCATGGAGCAACTAAGTCCATGCGCCACAACTACTGAGCCTGCGTTCTAAAGCCTGCGAGCCACAACTACTGAAGCCCACGTGCCACAACTACTGAAGCCTGCGTGCCTAGAGCCCATGCTCCGCAACAAGAGAAGCCACTGCAATGAGAAGCCCGCGCACCATAATGAAGAGTAGCCCCCACTCGCTGCAACTAGAGAAAGTCCGTGCGTAGCAACGAAGACCCAACGCAGCCAAAAATAAATAAATAAATATTAAAAAAAAAAATCCTTGATAGTAAAAAAAAAAAGTGTGTCTAAAGTCCTCCAAAATTTTCAATGCCATTCATAAAAAGGCCTAATTCAAGAAAGGCTCATGAACTCTTAAAGTAGAAGTTTCAGGCACATCCAGTCAAATGAAGCATAAGCTGACAGTCTTAGGAATAACAGCTGGCTCCATTCTTAGGTAAAACTGACCCTCCACCTACCAGTCCTCCAAAAAATTCATTTGCTCTCATTCTGCAAGAGTTCTAGTTTAGGCGCCACCCCAGTCAGCATATAAGTAACACTGAATCACGGCCTTCAGCCTATGCTGACAACATTTTTTAGCTTCCTCATACAGTTACATACTTGCTATACAGCTTCTTTTCACTTGCCATCTTGTGCCATGGTAAGGTCCTGTATTTGACCCTGTTCTATACGATATTTTTATTAGTGTCTTAGAAAATGACAGAAAGCATACTTATAAGCTTTGCATAAAAGAAACAGTTAAAACACTGGAGGACAGGATAGAAATTCAAAGAGGCAAATGGGTGTGCCAAAACAAACGAGATGAACTTTTAAAGGGGTTCACATAATGTCTTGCTGTTGGATTAAAGAGCAATTCATGTGATTAAAACAAGCAAGCAAACAAAACAAAAAAACTCTGGGTGAATTAAGTAAGCAGAACTTCAGCTTCAGTATTAGCCCAATATGGGATGCAGTTGCTTACAAAAGCGAGGGAATAAACAAACAAGCTTAGGCTACATTAACTGTCATGTGGGACACACAACTGTAATATTTCCACAACATTTTGCTCTCGTCAGACCATATGTGAAGAACTGCATTCAGTTCTGGATGTCTTGTTTTAAAATGAGAAACAAATACAACATACTGACAGAATGGCAAAAGATCTAGAAACTCAGTCAAGAGAAATTACTAAGAGACAAAATGAGAAGAACAGAGAGCATGCAGTGTGGAGAAAATGTGCCGGCTCCACACAGACCCAGTACAGAGAAAGAACGCACTGCTCTCCATGCAGCTACTCAAGTCCAAACCAGGAAGCACTAAATGCAACATGGAATCTTGAACTGCATCCTGCAACAGGAAGGGGATATAAGGGGAAAAACTGGTAAAAATCTGAGTAACTCTATAGTTTAGTGAGTAACAATACATCAATGTTGGTTTCTTAGTTATGACAAACTTGTCAAGTTAACATGTTAACATCTGCGGAAACTGGGTGAGGGGTACGTGGGAAGTCTATTTACCATCTTTGCAACTTTTCTGTAAATCTAAAATTACTACAAAATAAAAAGTTTATTTAAAAAAAACCAAGAAACAAGGAGGCAGATGGTTCAATGAATGACACTCAAAACAGTGTAGTGAGTGCTCTGTCAATGCATGGGCTGTGTTTAGAGATTAGACAAACTGATACATGCCTTTGAAAGAATTTCTGAGTGTTTCACTGGAGGATGAGGCCATCTAAATTGGAGGTCAAATGAGTTTATTAAGACCATCAATATCTGTCTTGGAGTATGAAAGCCAGAATGTAAAGAACAAAAGCAAACTGAAGTGACCTATCAACACTAGGGAAATAACCATCTTACATTTGCAATAATGTTGCAAGTCATTCTACTAGTTTTCAGGAGGACCCAGAGGCTTCCCTAAGTGTTTTTGCAAACTGTAGCTCAGGACCCAGTAAAATCAGTTTAATCACAGAAGCTTTCACCTGGGAGGTACCATCCCCAGGGAGCCTATGGGGGTTATTTTTTGGTCACCACAATGATTGGGGTCCTACTGGCATTTATTGGGGGAAAGGCACCAAAGATGCTAGGAGTCTGGAAATGCAATAAAGAATTGCTCAGTATCCCAACAAGATTTTCCAAATCTCCCACCAGACATTCAAGTAGGAAATTAAAACAAAAAACTTTAAAATTGAGCATACTACCAAACTCCATCTTCCCCATAAACACAAAATATTTCCTGACGCTTTAGTTAACTTATTTTCCAGGTGTGACACTATCCTATAAGTTAAGAAAAGACTGTTTTGCTTCATTTAGGACTAAGACTGTTTAGCATTTCAGAAAATCTGATGACAAGCTGTTTGTAGTAGCTGAGTTTCCAGTACAGCATACCTCTATCAGACTGCTTTTATAGCCGTAACTTTCAAATAGTATGTAACAGAGACGTCTCTGAATAGATTTATTTCTAAACACTAAGTTAGTAAGGATTTATGAAACAGAGGGTTCTTTCTAAACTTTATTAACATTAAAAAAATTTCACATCAAGATCATCCTATATGTTATCCGATATTAGAAATCTATGTTGTGAAAAGTAACTATTAAACTTATTTATTTTGGGGCTGCTTCTCTTTCTTTTTTTACTCTGAGAATGTCTCTCCAAGTTTACCACATGGCTGTTAACTGTTTCTTTTTCTAATCCATCCTCTACACCCCACTGCCCATCAAAGGATATGCCCTGCAGGGTAGTTAAGTACTAGAGTCTGAAAGCAGGTTGCTAATGATGACTTCTTCCAGGTTTTCTGTGAGACTTCATCACTTCCTTGTCTCATGCCAGGTCATTTCACAGGGAATTATTTTGACACCACAGGTATAAATAAGGTCAAACTCACTGGTGAGTATGTGATACTACTTTTACTTCTCCATGTGGACAGTCTAATTTCTTATGTTATCCTCATATCAAGTAAAATTACTTCCCTCTCTTCTCATATTTTCCATTTTTAAAAATTTCCCTCTTCCTCTTATCATATATTGTTTTTATTTATTCTAACAGTTTTTATTTTAGTATCTACATATATCTCAACTCTTTCATTTTCCTATGATTTTTATACGGTATGTCTTCTGAGCCTATTTCTTTTTTTATTTTAACATCTTTATTGGAGTATAATTGCTTTACAATGGTGTGTTAGTTTCTGCTTTATAACAAAGTGAATCAGTTATACATATACATATGTTCCCATATCTCTTCCCTCTTGCGTCTCCCTCCCTCCCACCCTCCCCATCCCACCCCTCTAGGTGGTCACAAAGCACGGAGCTAATCTCCCTGTGCAATGCGGCTGCTTCCCACTAGCTATCTATTTTACATTGAATCCGAAGGTATTTACTGTAAGTAGGTACAGGCCGTCAACTACTTCACTGTAACATCTAAGGTACCTGATGACCTATCTACTAACTTTATTTCAGGATAATCAACAGCCTTAAAATATTTGTTATAAGAATAAATGAGGCACTAGGTCTGACTGGGTTGAGAATCATTAATATAGTGGATCTTAATCAGAATTTCTTGAAAACAACTGAAAATTATCAGAGTACACTGCAAACAGGGGACCATTTCATGAAACTTTTGTTTCCATTGTGTGTGTTTTTCTGGGTGTTGTAAAAATGTATTTCTTGCTAGAAGTCAAGGTCAAATAAATTTGTGGTCCCCCAGTTACTGAACAGATCGGTGGCCAACAATTGTCCTACAAGGTCCCTCACACTCGCTGCCTGCTTCACAAACGTCCCTCACCTCCTGGGAGCTCAGTCTACTCTGGGATCTACTTCCCACCTCCAGGTCCTCCCTGTCTCTCTAAAGCAGGTGCTTTCACCTTCCCTACTCCCCATATGGATGCCTTCAAGTCACTCCCTCAATTTCTTTTTATCTTTTCTGTCTTAAAAAACAAATAAATAAACAAAAAAACTGTGGGCATGGCAAAAGGCAAAAAAGTAGCCTTTTAAGGCAGGATGAAACCCAGAAGGCATACAGAAAAGACAGAGATAGGTCTATAATAAAAGTGAAAAGTCTTTGGGGGAGCCAAAGCATATACAAGGCAAATGCGATTCAGAAAAAAGTCCTATAATATAAAAAAGGTTTAATATCCTTAAGACTGGTAACAATCAGGAAGAAACAAGCAATTCTACGAGGCGGAAAATAAGTGAGCGCAAGAACAATTTTTAAATGAAAATTAAGCTGCTCACTTACCCTATGACCTAGCAATTCTCACCTCTAGGTATATACACCAATCCGCTTACTAAATTATCTCAATAATTGTAATAATTTTAAAAGAGTTTCACGTTTTCTAGGCATAAAGTGATATTAGCAAAAAGAGAGGTGGTTTGGGTTTTTTTGTTTTGTTTTAAATTTATTTATTTTTGGCTGTGTTGGGTCTCCATTGCTACACGCGGGCTTTCTCTAGTTGTGGTGAGCGGGGGCTACTCTTCATTGCAGTGCACGGGCTCCTCATGACGGTGGCTTCTCTTGTTGCGGAGCATGGGCTCTAGGCGTGCGGGCTTCAGCAGTTGTGGCACGTGGGCACAGCAGTTGTGGCTCACGGGCTCTACAGCACAGGCTCAGTAGTTGTGGCGCACGGGCTTAGTTGCTCCGCAGCATGTGGGATCTTCTCGGACCAGGGCTCGAACCCGTGTCGCCTGCACTGGCAGGCGGATTCTTAACCACTGCGCCACCAGGGAAGCAAGAGAGGTGGTTTTTACCTCCTATTTTCAAATGTTTATTTATAGTGGTTATTTGATTTCCTGTCTTAATAATATTTGCACTTGACTAGTGGGTTTTTTTTTTTTTTGGCGGTACGCGGGCCGGGCCTCTCACTGTTGTGGCCTCTCCCGTTGTGGAGCACAGGCTCCGGACGCGCAGGCTCAGCGGCCATGGCTCATGGGCCTAGCCACTCTGCAGCATGGGGGATCTTCCCGGACTGGGGCACAAACCCGTGTCCCCTGCATCGGCAGGCGGACTCTCAACCACTGCGCCACCAGGGAAGCCCTGACTAGTGGTTTTTAAAGAGTGTGGTATTACTTCCGAAAGGGCATTTTGAAATTTGGGTGTCATCTTGGCATTTGGGAGGTCCGTGCCAGGGATTTAAGAAACCTGCAATGTGATGGACAATATGACACAATGAAGAACTGCTGTTCTACCTTTCACATATCTTTCAAAGGTCCAAACAGAAAAACCTGTTTATAATTATTTGAACTTGGAAGCTAACTGAATTTTACGTATAGATACTAAGTATGTCTTGTAAGATTTAAACACACACTGAAATCATCAGTAACTGTTTGGGTAAATTGTTTAAAACTTGACACCAAGAGTTGTTCAACAGAAACAGCACTGATGGCAACATTGTTGAAGGTGAACTGCCAACACAACATGTCTGTATGGATTTGCATTTGAAGCTATCTGACTCACAGTGAGTCTTACATAGGTACAAGTATCTAACCTCTTCATTATTTCCTCTAATTTAATTATGCCTGAGCATTCACATCCTGAAAGGCACTATTTCATTTCATTTATCCTTTATGAGAGCATTACAGTGATTTCTTTAAAGTACGTGAATCAGAGTTCTTTATAGAAAAATTCCAATGAATAAAATAAACATAGAGAAAACAAAAATGGAAAAATCAACATCTTGCAATCACTATGAAACAACAGATCCAGGCAGCTTACATCAGTAACTGCCAACGGAGGGACAGCTGACATTTGAATCCACTAAGACAACCAGTCATTATGGGCCTCTTAATGTGATATAATAAGTATTATGAAATATTCAGCACCTATAAAATATTCTATGAAACAAACATCTGAATCAACCCTCTAGAACTGATTACCGCTTAAAAGAAATACAGAGAATGAAAGAATATGATAAAATGACATCATAAAAATGCAAACCAGAATGTTAGAAATACCAAAGAAATGATTTGGTTTCTTCAAAAACTAAATAGCATTTTTAAGGGTGGGGGGCTGTTATAGAGATTTTAAAGGACATAACAACCAAATGTAATTATGTGGACCTTCTTTGGATCCTGATTTTAACAAACTAACTTTAAAAAGACGTTTCTGAGACTACTGGGAAAACTGAAGATGAACTGGGTATTATATAATACTAGAGAATTGCTGTTAATTTTGTGAGGTGTGATAATGATACTGTGGCACGTGTGTGTGCATGTGTGTGTGCATCCCTATCAACGGGATAAATACTGAAATATTTGTGGGTAAAATAATACACAGGTCTCGGATTTGCTTTTAAAATGTTCAAAGCCCCCCAAAAGGAAGGGGGTAGGAAATTGATTTAAAAATGGCAAAATGCTGATGTGATGAACCTGGTTAATAGAACAGGGGAATATATTACCAATGTGTTAATCTCAGTCAATTAAAAAAAAAATCTTAGAACAGAAAAAAAGAGGTACAGAATCACCTCCTTAGTCCTCTCTTTACTCTAGGTTGCCACTAATCTACCAATCAACACTCTGAGCTACTCAGTGATGCACTCCTCTGACATCATCATCTAATAGAGCTAATATCCTGTCCACGAGGACAATGACAGTCTTTTATACACCTTAATGAAAGATATTGTCTATGGCGATACTTTGATATACCAATTTAGAAGCCCAATCAAAAGAGATAAGTCTGGTATGCTTGGTTTTGATATATCCTCAATATATCCTAATCACTACTATTTTTCATCGGCCTTTTCCCTAGCAAAACTGTTCTTTTCACTGTTCACAAATTCTCACAAATTGTGTTTTCCTACCTTGGCCTTCTTATTACATACTCATTTCTGCCCACCCCATTGGTTTGGAATGTCTGCTTCTCCTCTACCCAGGCAAGTCCCTTATCCACAAAACTTGCTCAAACCTCTTTCTCCTTAGTCCCTTTGCCTTCATCTGAACACTCAGATTCACAGAATGTTAGGAAAGTAAGAGATTATTCATGGCTTTCACTGTCCTATAACAAATAGGTAAGCCTTTTAAAACTTCTCCCTCCATTATAATGCAAATTCCTCAAAGGTAGAGACTATATCTTACCTTATATACCTTATCTTACCCTACCTTCCTATATCTTCTCTTATATACTTTGCATAACGTTAACACTCAAATTACAGGCACGGAACTGAGAAGTATGGTAGACAACTGTTTCGTACGTCCAAGATGAAAATGATGATGATGGCTCAGACAATGAGTGCTTACCATATGCCAGGCACTATTCTAAACATTATATATATAATAACCATCAAATATAACCACCCTAGCATTATGCCCACCTCATGAAATGATACACACAGAGGTGAACAACTTACCCAAGGTCACAGTTTGTAAAGTAAGTGACCAGGCTGGGGTCTGAACCCTGGTGGTCTGGCTCCAAAGTCCCATGGATAAATGTACTAGTCAGCATCTCAGAAAAAAAAAACCCTGAGTGAACAGAAAATTTTATCCACTGAAGAAATCTAGCCTCAGAGTATCTACAAACTAATAACTCTCCCTGAGCCTACAGTTTTGGGTAACTTCATCCCAGCAGCATATATAGTACAAAGTGAGCCTGGAATAAGAGTCATAGGATCTGAATTCTAGCCCTCACTGTGATCTCAGGTAGTGTGACTCAGCCTTTCCAGACTGCAATTTTATTTGGGAAAAAAAAAGGTTGATTTCCTTCTGGACTTCTATCTTCTCTTGATTTTATTGGAGAGAAAAGGATTCAAATAAACTAATTCATTATCCAGCTGCCAAACTGGCCTAAGTTCCACACTGAGCTCTCCTGGCCTGGACCTGTATCACTGCAACACTGGCACAGGAGACACACCAGGCTTGTGACCTCTATGCTCCCTCTCTCTTGCTACTTTGGGGGAAAAAAACAGGTTCACAGGCCCCCCCAAACAGACACTTACCTACTAAAAGGTTCAGGGACTCAAGCCACAATAAACTGGAAAGAAAGGCAGCAGAATCACACCAAGTCTTGACTTTAAGATACCTAATGATATTGCTGAGCCTGTACCTGTTCACACTCATTCAACCAACTCCAGTTGATTCAGCACACATCTCCACTTGAACATTTAACAGACATCTCTTACCTAATATGTCTGAAACGGAACTCCTGACTCCAGCCTCCACAAATGCTCCTCCCCTCCACATCTCAGTAAATGGCCCTCCTCTCACCCACCTGGCCTGCCTGTGTCCTTGTTAGATCCACATTCAAAGGATTAAACCCCAATGCCCCACCATCACCTGTAAAGCCCCATGTAATCTGGCCCAGGCTATCCCCACCTCCTCACCTAGTCAGCTCCAGCCATCCTGTTCCTCGCATAACCTACTTCATTCTAACTCCAGGGCTTGTATACCTGAAGTCTCTGCTTGAGATGGGTCACCCTCCTCTGAAAGGCTTTCTTGACCAATCTTTTTTTAAAAAACACACAGACCACTCATTCACCTCCCATCATATTCAATCCTTAATCCCTCAGTCTGCTTTATCTTCTTCAGAATATTTATCAGTAACCAAAATTAAATTATGTGTTCCTTTTCTGTATCCAACCTCCCCATTAAAACATAAGCTCTACGCTGAGAACTTCCTCTTATCTTTCATTACTCTATCCCCAGTTTCAACACCAGTACCTGGCACAGTATTTGTTGAGTGAATGACTTTTCCCAGTCTTTAGTATCAGTCTGTAGTATCTACCTTTTAGCTATAGACATCTCTCCTTTCCTTCACAGCTTAATCTTTAAGAAGTGTTTCCAGTTTCTCATGTTCCTTCAGGATTGAATACACTGCAATCTGGGCTCCAGCCTATGCCTTTGAAGGTGCTCATTAAGTTCCACAACCTTCCTCACTCCAACAGTCCCAGCCAAAGAACACTTCACTCCTTATCTTCTTGACCTTTCTGCGGCAATACTAACCATATCCTCCTTCCAGAACGTCACCTTCCTAAGTTTCAGTGACAATGCTCTCCCCTGGCTCTCCCGCTCTCCAGGCTATCCCCTTCAGCCAGTCCTCCTGCTCCTTGAACGTGAACTTTTCCCAAGGGCTGAATGATTGGTCTACCAATCTTCTTAATCTGTATGTTCTCACCATCACTGAGCAATCAACTCTACCACTATGGATTTATCTTAGCCCAGACCTATTCCTCCTGAATTCCAGACCCACATGTTCAACTGTCCCTGGTCATCTCTACCCGGATGTCCCACAGGTACCTCAAACCCAACATGCTAAATATGGAAGTCACTTCTCTTTTCCCTACTTCCCACCTTCACCCTTAAAGCATGCTTCTTTGTCCTAGATATGCATCTTGATGAATAGCACTGCCCAACTAATGAAGCCCAAACCCCGAGTTTTCCTAGACTCTTCATTATTCCAAAATCCCCACGCCTAACCATTCACCAGATAGGTCTCTCATTTGCACCCACTATAGCAATTATCTTATCTTGTGGTAACTTACCTGTCCGTCCCCCCGCCCCACCCCCCGCAAATCCATCCTTCAGAGCATCTCTTTCTAGAACACAAAAGTCATACTGGTTTAAAATTTCCTAAAAACTCGTTCCCATTAACCTATCCTATTGACAAGGTTCATCTCCTGGCATCAGCCCCTCCCTTTCTGCTCCAATAATGTTAAATTTCTTATGGTCTCCCCTCAGAGCAAAATTCTTTCTGCCCATGTCTCTTTCCATGGGATACTCTTCCCCAACATCAGATACAGCTCAAATACATAACTCCTTTTGGGATGCATTCATGAATTCATCCATAAAACTGAGAAGCCTCCCATACCTATTCCTTCACTATACCTTGCAGGTATAAATTTATTATAGTTCATACTACATTGTATTATAATTACCTGTCTCATCTTAGAAGGCTGGAACTGGAACTCCCTCTGCTTTTCATCCCCAGTGCCCAACACAATGTCTCCGCATAGAGAAAGTATTCAATGTATATTTATTAAATGAATGGATTAAAGTAGGAGTCAGCAAACCATTGCCCATGGGCCAAATCTGGCTCACCACCTGTTTTGTCCAACCTACAAGCTAAGAACAGTTTTTACATTTAAAAATGTTTAGAAAATTTTAAAAAGAATAATATTCAGTGATGCCTGAAAATTATATGAAATTCAAATTCAGTATCCACAAATAAAGATTTATTGGATTATAGCCACGCTCATCTGTTTATGTTTAGTCTTATGGCTGCTTTCATACCACCGCAGCAGAGTGGAGTAGCTGCAGTCGAGACCACGTGGCCTGCAAAGCCGTACTTGCTATCTAGCTCTGTACACAAAGTTTACTGACCTCTGAATGAAATGAAATGATCATGGGCTTTGGTTTTCGACAGAACTTAGTTCAAGTCCTGGCTTTACCACTTACTACCTGGGTGACCTAGGACAAATAAGCTAACCTCTCTTACTTAGACTCAAATCCCTAATTTGTAAAGCAGGATAACATATCTGCTGGGTTGTTTTGAAATTTTACTAAGCCTTTTAATTGTGATCCCTGCTGTAGGAACCAGTCTATAAAGTGCCTGGTACAGAGTACAGCTTAATGTTGAGAACCCAGACCTGGGTTTGAATTCCAGCTTCATCGCAGACTGTGTGACCTTGGGCAAGGTACTGAACTCAGTGCTTCAACTTCCTCATCCATTACACTGGGATAATAAATATACACCTCACAGGACAGTTGTGAGAACTAAATGAGTTGGTACATGTGAAATGCTGAGCACAGTGCCCCTCGGATAGTAAGCACTCAATAAATACTACTATTACTATAGCAAATGTTTGGTTAGCATTAGTTTCTCCCCTTCCCACCTCCTCATCTACTCTACCTCTCACCCCTATTCAAAGCAGCCTATATCTAAAGGAGTAAGTCAATACTTGCATGACAAGTGCTATTGCAGATGATGGGTGGTCAGGAATGGTCTGTGGCTTCCAAGTCACATCACAATCATGGTTCTCCCTTTGCTTTCTGATCCTCCCTTCTCTAGATGCTTTCTTCCTTAGAAATCTAGCCAATCCCCAGACTTCAATGTAGGGGGCTATAAAATTCTTTTTTCTAACCAAGATTTCTCTCTCCTGAGCCCCAGTGTAGTATTTCTCAACTCCTGATTTCTACCTAATGGCCTACCATCACCTTAAATTCAGAACGTCAAAAGCTGAAAATTATTCTTTTCCCCATCTTTTCCCCACCTGTCCCTTCCTATCTTCCTTAACTACCAAAAGAACCTGCTATCCTCCCAGCACCCTGGCTGGTTGTCCTGAAATTATACTTTAGTCCTTCCTCTCTTGCAATAGGACTTTCTCTCAAGTCATATTTTTTCTTTTTGCTCCTACTGTCACTGACTAATTCAGGTCCTTTTAACTTCAAGCTCATTCCGCCAGAGTCTCTAACTGGTCCCTGCCCCAGGCACCAACCTACTCTGCACACGGACCCCACTACTCTTCCTAAAACATGCCACTCTTCATCATGCCCTTTCTCTGCTTAAAACTTTTGATGCACTACCCCAACTCCCCTTCCACCCCATAACCTGTATGGAAAAAGGAAAAGACTGACCTTAGTGTGGCAATCAAAATCCTTCCCTATCTACCTTGCTCCAATCTTCCTTTCTAATCTTATCTCCCATAATAAAAATACCATCACCTTACATTTGTGCAGCACTTTATCTAACTTAGAAAACATTCTTACATGTGCTGCCATTTCATCTCCACAACAACCCTTGGGAAGAGGCCAAAGAAGTATATTAGTATCCTTTTACAGAAACCAGATTCCTAGCACTGAACTGGAAGTTAGGACTTACTGGCATATGGGAGTCTCCTGTTCTAGACACCCTGGTCTCCTCAGTATTGTCCCATCTACCTCTCTCCAACTCGCTCATGTTTTCTTAGCTCTGCAGTCTACTCCCTCCCATTCTCCTACTTGGTGGACTCCCTAGAGTGAAGAGTATAGGGGAAAGTTCAAAAAGAAATGTTTCTTAGAGATGCTGGAATGTGCTTCATTAGGGATTTAGTTTCCAGCCTTTGCCAGAAAGATCTCTCTAAAGAAGGGCTTCTACAGTGTATTTCTCAAAGCACTAACAATTCAACAGTCCTCACCACAGCCCACCATACAGGGTATGCAGGGTCTGGCCTGGCTATGCCAACTCCATTTCCTACCCCTTCCCCCTCGATCACTGTCCGCCATCCACAGTGGCCTCACTGCTGTTCCCAGAGCATTCCAAGTCTCAAGGCCTCTGCACTTGCTGTACCCTCCTTTACACATCCTTCACTTAATTCAAATTTTTTCTTTTAAAGTTCTGTCTTCAGAAAGGCCCTTCCTGACCACCGTATCTAAAGTAGGCCCCCGTTCTCTATTCCCTTAACCTGTTGTATGGGTTCTCATAACACTTGTCACCTCCTAACACTCTGTTACTTATTCATTCTTTCATGGTCTTTCTCAGGGATCCACAAACCTTTTCTGCCAAGAGGCAGAGAATAAATATGTTCAGCTTTCTCTGTCACAACTACTCAACCCTGCCACTGTAGCACAAAGCAGCTTAGACAATATGGGAAAGAGGAGATGTGGCTGTGCTCCAATATAACTTTATTGACCAAAACAGGCAGTGGCCAAGTTTGGCTTGTAGGCCATACACCCCCAGTATACTCCTTCTAATAGAGTGTGAGTGTCAGAGGGACAGGAAGCTTCTCTGTTTTGTTCACTATGGTTTCCTTGTGGCCAGAATAGTGCCTAGCCCCAAGTACACATTCAATAAATATATGTTGAGTAAACAAACAAATAGAACTAGTCTGGAGCAGAGAGCTATGCTCCTCTTCACCTCCTCAGGTGACAACAGCATGACGTTCAAGAAGAATGATGCCAAGGTCATGAGCTCCATTTCCATTTGGTTAGTATCACACCATGAAAAGTGGTCCCACAACCATTGTGTGCCTGTCACCAGCAATAACAACCTCAGGCAAAGAATGCCTTTGGTTGTAACTGGGTCCAGGTAGGAGCCTGTTAAAACACAGACTGCTGGGCCCCACCCCCAGAAATTCTGATTTGGTAGGTCTAGGGTAGAGTCCAAGAATCTGCATTTCTAGCAAATTCCCAGGTGATGCTGATACTGCTGGTCCTGAACCACACTTTGAGAACCACTGGATGAGAGTACCCAAAAATGACAGTACTAGCATTTTTATACTATTAAAAAAAAAAAAAAAAAAAAGAGAGAGAGAGCCACAGATTCCTTATGTTCCAGTGATCTGGCTGGAGGGGGACTGCAGGGAAAAAAAAAAAAGAACCGTAAAACTGACTGCTCAGTGGAAATGTTGCTCCAATAAAATGAAGACAGAAAAACACTAGGTCTTTAATTTTTAACAGACTGTCTTCCAAACACTCTATTTTCACTTGCAAATCTAGCTGTAACTGGAAAACAATAAGCCAAATAGGTAAAAGAGAGAAGTCACCAGTGGGTGGCTAACCTTGATAGTGGGCTAAGTATTAACTCCATAGTCAGTTTCCTTAAAATTACTTTAAAGAACAATCATAACCACCTGTCTTTCTATTGCTAGATGCCAAGAGACTTTTGGAGATGGATACTAGAGATCTAATCTATACAATGAAATATATCGACAATAAATTACCAAGCCTAGGGGGTCACTGTTTTCAAATGATGAATTCACCGTAATAGAACTTGAAATGGACTAGTAACAATTTTCCCAAATTCTACATTTGTCAACGCAGGGGACTTTAAAATAACCCCCAAACTCACATTAAAATCACCCTGAAGCCACTACTTTATACCTCATCAATCTGAACAGCTCACAAAGGGATTAGAATTTATATACATTTGTAGCTGTTTATAAAGTAGGTTTCTATTGTGATGGTTATATGCAGTTAAAGTAAGTTAAAAATAATTTTAAGGTGAAAAAGTAAGGTAAAACCTAGCTTCATAGGAGAGAAATTCTAGGAACAGAAATCTAGAATGCTAATGAACAGACCATTAAGTAGATGGCAATACTGCATCAACATGTACTTACAAAAAGAGACAGTACATGATCAAAAGATGAATCAGCAGACCCCCGATATATGAGTCTAAAGTATGTCTCAACTAAGACCAAGTATTCATTTTTTTTTTTTTTTGCGGTATGCGGGCCTCTCACTGTTGTGGCCTCTCCCGTTGCGGAGCACAGGCTCCGGACGCGCAGGCTCAGCGGCCATGGCTCACGGGTCCAGCCGCTCCGCGGCATGTGGGATCTTCCTGGACCGGGGCAGGAACCCGTGTCCCCTGCATCGGCAGGCGGACTCTCAACCACTGCGCCACCAGGGAAGCCCAAGACCAAGTATTCTTTATGAAAATCTAGCATCTGAATTGAAAAGTATTAAGTGTGAACTATACCCTAGATTTTTATAGCATTGTAAAGAATAAAGAATGTAAAAATATCTCATAAACAATTTGTATACTGATTGCATGTTGAAATGCTGTTTTGTATATATTGGGTTAAAAGCATTAAATTATTAAAATTAATTTCACTTCCTTAGTTTTGTTACTGTAGCTATCAGAGAATTTTAAATTACATGTGACTTGCAATTAGATTTCTGTTGGACAGTGTGATCATGCACCCCAATTCTGCAAGTAGATTTGCTATCTCCTCTACCATTTGGGTGATTTCTAAGAAGCTTGCAGAAAATGATATGGAACAATGAATGAGCATGAAGATATGCAGTATGTCTGACATGGAGTGAAGCTCCCTGATCCTGGCCTAATACAGGATCACCACGGGCCAGATGCTCATCCACTGTAACTTGAGGTTCTAATCACCATTTTTCCCAAGGATAGGAAGACTGGTTCTACCTCTGTGGCTACTATGTATATCCATATCTATAGCTATACAAACACGTGAACAGGTGACATTCAATTCAAATTGCAATTAACTGTGTCAGAATCCCTAGTAGTGTCAATAAGGATGAACATAAGATCTCTGATTATGAAAACTACCTGGTTCCCAACACCAAACCAACCCCCAGCTCCCAGGATGTATTTCATTCTTGCAGAGAAGGGACACATCTGTAACAACTCCTTTATATAATCCCCGCCCATTTTATTTCAATGTTTTTAACTCCTGACTTAGAAAGTTTCTCATTTGCTTGCACTGCCAAACCTCCACAATCACAGAGGACACCAAAGGAGAATGCTGGCTGAGGAAGAATAACAGAAGGAAGTAGGGTCTAGTTACTCACCCCAACAGTTGCTATATAACCATAAGGACTTCGCAAAAAAACTATACTGAATACAAAAAGCTTAATCCCTTGAGCTCTTTTCTAAGTATTCAATATCAAAAAGATACTTATATATGCAGATGTGTGTTGAGTCTTACAGTCTAAGGATAATATTGTTAAAGAAAGAAATGTACTGCTGGACAGCATTAGAAGTGATTGTGAAGCTTGAATGAAAATAAGCTTAAAAAAAAAAAAAAAAAAGGAGGGGGAGCAAATATTGCCAAAACATTAAAACACTTACATGACTTATCTATCCTGTCATAAAATATAAACTTCAAGGACTAACTCGAGCACACTGGAAAAGAGCCACAACCTATGCAACAGCATTTAATTCCCAAACATGTGTTTCTAACCCGCTGAATATCATCATCCTGCAGCAAGGGTCAACAACTTGCAGCAAGCTCTGGAGATGACTGAGTGGTACTTGAGTAGGTAGTCCATAAATATTTGCTGAATGAATGACTGAATGAACCAAAAAACTCATACACAGTACAATTAATATGCAGAACCCACAGCCAGCTAATCTGAAACCAGAGCCAGAAGGAGAACAAAACAGTACCTCGGAGTCCAGTCCCAGGCCATCCCCACAGGAGTCAGCTACCCTAAGTTATTTTCATTCTATGTACATAGTTTATTCATCCCCTCTGACTTTTATGGAAGTTCCAAGTTCTCTTTCCTACAATCTCTCTCCCTCTTAACCAGTTCCTCCAGATAAAAACAGGAATGCATTGTCCAGTCTCACCATTTTTTAGACAAGTATTAACATCTCTAACAATCACCGGCAAATGTTCACTGGGCCTCCAAAGGCCAGACACTATGCTAGGTGGTAGGGTACAAAGGTAAGTGTAACACTATACCTACCCCTCAGGTAGTTTGTGGGGCAGGCAGACAAGTAAACAATTGCAGCATAAAAAAACGCCTGGAGAATGAGGCAGGAGTGCCACCGGAGGAACTTAACTTTGCTGGGTGGATGGGGAGGGTGACAGAGTCTTAAGGAACAAAAGAAACAAAAGTCAAAACCAAACATTATAGTTGAGTATACCTGTGACTGTTCGAATGGTCAACTCATCAAGTTAGCACTCTAAAGTGGCGCTCTGAATGAAGATCCTCTGACTGTAGAAAAATTTGAAGTTCATGACAGTGGCAATGAATACTACCAAGAGAAGGAACACACAGACACACACTTCAGCAGAACATAATGTGCAAACCTAATTAGTCATGATGTCAAGAGGCTTCACCCACTTATTGTCTGTCCCTCCAAGCTGAAGGTGACTCGATTGACCGACCCACTCCTGTGATTTCAGCTGGTTTTTTCTCACAGCAGTGATGGATTTGCAAGGATCCATCCATACTTTCTCCCTGATACCCCTTGTGGCTACGGGCAAAGTCTGCTGGACTGATGGCTGGTACTGTGGCCCTGAAAAGATACACAGACCATGTACATGAACTGGATAGACCCACACTCTGCTTGTCACTATTCAGAAAGACACAGCTAAAAACACGGATTAACAAACATGTGGGAAGGCAGTGAGAAAGGTAGCAGGGATGGCACCCTGGAAGGTGCCTAATCAGGCAATTCATCTCTTGCTAGTTTCACAGGACAGTGAGTTTTTACCTCCTGGCATGCAGCTCTTAAGACATTTCATCGGCATAAGAGTTAGTTTTGTGTTTCTGACTCCCTGTGACTACAGATAATTTCCAAGCTTCAGGCCCACCCTAACTTTCCTCTGCCATCACCCTCCTGGCCTCTTGTCCTTACCATCCCCCAAACGTCCTCTCTTTTCACCCAAAATACTCACTTCCTTCCCATGGAACGTAGGTAATTTGTTCCCTCAGGAAACTGTCTGCCTTATCCAATATCTCCAACATGAATCAGGACATAGATAATATATAAAAATTAGCACATTTAAAAAATGCTCTGATCTGTATACCTCTTACAGACTCTTTCTTCAATTATAATGAATAGCTTAAGTGACTAAAAAAGCATACCATATCATTTTAAGGAAATGAACAACATCATGGCTCCTAGCACAACACTAAAATTAACATGAAATTAAACTTTTATCAACAAAGATTTTAATTATGAATAGCACTCCTTTTAAATTTTATGAGTATGATGGGTAGGAAACGTTTCCGTATTCATGAATGTAGCCACACAGCAATATTTATAATGAAATTAAAAACACACTATTTTTAGGATAACACAACGATACCTTAATCTTCACTAAGAACAACTTTTGGAACCCCCAGTCTAAAAGAAACACCCAAACCTCAGCAAATATATATGGTAGATGTTATAAAGCTGATTTTTGAAAATTAAGTAATGACTCATAAGGGCATGGATTTCTTTTCTGAAATGTCGCAAGTGTAATATGAAGGAATTTGGTAGTTTCACATCAGAAGCTTCCTAATTTTCCACTGTGAAAAAGTTTTCAATCTTTAAGCAAGATTGCTGCTAATAAATTCTTAAAATTCTAAGACTAAAAGGAATTTCTTCCAAATTAAATTTCTAATTTAAAATAAGAGAGGGAAGGTATATTTCGTCACATTTTAACTTTAACACAAATGTCAATATATGGGGAAAATGGGCTTCAAAATCAACTTTATACAAAATCATGAAATTGAAGACCCCAGAAATTAAAATATTTATGTTCTATCCTTTATTGAAAGTCAAGGTAAATGTAATTCATGATTTATTGAAATTTAAAGTCAAGTAAGAATGTCATAATCTTTCAACAGATCATTTAAGTAAAATAAGTTGTCTGACATGATGGCAAAGCTCTTTTCAGTGGGAGTGAATCTATTTTGCCACAGGAAGGCAAAAGTCACCACATTAAAATCACATGCTAATTGCCAATCCTGGCTTTCCAGTCCCCAAATCCTGAAAACAAAATTATTGCAATTCACTACGGGATTGTCTGCATGTGCATTTTTAGCATCAGACAGCACTTTCAGAGAAGAGAAATCTACTAACAGAAGAGTTCTACAATTTCAAAAAAATGGTACAACTTTCAAAAACTAGAGTAATGGCCTACTTACTCTTGTACATTACATTCTGAAAATAAACAGTATCAGATGCTTCTGAGAATAACACAGTATCATCACTTGTCCATTTATTCACTATCATTTTTACATATGAAAATCTTCAAAAAACTAGGGGAAATATAAATCAGGTAGAGATAGGAACTCTATTTGAAATCTCGAACAATTTTATCCAAAATCGAGAGTAGCCCACAAAAAAGCTGAGGCGGCACTCAAGAAAAAGGCGTTAGGAATCACAATAGATTCCCTCTCTGAAATTGGGCAAAATTAGCAAGAAAAAAGTTGGTAATTATTTTGTCATCAATTTGTTTATCCCTTCCTTATGGTATGTCTACTGGGCGGTAGAAGCTGTGCACACATGCACCTTCCCCACCAAACTTAAGGTGAGAAGCTGTGTCTTGTTCATTCATCCCCACATTCTCCGTAACTAACCCAGGGCCTTATACATAGTAGCGAATAAAAAAAGGTGAATGATTTAAGATAATAACCCCAGGTAATCAACTAGGCTCCAACTCATGCAAGAACACTCATAATTTCATTTTAGCTAATAAGCACTGAGTAATTTGATGTTTTTAAAAACATGTGCAAAGCTATTATATAGTTTTTAAGCTCTGCATAACACAGTTATACTTTAAATGTATTTAAAAGGAAAGTATGTAGTGAAACATTAAAAAAAATACTCTTACAAATGAAATAGAAAATGATTGGTTTCACTGTGTATAACATGGAACTAGATGGTGTTGGTATGTTGAACATAAAGTGACTAGGAGCTGATGTTGTAAAATGTTTGTTAACGTGACAAGAACGTTACAAAGTGAATTAAAAGGCCCTGGAATTCTGGTTGGAAAAGTCACGTTGGGCAAGCGGCAGACAATGTAGAGTACCATCATCTCCACTCAGACAGTGTCTGGGAAGGTGGTTGGGGAGTCTGCTTCCCATGCCTCAGGAACAATGACTTCTATCCCAATTGACATGGTACTGCTGGAAACAGGTACAGAACTGGCTCAGTCCATGGACTTGCTCCCCATTCCCAAAGGAAACACCAAGCAGAGCGGGCCCTTTCTGGACTCCCAACAATTCCAGTTCTATCAGCTCTCTAAAGCTCTACTCTAGAGTAAAAGTAGGCAAATTATAGCCTGCAGGCCAAAATGGGCCAAATTCGGCCACCTCCTGTGTTTGAACAGCCTGCACGCTAAGAACAGTTTTTACAGTTTTAAATGGTAAAACAAAGAATCATATGTCATGACACATGAAAATTAAAATGAAATTCAACAGCAGTTCCATAAAGAAAGTTTCCACTGGAACATGGTTGTGCTCATTAATTACATGCTGTCTGCTTTTATACTACAACGGCAGAGTGGACAGAGACCTTATAGCTTGCCAAGACTATGATACTTACTACCTGGTCCTTTACAGAAAAAAGCATGCTGACCCCTGGGCTAGGACATTTTTCTATGCTTCTAGTTGCATCTCATTTCTCAGAGGTAGTCCACTGCTTCACCAAGTACAGACTCTAAGCTTGACAGATGTCCATCCTGGGGCTGTGTTGTCCAAAGTTACATGTTACATATAAAATAGCGCAACTCATTAGGATGGGCCCAAAGACAAACTAACAAATTACATGCCTACAGAAGGCACTGAAAAGGAAGCACAATGCAAGCACAACAGTACAGGCAGCTCAGTTCAGATCTTTTCGCAGACTACTACACCCAGTCCTGGCTCATATTACTGAAAGGAAAACAACAACTACAGAGAATTTGGAGGTGGACAGATGATTGAAAGGGCTCAAAAATCATACCACTAAAGAAATGGGATTACTTGGCCCAAAGAAGAAAGGGTAAGAAACAAACTATAATATCGAGGGTGTCAAACTCTACATTTGTTGATAGGCTAAATTTCTACTGATGAAAATAACTGGCAGCCTAAACTAAAATTCCACAAAACATATATCTAATGAATTAAATGTGATTCTTAATGAGATTGCCATTCCTGCCTTAGGCCATAAACCAGACCCTTAAAAAGTAATCACTTGTCAAATATTGTACTATAAGTCTTAAACTGATACATTATAGGAATGCTCCTTCTTCAGAAACCTCTGGCATTATGTAAGTTACCAGAAAAGGTGTGCTATTCATGTGCTGAGGAGTTCAGTAATATTCAAGTAACTAAACGGTAAATGTAAGTTTCATGACCACATGCCTTTCCACAGGACCAAACAGGGAAAACTGGGCTTAAATTACAGAATTTGTGTTACATTCAAGAATGTTCACGCTGTGGGATTTTAATTACTCTAAAAGATTACTGAGGGTAAAGGAATCTTCCCAGGACACCATTCAATCTGAATATTCCATCTGGAACTACCTGGATATTTTCTTAAAGCAAGGAGAATGGGTCTCAAACACCCTTCTTCCATTGCTATGATTCTGTAACTTTAACTCTCCTAGTTCTTATGAGTAAGAGAGCCTGCAGCCATTACTTTCGTTTTGTCTTGAAGGTGGTCAATGTACACACGACTTCAGCCTAAAATAAACTTTAATATCCCCAATTAAAATTTTATTATAACTTTAATTACAACTTCTTTTAAATTACAAGATAGAAAATGTATTGCCATTAAGTAGAAGAAAATGGGAAAATAGGCATAGCTTCTAAATATTTGTATGAGCCTATGTACCTTATTATTTCAAACTGTCCAACACTTGTACACAGTAAGTGAAGAAAATATAACCTATTTCCTATTAGTTTTCTGACTTTAAAATACAGAACACTTGGACACAATATTTTCTTGGAGTCCATCTCAAATTACATTATAATTAGTAATGCTCTGAATATAATTTTGAACAATCTGAGTTTTTCAATCTTTAAAGTCTAAGGCCTGTATTTCCCTAAGAATACCCTTCTAACAGTGTGATGCACACACAAATGTGACTCACTAAACTTTCTCCACTCCTACATCACCTATACAGTATTTTAACATCCAGAGTACACAATATCTTCAAGCCACTTCTACAATGTTGCATTAACCTTACCAGGATAAACTTTTCGCCAAGTCTCGTAATACTTTTTATTTAAATACCTGTGGTAGTGAAACAAAGAAAACACAACCCCCCTCCCCCTTTTCTAAACCATATGGCAGCAAACTGAAGTTAACTTATTTTTTACCAGATCAACGCCTATACCTCGGCTCTAAACATTTTTCTCTTTGTGCCCTGGGGCCGGGCTAGAGCTGTCTGCTGATTTGCAACTGTACCCCCATCATGTTTTTAAATCGCAAAACAAAGTCCAAAACGCTCCCTGACCACTAACAGACCTCACCACGGTCATTTACCAAAACCTGGTTTAGGGAGACATGCACGCCGGGAGAGGGGCCCACGGCCGGCCGGGAGCCAGTCCCCCTCCTACCGGGTGACCGAGCAGGGAGTTTGCTCGCCCGGCCGGGACGGATCCGCCCCGGGAACTTGGTTACCCGAGCTCAGGGCCGCGCCGAGGCCTAGCCGCGAGGCCGGGGCGGGCTCCAGGCGGCGGGGGCTTCCCGTTCCCCGGCCGCAGAGCCTTCCCGCCCGCCCCGCAGTCGCCCGCAGGCAGGGGCGCTCGCCGTCGTCTCCCGGCGACCGGACGCGCCCGCCGGGTCCCGGGCCGGCTCCTCGGTCTCCTGCCGCCGTCTGCGGCCCCGCTCGGCGGCCGCGCCGGGCCCTTCCGGGACGGCGGGAGCGCTAGGCCGCGCCGGGGCCCAGCGACTCCGGGGCCGGGCGGGCGGGCCGCGGCGTCCGGTATCAGTCCCGAGGGCCCGGCTCCCGCCGGTAACGGGCCCCGCCGCCTCCCCTCCCCCGCCCCATGACAGTGCAAACCCTCCGGCCTTCCCGGTCGCCCCGCCTCCGGCACCAGGCCCAGTTCAGGGCCGCGGCGGTGTCGGCGGCAGCGGCGGCGGCTGCGCCGCGGCTCTCCGCCCTCGCTCGCTCTCGGGCCCGGCGCCTCGGGCCCGGCTCGGGCTCGGCCCAAGTCTCCGCCGATTCCCGGCCGCCCTCCGCGGCGCCCGGCCCGGGCGGGGTAGGCCGAGGCCCTGGCGGTGGGGGTGGGGGCTCCTCTCACCTTCATGTCGGGACATCCTAGTTCAGACGGTGGCGGCGCGGCCCCTCCCGGGCTCCGGCTGCAGTGTCCCCCGCGGCGTCCCGCCGCTGCCCGCGCCGGCCGGCCGACTCCCACTCGACTCCCGGGCTCGGCCGCGGGGGCGGGGTGGGCAGCGGAGCGCTCCCGCGGCGGCGGCGGCGGCTGCGGCGGGGAGGCGGCACGGGGCGGGAATGGGGACGGGCCTGGCCGAGGCTGAGCTCCTCCAGGAGGCGGGTCCGACGCCGCGGCTCCGCCGGCGCCCGCCGTGACTCGGTCACTCTCGGGCCCGCCGGCTCCGGGCGGCGGCGCCGCGCTCCGCAAATCCCGCTCCTCCCCTCCCCCGGCCCACCCCCCGCCCCTCTTCCCCGGCTCCCGGCCGCCGCCTCCTCCTCCTCCTCTTCCTCCTCCTCCGCCTCCTTCCGCCGCCCGCACGTCGGCCCCGCCTCTCGCAGCCCGCGCCGGGCCTAGCAGCCCGGAGCCCCACGGCTGGAGGGCGCGGCGGGGGCGGCGGGGCGGCGCGGCGGCGGCTGCCCGCGCTCGTCGGCAGGCCGCGGTCGGGCGCCCGAGCCCGGCCTCGGCCTGGCCGCCGCCGCCGCCGCGCAGCGCGTAGGCAGGAAGAGGAAATGCTCGGCCGCCGGCGCCAGCCGCTCGCCAGTATGACCGGCCCGCGCGGCTCGAGGGGCCCTCGGCCGCCCCCAGCCCCGCCTGGGGCCTATCCGAGCCCGGGCCGTAGGCGCCCCGCCGGTGGGCCGGGCCAACCGCGACGGCGGGTGCTTCCCGGCAGCGAGCTGCGACCCCGGAAGGCTCCCCCCTTTCGGGCGCATGGCTGCCGGGCCGACAGCGGGCAGCGCCCTGCGGGAGGCTGCGCACCGGCTGGGGACATGTGTTTGTATTTCTTTTTAAGCCAGCGGCCCCGAAGGGGAAGGCGGCTGGCCTCCGGGAGTCGTCCGGTGTTGCCCGGCGGGGTGACTCGCGGTCGGCAGGGCGTGGACGCGAGAGGCCAGCCGGGAGGCGGCCGGTCTTGGCTGCTGTGCCCCAGGGCCGGCTCCTCGGGAACCATCTACTTCGAAGACTCCGCTCCCTCCAGCCCGGGTGTCCGGCAGCACCCGCGCAAAGTTTGTTCCAGCACCTTGGCTCACCCTGAATATTCTTCTCTGAAAACTGTTGGGGTGTGTTTGTATGTGTGTGTGTTTCCTTTTCTTCCTGTCCGTGAACTACTTTTCTGTTTTTAATCTATCTTTTACATTTTTACCCTCTTCCTTGTCAACTTTGTTTTCAGGCCTTAATTAGTTCATCAAATATTTATACAGACCCTTACCACGTGTCGATTGGTAGCGTGGTTTAGTGGAAAGAGATCGCACTTTGCGGTCAAGACAAATGCCGTGGATTCTGGTTCTGATATCCTCTATGTAACCTTGGGCATTTACCCTTTTATATTTGAATTTTTGTTTTTCTCCATAAACTAGAAGTGTGTCCCTAGGCTGAGTCTACTGAAATTGGATTCTAAGGTACTGCTTGCTTTGGGATTACTCTTTCCTTTCCACCATTACTATCTGTGTGACCTGGAGCAAATGACTTAGCCTCCTTGTGCCTTGACTGTCCCATCTTTAAAATGAGCGCGATTACACATGATAATAACAATAATAATAACAACAGGTATTTGGACGATTAAGAGCTAAAGTGTATATAAAATATCCAGCACGGGACACAGTAAAAACACAGTTTGTTACCATATTTCATTACATCTGATTTCAAGACGCTTCTCGATTTGAAAGGTATTTTTAAAAGCTCATCTTAAAAGTCAGGGAACTAAGTATTAGGTCACTATTTGGTAGTAACTAATGATGAACTAGTTCCCAGTCAAACTAAGGTTTAAACAAACGGGTTTAAATGAGGACTGTCACCAGAAATACTTCCAGTGCATGTACGGAGCTTTTGCCTAAATTCAGGCCAGCACAGTTGTTGAAGAAAGAGGTTCATCTAGGCCGTAAGGGGGCTTGGTGGGATAGAGAAAATAGGGCTTCCAACAAGGCTAATATCTACTGAATGCTTGCCCTGTGCCAGTGTCTTTCTAAGCATTGTACAGTATTGTGTGTGTGATTCCCTGGTACCAAACTCTTAGGACCCTCAATTTCTTGGGCTGTAAAAGTGAAGACAGCAACACCCCATAGTCTTGTGATGAGTAAATGATGTCTGTAAATAATAAGTTATAGAGGTTAGGGCATTATCAGTAATATAGTCAGGTAAAATGCTGGAGCAGGTAGGAGAGCTGACAAATACTCCAGGAAGGAATAAGAGTTAGTTTCTTTTGGTTTGGGGAAATGTTAGCTAATCCTATTAAGGAGAGCATACAGATGACTGTCTAAACCTGAAGGGAATATCGGATCTTTGACAGTTAACATTGTTTTCAATCAGGCAAAAGTAAGAAAATGAAGACACTAAAAAAGTGTATTTTTTCCTATTTGAATAAGAGTAAGCAGGAATATTATGGTTATTCAGGGTTTTCATGACTAGATGAAACATTTCCTCAATTCAACTAGAGATCAGGCCCTTCAATTAAAACAACCTGCTTGCTGTCCTTCGTATAGGAGACTGCATTTCCCAAAAAAGGATTAATGTAAACGCTCATACCAAATTGTTCATCAAATGATTTTTGGTCTTGGGACTTCCCTGGTGGACCAGTGGTTAAGAATCCACCTTCCAATGCAGAGGACTCGGGTTCGATCCCTCGTCAGAGAACTAAGATCCCACGTGCCGCCGGGCAACTAAGCCCGCGCATCGCAGCTACTGAGCCTGCGCGCCCTGGAGCCCATGCTGCAACAAAAGATCCCGCGTGCCGCAACTAAGACCCAGTGCAGCCAAATAAATAAATAAATGTTTAAAAAAATGATTCTTGTTCTCCAGGAATGCTTCTTCCAGTCCTTTCCTTTGCCTGCACTTCCTTGAGTTCTTCTGTGTCCTTGCCTTGCCAACCCAAATCCATACAATGGCCCAATTATGTACCTTAACACAAGCTAATGCTCATAAACATTGGTGAAATCAGGATAAGGTCTGTAGTCTAGTTAATTGCACTAATGTCAGTTTCCTGGTTTGATATTTTTCTATAGTTTTGTAAGATATTACCATGGGGGCCAGGGGGGAGTGTACGTGGGCTCTCTCTGCAACTTCTTGTGAGTGTATAATTTTATAAAGTAAAAACTTAGGGAGTTCCCTGGTGGCCTAGTGGTTAGGATTCCAGGCTTTCACTGCTGTGACCCAGGTTCAATCCCTGGTTGGGGAACTGAGAGCCCGCAAGCTGCTCGCGCAGCCAAAAGAAGAAAAAGAAAAAGTAAAAACTTAAACTGTAGGAACAGAAATCAGATTAATAGTGACCTGCAGCTGAGAGGGTGGGGGGATGGGGATTGACTACAGAGAACTTACTGAGGTGATGAGAATACTGTCTTGATTGTGTTGTGTTTACTGTATACCTTTGTCACAACTTATAGATCTGTAAACCTAAAAGATTACATTTTACTTCTGTGTAAATTGTACCTCACTAAACCTAACTTTAAAAAAGAAAAGCAGACTCTTGTCACCCCAGCCTCCTGTGATTAGAGGGTGAAGTTTAACTTCTCATATAAGGCCCAACATTCTTTTCCAGCATAAGGACTTTTCCTGCCTCTGCCAGTGTACCCTGTGCTATCTCATACTATATTGATTCCTGCCTCTGGGCCTTTGCACATGTGCTTCCCTCTGCTTAAAGGGAGGACAAGAAATTCAAGCCTAAATTAAAATTCCTTGTACTCTGTTAAGCCTTCCTTGCCCCTCAGGCACACCAGTAAGTTCCCTGTGCTCACTTATGCTGTGCATAATTTATAATTAGTTTTCATCTTGTTTCTTAGCTAAACTCCTCCAAGACAGACAATCACATGATTCCTTTCTGTCTCGGATCCAGTAGTGTGGTATAAAGCTGGAAGAAAACTTAAAGTAACTGTTCTCAAAGTGTTGTCCAGGGTCCTCAAGACCCTTTCAGAGGGTGAGTTGCTTGGGTTTTCTTGTATACTTGAAACAGCACGTCTCAGTAGATAGAAGGCAGAAGCAGCTAAGAGAATCCAGCTGTCTTCAGTTAAGCCGAACATTAGAGGTACTATTTGCAAGGATGTAAAACAATGTCACAGTTCCAAATATTTTTTATTTTGAAAAATTACTTTTCTTAAAAATATTTGTATTTCTAGGAAATGGGTTATGTTAAAAGATTTTCTAGGAAATGGGTTATGTTAAGATTTTAATTTTAATTAAAAATCAATAGGGGACTTCCCTGGCAGCACAGTGGTTAAGAATCCGCCTGCCAATGCAGGGGACACAGTCCAATCCCTGGTCTGGGAAGATCCCACATGCTGCAGAGCAACTAAGCCCGTGCACCACAACTACTGAGCCTGTGCTCTAGAGCCCGCAAGCCACAACTGCTGAGCCCACGTGCCACAGCTACTGAAGCCTGCACGCCTAGAATCCGTACTCCACAAGAGAAGCCACCACAAGGAGAAGCCCGTGCACTGCAACGAAGAGTAGCCCCCGCTCGCCACAACTAGAGAAAGCCCGCTCGCAGCAACAAAGACCCAATGCAGCCAAAAAATTAAATAAATAAAATAAACAAATTTATTTTAAAAAATCAGTAGGTATAATACACATTTAAAAAAAAGTTCTTTGGAGTCTTCAGTAATTTTTAAGAGCATAAAGGGATCCGGAGACCAAAAAGTTTGAGAATCTCTGCCTTAGAGACTGTTACAACCCCTTCATTGCACAAATAAGAAATCATAATGATGTTGACATTTAAGTAGTGCTCTGCTACAGGTAGAGCTTGTGATGAGCACTTTTCTTGTGGGTGCTATTATAGCTTCATTTTACTCATAAGGCAAGAGAGGCACAGAGAAGTTAATTGACTTGGCCGCATACCTAGTCGCTGGTAGAGCCAGGATTTGAGCCCCCGTGTGTTTCAGAGGCCCTGCTGCTAACCACCCTTTTCTGCCACCTCCCTAGAGCCCTGGAAAGGGTCAGAAAGGCTCATGCTATCTGGTACCTCACCGCTCTGTGCTCTCCACCCACCTCACTGTCACTAGGTAAGAGTCATGGAGGCCTCCAACTTTCCAGTTTTCACTTCAAATTCTGCCACTCTGAGTATTTTCAAGCACAGCGTTGCAATGCCTTGGTTTCTGACAATCTAACTATGTGCACCTGCACTTCAGCCACCCATTCCCCTCTACTGACCACACCCAGAGCTCTACTACACGACTTCCTGTTTTATTGTGACTGCCTACTTTTCCAGTTTTCTTACTCTGCCATTAAATCTATTCTTTTACTTCTTCAGGACCTCAATCCTTTGATCTTTCCACTTAACTTCTTTTCTTTTTCTTTTAACCCTATTCTCTTCCTGACCCAGTGGGTTCCCTATGGTCAACTAAAACTATTCTCATTCATGACCTTCAACTCTTTAGACCCCTCATTCTCAAGCTGCACCACCCCTGCAAACTCCCAATCCGGAATCAACTGCATGACGATTTCCCCCCACCTATATTTTCTTGGCATGCAGAACACAATGTAAAATATGATGCAAATAAACGGATTCGTCGGGGGGGGGGAACTGTTACAAAATCTAGTGGATCCAACTTCAGTTGGACCTCAGTACCATCGAGCAGTTCTTATCTGATCAGCACCCTCTTCCTTTCTCAGATTATTACAGACCTTCACCACTTGGCTTCCACTACTTACCTATCCACCCCCCCAATAGATAACCTCACCTTCTAATTCACAGAGGGAATATAGTTCACAAAGTAAGAACTTCCCGTTCCCACTATTAACCCCCAAAGGAATCTGTACATGTGTATCCTGCTACTTCATGCCCTCACTCCCATCCCAGAAGAGCCAAGATGTCCTTTTTCCAGTTCAATCCTACCTCTGCTTATGATCCCACTTCACCCCATCTTGGATCATACTCCTTCTGTCACCTCCTTAACATCTATACTTCCAGCCACGCAGCCTCTGCTGGTTTGTTTCCCTTGGCCAAGAAACACCTCAGCCCTACATTCCCTCTGCTTACCACCTTATTGTTTCTTTCTCTTCATAGTCAAGCTTCATAAAATGTCACTCCTCTTCCTCAGCTTTATAACCTGATTCATCTGATTGCTTGGCTTTTTATGCTGTAGGCCACTCTCATTTCCTGTGATACCACTCTTACGTTCCCTCCCATGTCTGTGCTCTTCCTGTATCCTCTACTGTGTTGAGCAGAGTCATCATCAACCTAGTCAGTTACCCAAGATGAAACCCAGTAGTCATCTAGACTTCCTTCCCATTTACCTCCAGTGGCCAATCAGTCACCAGTGGATTTTACCCATTAAACATTGGTCAGGTTCATCCCTTTCCATTCCCATGGCAACCAAACCACTCCAGGCTGCTACCCTCCCTCCTCGAGCCTCAGTACATCTTGGCCCCTCGCCACTAATCATACCCCTTCTGTTGTCCTTTGTACCACTTCTAGTTAGATTTTTTCCCTTTTTTGACTAAATTTCTAAAACTATAAAGTAATACATACTCATTGGAGAAATTTTGGCAAATACAGAAAAACATAAAGAAAATAAATAAAGATCACTTATAAACCTACCACACAGAGGTAAACATTGTTATAGTTTGATGTGTTTCCTTCCTAGAGCTACAGTTCAGAGTTACAAATGGATCATATATCCACTGCTTAGAGCCCTTCAGATGGTTCACCTTCAATGCTCCCCATCTCTTACAGACTATCACTCAAATTCCTACCAAGGTCTAAAGTCCTGGTAGGGTCTGCCTCTACTTACTTCAGCTTGTCTTCTGCCCCCACTATGTAATCCGTGTTAGATGGGTTGCTCTGGCTGCAGAGTGGTTTCCTTTCCTATCCCTGGAGTGTCCGTACCTGATTCTTCCTGTAGCAGCCTTAACCTAAAGTCATCTCCTCAGAGAAGCCTTTCCTGACTACTTTATCTAATATAAGGTCCCATCACTGATTTTTTTTTTTTTTTTTTTTTTTTTTTTGCGGTACGCGGGCCTCTCACTGTTGTGGCCTCTACCGTTGCGGAGCACAGGCTCCGGACGCGCAGGCTCAGCGGCCATGGCTCACGGGCCCAGCCGCTCCGCGGCATGTGGGATCTTCCCGTACCGGGGCACGAACCCGTGTCCTCTGCATCGGCAGGCGGACTCTCAACCACTGCACTACCAGGGAAGCCCCCATCACTGATTTTTTAAAATCTTGTTTATTTTATTAATAACAATTCATATGAATTGTTACAACCATTCCAAGACAGGATTTCAAAGAACCATAGAATTTTGCCCAGTCTTTGATATAGCAATCCCACTTCAACTCACTTGGTCTCTTTAAAGCATGATTGATACATGTAAAGATTTTAGATACAAGGATGTTTATCACAATGTTCTTTTTAATACTTAAGACTGAAGACAACCTAAATAAATTAGTTTTTATTTTATTTTATTTTTTTTTGCGGTACGCGGGCCTCTCACTGTTGTGGCCTCTCCCGTTGCGGAGCACAGGCTCCGCCGCGCAGGCTCAGCGGCCATGGTTCACGGGCCCAGCCGCTCTGCTGCATGTGGGATCTTCCCGGACCGGGGCACGAACCCGTGTCCCCTGCATCGGCAGGCGGACTCCCAACCACTGCGCCACCAGGGAAGCCCCTAAATAAATTATTTATCCAAACCCAGAGCAGCTAGAAATATATTTGTGGTATCTTTTCCATAAGAAAATCAGACTTTAATCATACACTGATCCTTTTGTAAATGATGTATAAACAGCATGATGCCATTTTTGTTTTCTAATAAAGCAAATACATAAAATAAAGACTGAATGGATAATATGAAGGATTTATGTTATTTGTTCAATTTATACATGTTTATTGGGAGTCTTCTGTGTCCACCGAGCTTACAAGGGTGAAAAAGAAAATCACGTCCTCATCCTCAAGCCATTTACATTCTGGTGACAGAATTAATTGAATTGCCATTCTGATAAGAGTGTCTTGAGAGTCTATGATGTGGATGTGAAGGGCTTTTTCCCCCTTAGTTTTGAAATTTTCTCTAATGAACAAGTACTAGTTTCATATCCCTTTTGTTTCTTTTTTTTTTCTTTCTTCTATGTTTAAAGAAGCTTCTCATTGAAATAAATGGGAACTAGAAGGTGGTAAGTGGAGGGGTCCAGAGTAAAGGGGATGGTTCTGATGATTTGAGGAATGGGGGAGACTCCAGTGTGTTTAGAGGCTTAGGGGAAGGCATGTGTGTGTGAGTGTGTGTGTGTGTGTGTGTGTGTGTGTGTGTGTCTGTGCCTGAGTAAGGCAGCGGGGAGGATGGAGGAGACAAGAGGAGCCCAGGTGAAGTAAGCGTTCACCAGGCAATAGGACTCATTCTCTGCTGACAGTCATAAGAAATAAAGTTGTTTTAGGCAGAGCTGTGTCTCTTGGCCTTCATTTTCTCAAAGTCGAAGGTAAGGCCATTTTGTGCCTCTGTGCCTGGTAAGTTTCTACTCCTTCCTCCTTTAAAAATCAGCAGTAGAGGGCTTCCTTGGTGGCGCAGTGGTTGAGAGTCCACCTGCCGATGCAGGGGACACGGGTTCGTGCCCCGGTCCGGGAGGATCCCACATGCTGCGGAGCGGCTGGGCCCGTGAACCATGGCCGCTGAGCCTGCGCGTCCGGAGCCTGTGCTCCGCAACGGTAGAGGCCACAGCAGTGAGAGGCCCGCGTACCAACAAAAAAAAAAAAAAAAAAAAAATCAATAGTAGAGGGAGTTCCCTGGTGGTCTATTGGTTTGGAATTGGCGCTTTCATTGCTTTCACTGCCATCGCCCGGGTTCAATTCCTGCTCGGGGAATTGAGATCCTGCAAACTGCGCGCTGCGGTGCAAAAAAAAAAAAAAAAAAAAGTCAGCAGTAGACCCCTGCCCTTGTGAACAATTTCCTGACCCCTTCAAGTGTGCTGGGGCCACTTCCAGTAGCATCACCTTCTTGGGGGGGTTGAGGGGGGAGCTCTTGTTTGTTAAAACCTTCCCAGCCCCCTCGGACTTACTGGTCGGAGTTTCTGAGGGATGGAGCCCAAGGATCTGCATTTGAAAGAACACCCACAGGGATCCCGGTCATGCAAAGTTGGAGGATCACCCCACTAAGCGCTCCCAGTTCATTTTACAATTCTCCGTGATTGCAATTAAGCTATTCCCTTTTACCAGCTTGCTGACCTTGGGAGGGAGTGTCTCTTCATTTACAAACGTTGCTTACAGCCCTGCACTTGGCTACCACAGAGGGCTTCGGGTGCTAAGTTGTGAAATGAATGGTGTGTCCAAAATGAGTCCAGGCGTCCTGATGTCCCTCTGACATCATGGTTTATCTCCACAAGCCGCTGAATTCTTCATGAAAGCATTTCCTGCTTCAACTATGCCAAAAAATCATATGCTAACTAAAACCCTTACAAACCCACATAGGAAGATCCTGGGAAGAATGGACTTAAGGAGGACTGGTGGCTGTAAGGAAAGTCAGAACCCGAGGCCCTTTGAAAGTGAAGTGAGTGGAACCCACACCGAATGGATGAGCCAGTCCCTGCAGCCGGTGGGGATTCTCAGTACGTCACCTGTCTCCCCAACACCCACCAAGGAGTTAAAACAAGCTTTGGAAAAGAGCCCTGGAATGTAACTGTTAATAAGGTGACTGCTTGGCAGGTAACGAGTCATAACAAGAGGCTTGTGTGTGGCTTGCACAGAATCCAAAAAAGGGGAGGCCACAAGGTTAGAAACTATAGTGTGTCTCTCACACTGTCCAAGGAAAAAGATGCTCTGAAACCATTGGTCAGTGCTGTTCATTTAGAGGGAACTGTCCAAAGGATGGCTAATTCATCTTAGGAGAAACGAATTTATCTCCCAAGAACAGCTAATCCACTTTCTTTAATCCAAGTCTTTATTGAGCACCTCCCATGGGTCAGGGGCCGTACCAGATGCTGGAGATGTGACAGTGGACAACACAGGCATAGTACCTGCCCTGAAGGAGTCTCAGCGTCGTGCTCACTCACTCACCCAATTCCCAGCCTGTAATTTAGGATGCTTTGTGGGTTTGCCTGGCAAGGCACAGGACTCTGAGCAATGGCCAGAGCCCATTATTTTGCCAGTTAGGCCTCCTGTTTTCACACAAACAACATTCTAGCTTTGAGTCATGTGTGACTCGGATGAGCGTAAAACAGCCAGCTCTGCAGAGTTTGATTTCCTCTGGGCCTACAGATGAGCTGGAGAGACATCCTTGGCCTGGGAAGCCCTGTGATGGCCAGCAGCCTACCTTCAGTGGCTCTCAGTTCCTGCCCAGCCTCAGGCCCACCCCCAGCACCATTAGGATTGCCTGTGTCCTTTGCTGCCCCAGTGGCCCACTGAGAGGTTGTTGAGAGGTTGATGGGAAGATTTTTGAATTCCTGGGTGTCTTAAATTCCAAGGAGTTGAGTCAGCAGAAACCACTGGGCCCAGGGTTGATTTTAAAGGAAAAGGGAGCAGAACCAGCTGATGTTAAGGGGAACGACTTTGAATTGGCCACACCTGTGACTTTGAGGGCAAGCCCAGGTTCTTAGTTTCCCTGAGAGCCCAAACCAGGATCCTTAGCCCCTGGTAATTCCTAAAAACAGTGTTTCACAGACCTGGCTCTGTGAAACATTGACTCAAGGGCAGATCCAGATTTGGGAGCCTGAGGCCTATACACTTCTGAGGGGTGATTCCTAAGAAAGAAATACAAAATTAGACACAGGGCCTTAGAAGGGCCTGTTTTAGGAAGCAAGGGACCCTGAAGCTTAAACTTCAATAGTTTCATGGTAAATCACCTACGTGTTCCTGCTAGAAGGTGAAAATATTGGGTGTCTCTGATCCCAAAGGACTGGAGGGCTCTCTGGATGATTAGAGGAAAGAAGCAGGTGGGGATGAAAGCGATTTCACTGTTTTACTTCCTTGATCTTATTAATAAATCACACTTTCCTTTCTTCATCCCCACATCCAGTTATAGGTTTAAATGCTAGACTCTGAGCTTCTCAAGGACAGGAATCACATCTCATTTATCTTCAAATCCCTAATACTTCGCAAATAGCATAAAGCAAAATATGTGTTGAAGGGAGGTTGGATGAATGAATGAATGAGTGAGCGAATGAATTCTCTCAGGCACTGAGAACTGACAGTCCTGTATATCCCCCGTCCCTTCCTTCTTGGCTGCCTCCGGGTGGCATGGGTTAAGAGCCTGGGCTCTAGAGTCAGACCTGACTTTGAATCCTGACTTTGCCATATACCAGCCGTATGACCCTGGGCAAGTTACCCAACAGCTCTCAGCCTCAGTTTCCTTCTCTGTGAAATGGAGCCAATAATCCCTCCCTGCAAGGTTGAGAGAATCAGTAACAATGTCTGAAAAGTGCCCGGTACATGGCAGGTCTCAAAAAATGGTAGCTGTCCTATCATTACTTTAGGTCGAGGCTAGGCAAACAGCAGCCCATGGGCCAAATCTGGCCCTTACCTCCTTCTTTTGTAAATAAAGTTTTATTGGAACATGGCTATGTGTATTTGTTACATATTATCTCTGGCTGCTTTTGTGCTATCATGAGGAGTTGAGTAGTGGTCACAGAGACTGCATGGTAGTCAAAGCTTAAACTATTTCCAGCCTAGCCCTTTACAGGAAAACTTTGTCAATCTCTGATTTAGGCCTTCGTCACTTTACTCTCAACTTGTAGTTGCCTCCTAACTGGTCTTCTAGCCTCTGGTCTTCCTCCTACTCTGTTTTCTCTCTACTCTGCAGCTAGTCATTTTCCTAAAATATATATCCCACTAGGGTTTAACTCAATAAAACCTTTGTTGGTTCCTCATTTTCTGTAACTCCTTAGTATATTTTTAAGATTTGTCACGATCTGGCCCCTATGTTTCCCTGCAGCCTCGTCTCACCCTACTTCCTTTCCTCTCTGTGTCCTGCATGACAGCCACATCAGACCTCAGAGCCTGTCAGTGGCTTGTGCGGCTCTGTGATTCCACACCCCAATCACCCTCTAGAGTGTCCCTTTCTCTGCTCTCTGCTGCTCCAATTGGCCTCATCTTCCCAAGCTTCTCTGTGAAGCCTGTCCTGATTTCCTTCCTCTATGCACTTAGATCAATCAGGATAAGGTAAATTATGCTGCAGTAACAAACAACTCCCAAATCTCCGTGACTGAAAACTACAAAAAAAATTAAACAAAGAATAATGTGTTTACAGGGGCCCCACTCCTAGATACCTGTCATTTTGCCTACACATTTGCCTAAACATTAACAGATACCTGTCATTTTGCCTAAAACAAAGGCTCTTGTAGAGGTTGTGGTTGATAAATAATCAAAAGGAGAACTTCATTGAAGGAAGAAAGAATGGAAAGTCTGGGTAGATGAACTGTAACTCAAGAGTCATGCTTAGCACTGCTTTTGGCCACAGTAAGAACTCAATAAACGCTGCCTCACGGCTGGCCCACGGCTACTTTCTCTAATCCAGTTCTTGAGCCGGTCCTTCCCAAGGCTGTGTGGTGGGGTTGAGCAAGAAAGGAGTGAGGACCCAGCCTCTGTCTGAACCAGCATATGGTGAGCTGTCATCAGTACCCTCTTCCCGGGGGCATAAAACCACATTTGACCTGCTCCAAGGGGCAAGGGGGAGTTTCTCCAGGACTGTCTCCTCTCTCCATTCTGAACGTCCTTGTCTTGCCTCCTGAAATTTGGTCTATTTCTGCCCAGCCCCTCAGACTGACACTTTGGACCGTCTTTCTCAGCATCCTGTTATGCAGCCCATGGGCCCACCTTCATTCCAGGGAGCACATTGCAAAGAGACTCAGCTCTGTTAGCCCTGGGCTGTTCCTGAGCTCCGGTGTGGCTGTGTCCCATGCCTTTTCTTTATAATATGGCCCCAGGAGTCTCTGGCTCAGGGACGCCCAATGAACCTATGTGTTTCTGAAATCACTTCTTGCCCTGTCCATGATCCCCATCCCTGGGTTTGGCCTTTTTTTGGGTCCTACTGTTCTGTCTTGATCTCTTCCGTGTCTCCCCTGTGGACTGGATCTTTGACTCTGAGCACCACCCAGAGCATTGGCTCCTGCCCTTGTTCCCCCAGATGGTGCCCTATCACAGCTCATGGGAAAACCAGGTTTGGAAATCCATACCGGCCTCTTCCCTGCTCCACGTCCAGATCTGGGCCTCACCCCCATACCTCTAGCCCCCAATCTTACTCCACGTGCAGCCCGAAGAACTCTTTTTTTTTGGGCCACACCTCTTGGCATGCAGAACTTCCCTGACCAGGGATGGAACCTGAGCCCCCTGCAGTGGAAGCGCGGAATCTCTTTTTTTTTTTTTTGCGGAACGCGGGCCTCTCACTGCTGTGGCCTCTCCCGCTGCAGAGCACAGGCTCCGGACGCGCAGGCTCAGCGGCCATGGCTCACGGGCCCAGCCGCTCCGCGGCATGTGGGATCTTCCCGGACCGGGGCACGAACCCGTGTCCCCTGCATCGGCAGGCGGACTCTCAACCACTGCGCCACCAGGGAAGCCCGAGTGCGGAATCTTAACCACTAAACCACCAGGGAAGCCCCCTAAGAACTCTTGACGTAGACCCGGCTAAATTTATCATGCTTTATTGGGATTAGGTGGCGTAGAACGAGCCCCTCCGTGGGGTGCTGAGCATTGTCCCCTTTTGGGAACCCACCTCCCACTCTGATTTCTTTTCTAATCCTGGTCTGCAGCCTGGCTCCTGATACTGTCCCGGGTGCTCCTCTACTAGGGTTCTGAGTTTGCATTTGATTTTTTTGAACCCAGTGTCCTGTGCTCTCTCTGTGCCACGGCTGCCCACCCTCCCACTGAGGCCAATTCTTCAGAACTCTCGTGGGGAGAGCTCAGGGACTACTGGTCTAGAAGCACAAACAGTGGCTCCTCCCACCCAGTAAGGTTTATTCACTCATGTAAAGCACCAAGCGTAGTGTCTGGCCCAGAGTGAGCCTATATAAGTGTGACTTACTGTTTTTGTGGTTGTTGTTATTACCATGTAATTAAACTAGGCAAGGCTTGGCCCCCAAAGAGGAAGACATATATAGCAGTTAAAAATAATAAGCCTATTGTGGGAGTTCCCTGGAGGTCCAGTGGTTAGGACTCAACGCTTTCACTGCCAGGGCTCGGGTTCAATCCCTGGCGAGGGAACTAAGATCCTGCCAGCTGCGTGGCGTGGCTAAAAAAAAAAGCCTGTTGTAAAGGTAGTTGGACACCCCCTCAACCCTGCCATGTTGCCTCAAACTGTGCTCCATGTATCTGGCTTGTAGGACTCATCTTGACCTTTCATGAACAAGGACTTCCTCTTCATCTCTTCCTTTGGCTTTGCTCTTAACTTGTGACCAACGATCCTTTCATCCAGTCCTATCCCCCTATGAAGTCATCTCTCCTCTTCCTCGCTACAAGTGACCCTCCACCCGAACGAAGACTGAGCGTTGTTAATTGCCCTTCCCCTAAAGACCTAGAGAAGTGTAAGGAGCTGGTGACTTGGAGAGTGTCTAGCACCCCCTGGCTTCATGTAAATAGACTGTGGGCAAGAGGGTTGTCTCTTAGGCAGGAAACTGGACTCCAGTGAACATGGGCCTTGAAATAGGAAGATACAAGGAATGCACTTCAAGTTGTCAGAAGCTGCTGAGGCATTGCTGACAGACTCCTGGAACCGAGGACATCCACCATCGAGGCCACGTGGCCGCTGGCAAAAGTCAGCCAGGATGTCAGCTGGGAGTCCAGAAGGAGGAGACGCTTCACCAAAGGGAAGAACAAACCTGAAAGAGAAGACATGCAGCTTCCTCAGGACCCGATCCTGTGCCTGGTCTGTAAGAACAAAGTAAGACGTTGTGGAAAAACCTGAACGAACTTTTTGGCCAGCCCAATAGAAAGGATGGATAAATGGGTTCAAGAGGGGAAGGAAAGAGAAAGAAAATAAAAAAGAAAATATCCAGCAAATCAAATAAATAAATGAGTCAAGAGCAAGATTTGGCTTCCAGTGACCTGGGACCATCCTCCATCTCTCCCTCTTCCCCTTTCCCCCTCAATCTCTCTCTCTGTTTCTTTTTTTTTTTTTTTTTTTTTTTTGCTGTATGCGGGCCTCTCACAGTTGTGGCCTCTCCCGTTGCGGAGCACAGGCTCCGGACGCACAGGCTCAGCGGCCATGGCTCACGGGCCCAGCCGCTCTGCAGCATGTGGGATCTTCCCAGACCGGGGCACGAACCTGTGTCCCCTGCATCGGCAGGCGGACTCTCAACCACTGCGCCACTAGGGAAGCCCTGTCTCTTTCTTTAATGAGGCTATTTCCCATCCTGGAGTGGCTCTACCTTTTGTCCCCACCAGGGTGGCAGTCTGGCCGAGCAGGGCACGGTATGCAGGAAGAAAGCCAGCAGGCTGGGTCTGAAGTGTGGCATGGGGCCCACAGGGCCTAGGGGAGAAACACAGTCTGAATCAGTCCCCTTCAGTAGCGGGGCTGAGCACAAAGCTTGATTTCAAAAAGGAACCAGCAGGATTAGCTGGAATGAGGGCTCAGGTGGGATGGGCCAAAATTACGCAAATGAAGCAAATGTTCTCTCTTGCACAGGGAGATCTGTGGCATGAGCCATTAAGGTTAATCAGCAATGAAGATCATTGATATAACAATGTGTAACTGTTAAAAGAATTCTATTCACATATCATGAAATTCACCCTTTTACAGGGTGAACCTAGCAGTTTTTAGTATAGTCACAGAGTTGTGCAACCATCTCCACTATCTAATTCTAGAATATTTCATCACCCTGAGTCTAGTAGTGGTTACTCCTCAATCCCCCTCCCCCCAGCCCCTGGCTACAAGTAATTTACTTCCAGTCCCTGGATTTGCCCACTCTGGACATTTCACAGAAATGGAATCATACAACAGGTAGGTGGCCTTTTGTTTCTGTTCTTTCACTTAACACAGTGTTTTCAAGGCTTACCCATGTTGTAGCATTTATCAGGACTTCGTTTCTTTTTGTGGCTGAACAATATTCGATTACGTGGATATACCACATTTTGTTTACTCACTCATCAGTTGATAGATATTTGTGTTATTTCCACCTTTTGGCTCTTTGAACAATGCTGCTGCTATGAACATTTGTGTACAAGTTTTTGTGTGAACACATTTTTATTTCTCTTGAGTATCTACCTAGGACTAGAGTTTCTAGGTCATTTATGGTAGGTAATTCCATGTTTATCTTTTTGGGGAACTACCAAACTGTTTTCCACAGTGTCTGTACCATTTAATATTCCTACCATCAACGTACTAGGTTTCCAGTGTCCACACATTCTTGCCAACACTTGTCATTGTACATCTTGTTACTAGAGCTATCCTAGTGGGTGTGAAGCTGTACCTCACTGTGGCTTTGATTTGTACTTCTCTAACTACTAATGATCCTGAGCAACTTTTCAAACATTTATTGGCCATTAGTATATCTTCTTTGGGTAAATACCTATGTATAACTTTAACATACATGTTAAAGTATACATGTATAACATGTACACGTACATACCCATATTCCCCAGTACAGTCTGAGACTGTGCACAAGTTCTGATAATTGCTTCTTCAGTTATCATTGGCGGTCAGAGCAGAGGGGATAATCCCTGAGGCTTCCTTGAAGGAAGAGACATTTTGTGCAGGTTGACGTTTTTCCTCAAAGTTACTTTTCTTGGCTGTCAGGTGGCATAATACTGTGGGGATTCAGTTGAGGGTTAATATGGGCAGTATGATATTCAGTGGCTCACACTGGTTCAGCGATACCAATTGTTTAAGGTCTGCGTCTGTTCTGACTGGTTGATGCCCATTCCATAACGGTTATTTAACATTTGGAACACCATGCCTGTATACAGAGTATCCAGCACACGTGCCTGGCATGCAGTTGGTAACTCTTCCTTTCCTTTCCTTCTCTTTCCTTATTTTTTGGCTCCTTTATGTCCAGCCATCATAGAGAGGAGGCCACTGGTTGTTAGAATCTATTTTTCATTGTCTTACATCCCTGAATTTTCATCTAATCCTGGATCCTGGAGGGTGCTTTGATGCTTTTTGGTGGGTGTCCTGGTTCTTTTTCATGAAAACGAGATCTCAATTACTTTAACAATTGCTCAGAATCCCAGAAACCCCTCATGAGCCACTTGGTCTATTAACTTGAAGACCCCCTTTAAAGGAAATCTCTTTTTATTGGCGGAGGGGGGGGGGCAGGGGGGCGTCTCATGGCTTGTGTGATCTTAGTTTCCTGACCAGGGATTGACCCTGTGCCCCCTGCAGTGGAAGCGTGGAGTCCTAACCACTGGACCGCCAGGGAAGTCCCTAAAGGAAGTCTTTCTGTGTGAACACATTGATTTCACATTCTGTCATGTTCTCGCTCACTGATCCCCATGGTGGAATTGTTTGTAATGGTGAACACATGAAAACAATGTAAATGTGATTAATAAGGGACAGATTAAATAAAGCATGGGACAGCCATATATTTCAGGGGTTGGCACACTTTTTTTTTTGGCCGAGCCTCACGGCTTGTGGGATCTTAGTTCCCCGACCAGGGATCAAACCTGTGTCCCCTGCGGTGGAAGCGCAGAGCCCTAACCACTGGACTGCCAGGGAATTTGCTGGCACACTTCTTCTGTAAAGGACCAGATAGTAATGTTTTAGGCTTTGTGGGCCATAGAGTCTCTGATGCAACTGCTCGTCTCGGTGACTGTAGCGCAAACCCAGCCACAGACAATATGTAAATGAATGGGCTTGGCTGTGTGGCAGTAAAGCTTTATTTAGGTGCTGGGCCATCTTTGGTGTGGAGGTCATGGTTTGCTCACCTCTGATATGATGAATTCTTACTATGTGGCTATTAAAATGAATCAAATAGAATTAGGTGTTTTGACAGAGATGTCCATCAAGTCGTTTAAATATATACACGTATATTTTTTTCGAGGGAGGGAGCAAAATTGCATACACCTTCAAGGACACACACCCAACTGTTAACAGTAGTCACACCTAGTGATTAGGATTGGGAAAGTGGGAGGTTGGGACTGATGGGCTCTTCTCCTGACTTTACTGAATGTTGTGCACATTCAAAATGAGAGAGCTTTGCTTTTGTAATTAAATAAAATTCAATTGGGATTTTTTTAATTCAGAGAATTTTACTAGTCTTAGTCACGATGTACATAAAGTTATATGCTACATAAAACAGAACAACTTCGCGATCATAATAACCACACGATCACCATTACACGGTGCCTCTAAGCCATGGCACCTCATGGTTATAAATGGGAGTCTACACGGACCCATGGACAAGAGGAGGCAGGTTGGTTGAGAAGCCAGGTCAGAGCCTTGGTTGGGAGGCTTGAGGCTGTGTCTGGAGCCAGGGTCTGTGGCAGAGCTGAAGACAGAGGCGTCAAGCCTCAGCTCAGGCTTCTGTAGTCAGCATCCCCCAACCCCCAACATCAAGCCCCTTCTAGCTCTAAAGGGTCTCAGGAATGTTCCAGCAGCTTCTGCTGTCCGGGTCATCAGCTGCATTTTCACCTGGTCAGTAGCCCTCATTTCCTCATTTGCTGAAGATCCGCTGCGGGCTAGTTCTGGTGCCAGTGGGTGGAGGAGGTCTGTCCCCGCACAGCCGGAGCAGGAGGGAGACTTGTCAATAGGTGAAGTTCACGGCCCTGGACTACGTGCACCACAGAGGTGAGTGCGAGTGGGAGGGGATCTTTGTGCAAGAGTCACATCTGAGTCACATCTGAGTCACACTGAAGTGGGAATAGGAGTTCGCCAAATCCACCAAGGCAGGGCAGGAAATTCCAGACAGAGAGCAGAGCAGAGATGAAGGTGCAGAGACAGGAAATACTGTCCAGGGCACCCTAAGAAGTTTATGAACAGAGGTGAGGCTGAGAAGCCACAGATCAGGAAGGGGAACTAGCAGAGGGCATTAAGCAGGGGAGACAGGAAGTCAAATTTGAGCTTTAGAGAGATTTTCTGGTGGAGGAGAATGGGAGGGGAGAGCCGTTAACGATCTCTTGTCCATGCTGCCCTCACCTCTGGGCCATTCTCAAGGCTGTCTACTCCGCTTACTATGTCCTCTTCCCTCCTCTTGGCATGGCCAGTTCCCCTTCAGTCTTTAAACTTTTAAAACGCAGGCATCATCCCACCAAGAAAAGTTTACTGACATCTCCATCCCATCCCCCACCTCTCCCAGCTGGGCTAGGGACCCCTGCTCTGGGCTCCATGGGGTTCTGGGCATTTCTCTGTCTCTGTGTGAATTCCATTGCTTTATGATTGTATTTTTCTTTCTAACTCATGACTAGAGTGTGATTTTCCTAAGTCAGGGGCCAGGTCTCATTGGTTTCCAATGCCTGGCATAAAACTTGGCACAGAAAAGGTAATTAGTAAATATCGGGCTGAATGAGTAAACTGATGAATAAAAGGTGAAGAGGGGAGATGAGAGATATTTGAGAGGTTGAATCAGGATAAGTTGTCAAGGGATTGGTAAGGGTGGTATTGGCTAGTGGTAAGGGTGGGCAGTGGGAGGGTGGCATCTAAGATGATGCCAGGTTTTCCGGTTTGGGAGCTGGGGAGGCCTGAACTGTTTTGACTTACGATACTCTGACATCCAATGTGTGGGTGTTTTCCTCACAACAACCAGTTCTCCAACTCTCCAGACACCATCTCGGTGTCCAACAATTCAATTCAGTTTTGACACTACCTACCTGGAGTTAGTGTCAGATCCCACAAGTTAAGGGCTCAGTCCCACAAGCATGCCTCTACTTCAGATGCCAATAGCAAGGCCCAGGTTCCCACCTGTACTCCTGACCAACCAGCTATACATCGGGGGTTTCTACAACCCCCTTCAGGTTCAGTAATTTGTTAGAATGGCTCATAGAACTCAGAGAAACAATTTACTTGTATTCACCAGTTTCTTATAAAGGATATGACTCAGCAAGAGCCAAATAGAAGAGTTTTGATATTTAACTGTTAATCTCTCTAGGGAAATACAGATGAGAAGACAAAACCCCCAAACACAGGAAAGTTGCAGAGAGTTAAGAAATCTCTTACGGTTATTACAGGCTTAGTCCTTATTCTACAGTTTCCAATTCTTTTTCCTAGATGGAAGCTAGGAGCCCAATTTATTAATTTGTTCACTCATCTAATAAACATTTATTGATCACCTGCTCTGGACCAGACACTGGAGGTACAAAGGTGGATAAGGCCCAATTTTTAGCTCTTGTGGGGTTCACAGGCCAGAGCTGGGGAGACTGACCAAATGACCAGTCTGAATTTGATGACTACGAATAATACAGGTAGAAAGGAAGAGCTCTGGAAGGAAGAAGCAGCCCTTTCCCCCGGGGCGGAATCATCTCAATTCCTACCTGGAGCACATGCCCTGAATTGCAAATGGGGGGGCGGTAAATTGGCATGGATTTTATGTAGGAAAATTTGGCAATAACGAGCAAAAATTTTCCAGCATTTTCTCTTTCAGGAATGTACCTTTCCTTGCACATGCAAGAAATTACATATGTACAAGGTTTTTCATTGTAGCGCTGTTGGTAATAGCAAAGGCTGGAAATAACCTTAATGTTTAACATTAATAAAAAAGATGGTGCAACCACACAAAGGAATCCTATGCAGTAAAACCAAAGAGGAAGCTCTGTATGTGCTGATCTGGAACATTCTCCATGATATACTGAGAAGCGGACAAGCAAGTGTCTGAACTGCGTTATAATATGCTGCCGTTTTCAGAAAAAAAAATATAAAAATTATACATATATGTATATATATATATATATATATATATCGTTTATGTATAAACTAGTTCTGTAAGGAAACAAAAGAAACTTACAGTTCTTCTGGGGAGAGGAACTGGGTGTCCAAGAGACGATGACAGGGAAACTTCAGTGTGTACTTCTCACCATTAAAATTTTTTTAAATTAATTTTTATTGGAGTATAGTTGCTTTACAATGTTGTTTTAGTTTCTACTATACAGCAAAATGAATCAGCTATGTGTATACATATATCCCCTCTTTTTTGGATTTCCTTCCCATTTAGGTCACCACAGTGCATTGAGTAGAGTTCCCTGTGCTATACAGTAGGTTCTCATTAGTTATCTATTTTATACATAGTATCAAGATTGTATATATGTCAATCCCAATCTCCCAATTCATCCCACTCCCCACTTCCCTCTTGGTATCTTTACATTTGTTCCCCTCATCTGTTCTCCATTTCTGCTTTGCAAATAAGATCACCATTTACAATTTTAATGTATTGTCTTTTTTTTTTTTTTTAAAGGCGCCCCTCTCCTTACTCTCCTTACCTGAGGACAGGGAGGGGAATGGTAATTTGTGTGTCTGGGACGGTGTCCCTGCCTGAGGTTCATCGAGATGATCCCTTTATCCTGCATCAGAAAGGCCACCTGGGGCATCTTTCTTCACGTGGACTTGGCCTGAACTTTCAGCGTTGCCAGTAGCTGCTCAACCTAATGTTGGCTTTCATTTCCTTTTCCACCTCCTAAGAAAGGCTCTGTGCTTTCACAAGCCTCAGGGTTTGGTCTGTGTCAGGTCCCAAGTCTCCGATCTGACGGGCCCCTGGCTGGTTCCAGCTGCTGCCAGCTGTGGGACAATCCAGCATCTCAAGCTTATTGCTCACCAGCTGTAGCTGAATTCAGCTCAGTTTGCTTCTTGCTCTGGGGCTGTTCCTGTTGTCAACGCTTCCTGCACTGATAGGGAAAGTCCCTTTTAAAGACACGTGTTGAAAACTGAAACCAAACTGTAAAGGCCACCACAAGGGCGGGGTCTTAAGTACCTCTTAAATCCTCACTGATGTCCTTCTTTTGTAGGACGTTCAAGGCCAAGGTGGCTCAAGGAGCCCAGCTCCTGGTAATTTCTAAATCTAGACTTGTTTTCCCCCCCCCAGGGAGGGATTTTGTCCCTTGCCTCTCTCGCCACCAAGCCTTTTCTTTTCTGATTCACATTTTAAATTTAGCCAAGAATTGCAGAACATTTTTTAAAGGCAAAAAACAGCCCCAGGGTGATCCCCCCTACCCCCTCAAACCAAAGAGGTGAGTTGATGAACTGACTCCCTCATTGCCCTTAGAAACCTTAAGCAGGGGGTTGGGACCAGGCAGGTAAAGCAAGTGTGAGTACCTACCGGGAGTCAGGTAGGAGTGGGGTGCCGTAGAAGCCGTGAGATCCGTGCCTTATACATGGGGCAGTTGCTACCCTGGTTCAGCCCATGTAGGTACATGGGATTTTTTTTTTTTTTTTTGAGGCGTAGAGGCACATGAGACTTTGATATGTAATTTCATGCATCTTTGAAACATTACGAGTGTCCCAATCCAGCGTAGGCCTCCTGAGCACATGCTCTGCCCTAGGAAAGCAGCTGTATTTCTGCCGGCTTTCTCAGGCACCCCTCAGCAGGAAGCCTTCAGTCTGGAACTGCCTTAGGATGGTTGCATGATACTTCATCTTTGGCTTGGTCCTCACAGGCTGCTAGAACAAACTACCACAGACTGGGTAGCTTATAAACCACGGAAACTTGTCTCTCACCATTCTGGAGGCTGCGAAGTACAAGTTCCCGGAGCCAGCAGATTCAGTGCCTATTGAGGGTCTGCTTCCTGGTTCATAGATGGCTGTCTTCTCTCAGTGTCCTGACATGAAGGAAGGGGCTAGGGCGCTCTGTGGGGTTTCTTTTATAAGGCACTAATCCCATTCATGAAGGCGCCACCCTCATAACCCAATGACCTCCCAAACGCCGCCACCTGCTAATACCATCACCTTGGGGGTTAGGATTTCAACATAGGAATTTTGGGGGGACACAAACATTCAGACCATAGCAACCTTGTACCAGACAGGACCCCCAGGCCCTGTGGAACCAAACACTGTTAGAGGAATATGGCGTCTCAAGGAGAGGTCAGCCCTGGATTTGAATAGTTTTAACACTTGTTTTGGTTGTTTTTACTATTTAATCTGTGTCTCTACCATCTAGCATTTAAAATTTAAAATTGCTTATGCCTTTATAGATTGCTTTTCCCCCCATTAACTGCTTTTGGTAACAGTTGTGTTGAGACAGACTTCACATATGCTCCAATTCACCCATTTAGATTGTACAACTCGTAGCTTTTAATACATTCACAGAGTTGTGCAACCACCACTACAATCAGAACATTTTCACCATCCCCAAAAGAAACCCAGCCAGTAGCAACTACACATTTACTCGCCAGGAGAAATTTTCCCCAACCCCAGGCACCGCTTTCATTTTCTATGGACTTGTGTATTCTATCATTTCATATAAATGGAATTATGCCATATATCGCCTTTGTGTCCGTCCTTTCACTTAGCATAATGTCTTCAAGGTTCACCAATGTTTTAGCATGTATCAGTACTCTGTTCCTTTTTATTGCTAAATAACAGTTCATTGTACAGATATATTACATTTTATGTATTCATCAGTTGATGGACATTTGGTTTGTTTCTACTTTTTTTTTTTTTTGCGGTATGCGGGCCTCTCACTGTTGTGGCCTCTCCCATTGCGGAGCACGGGCTCCGGACGCGCAGGCCCAGCGGCCATGGCTCACGGGCCCAGTCGCTCCGTGGCATGCGGGATCCTCCCGGACCGGGGCACGAACCCGTGTCCCCTCCATCGGCAGGCGGACTCTCAACCACTGCGCCACCAGGGAAGCCCTGTTTCTACTTTTTAAAAAAATAATTTTATTTATTTTTGGCTGTAGTGGGGTCTTCGTTTCTGCATACGGGCTTTCTCTAGTTGCGGCAAGCAGGGGCTACTCTTTGTTGCGGTGCACGGGCTTCTCATTGCAGTGGTTTCTCTTATTGCGGAGCACAGGCTCTAGGCGCATGGGCTTCAGTAGTTGCAGCATGTGGGCTCCGTAGTTGTGGCACGTGGGCCCTAGAGCGCACAGGCTTCAGTAGTTGTGGCATACGGGCTTAGTTGCTCTGTGGCATGTGGGATCTTCCCAGACCAGGGATTGAACCCATGTCCCCTGCATTAGCAGGCAGATTCTTAACTACTGCACTACCAGGGAAGTCCCTGTTTCTACTTTTTGACTACTGTGAATATTCATGTACACATTTTTTTATTGTGGTAAAATATGAATAATATAAAATTTACCAGGGAATTCCCTGGTGGTCCAGTGGTTAGGACTCTGTGCTTTCACTGCTGAAGGCCTGGGTTCAATCCCTGGTCAGGGAACTAAGATCCCATAAGCTGCCCGGCCAAAAAAAAAAAGTTACCATATTAATCATTATAAAATTATTGTAGAATACTTTATTAAGTGTATAAAATAATTTGCTTACATTTATAGAACTATATTTGTTTCATTTCCACTTCTTTTTAAAACTTTTGGTAATTATTTTAAAAATTATGGTAAAATAGACATAAACATAAAATTTGCCATTTTAGTTATTTCTAAGTGTACAGTTTAGGAGCATGAAGTACTTTCACACTGTTGTAAAACCACTATCACTACCTACGTCCAGAACTTTTTTTATCTTCCCCAATTGAAACTCTACCCATTAAAGAATAACTCCTCATTCTTCCCTCCCCCCAGCCCTTGGCGACCATCATTCTACTTTCTGTCTCTGTGAATTTGCCTATTCTTAGTACCTCATATAAATAGAATCATACAATATTTATTCTTTGGTGACTGACATTTTATTTAGCATAATGTCTTCAAGCTTCGCTCATGTTGTAGCATGTATCAGAACTTCATTCCTTTTTAAGGCTGAATAATATTCCATTGTATGTGTATGCCACATTTTGTTTATCCATTCATTATGTACGAGTTTATATGTGGACATATATTTCTTTTTTCTCTAGGGAATATACCTGGGGGTGAGGTTGCTGGGTATTATGGTCACTCTATATTTAACCTTTTGAGGAACTGCTAGACTATTTTCTAAAGTGACTGCACCATTACACATCCTTGTCAACACTTGTTATTATCTGTTTTTTGATTATAGCCAGCTTAGTGGGTATTCCCTGGTGGGATATATAGAAAACCACAAATGAGAAAATAAAAGCAACCCATAATCCTATCATCCTACTGGAGGTACCCACTTCTAACTTTTTGGTCTTCATTTTTCCATTAACATATATATACATATATATAAAATCATACTGTATACATTCACTTTGTAATCTTTTAAAATTTGACCTACCAATAAATGGCATTTTTTCTATGTCCTTAAGTATTATTCTACAATAATTCTACAATGTAATTAATTCAGTGAAGTGTCATTTTTAGTTGTATTCCTTCCTATTTGGGGAGCATCTCCCAATGTACATACTTTGATAGGAAGCAAGGTAGAAGCTGAAAGGTGGCCAGATGCTTTGCCCCCAGCAACTGGGGTGCTGCCATGTGACAGGCTCAGCCAATGCAGAGCTTCCCCCAGGTAGAAAAATCTGGAAGGACTGACCCAAGGATGGTGGACAAGTAGGGACTATTCTCAGTAGCCATGGCAGTGGAGTACAGACTGCAGTTTCCAGTAACTTGACTGAGATCTCAGAGCTAGTAACTAGCAGGCCTACCTGACTCTAGACCTTGAACTTGGAACCACCACCCAATTTAAAGCTTTTGTTGATATTTCTACTGCCTTTGACTCTGTGGCAGGAACTACAGAAGCAAAGCTAAGGCTCTAGCTAGGGTGCTCCCCACCAATGGTGGTGACTTTTTGTTATATTTTTAATGTTATATGTTTTTTTAAAAAATATTTATTTATTTATTTATTTGGCTGCTCCAGGTCTTAGTGGTGGCACGTGGGATTTTTAGTTGTGGCATGCAAATTCTTCGTTGCGGCATATGGGATCTAGCTCCCTGACCAGGGGTTGAATCCATGTCCCCTGCATTGGGAGTGCAGAGTCTTAGCCACTGGACCACCAGGGAAATCCCTTTAATGTTAAGCGTTGACATGACAGTTGTTAAGAATATGATAACAGGCATTAGAGAAAGAATAAAAATCAAGGCTAGGGGCTGGCGTTTTTGTGGCTCCCACGCCTATCCTGTAGACCAGTGCCTTCCCCAGGTCTGCCCCCTCAGAAGTTAGAACTGGGTTCCTTCTTCTGCCCACAAAGTAGTGGGAAGCCCCAGCATTGTTCAAAGCTGGGAAGCCCCTGGTGGTGCAGTGGTTGAGAGTCTGCCTGCTAATGCAGGGCACACGGGTTCAAGCCCTGGTCTGGGAAGATCCCACATGCCGCGGAGCAACTAAGCCCGTGAGTCACAACTACTGAGCCTGCGCGTCTGGAGCCTGTGCTCCGCAACAAGAGAGGCCGCGATAGTGAGAGGCCCGCACACCAGGATGAAGAGCGGCCCCTGCTTGCCACAACTAGAGAAAGCCCTCGCACAGAAACGAAGACTGAATACAGGAAAAAAAAAAAAAAAAAGAAAGAAAGAAAAAAAGTAGCACCACCGGGACAGCCAGCAGCAATAGAAGCAAAGCAGTTAGAGCCTCCGGGGGGTGGGGTGGCCTGGGAACTGTTTTCTACCCTCCCTCTTTTCCCTTCTTTATAACATTCTTCCTAATGATCTGGGCCAGCTTTGGAATGGAAGCTCAGCCTCTGCTGCAGAGGACAGAAAGACCAGCTTTCTGTCACAGATGAAGAGATGGCTCTGTCACACTGAAATATATAGAAGGGGTCCCAGCTGGCAGAACTGTCATCAGAAAGAAGGTCCCACAGTTCAATGAATCTAAAACTCAATCTGTGATTTCTGGTAGAAGTTCCCCAGCTCTTGACTGGTTTAGAAACTGGCATTCTAATCCAGGGATTGGCATACTATGGCTTGCTGGCCAAATCCAGTCTATCGCTTGTTTTTATAGGACCTGCAAGGCTAGAATGGTTTTTACATTTTTAAAGGGTTGAAAAACATCAAAGGAAGAATAATATTGCAGGACTTGCGAAAATTATACGTATTTTTTTTTTTTTTTTTTTTGCCATACGCGGGCCTCTCACTGCTGTGGCCTCTTCCGTCGCGGAGCACAGGCTCCGGACGCGCAGGCTCAGCGGCCATGGATCACGGGCCCAGCCGCTCCGCGGCACGTGGGATCTTCCCGGACCGGGGCATGAACCCGTGTCCCCCGCATCGGCAGGCGGACCCTCAATCACTGCGCCACCAGGGAAGCCCTATACGTAATTTGAATATCAGCTTTGTAAATACCGTTTTATGGGAACATAGCCACACTTGTTTCTTTACGTATTGTCTGTGGCTGCTTTTGCCCTATAGCAGTAGAGGTGAGTAGTTGCGACAGAGATCATATGGCCTGCAGAGCCTATCTGCTGTCTGTCCCTTGATGGGAAAAGGTTGCCTACCCCTGACCTAAACAATCAAGTCATCCTTCCATGCCATCTTGCAGTTTTGCAAACACCTCATGGGTGGAGAGGAGCACGAGGAGGCAGCATTGCTCAAAGCTGGGCAATGGTTCTCTGCGTGACTGAATGAGTGTTTATTTTGGCCAAGTCAGGTGTCAGATTTCAGCTTCCTTCATACATTTTTGAAGAAAACCATTTTGGCCAGGTCATTTATTTAATTTTTAAAGTCTTTATTGAATTTGTTACAATATTGCTTCTGTTTCATGTTTTGGATTTTTGGCTGGGAGGCATGTGGGATCTTAGCTCCCTGATGAGGGATCGAACCTGCACCCCCTGCATTGGAAGGCGAAGTCTTTTTTCTTTTTTTATATCTTTATTGGAGTATAATAGCTTTACAATGGTGTGTTAGTTTCTGCTTTATAACAAAGTGAATCAGTTATACATATATATATGTTCCCACATCTCTTCCCTCTTGCATCTCCCTCCCTCCCACCCTCCCTATCCCACCCCTCCAGGTAGTCACAAAGCACCGAGCTGATCTCCCTGTGCTATAAGGCTGCTTCCCACTAGCTATTTACCGTACGTTTGGTAGTGTATATATGTCCATGCCTCTCTCTCGCTTTGTCACAGCTTACCTTTCACCCTCCCCATATCCTCAAGTCCATTCTCTAGTAGGTCTGTGTCTTTATTCCTGTCTTACCCCTAGGTTCTTCATGACATTTTTTTCCTTTAATTCCATGTATATGTGTTAGCATATGGTATTTTATTTTATTATTTATTTATTTATTTTGCGGTACGCAGGCCTCTCACTGTTGTGGCCTCTCCCGTTGCAGAGCACAGGCTCCGGACGCGCAGGCTCAGCGGCCATGGCTCACGGGCCCAGCCGCTCCGTGGCATGTGGGATCTTCCCGGACCGGGGCACGAACCCATGTCCCCTGCATCAGCAGGCGGACTCTCAACCACTGTGCCACCAGGGAAGCCCTAGCAAACGGTATTTGTCTTTCTCTTTCTGACTTACTTCACTCTGTATGACAGACTCTAGGTCTATCCACCTCATTACGAATAGCTCAATTTCATTTCATTTTATGGCTGAGTAATATTCCATTGTATATATGTGCCACATCTTCTTTATCCATTCATCTGATGATGGTCACTTAGGCTGTTTCCATCTCCGGGCTATTGTAAATAGAGCCGCAATGAACATTTTGGTACATGACTCTTTTTGAATTATGGTTTTCTCAGGGTATATGCCCAGTAGTGGGATTGCTGGGTCATATGGTAGTTCTATTTGTAGTTTTTTAAGGAACCTCCATACTGTTCTCCATAGTGGCTGTACCAATTCACATTCCCACCAGCAGTGCAAGAGTGTTCCCTTTTCTCCACACCCTCTCCAGCATTTATTGTTTGTAGATTTTTTGATGATGGCCGTTCTGACTGGTGTGAGATGATATCTCATTGTAGTTTTGATTTGCATTTCTCTAATAATTAATGATGTTAAGCATTCTTTCATGTGTTTGTTGGCAGTCTGTATATCTTCTTTGGAGAAATGTCTATTTAGGTCTTCTGCCCGGAAGGCGAAGTCTTAACCACTGGACCACCAGGGAAATCCCTGGCCAGGTCATTTAGAATAGAACTTTGAGGTCTCTTTTGCCTGTGCACCTACAGGAATGTAAAACTATTTTCTGAGGAGAATCCTGGCCCTTCCAGAAGGTACTGCCTTGCAAAAGAGGTAGGTCACCTTTGTGCTTCTCCTGTGGCTGCTGGTGAGTGCCCAGAAATCCTAGGATTAGTCTCCTTTGTGGTTTGTGTTTTCTTCCAACTTTGTAGAAATGTGGCAGCAGGCTACACTTGCTTTAGCTTTACTGCCCATTCCCTGTATTCTCCAAACCACCATCACCATCACCATAATCTCCACCATCACCCCTAGCATCACCACCACCCCTGCCATTACCTGCATCACCACCATCACTATCACCATCACTACCCCCACCAACACCATTACTATTACCAATATCACTACCAACACCAACACCAACCCCACCATCACCACCATCACCACCACCACCATCACCACCATGATCACTTTGTAATTCCATATGTCTAGAAGAGACTTAACTGAAGGATTGGAGTAACTAAACAACTGAAGAGAATTAATGTTGGTCATGTCTTAGTGCAGCTAAGGGAATAGTCACCAGTGCATCCCCATGGATCTGAGAGGGGCCAGTGGAGTTCCACTAGGAACATCCCTTCTATGCAGGCTTACTGCTGTGTCCTCAGCTAAGTAAACTAGAAAACTGTAAGGTCTATCACACAATGGCATATCACTCTGACAATGTGTAGGGACTTGTTTCTTAGCATGCAATCCAGTGCACTGAGCTATAAGCTCTGTTACACTATGTAAAGTGTCAGTTAAATTCTTACCCTGGGACCTTCCTCCTCTGGTTTCACTTTTTGAGTTTCTAATAAAACGCACACAAGTCACCTTCATGAGAAATTCCAATAATAGAGGTTTTTCTGATTTTAGCACTAAGAACAGTTATACTTCTTCGGATCCAGGAGTTTGCCTTCATCTCACAGACATTGTGGATTGTGTAACTAATCAGATATTCCTTTCGCACAGGTTGTTAGGAAGCCTGGAGCATAATATAAGGCCCACCTAGCAAGCATTGAGTTCCTTAAGCTCCGAATTATTGAGCCCCATTCTTGGCTTTACTTTGTCTCCATCATATTTTTGCCTCAGTTTTCATCTCTCTTTGGTTATAAGCTTGTAAACTTCCTTAAACTCTTTCTGGAAAAAGATGAAGGTTAGATGAGTAGATGTATATCATATAACTTTCCCCTCATACGTAAATTGAAGAATCTGAGTTGCAAACAGCTGGGAGATCCCCGAATCTTCCACGATGAAATCAAGGCTATCTGCATGGATACGTGATTCTAACCTCCTGACAATAATTGTTGCTTATCTCGGCATTTGTAGCAGGGGAAGCCTTCATTTATTTAACACACATATATTGAGTACCTGCTGTGTGCTAGTCAATGTTCTCAGTGCTGGGGAAACAGCAATGAGCAAAAGTGAAAAATCTCTGCCCTCACTGACCTTGCATTCTACTGGTGTGATGGAAAATTCTCTGAGAATGGAATTCCACCTCTACCACTTAATATTTGGGTGTCTTGCGGGGAAAATCACTTAACCTTTCTGGGTCACAGTTTTCTCATTAGAAAATTGGGGATGACGTCTAACTTGTAGTACTACAGTAAGAGTAAATAATGTATGTAAATGTCATTACATGAGACTCACATGATGGGAGGCAGTAAGCCACAGTCCTTACCAGCATGGCCTCTGGTGTTGGATTCCTGTGTGTGTGGCCTTGCTTAACACATTGCTTAACCTCTCTGTGCCTCATGGTCCTTAACTTAAAAAATTGGGACAATAATGGCACCTCTCTCATAGGACTGTGAGGACTAAAAGGGTTAATGAATGGAAAACCTAGTACATAGTAATCACCCAATAAAAGTTAACCATTCTCCATTACATTAAAGGGTTTAGCCCTGTATCTCATGTTTCTATGTCTTTCCATCCTCTAAAAAGACAGTAAACATAATTATTACACATATATATAGATAATATATAATCATTATCTATACCTATAATGATATGTAAGTATATACAATTATTATATAATCATCCAATCAGAGCTGTATACAGGGTAAGAAAAGATAATTAAGTCACATTTCAAGTACCAGGTGTGAAAGGGAGGTTTGGAATGGGCATGGGATCTGGTGGGATGGAGGGTAGGTAGAGCTGTCCACACAGAAGCTTGTGTGTATGGTAGCAATCTGTTCAGATCATCCTTGTTACCAAAGGCAGCAAAAATATTTAACTAATTTTTCGTCTCCACTCTATTTGTGTATCAGAAATGTCATTTGGAAGAACTGCTGCTCCTGGGTAGACTGTGTTATCCAGGAAGGCATTTCAGATGCTGGTTTAACATGCACCTCTGAATGTGTTGCTACATACCCTGTTTTAAGGGAGAAAGCATGGTGTGTTTGAAAAAATAATTTTTTTCTTCTTTAAGGCATTCTTTGAAAGTTATGATGGATGCCTTTGATGAGAAAAGAGTGCTAAAAGAGCAGTAAATGAGAGAGAGCGTCTTTACCCTGGAGGCTGAAGCAAGGAAGGTTTATCTAGTCTTTGTGTGAGTGAATCCTAACCCACAAACTCAGGTACATAAGACATGTAATTTTCTGTACTTAAAGAACTCAACCTAACTTCTATTTTTCAGTCAGAGTTTCCTCGATTAATTGTTAGTCTGATTTTTTGAGGAACGTGGAGGGGATCACAGCATCAGGTGGGGATTTGGGATGAGCAGGGAGTCCATCCTTGCTGTTGTCTGTCAGGCTGGTGTCCACTGTGGTGGACACTGTCCTTCTGGTCCATCAAGGTCACTGCTGTGTCATTGCTTCTCCTGACTGAGGGTCCCCACAGTTCTGGTTTTTTCACAGCTCCTGCGAGGGAGAAATTTGGCCATGCTTCCTCAGGCTCCAGCCTGGGAAGTCAGGGTCCCGAGGCTGTCTTGGGCCTCTTCCCCCTTCCCACGAGGAAGCCCCAGAGTCCCTCCCTCCCCAGGAAGGGAAGGGTAGGCCTCTTTGCCCCTGGACCATCACCCATGCCTTTCTGGGTTTCTCTCACTATTCCCTCTTCTTGGCCTCTCCTGTAGCTTGGGGGACTACTATAGACTGAACTCTTGTGTACCCCTCAAATTCATATGTTGAATCCCTAACTCCCATGTGATGGTATTTGGATGTGGGTCGTTGGGAGGTAATTAGAGTTTGATGAGGTCATGAGGGTGTGGCCCTCATGATGGGATTAGTGTCCTTATAAAAGAGGAGACACGAGATCTTTCCCTCTCCTTGTGCACACACCAAGAGGCCATGTGAGGACATAAGGAGAAGACAACCAACTGCAATCCAGGAAGAGGGCCCTCTCAGACATGGAATCTGCCAGCACCTTGATTTTGGACTTCCCAGCTTCTAGAAGCATGAGAAATAGTGTTTGTTGTTCAAGCCACTCAGTCTATGATGTTTTGTTAAAGCTATCTGGATGGAGATGTGGAGCTTCTCAGGTCTTTTTCACCCTCCTGCTTCCCCTTCAGCTCTTCTCTCTCACTCCAGCACATTTCTTCCCTCCTCCTTCATGGGAAAACCTTACCTAATGGATAGAATAGTCTTCTAAATCATCTTTGGAGTTTTGAAAACTTAAAGCCAAGACTCAGACTCTTTTCTTCTTCATTCCTCTATAATAGCCCTGCCATTAACCAGTGGAAGGGGGAGACTCTTGTTCTAGCTGCCCAGATAGGGAGAATCATGGGGTAGCAGGAAATCACAGGCAAAAACATTTGTGCTCACTTATATTGCAATGCTAGCTATCAATAAAAGCTTCATATATTTTTTTAAATTAGGGTCTTCCCTGGTGGTCCAGCGGTTAAGACTCCACACTCCCAATGCAGGGGGCCCAGGTTAGATTCCTGGTCAGGGAACTAGATCCTGCATGCCACAACTAAGAGCCCACATGCCGCAACTAAAGATCCTGCATGCCGCAACAGCGGCAACGAAGATCTCGCGTGCCGCAACTAAGACCCAGCGCAGCCAAATAAGTAAATGAATATTTAAAAAAAATAAAATTAATAGATCATTTTTAGAACAGTTTTATATTTACAGAAAAAAGTGAGCAGATAGTAAAGAGAGTTCCCACAAGACCAACTTCCTACACAGTTTCTCCTATTACTAACATCTTGCATTAGTGTGATGCATTTGCTACAATTAAAGAGCCAATATTTTTGATACATTATTATTAGCTAAAGTCTCTAGTTTACATTAAGGTTTGCTCTTTGTGTCTATAGTTCTATGGGTTTTGATAAATACATAATGTCTTGTATCTACCCTTAAAGCATCATATAGAATAGTTTCACCACCCTAAAAACTCCTATGCTTAACCTTTTCATCCCCTACCTCCCAGCCCCCAGCAACCACTGATCTTTTTACCACCTCTAAGAGTTTTGCCTTTTCCAGAATGTCAGATAGTTGGAATCATACAGCCTTTTCAGATTGGCTTCTTTCATTTAGTCGTATGCATTTCAGATTCCTCCATGACTTGATAGCTCATTTCTTTTTATCACTTAATAATGTTCCATTGATTGCTTCCAAGTTTTTGGCAATTATAAATAAAACTGCCACAAACATTTATGTGCAGCTTTTTGCCTACAGAGAAGTTCTCAGCTCAACTGAGTAAATACCTAGGACTGTGATTGCTGGATTCCCTGGTAAGACTATGTCTAGTTTTATAAGAAACTGCCAAACTGCTTTCCAATGTGGCTGCACCATTTTGCATTCCCACCAGCAATCAGTGAGAGTTCCTGTTGCTCCATATCCTCACCAGCATTTGATGTTGTCAGGTTTCTTTCTTATTAAAAAATTTTTTTAGCCATTCTCATACATGTGTGATGCTCTCTCAGTGTTGTTTAAATTTGAAGTTCCCTAATGACGTATGATGTTCAACATCTTTTCACATATTTATTTGCCATCTGTATACCTTCTTTGATGCGGTATGTTTAGATTTTTGCCCAATTTCTAATGGGTTGTTTCTTTTCTCACTGTTGATTTTCAAAGATTTTTGGTATATTTGAATACAAGTCCTTTATGAGATATGTGTTTTACAAATATATTCTTCTAGTCTGTGGCTTATCTTTCATTCTCTTGACAGTGCCTTTCATAGAGCAGAATATTTTAACATTAATGAAGTCCAACTTATCATTTTTTTCCTTTCATGTGTTGTGCTTTTGGTGTCGTATCTAGAACGTCATCACTGTTTCCAAGATCATCTAGGTTTTCTCCTACGTTATTTTCTAGAAGTTTTATCGTTTTGCATTTTACCTTTGGATCTATTATACATTTTGAGTTAATTTTTGTGAAAGGTGTAAGGTCTGTGTCTAGATCATTATTATTTTTATATATGCATGTCTATTAATTCTAGTACCATTTGTTGAAAAGACTGTCTTTTCTCCACTGAACTACTTTGCTCCTTTGTCAGATGACTATATTTGTGAGGGTCTATTTCTGGGTTCTCAGTTCTGTTCCATTGATCTGTTTGCCTGTTCTTTTGCCAATACCACACACTGCCTCGATAATTGAAGCTTTACAGTAAGTCTCGAAGTCGGATAGTGTCAGTCCTCTGACTTTCTTCTTCCTCCTTAGTATTGTGTTGACTATGCTGAGCCTTTTGTCTTTCCATATAAACTTCTGAATCAGTTTGTAGATATCCACAAAACAACTTGCTAGGATTTGGATTAGGATTGCCTTGAACCTACAGATCAATTTGGGAAGAATTGACACTTTAACAATATTAAATGTTATCCGTGAACGTCTCTCTCCATTTATTCAGATCTTCTTTGATTTCTTTAATTAGAGTTTTATAGTTTTCCTCAAATGGATCCTGTGCATATTTTGTTAGACATATTCGTAAGTATTAATATTTATCTTTTGGGGCTGCTAATGTAAATTGTATTGTGTTTTTAATTTCAAATTCCAATGGTTCGTGGTAGTATGTAGGAAAGTAATAGACTTTTGTATATTTACCTTTTATCCTGAAACCTTACTATAATGCTTATTAGTTCCAGGAATTTTTTGTTGTTATTGATTCTTTAGGCACCTAAACATTCACGTCATTTGTAAGCAAAGATAGTTTTATCTTTTCCTTCCCAATTCATATACCCTTCCCCCTCTTTTTCTTATTTTATTGCACAAGCTAGGACCTCCAGTATTATGTTCAATAAGATTGATGAGAGCAGATATCTTTTCCTTGTTTTTGATTTTAGGGGGAAAGCATCTAGTTTTTCACCATTATGTATGATGTTAGCTGTGAGGTTTTTGTAGATATTCTTTATCAACTTGAGGAAGTTCCCCTCTAATCCTAGTTTGCTGATTGGGTGTTCATTTATTATGAATCGTTGTTGGATTTTGTCAAATGCACTTTCTGCATCCATCAATATGATCATAAGATTTTTCTTCTTTATCTTGTTGACATGTTAGATTACATTAATTGATTTTGAATGTTGAATCAGCCTTGCATACCTGGAATAAATCCCACTTAGTCACGGTGTATAATTCTTTTTAAGCATTGTTTGATTGGATTTGCTAATTTTTTTTTTTTTTTTTTGGTACGCGGGCCTCTCACTGTTGTGGCCTCTTCCGTTGCGGAGCACAGGCTCCAGACGCGCAGGCTCAGTGGCCATGGCTCACGGGCCCAGCCGCTCCGCAGCATGTGGGATCTTCCCGGACCGGGGCACGAACCCGTGTCCCCTGCATCGGCAGGCGGACTCTCAACCACTGCGCCACCAGGGAAGCCCAAGATTTGCTAATGTTTTGATGAGGATTATTGCATCTATGTTCATGAGAGATATTGATCTGTAGTTGTCCTTTCCTATAATATATTTATCTGATTTTGGTGATAGAGTAAGGCTGGCGTCATTCAATGAGTTAGGAAGTTGTTCTAAAATGTGTTCTCAGGATTTGTTTTAACCAGGTATGGTAAGGTGACAGACACAAAGACAACCACTTTTGAAAGAATAACTTATTACTTACATTTCATAAGAGAAGGAGGGCATGCCACTGCAGGCAGGGGCATGTGAGGAAGCACCAAGGTTGGTCAGGAGGCAGAGGGAGCAAGAAAGTCTGGGGCAGAGCCTTTATTGTGTTTTCCATGGAAAAGGCAAGGCAGGTAAGGGAAACAGCTTAGGACTGGCTAGTTTGAATACTTCTGGTGGGCTTTGGGACATCAGGGCTGTTCCTAGGTGTCCGGTACTTGACCCTGGATTGATTTAGGCCAGGAGAAATATTGTCTTTATTTGTGAGAGTTAGATAAAGGGTAAGGGCTCTGGATTGAAGGGGAGATGTAAATAACTTTGCCTATGACTAATAGATGACAAATAGATAAATACCAAGTCTAAGAAAACATAGATCAGAAGTGTCCTCTCTGCTTCTATTTTCTGGAAGAGACTGTAGAGAATAGATATTATTTCAAAAAATGTTTGGGAGCCTTCACCAATGAAACTATCTCAGTTTGGTACTTTCTTTTTGGGGACGTTATTTATTTATTTTTATAGTGTTTATTTTTACTTGTTGACAGTTTGCTTTATTTATTTATTTATTTATGGCTGTGTTGGGTCTTCGTTTCTGTGCAAGGGCTTTCTCTAGTTGTGGCAAGTGGGGGCCACTCTTCATCGCGGTGCGCGGGCCTCTCACTATCGCGGCCTCTCTTGTCGCGGAGCACAGGCTCCAGAGGCGCAGGCTCAGTAATTGTGGCTCATGGGCCCAGCTGCTCCGTGGCATGTGGGATCTTCCCAGACCAGGGCCCGAACCCGTGTCCCCTGCATTGGCAGGCAGATTCTCAGCCACTGCGCCACCAGGGAAGCCCTTTGGGGACGTTATTAATTATTGATTCAGTTTCTTTAATAGGTGTAAACCTATTTGGATTATCTGTTTCTCCTTGTGTGGATTTTGGTAGTTTGTGTCTTTCAAGGAACTGGTCCGTTTTCATCTAGGTTATCAAATTTGTGGGTATAGAGTTGTTCATTATATTCCTTTATTATCCTTACAGTGTCTTTGGGATCAGTAGTGATGACCCCTCTTTTATTTCTATTATTAGTGATCTGTGTCTTTTCTCTTTTTTCTTGCTTAGCCTGGCTAGAGGTTTATCCATTTATTGGTCTTTGCAAAGAAACAGCTTTTGGCTCATTGATTTTTCTCTATTGATTCCCTGTTTTCAGTTTCATTGATTTCTGCTCTAATTTTTATTATTTCTTTTCTTCTCTTTGCTTTAGGCTGCTATTGCTCTTCTTTCTCTAGATTCATAATAATATGAAGCTTAGATTGTTATTCTTAGATCTTTCTTCTTTTCTATTATATGCAATCAATGCTATAAATTTCCCTTTAAGCACTGCTTTCATTGCATCCCACACATTTTGATAAGTTGTATTTTCATTTTCATTTCGTTCAAAATATTTAAAAATTTCTCTTGTGACTTCTTCTTTGACTTGTGTTATTTAGAAGTGGGCTGTTTAATCTCCAAATATTTGGGGATTTTCCAGCAATTTTTCTGTTACTGATTTCTAGTTTGATTCCACCATGGTTTGAAAGCATACTTTTTTTTTTTTTTTTTTCGTTTTCGGTACGCGGGCCTCTCACTGCCATGGCCTCTCCCGTTGCGGAGCAAAGGCTCCGGACGCGCAGGCTCAGCGGCCATGGCTCACGGGCCTAGCCACTCTGCGGCATGTGGGTTCTTCCCGGACCGGGGCACGAACCCGTGTCCCCTGCGTCGGCAGGCGGACTCTCAACCACTGCGCCACCAGGGAAGCCCAGAATTTCATTTCTTTTTAAGACTGAATAATAATCCATTGTATTGATATACCGTATTTTGTTTATCCATTCTTCTGTTGATGGATGGACATTTATTGTTTTGTTAAAAGTTGTTTCCTTTTTTGGCTATTGTGAATAATGCTGCTATGAACATCCTTATATATGTATCTGTTCAAGTTCCTGCTTTTCTTTATTTCTTTTTTATCTTCCCTGCTTTTCCTGCCTTTTCTGGTTTTAGTTGAGTATTTTCTAAATTTTATTTTTCTCCTCTTAGCATATCAAGTATATTTCTTTTTTAGTAGTTATCCTAGAGTTTGTTGTATACATTTCCAATGAACTAGATGTATTTTAAAATAAGATTATACCACTTCATGAGTATCACAAGTAGGGCAGGTACCTTGTAATAGAGCATTCCCAATTCCTCCCACTTGTCCCTTGTAAGATTGCTGTCATTAATTTCATTTACCAAGATGCTATAATTGCCAAATACATTGTTGCTATCATAACTTTGAACAATTATCAATTAGATCAATTAAGAGTTAGAAAAAAGATTTTTAAACCTTTATTTATTCCTTCTCTAACACTTCTTTTTTATTTTATTTTATTAAAAAATTTTATTGGAGTATAGTTGATTTACAATGTTGCATTACTTTCTAACACTTCTTTATGTAGATCTGATTTTCTGATTTTTATCATTTTTCTTCTCTCTGAAAAACTTAACATTTTTTGTTAAAATGAAGGGCAGGTCTATGAATGACAAATTCAAGTTTTGTCTGGGAAGTCTTTATTTCTCTTTCACTTGTGAGGAATAATTTTTTTGGATACAGACATCTAGGTAGGTGTTTTTTTCATTCAACACTAAATATTTCACTCTATTCTCTTCTTGTTTACATGGTTTCTGATGGGAAATTGGATGTAATTCTTATCCTTATTCTTCTATAGGTAAGCTGTTTTTCTCCTTTGGCTTCTTTTAATATTTTCTTGTTGCCTTTGGTTTTGCAGTTTGAATATATAACCAGGTGTAGACCTTTTATTTATTATGTTTGGTATTCTCAAAGCTTCCTGGATCTGTGGTTTTAAGCGGTCATTAATTTTGAAAAATTCTCAGTTATTATTACTTTAGTTGTTTCTCTAATCTGTTCTCTCTTCTTCTGGTGTTCCCATTACATATATGTTATATCTTTTGAAATTGTCCCACAGTACTTGGCTATTCTGTTCTTGTTTTTCTTTCTTTCTTTACATTTTAGTTTGTGAAGTTTCTATTGACATATCTTCAAGCTCACTGATTTGGCCATGTCCAATCTATTCATATGGCCATCAAAGGCATTCTTTTTTTAAATTTATCATCCTAAACATTTTAAAAAAATTTAATTTTCACTGCATTGCATCTTTGTTGCTGTGCACGGGCTTCAGTGGTTGTGGTGCACGGGCTTAGCTGCTCCGCGGCATATGGGATCTTCGCGGACCAGGGATCAAACACACGTCCCCTGCATTGGCAGGTGGATTCTTAACCAGTCCACCGCCAGGGAAGTCCCCCATCAAAGGCATTCTTCATTTCTGTTACTTGTTTTGTTTTGTTCTGTTTTTCGGCTGCGCCACGCGGCTTATGAGATCTTGGTTCCCTGACCAGGGATTGAACCTGTGCCCTTGACAGCACCAGTCCTAACCAGTGGACTGCCAGGGAAATTCCCTGTTACAGTGTTTTTTATTTCTAGCTTTTCCTTTTGATTCTTTCTAGAGTTTCCACCTCTATGCCTCATCAACCATCTGTTATTGCCTGTTGTCTACTTTTTCCATTCGAACCCTTACCATATTACACATAGTTATTTTAAATTCCCTATCTGATAATTTCAAAATCTGTGTCATATCTGAATTTGATGTTTTCTTTGTTTCTTCAATTGTATTAAAAAAAATCTTTTAGCATGCCTTATAGTTTTTGTTGAAAACTAGACATGATGTATTGGTGATAGAAACTGAGATAATTAAGCTTTCATGTGAAAGGTTTATGTTAATCTGGTTAGACATAGCTGGGCCGTGTTTAGTGTATACTATAGCTGTAGGTGCCAGAGGCTTCAGTTTCCTGTAGTTACCATATTTTTTTTCCCTTCATTGTTGTCTTTAGTTTTCCGAGAACGCCTTTTAAAAAATTGTGGCAAAAAACCACATAACATAAAATTCACCCTCTCAACAATTTCCAAGTATGTGGTACAATACCGTCAACCCCATGCAGATTGCCATGCAGCTGATCCCCAGCACCTCCCCATCCGGAATGAAATCCAACATCCACTGAACACCTACTCCCTGCCTCTCACTCCCCTCAGCCCCTGGCAACCACCATTTTCTTTCTGTGTCTGTAAGCCTGACTGCTTTAGATACCTCGTATAAGTTGAATCAGGCACTATTTGTCTTTCTGTGATGGGCTTATTTCACTTAGCATGATATCGTCAAGATTTATCCATGTTGTAGCATATGACGGGAATTCCTTCTTCATAAAGAATGGATAGGTATATTCCATCATACGTATATACCTCATTTTCTTTATTCATTCATCTGTTGATGGACATTTAAGTTGCTTCCATCTCCAAGAACTCCTTCTTAAATACAGTCTGTATATTCCAACTATCTCAGTGGTAATCCACTGTTATTATGCAGGAGTCCTGCTGAAGTGGTAGTAAGGTATTGGATTCTATAATCTTTTGATTACGTCTCTGTTCTTTTGGGGGGTGGGGGAGGGGAGGGCCTGAGTCCCTGAGCTGTGACTTTCAGAAGCACTTCCTTGACTTTTTTCCCTTCACCTGACTTGAGACAGGAAGGCTAGAGGGGGCTGGAGTTGCCTAATGCTGCCCCCATCCCCACCCCCAAGTCGGATAAGGCTCTGGTAGAGTAGTTGCCCTTAGTGGGCAGACACTTGTAATGGAGAATGACTTGGGCATATTTCACAATGGTTACACTTCCCCTCTCCCTACCTGAAACATCAGGAGATCTTTCTTGGATCTTTACAGTGAGAACCAGATGGGGTTCCTGGTGTCCAAAACTCATGAAAATGTGGAGCTCCTAAGACTGGACCCCCAGGGGTTTCTCACTCTCAATCTAGTCCACACTTAGCCTCCAGGCATTCGTCAAAATAGCTGTTAAGTTCCCTACCAGTTTCTGGCTCCAGCAATGTCTGCTTGGCTTTGAGGATCTCTACTGCCCTTTCTCTCCATTTTTCATCATGGAGATTTGCCCTACCTCTTCAATTTTTTGATGGATCTAAGAAAAGTTGTTGGTTTTCACTTTCTTCTTGTTGTGAGGTACGGGATGACAATTTCCAAGCTGTTTACATGTTCTAGCTGAAACTGGAAGTCTTCATATTTTTTCATGAACACATTCAAACATATTCAAAAGTACAGAGAATAGAAAAAGGATCCCCATGTACCCATTGCTCAGATTCAACACATATGAACATTTCCCCACATTTGTTTTGTCTACCTATCCTCTCCTTTTCATTTTTCTTCTTTTAGTCTCTATTGAAGAAGTTTAAAGCAAATGCCGGACATCACTCCATCCCTATATACATCAGAATGCAGCCCTAAAAAAAAAAAAAAAATCAGGTGTTTTTGGCTTGTTGTTGGTTGGTTTTGCTCATGTAACTTTGGCATTTTAGTATGTAGTGTCCTTGTTTCATTTTGCTGACAAATTTGATGGCTGAAGCATTTTCTTTAAAAAAATTAAAGAAATTAATTAAAGAAATGTTTTCTATACAAAAAAGTATTTCTGAAAATGTTTACTCAGGAATCACTATTATTATACCTGGCAATTGCTTGTGAATTTAGGGGTTTATAAAAAATATGTGTGAGTTGAAGATTTGCTTGCCCTTGGACTTTGGACCAGTCTAGCATGTTTTTATTTTTTATAGCATTTGTGCCACCTTGGGGTGGGCGGGGGGAAATCTGTATTCTTTTTTTTTTTGCGGTATGTGGGCCTCTCACTGTTGTGGCCTCTCCTGTTGCGGAGCACAGGCTCTGGACGCGCAGGCTCAGCGGCCATGGCCCACGGGCCCAGCCGCTCCGCAGCATGTGGAATCTTCCTGGACCGGGGCACGAACCCGTGTCCCCTGCATCGGCAGGCGGACTCTCAACCACTGCGCCACCAGGGAAGCCCAGAAATCTGTATTCTTGACTGACTCAGTTCCCTGCTTCCACTGGTGCATTAGTGATGCTTGTCCATTTTGCCATGAGCTGCTGGCTGAAGCAGCCTTTGGACACCAACACCTACTTCATTTTCTGACTGTCTCCTGCTTCTGTTTGTCCCCTTCTGTGACCTGAACACAACTCTCGTGCTCACCTACGCCCCCTCCTTTTCCAACCTTGGTATTACATTGCCTCATGAATCACTCACTCACGAATTCAAAAGACCTCTTATTTGCCGGCCTCTGAGTACACATACCTATATATGTATACCACCCCCCTTATGCCAGAATGGATTTAAGGTGACCTTAAGAGTATTAACAGTACAGGACTTCCCTGGTGGAACAGTGATTGAGAGTCCGCCTGCCGATGCAGGGGACGTGGGTTCGTGCCCCGGTCCGGGAAGATCCCACATGCCGCGGAGCGGCTGGGCCCGTAAGCCATGGCCGCTGAGCCTGCGCGTCCGGAGCCTGTGCTCCGCAACGGGAGAGGCCACAACAGTGAGAGGCCCGCGTACCAAAAAAAAAAAAAATTAACAGTGCAACAAAATAAGAAAAGGAGAAGAAGAAAAAACATTGTCCAGGGAGAGAATTGCAAGGATCATCAAACAGAAATATTCCATGCAAACTTATAATCCTTAATGAAGAAAATATCTAAGCTCTGGGGCATCTTCTCCTCTTACAGACAGTTTGGGGAGGGGTCATTGGTCCCAGACCTGCTTTCTTCAAAATGCCTTCAGACCTGCTCTCCTGTCTGTCTCCGAGTGGTGCTCAGCAGTCAAGGTGATAATAAGGGCCCATGTGTCTGGGTTTGGGACTCTACCCACTCAGATAGGGCTTGTGTTGAGAGGTGCCCAACACAAGTGTGTGAGTATGGGTGGAAAAGCAGCTTTGGAAAGGAGGAGAAAACCCACCAGAGACCCGGCTGAGGCCCTGGTGGCTGCACTAACACCCTCTTTTAAGGGTCCTCTGAAGGCCTCCTCTAGGAAAGTTGCATCTCCTTCTACTTCTAAATGCTTCTCAAGCTTAAAGGTAAACAAGCTGTAGAGTGCTGAACAAGAGTTGGTAGAGGGCAGGGATCTGTAGGGAAGCCCCCAACCTCCTGAGAGCCCAAACTTAACTCCGAAGTTGGATCAAAGCAGGAGGAAGCTTTCTGAGGTCAAAAACTCATAAAGGATCCTCCATCCTCAACCCTCCCAGTGTGAACTGTCTGGGGAACATGGAGGAGGTCAGCTGTGGTCAGAGAAGAGGGAATGTTTTACATTTGTTGTTTCTGGTCTGCTGTGGGCTTTAGATACTACACTACTCTCTGTATTTTTTCTGCTTTGCTCGAGACCTGGAACAGAGTTGGAACAAAATATAGAAACGTGTCCCAGTTCTCTGCTGCCACTCCAGAAATGGACACAAGATGGCGCTCGTTCTCCCTCCTAAGGTCTTTGGCTCAATAGCCACCACCTGTGTCCTGGTGTACCTGGAACCTGCTTGTGGCTGCCTGCAGGCCGGTGGTTTGAGTTCCTTCGTGTCCCTCCAACCCTGCATGAGAGAAGTCTGCTCTCCCTCTAACACATCCAGTGCTCCCCTGGGAGAGGACAGAGTCACAGAGAATGGGGAGTCCTGGGCCAGGGAGGAAGGGGCAATCCTCGAAATAGGGGCAGCCCAGACAGTGTTGGTCTAAGCAAGGACAGGAAAGCTGACCCTGAAGTAAGTGCTCTGTGTCCAGGGCCTGGTAGGGACCAGGGCACAGCCTTTCCTTGGAAGCCTGGGCACCTCATATCGTGATGATGATTGGGGGGGCACTTCACCCCCAATCATCCAGTGAGAGGGAATGGAGTCTGATGGTACCCCCTCTTTCCTCTGCCAGTTCCTACGTGTGCCGTCCAGAGCCAACACCCCACGACCTTGCACAGTCATAAACTCATGTGCTTCAGGGCTGGGGAAATGATGCATAGGGGTGAGGCTGGGCATGTTTGCAGACTACAGGGCTTGGTGGGGTCTGGTTGAGAGCATGAGCTCCTCTTGAAGCCATGCCAACTTAAAATTTCTTAAAACACCGTGCTGGCCTAGCAATGCATATCTGCAAGCTTCTTACATTTAAAATGTCTGGGGGATGGGCTTCCCTGGTGGCGCAGCGGTGGAGAATCTGCCTGCCAATACAGGTGGCACGAGTTCGAGCCCTGGTCCGGGAAGATCTCACATGCCGCAGAGCAACTACGCCCGTGCGCCACAACTACTGAGCCTAAGCTCTAGAGCCCACGAGCCACAACTACTGAGCCCGCGTGCCGCAACTACTGAAGCCCGCGCGCCTAGAGACCGTGCTCCGCAACAAGAGAAGCCACCGCAATGAGAAGCCTGCGCACCGCAACGAAGAGCAGCTCCCGCTTGCCGCAGCTAGAGAGAGCCCGTGTGCAGCAACGAAGACCCAACGCAGCCAAAAATAAATAAATAAATATATTAAAAAAAAAAAAATGTGTGGCCCAGGATAAAGCCTTAACTCCCCAGAATGGCCCTGGGGAAGCTTCACAGCTATTCCTACCCTCTTTTTCCATCTAAATTCCATGCACTTAGGCTCTAGCCAGACCCGCATGCCGAGACCCTTCACAGCCTTTGCGCTGGGCACACGCCCTTTGTCCGGAAGGCCCTTTCTCCCTTTCCTCACCTCATTCGCGGTCCAGCTCAAGCGTGCTCTCTCCTCCACTGGCTTGTGGGTCCCTCACAGGCTGAGACAGGACCACAGCGGCGCTTCATTCCAAGGGGCAACTTTACTTTGGATTCTGTGAGAATGGCGCCCCCGGGTATCCCATGAGTTGTGCAACGCCGCTGCCGGGCACGGAGCAGGTACTCAGTGTGACATAAGTGACTGGGGTCACTCTCTCTGTGGAAGCCTCCACGGCGGGCCGCCAGATGGCGCTTGTTCGCCCCGCGGGGGCTCCGCGTTCACCTGTGGACGAGGACCGGGGGTCAGGGGTGGGGTGGGGGGGGGAGGGTGCAGGTTTACGCACGCGTTTGTTTGGCGCTTTTGGATCTCAAGCCGCTTCTTGCTCTACGTGGCCACGGAGCCCTGAGCCCAGTAGAGACCGGCCTTGGGGGGTGCCTTCCACTCCATCCTGCCCCATGGCTGATTCTGAACACCCTCAGGCTCAATTCCTTCCCACATGATGGACGGTGTTGACTCAAGAAATTGCTCCCGAGTCATCAGACGCTCTCATGACGCTTGAGTTGAAAATAACATCCCTGCGCATCCCACTTGCCTAGACCTGCCCTGAATCCGCCCGTGGCAACCAGGCTTGACGAGGCCGAGGACTAAGCCTGGCATCTGGGTGGGCCAGGCAGACAGGCCCTGCGCCCCCCGCCCCGCCCCGAGTGTGACCGAGAGGTTCTGGAAAGACCCCCTCAGCACCCTGAGCCTGTGGGCAGAAGAGGGGGACACAGCCATGTGAGGGCCTCCAGCAGCCGGTAGGTACCTCCAGGTAAGCTGGGCAGAAGCGCTGGCACAGCCTTGGCTAAAGGGCCATTCATCTGCCTTGTGTCAGTAGTTGGTAAGGCCTCTAGAATTTCTGAAAAGAAGGGGCTAGGCAGCAATGTGCTTGGAAGAGGGTGATCTGTGGCGTGGGAATGAGGGAGGTACCTACAGACTTGCTTTGTAAGGACACCCTTTTGCAGCTTAATAAAAAGAGCAACATTGTCTAGAGATGTCTTTATTACATTTACATGAGGGTGTTATTATAAGTGTTTATTTTATTTACGAGTTTGATAAAGATGAGAGTGGGGCAGACGTCTCTTGGTACAAATCATGTCCTGCGTGACAGGTACATTGGTGAGCAGTGCTGGTGGGAAGCAAACTCTGTTGGGTTTAACATGCTTTAGGCTGCCCTAGTGAGGGAGACAGGGATGATGTAGATTGACCCCAAAGGAAGAGACTAGGGAGGAAGTGGCAGGACCTTCTGTTTGTCTAGAAACCCTGACTAGAGAACTCTGACTAATTTATCTCCCATCTTATGCAAATCATGCTCAGTTTCCACCAGTAGACTTTTGGTAGTGTTCTGTACATCTCTTGCTAAATTTATTCCTAAACGTGTTGTGTTCTGGTTTCCTTCCGCTTAACAAATGACTCCAAAATTAGTGGCTTAAAACAACTATTTTGCTGTATCTCACGTATTCTGTGGATCAGGGACATTTTTTTTTTATTGTGATAAAGTATACCCAACATAGAATTTCCTATTTTAACCATTTTAAAGTGTACGAGTGGCATTAAATACGTTCAAAGTATTTTGTAACCATCACCACTATCTATACCTAAAACATTTTCATCATCTCCAACAAAAACTCTGTACCCATCAAGAATAACTCCCCACTCCTCCCTTCCCCCAGCCCCTGGTAACGTCTATTCTACTTTCTGTTTCTATGAATTTGCCTATTCTAGGTCCCACATATAAGTGGAATCATACAATACTTGTCCTTCTGTGTCTGGTTCATTTCACTAAGCATAATGTTTTCAAGGTCCATCCATGTTGAAACATGTATCAAAATTTAATTCCTTTTTGTGGCTGAATAATATTCCAAAGTCCATATATACCGTATTTTATTTATCCGTTCAGCTGTTGATGGACCCTAGCGTTCAACTGTTGATGAAAAACCCTAGCGTTGTTTCCACCTTTTGGCTATTGTGAATAATGCTGCTACGATCTTGAGTGTGCAAACATCTGTTCAAGTTCTGCTTTCAGTTCTTTTGGATATGTACCTAGGAGTGGAATTGCCGGGTCTGATGATAGTTCTATGTTTAACTTTTGGAGAAATCCCCAAACTGTTTTCCACGGTGGCTGCACCATTTTGCATTCTGTGGGTCAGGAGTCTGAGCAGGTTCAACTGGGCAATTCTGCTCCTTGTGGCATTGAGGTTGAGGTCACTTCATGGTACTTCATGGTACTTCATGGTACTCAGCTAGCAAATGGGGTAGTCTAGAAGTTCCAAAGTGGAGTCATCACACATCTGGCCCCTTGATGGGGACACTGGAAGGCTGGGCTCAACTGGGACTGTGGGAGCCTGTGGGCTGGAGTGCTAAGAGTGACCCCTCCAACCTGGTGGCCTCAGAGGATAGGACTTCTTACCTGGCATAGGGATGGGGGCAGGCATCCAGGGGGAACCAGGCCTGACCTTTTCTGGCCTAGCCTCAGAAATCAGCTGAATTCTCTTGGTTCCAAGCAAGTCACAAGGCCAGCCTGGATTCAAGGGCCAGGGACCTGGACTCTGTCTCTTATAGGGGAGTGGCCAGGACACACTGAGGAAGAGCATGTGGGATGGGATTTACTGTTGCTGAGAATTTAAAAAATACAGTCTGGGGGCTTCCGTGGTGGCACAGTGGTTGAGAATCCGCCTGCCGATGCAGGAGACATGGGTTCGTGCCCCAGTCCGGGAAGATCCCACATGCTGCGGAGCGGCTGGGCCCGTGGGCCATGGCCGCTGAGCCTGCGCGTCTGGAGCCTGTGCTCCGCAGCGGGAGAGGCCATAACAGTGAGAGGCCTGCATACCACAAAATAAATAAATAAATAAATTAAATAAATAAATAAAAAATACAGTCTGCCTGAGTTTATTGAAAATATAATCTGCTAGGTCTTTTTTTTAACTTTATGAATGGCATTTTTTCTTTATATATTCTAACTGATTATAGCTGCAGTTGATTTATGGTTATTTTGTGATTTAAATAATCTAACCAAACTCTCTGAATAATTCTAACATTTATTTGCTGAATCTTAATTTGGATAATTATTTGTAATAATGACATTTTTCTCTTTTCCTTTCCATAATAATGCCTCTTATTTCTTACGGTGATAGTTAAGACTTCCAGAACGATGTTAAAACACAGTGACGCTAATTCACAACCTGATATCCTTCCTGATTTTAAAGGAAATTACTCTAATATTTCACCATTAAATAATGTTGGCTAATTAGTATGAACCAGATATTTTTAGTCCTGTTAAGAAAGAACTCATCTATGATTAATTTACCAAGAACTTTAAAAAATCAGATATAGCTGAAATAAAAAAAAAAAACACCAAACTTTGTGGCTCATATCAAGATAAACATATATATATATATTCCTTTTCCCAATGAATGTGCTGAAATATGACCAGTAAATTTTCTGATATTGAAATATCCTTGCATTCTTTTTTTTTAAAAATAAATTTATTTATTTATTTTTGGCTGCGTTGGGTCTTCGTTGCTGCATGCGGCCTTTCTCTAGTTGCCAGAGTGGGGGCTACTCTTTTTTGCGGTGTGCGGGCCCCTCATTGCAGTGGCTTCTCTTGCTGTAGCGCACCGGCTATAGAGCGCAGGCTCAGTAGCTGTGGCGCACGGGCTTAGCTGCTCTGTGGCATGTAGGATCTTCCCGGACCAGGGCTCGAACCCGTATCCCCTGCATCGGCAGGCGGACTCTTAACCACTGCGCCACCAGGGAAGTCCCAATCCTTGCATTCTTGTAGTAAACTTTAATTAGCAGCATTGTTGTAGCATTAGTTTATTTCCTGATTAATTTTGCTAGTATTTTATTTAGTTTTGCAACAATATTCATAGTAGGTTTTGTTTTCAGGATCAGTTTGGCTGTGTAAAATGTTTTGGTAGCATATGTCTTTTTCTAGCTACTGAAACAAATTTTGAGGTAGTGAAGTTACTACTTTCTTGCAGCTTTGAAAGAAATCATCTGTGAAACCATCTGGGCCTGGCACTCTTCTAAGTGGTAACAATGGGCATGTATGTGCCTGTGTGTGTGCATGTGTGTGTGTGTGTGTGTATGTTATTCAGTGCATAAAAGTTTGTGAATGTTTTTTTTTTTTTTTTTTTGCTGTACGCGGGCCTCTCACTGTTGTGGCCTCTCCCGTTGCGGAGCACAGGCTCTGGACGCGCAGGCTCAGCGGCCATGGCTCACGGGCCCAGCCGCTTCGCGGCATGTGGGATCTTCCCGGACCGGGGCACAAACCCGTGTCCCCTGCATCGGCAGGCGGACTCTCAACCACTGTGCCACCAGGGAAGCCCTGTGAATGTTTTTAAGACAGTGGCAATATTAAACAACATTTTAATTGTTGACTGTTTTCTGGCTTGAATTTTACTTTGTTTGTTATTAACACCCTAACCTTTCTGGAAATTGTTGCTGATGTACCTTCCCTGAAAAAATATGATTGAAATGGTTTTGACCCAGTCTGAGAGTCTTTTAGAAGGATTTTTAAAACTAATTTATATTTATGGTAAAAAAAAAAATCTCTGTAGTCTTATTTCCGTCATCTTGAATTATGCTTTATTAAAAAAAAATGCTTTCTTGTTTAGTCCTTTGTTTATCATCTTAAGTGAGTTTCATTTTCTTTGGTTTTTGTATTACATAGAATTGGGCTCATGTAACAGCTGCGTATAACAGAGAAACCCACCAAACCCAATGACTTAAACATCATAGAAGCTTTTTCCTCTCCCTCAAAAGAAGTCTGGAAGTAGGCAACCCAGGTCTGGCATGGTGGCATGGAGATCCCAGGCTCAGAACTGAGGCTCCTTCCAGCTTTCTGCTCCATCATCCAACATATAGTTCATTTCCTGGCCCAGGGTGGGAGTGGGAGCCAGACTTCTGCACTGGGCGTTCCTTGCTGCCAGCCAAGCTTGGCACGGCATGGTCCGGTGCCCAGATCCCAGGAGACAATGGCTGCTGGAATCCAGGTGCTTGTGAGGATGAAATGAACAATCAACCTCAGTCACTGTGATGATGGCTAATTTCTCGTGTCTACTTGACTCGACTGTGATGCCCAGTTATTTGGTCAAACACAGTCTAGGGCTTCCCTGGTGGCGCAGTGGTTGAGAGTCTGCCTGCCGATGCAGGGGACACAGGTTCGTGCCCCGGTCCGGGAAGATCCCGCATGCCGTGGAGTGGCTGGGCCCGTGAGCCATGGCTGCTGAGCCTGCGCGTCCGGAGCCTGTGCTCCGCAACGGGAGAGGCCACAACAGTGAGAGGCCCGCGTACTGCAAAAAAAACAAAAAAACCCCACAGTCTAGATGTTGCTGTGGAGGTATTTTGTAGATGCGGTTAACATTTACAATCAGTTAACTGGAAGTAAAGGAGATTACCTGCCATAATAAGGGTGGGCCTTGTTCAATCAGTTGAAGGCTTGAAGAGCAAGAATGGAGGTTTCCTAGAGAAGAAGTTCTGCCTTAAGATTGTAGCATGGAAGAACTGTTCAAGTTTCCAGACTGCTGACCTGCTGTATGGAGTTTGGGTTCAGTAGCCCCCATAATCCTGTGAGCCAATTCCTTAAAAACCTCTTTATATATGAGCAGGAACATGCACACATCTATACATGTATACATATATGTATGTATGTACACAGGTGATGTGTGTGTGTGTGTGTGTGTGTGTGTGTGTGTGTGTGTGTGTCTTTAATCTCAGGGCCTTTGCCCCAGCCCTGGTTTTTGGCAGGGACATTGGGAATAGGGCTGTGATAACAGAGAAGTTAGGTTTTCTCCACCAGTTCACATCTGCCTACCCCCAGGATCAGACTCACAGTAGCCCCTGCAGACCCCAGGGGTTAAGAGGTTAAAATGGGACCTTTAGACTCCAGTTTAGCACATGACTGTGGTGGATATGGAGGAGTTTGGGTGCTTAATATCCATTTACCCTGTTCTTTTTTTTTTTGTGGTATGCGGGCCTCTCACTGTTATGGCCTCTCCCGTTGCGGAGCACAGGCGCCGGACACGCAGGCTCAGCGGCCATGGCTCACGGGCGCAGCCGCTCCGCGGCACGTGGGATCTTCCTGGACCGGGGCACGAACCCGTGTCCCCTGCATCGGCAGGCGGACTCTCAACCACTGCGCCACCAGGGAAGTCCTACCCTGTTCTTAATAATAGTCCCTGATTTTCTTTTTTTCTTTAAAGTTTTTACTGAATCTGTTACAATATTGATCCTGTTTTATGTTTTGGTTTTTTGGCCGCGAGGCATGTGGGATCTTAGCTCTCCGACCAGGGATCGAACCCGCACGCTCTGCATTGGAAGGCAAAGTCTTAACCACTGGACAGCCAGGGAAGCCCCTAGTCCTTGATTTTCATTCACACATGTACTCCTTCTGCATGTGATATCCCTGTGATTCTGGTGAAGCTGACCCATCTCCTAACTCCAGGGATAGCACGGGACCTAGTTTTTTAATCTTATTTAATTATTTTATTTTAATTGGATCTTAGTTCCCCGACCAGGGATCAAACCTGAGCCCCCTGCATTGGAAGCGCAGAGTCTTAACCACTGGACCGCCAGGGAAGTCCCCTTATTTTATCTTTTTAAAATTAATTTTTATTGGAGTATAGTTGATTTACAGTGTTGTGTTAGTTTCTGCTATACAGCAAAGTGACTCAGTTATACATATACATATATCAACTCTTTTTTAGATTCTTTTCCCATATAGGTCATTATGGGACCTAGTTTTAAACTAAGCTCTGTCTTCCCTTATCTCAGCCAGTGTGATTGTGTCAGGGATGGACACTTGACCTAATTCAGGCCGTTGAAAGTTAGGTCCAGGGTTTATGTTTGAACTGGTTGAAGAGAAGTTCTCTCTTCTCTTCAACTGTTCTTACCCATGAGAAGAATGCAGTCTCTGGGCACTAGCAGCTGTATTGTCACCATGAGGGGGAGGGTTAGCCTGAAAAGAAAAAGTTTGAGGTGAGAGATGGAGAGAGAGAAACCAGGTCCCTGTGACATCATTTGACTATCTTCACATCAGCACACCTGAAGCAGAAACTACTCCCTGGATTTCTCACTGACGTGAGTAAATAAATCCTTTTTGCTTAAGCCAGGCTGGATAGGATTTTTAAGAATAAAACACCAAAGAATCCTCAGGATAAGATCATGCACTCCACTGAGTTTTTTCCTAAGAACAAGCCATATCAAATAACCTGGCACCTAAGTAGCAGGAAACAAAGTAAGGGACAGCTTGGCAGGAGATAACGCTTGGACAAAAAAATAACTCAAAGAATCGGTTCTTTTTAGTCACAGATGCCTCAGATGAAGGTCTTGGGGCTGCACTGATACAAAAGTGAGAATTTTTCTGTTTCCTAAAGAATAGGATTCCTCCATAATGTAGAAAATATTCTTAGCTGTGGTTTGGGTGCTCGATTTTTTAAAAAAATTAATTAATTTATTTTTGGCTGCATTGGGTCCTCGTTGCTGCGCACGGACTTTTCTCTAGTAGCAGTGAGCGGGGGCTACTCTTTGTTGTGGTGCCCGGGCTTCTCATGCGGTGGCTTCTCTTATTGCAGAGCACGGGCTCTAGGAGCGCGGGCTTCAGTAGTTTTGGTTCATGGGCTTCAGTAGCTGTGGCTCGCAGGCTCTAGAGCACAGGATCAGTAGTTGTGGCGCACGGGCTTAGTTGCTCCGCGGCATATAGGATCTTCCCAGACCAGGGCTCGAACCCGTGTCCCCTGCATTGGCAGGTGGATTCTTAACCACTGTGCCACCAGGGAAGTCCCTTGATAATCTTAAATAGCATTCATGGGGCCAGTGGTTTTTATGTTCTTACCAATAACAAAGTCCTTCTGATCTTGTTGATTTCTATGAAACACATCAATTTAACAATACAGAGATAGAAATAAATGCTACAGAAATTCAGAATAAATGCTGAAAAATGCCAGGGCTGAGCCAACAGGGTCATCTCCCAGTGTTAAGGGTTCAGTCTTCTAAATTTCACTGAGGAGGTAAAAAAATAATACTAGTGCTCTTTTAGTTTTAAATCAGAATACAGAATTCCCGTATTTTGTCAGTAATCTAGGTTACCTGTTTATCTTACCTGTAAGAGAATGAGGTCCAGGAAATCCGTTTTGTTTATCCTGAGCATGCGTAGCCTAGGACCCAGTACTTAACAGGTGCTGAATAAATTGTGGTGAATAAATGGAGAAAACAATGGATCGATCGATTAATGAACTATAGCATCTCCACTTTGGCTGGCCCTAATAGCTCGCTGATTCTGGCCAGCCTGGCCTGCTTTCCTCCCACCGGGTGTTTCCACGCAGACTCCCACTGATGTTTTGCCTGACGCAGGTTCTAGGATGCTGTGAGGTCCTACAAGTTCACCCTGCCCTTCCCAGGGCTCAGTGCCAGACACACCCACTTTATCATGGCCTCATTTTATTGTATCTCTGTACAATGTGTTGGCCATAAAATTAATTTATGATACTTATTTGGGGACTGTAAAATTGCCTCCAAAGTGATACTGTGTCTCCCAATGTACTTTCCGGGAAATGCCCTGGTTATTGGATACTTTGATCTTCCACTCTTTTTTTTTTTTTTTTTTTTGCGGTACAGGGGCTTCTCACTGTTGTGGCCTCTCCCGTTGCGGAGCACAGGCTCCGGACGCGCAGGCTCAGCGGCCATGGCTCACGGACTTAGCCGCTCTGCGGCATGTGGGATCTTCCCGGACCGGGGCACGAACCCGTGTTTCCTGCATCGGCAGGCGGACTCTCAACCACTGCGCCACCAGGGAAGCCCTGATCTTCCACTCTTGAAGCACAGAAATGAAGTCACATGGACAAGCAAAGGTTTGTTTCTGTTTTCCTGTTTGTCAGATTACAACTTCTATAATTGCCCACACAATCTGAAGTCTTACTAATTCTCCCTCTGCAAAATCTTTTGTATCTGTCCTGATTTCCTACTCCCCCCAGCCAGTGGTGTGCTGAAGCCAACTGGCGCTAGCTTGCAAAGATCCATTTGTTAAATTTTCAGAAAGCAGGGAAGTTGGTGGTTAAACTGTTGGCAGCTTGAAATTGGCAATACTTACACCATAGACATTGGCAGATGCTACAAATTCAGCTCCTTTCCACCTCCACCCCGAACTGAGAGCTGGTTGTGAAACACATACCAGCACACCACTATGTGCATGTCTTCCCCTCATTCAAATCCTCATTACCTCTTGCCTGGACTATAACAGTATCCTACAAACCAACACCTCTACCCACACAGTCTTCCCATTTCCAGGTGATCATTGTTGAATACTTTTGACTACCAGGAACAGAAAACGCAATTATAGATTTCTTAAATGTAAGAAAAATGTATTATTTCATATAACAGAAAGTTCAAAGATGAGGCATTTTCAGGAAAACTCAGCAGCTCAAGAACTCCTCAAGTACCCAGATTCTTTTCATTTTTCCACTCTCAGCATCTGGGCATGGCCATTCATGGCTTCGAGATGACTGCTGTGGTTCGAGGTTCACATCCTCACACAGTGACACATGCAACTTTTCCTTATGTCTTCAAAGTACAGATACCGTCTTCCCTGAAGTCCCCCTGCAGGCTTCCTCTTGGGTCTCCTTGGCCAGAATTGCAACCCATACCTATTCTTCAGTCAGTCACTGCAGGGTAATGGAATTACCGTGATTGGTTCAGACTGCCGGTTCCCAACCTCTTAGAACCAACATCTCTTTTTGTGTAAATATTTTATGGCACTCCTCTTTCATGAAATGAAAATCAAAGATAATATAATCTATCCACACATGCACTTGAAAAACAAATCAATACAAGCTCTCATTGGAATATAAAGGTGAAATAAAGAAAGATAATTGGCAAAAATTATATGCGTATGCATTTCAATATATATGGTAAATTATATTATGACTCCAAATTATTTCCTGCCTTCCCTATACCAGAATTAGATATCCCAGCCTGAGGGCATGGGACTTGCACTGCCTCACCCAACTGATGTCACGCTTGCTTTATGATTTGCTTTGGTCAGTGTAATGTGAATGGAAGTGTCACATCTGAGAAGAGCTTGAAAAGCCATTGAGCGGTTCTGCTATACCTTTTTCCTCTGCTATGACAGCAGCATGTCTCAGATAGGGCTGCTCCTTTATCCTGGCTCTCAAAATGAAAAAGACATGTGCAACAGGAACAGAGCTTCAACTGATGTATATATGAACAGCAACAGCAAAAGATACATTTTTGTTGTTGTAAGCCATTGGGATTTTTGCAGTTGTTTGTTACTGCCTCACAACCTATCAAAAGCTGACTAATATAATATGGCACAACAATATTCTGCACAGAAAGAAGCAGTCCACAGCTTCAGACGAACACTGATACAATTGTGTTGTAACAACAGTTCAAAACCTAAAAGAGATACTGCTCTCCATGCCACAATTTTCTGCAATGGCAATCAACTCTTTGTAAAGCTCTGAGTTTGAAAAAAAGGCATCCCTGGGGGAATTCCCTGGCAGTCCAGTGGTTAGGACTCTGTGCTTTCACTGCCGAGGGCCTGGGTTCAATCCCTGGTGGGGGAACTGAGATCCCACAAAGCCCGGCCAAAAAAAAAAGCCTTCCTTCAATTTACATTTACATGGCGGTTGCATTCCAGGAAAATGCAAAATGTAGAATAAAATTGGCTGTTGCTGGAGTCACATGATTATAAAGAGATATTTCATCTACATGAATGTCTAGTGGTCTATTCACAAGTCATGGGTCCATTTATATAAAGTTCAAAAATGGGCATACTGTGTACATGCTGTTTGCAGTTAGAATAGGTATATGACTGGAAGGAGACACTAGGCTGTGTTCAGTTTGTGAAGATTCTTTGAGCTGTATACTTAATGATCTGTGTACTTTTCTATATGTAATTATACCACAATAGAGAGTCTTTTTTAAAGATTTTTTTAATGTGGACCATTTTTTTAAATTAATTAATTTATTTATATTTATTTTTGGCTGTGTTGGGTCTTCGTTTCTGTGCAAGGGCTTTCTCCAGCGGCGGCGAGCGGGGGCCACTCTTCATCGCGGTGCGCGGGCCTCTCACCATCGCGGCCTCTCCCGTTGCGGAGCACAGGCTCCAGACGCACAGGCTCAGTAGTTGTGGCTCACAAGCCTAGCTGCTCCGCGGCATGTGGGATCCTCCTGGACCAGGGCTCGAACCCGTGTCCCCTGCATTGGCAGGCAGATTCTTAACCACTGCGCCACGAGGGAAGCCCAAGGGTCTTTTAAAAAGTCATGCAGGGCATGGGGCAAATCTTTGATATATGGGATTGCCCTGTGCATTGCAGGATGTCAGACATTCCTGATCCTTGTCCATGAACTATCGACAGTGTCCCTTAATCTTTATGACAATCAAACTGAAACAAAACAACCTCACAAATTTCTATAATGCTGAACCCCTGGGTGCTTTAGGTTTATATAATCAAGCATTGCTCCTGGGGCTGTGCCCCTTGAGGTTCATCAACTGCTTTATATCTAAATACAACTGGGCTTCCCTTGGCCCTGAAGAAGGCAGGGTAGCAGAGGATGAGAAGGGTGTGGTGGTAGTGGTGGTGATGGTGGCGATGGTAGAATTGGTGGTGATGGTGATAGTGGTCGGGTAGATAACCCTCTGTGTCTGCCACAACATCCTTCTCATGCTATCAAATACATTCCAGATCACTTTGCCCCAACCTCAAATCTGCAGTGGCTCTCAACTGTCTATAGGATAAAGAACTCAACTTACCTTTCTAGGCTAATTTTGAGGTGTCCTCCATTTTCACTGAACCATTGCCCTTTCCCTCCACGGAACATGCTATGGTATCACAATGCACTGCTCCTCCTTCTGTTAAGAAAGCCCTGCTCCCATTCTCACTCCTCTGGGTCTTCATTCAAATGCTTCTTCCCGATGAAGCAACCACCTGTCCAGAGTTCACGGTTCCTTCATATACCTTCCCATGGTGCTTTGCTGATCTCCCTCTTTACCATTTACTTCATTCCACCTTTTGTGTAGTTAGTTGGTCTACTAACAGCTTCCACAGCCCTAGTCTTTTACAGCTTCCACAGCCCTAGTACAGTGATAGGAATTCACTAGCACTCAAAAAATGCCTGCTGAATTAAACTGAACAAGAGCACAGCCTCTGTATTTCACAGAAATCAGCAACCCAATATCTAAACTCTTTTAACTAGTTGAGACTCACAGTTGCCATCTGGGTAATTAATAAATAGCTTTCCATCAATAGCCTCAATTGTGAATTCACTGTACTTCCCTTCATTGTCATAGGATTGCATCCTGTTCTGGTTCTGGGAGGGAAATGAAGCTATTTGGCTTCCCTGAACCATGGTCACTCCCACATGCCAATTATGCTTAGGCCCTTTCAATGCAGAAGAGAACCCATAGTAAGACAGTAGGGGGCCTGATAGCAGCCTGGCTGTAGTATGGCCAAGATGCAGCAGGTGAGGCCAGTGGGGTATTTCAGTGACAATTCAATAATTATTTATTGAGTGTCTACTATGTACTGGCTACTGTGGGTGCCACCAGTATCAATGAATACAGATCCTTCTCCATTCAGTCTAACTGAGAAGGTGACGTGTCCAAGTACCAGTAGAGAGGGGCAGATAGGAGCTGACGGGACAGAGAGAATGGCATTGGTTGGGAAATGAGGTGGGCTAATCGGAGAAGGTGGTGATTGGTAAGGCCTTGTAGGCTAATATTTGACCAATTAGAAAAGAGATGGAGGGTCATTCAAATGGGGGGAAATACTCAAAGGCAGGAAAGAAGGAAGGAAAGGGCCAGAGAAACATGTTTTCCTGTTGCCCCTTGGAACCAGATACAGGCTCTGTTTATACAATCTTCTGATCTTCTCTCTGAGCTAGTGGTATGTGGTCTTAAAAGCTGGGAATCCTTAGTTCTTCATAGGATTAAAAAAATCTTTGTATTGAGGTAAAACATACATATAGTGAAGTGTATATGAGTGTTAATCTTAAGTGTCTATCTTGATAATTTTTTACACACTCACATAGTTACCACTCTGATCAAGATATATAACATTTCCATCACTCCAGGTTCTGTTGACTTTTATCGTCAAAAATTATTTTTGCCTTCTCTAGAATGTCGTTTTTATATATATATATATATATATATATATATATATATATATATATATATATATATATATATATATTTCTTTTTTGCGGTACGCAGGCCTCTCACTGTTGTGGCCCCTCCCGTTGCAGAGCACAGGCTCCGGACGCGCAGGCCCAGCGGCCATGGCTCACGGGCCCAGCCGCTCCGTGGCATGTGGGATCCTCCCGGACCGGGGCACGAACCCACGTCTCCTGCATCGGCAGGCGGACTCCCAACCGCTGCACCACCAGGGGAGCCCTGTCGTTTAGATTTAATCATACAATATTAGATACCAGCACTTGATTCCTTTTTATTGTTGAGTAACTCAGTGATTAGCTGTGTGAATACAACAGATTCGTCTATTCATTCTGTTGATGGACATTTGGGTTGTTTTTGCTCTTTGACCAATATGAATGGAACATTCTTGGACAGGTCCTTTGGTGGACACATGCACTCGTCCCTCTGGAATGTATCACGAGGCCTGGGGTCACTGTGTCATAGGGCAGCTCTGCTCAGCCTCAGTCTATTAGATGCATACTGTCAAGCTGGACTTGCAATTGGTGTCTGAAGTGGGAGGAGGGGGCAGTTTTGTGGTACTGAGCCCTTAACCTGTGGGCTCTGATGCTAACTCCAGGTAGATGGTGTCAGAACTGAATTGAATTGTGGGACACTCAGCTGGTGTCTGGAGAATCTGAGAATTGCTTGGTGTGGAAAATCCACCCATTTGGTGACCTGAGGTAGGGTATTCTGTGAGTAGAATGCTGGAGTAAAGGAGAAACAGAAGAGTTTTTCCTGCACGTATGGTTGAGTAGTGCAGGAAGAGTAGAGAGGGGAAACACAGGAGTGTTTTTCCCATGCGAGGGAAATGACAGAAGGTGGCAAAAGGCATGAGAACTAAGGCACTTAATCTTTTCTTTCCACTCCAAAAAGAACGTGGTGCAGCTTACCGAAAAATACATCTAGAACATCAGTCCAGTTATGAGAAAACATAAGACAAACCCGCATTGAGATATATTCAGCAGATACTTGGCCATACTCTTTACAAGTGTCAAGGTCATAAAAGACAAGGAGAGACTGAGGAACTATTACAGATTGCAGGAGACTAAAGAGAAATAAGTGAATGTTATGTGCGGTCCTGGGTAGGATCTTGGAACGGAAAAAGGACGTTAGTGGAAAAACTGGTGACATTTGAATAAGATCTTTGGTTTAGTTAATAGTAGTATAATTTTAAAAAAATTTATTGAAGCATAGTTGATTTACAATGTTGTGTTAGTTTCTGCTGTACAGCAAAGTGATTCAGTTATATGTCTTTTTCATATTCTTTTCCATTATGTTTTATCACAGGATATTGAATATAGTTCCCTGTGCTATACAGTAGGAACTTGTTGTTCATCCATGCTACATATAGTAGTTTGCATCTGCTAATCCTAAACTCCCAATCCTTCCCTCCCTCAGCCCCCTCCCACTTGGCAACCACAAGTCTGTTCTCTATGTCTGTGAGTGTTTTGTTTCATAGAATGTTCATTTGTGTCATATATTAGATTCCACATATAAGCGATATCGTATGGTATTTGTCTTTCTTTTTCTGACTTACTTCGCCTTAGTATGATAATCTCAAGGTCCACTCATGTTGCTGCAAATGGCATTATTTCATTCTTCTTAATGGCTGAGTAATATTCCATTGTATATATGTACCACGCCTTTATCCATTCATCTGTCGATGGGCATTTAGGTTATTTCTGTGTCTTCTCTATTGTAAATAGTGCTGCTATGAACGTAGGGGCGCATGTATCTTTTCGAATTATAGTTTTGTCTGGGTACATGACCAGGAGTGGGATTAATAGTAGTGTAATGTTAATTTCTTGATTCTGATAATTGGACTATAATGAAGTAAGATGCTAACGTTAGGGGATGCTGAGTGAGGGATCTAGAGAGACTATTATTTTAAGGCACCTAATATTGCCTGAGAAGAGGAAGTGCTTGCCTGAGGATGAGAGAAGAGGGTGAGAGAGCGATCTGGGGGATTGGGAAGTGTTGGGAAGACAGGCTGGGTCTTCCTTCTAATCTAGCCTAGGTGCTCCCTGAGGCAGCCTCCATCTGTTTTCCCAGCACCTTGAGCAGCCTGGGGTACATACCAGGCACTCAGCTTATTGAATAGGAGGTGGAGGGTGTGTATGGGGACCTTCTGTCGTCCTGAGTCCCCTGGTGCACCCTAACAAAGACAGTGGAAAGTCCCAAGCCCTGAGCCCCATTCATCACATGGAGGCCGAATTATAAACGCTTGTCTTAGGGATGAAATAAGAAAATGAAGCCAGAAATCCAGGTTTAAAAAGAAAAGTTACAATTGTATTTTAGTTTCAGAGCAAGCCTTGTTTTGTGATTGGACTCATAATTGGTTCCTGAATGCTTAGATAGGAGGAAAAGGGCAGAAACCGGTAATTCAGTATAATTCTCCCAAGGGTGTCAGTATTCCCAGGTGGCAAGGAATAGAAATGGTGGGATAAGGGAGGGAGGAAGGAAGGTAAGGGTGGGCCTGAGGTGCTTCAATGTTCTCTGACACTCCAGCTCCAGGTTCTGGTGCTGACTCCACTGTGATGCCCACGGGATTCCCTGCAATCCACCATGGGGAGAGAGGTGGGGCCTAGGAAGGCAGCCTTCCTGGCCAGTGCTTGGCCTTCTGGATCTGTCTTATGGGATTTCTGCCATTCAGACCAAGAGATGTGTAGATGTGCACACATTGAAGCAGCTCAGGAGCTGGGATGGGTTGAGGAAGGCCAGCCTTACCTTGTAAACCAATGTGGTGTGATAAGATTCTTGAAGGGATAACTCACAGCCCGCTTGCCTATCCACATCGCCTTTCCCCACCTTGGCGAGGCCCCAATTAGCTCATTGTCTCAGAGTGGAAAACAAAAGTGCCCTTAAGTTTCCTGGATTTTTTTTTTTTTTTTTTTTTTGCGGTACGTGGGCCTCTCACTGTTGTGGCCTCTCCCGTTGCAGAGCACAGGCTCCGGACGGGCAGGCTCAGCGGCCATGGCTCACGGGCCCAGCCGCTCCGTGGCATGTGGGATCCTCCCGGACCGGGGCACGAACCCGTGTCCCTTGCATCGGCAGGCGGACTCTCAACCACTGCGCCACCAGGGAAGCCCAAGTCTCCTGGATTTTTGTCTTAAATTCTTAGACTCTCATGGGCACCCCACCACCTCAGAATAGAAAGGATTTCCTGCGGAGCAGGTGAGAAAGTCATGGGAATCTTCTGCGAGTAAGAGGGTCCTGGGAATGCCAAAGCCCTCTCACCACCAACTGTGTTACTGTTTGAAGGTAGTAGTGATTTGTTTCCTTTTCCTCAACCTCCCAACCATGGACCCCAACAGGGGCAATTATAAATATGCTTCAAGTAGTGGATGCTCATGAAACGTGGGATGCAGTGCATGTCCTGAACACTGGGGTTATAAGATCCCCCAAAGCACACCCTTGGCCCCAGATTCCGGCTCCACTACTCACTGGCTGTGTGTCTTCAGCAAATTCCTAGTCTCTCTGAACCCTAGTTTCCCCGTCTATAAAATGGGATGATAATCATACTGCCTTAATAAGAGTTTCTGAGAATTAAAGCTCCAAGCACAGTGCCTGGCCCACAGCTGATTTAAGATTTCTGATTTAAAATTTCTGAAGAAATTTAAAGATTTCTGAAAATCCTTTCTATTCTGAGGTGGTGGGTGCCCATGAGAGCCTTGCTCTTCCTAAGAATTTAAGAAGACAAAAATCCAAGAGACTTAAGGGCACTTTTGTTTTACACTCAGAAAATGAGTTAACTGGGGCCTCGCCAAGGTGGGGAAAGGAGATGCAGATAGGCAAGCGGGCTGTGAGTTATCGCTTCAGAAATCTTAACCTTACCTCAGTAAAGGTTAGTGTCCCTTGCCCCGGTGGTCTCTTAATGTGTCCCTTCCTTATTTCTCCTCCCCAGGCCCACTTACCCTCCACAGCACAGGTTTCACTGTCAAGCCACTCCATGTCACATGGGCAGTGACTCCCTTGGCCTAGGTATCCCTGACTGTGGTCTACTGTGGCGGAGATCTCACCCACTGCATTTTAAGGCCCCGTGGACTGGGATCACACCTCATTCAAATTACATGCCCTCACCCAGTGTCCGGGCCCGATGCGCAGGCAGATATGGGACAAATCACTACACGATGTGTCATCTCCTCCCTCCTTAAAAGGAAACTCCACCCCTGAAACCACAAGCCTGTTTCTAGTGCTTTAGAATGCCCTGCAGCCCCAGGTTCTCCTCCTCCGCTAGGGCCTCTGCGCGGGCCCGCCCCTTCCCTGTGGGTCCAGCGGGTGTGACCCAGCAGGGCTCTGCTGCTGCCCCTGCTGGCGCCAGCCCTCCCTCCACATTCCCACTCTCCCTGCTGATCACAGCACCGGAGGCTGCTCGGCCCAGCACTCCCTCTAATGGCTAACGCTTTTGTGGAAGGTTCTGAGCCCGGGTTAAAAGACAAAAAGCTAGGCTGTCCCCCACAGCTTCTCTAGTTCTGGTGTTGGTTCCTCCAGTTGTGATGTTCTTGCTGTTCTTCCCTTGGATCCCGCCTTTGTTTTTGTTCCAATGCCTCCTTTTTCAAGCTCCAAGAGAAAGCCTCTCGGGGAATTTGTGACCTCGCCCAATTTCCAACATTCCAGATTCAGTCATTTCCCCCTTTCTTCTCAGACTTTAAATCACTGTTCTCTCCTGGTGTTCACCACAACTATGAGGCCAGAGAAAACGGTGAGACCGTAAAAGCTTATCAAAAACAAATTCTGCTTTTAAAAAAGCATTTTCCGAAACAGCTTCCAGGAATGAAAAGTGGGGTTAAATTTTGCATGGATTGCAAGAGTAGGCGGCTAATAACCCGTAAAATCTTACACAGAAGCAGGGAAACTCAAAACTAAGAGATGGTCCCTGCAAGCCAGCCCATCCTGCGACCCCCTCCCCCGCTCTGCGGCAGGAACTCCGACTCCGGTGGCTGGAGCTCTGCTGCAGTGGCACTACCCACGCATACTCAACTAACAGACTCAGACCACGCCAGCCATGCCACGAGGTGTGTTTTATTTTCATTAATCATACAAATAATTTTCTATAATATCCCAGGGCAAACCGGATAATTTGGCAGTCCGATTGGAGGGTCCCTTCAGAGACCCACAGGCCGGTGGCATCGGCACGGAGTGCCCGGGTTCACAGTGCAGCTTGTCGCTCGTGTCCATCTTGCAGGTGGCTCTTCCTCCACATCACGACTAGGGTCTCCAAGATGATGGAGGTGGAGAATACTCCAGGTTCTTAGGAAATTTCACTTCGCTTGCTTCTCCTGCTCAATGGCTGTGGAGGGCAGGAAGCGGGCACTGGGGGATGGGAACCTCTTGCAACCCGCCAACCGAGGCGCTTACAAACCTGGGCTGGGCGAGGCACCCACGAGGTCTGGGGATTAAGAAAGAGGCTTGGGGTTGGGGACAGGCGCCTTGTGCAACAGAAAGGGGGGCTGGGGCTGCCCGACGGGAGGAATCGGCCGGATGGGGTGCGGGGCTCGGTTTAGGCGAAGGGCGGGGTGGGGACTGGGCTGGGAGCTCGAGGACCCGGAGGCGGGGGCGGACTCACTCTCTTTGGTTGGCAGGGTGTTCTTCTCCTGCGTCTCCGTCTTCTTCAGCTTGGCCTTATCGAAGCTGGCGATTTCCCCCATGTCCGGCTTGTCTGCCATTTTCTTAAGACAAACCTAGCGGGCAAACCAAGGCGGTTGGCCCGGAGCCGGGGCCAGCGGCCCCCTCCGCGCTCCCCGCCGCCGCCCCTCGACGTGGCACTCCGGCCGGGGCGTTCCCGGCAGCCCGGAGGCCAAGGATCTGGGCGCGTCCCGCACCCCATCCACAGCCCTAGGGCGTGGCTGGCCGGCCCGGGCGTCCCGTCGGGGAAGGGCGGCTCCGACCCCACCCGGATGGGGCCTCCGCCCCAGCGCGCCGCTCACCGAAAAGTTCCGCTCCAAGCCCGCGGCTCCGGTGCTCTGACTCGCGTCGCTGCAGCAAGAGACAAAAGAGCGGCGCCCGCCCCTCGCCTTATATATGCCGCGCCCCGCCCCGCCCCTCGCCCGCCGCAGCGGGGGCGGCACCGGCGGCTGGGGGGGGCGGGGCCAGGGCGGGCGGCGAGCTTTCCCGCCGTGCCCTCCGTCTGGCTACCCGCCGGGCTGGGCGTGGCACTTCCCGCGCGCGGGGCCCCTGCGCCCAGTGCCCACAGCTCTCCGGGTCCCCGGCGTGGAGGCTGCAGGCGCGGCCAGGGTGGGCGCCAGGCCCTCAGTTTTATAGGGTGCTGCACTCCCCTCTCCGGGAGTCTGCTCCTCACCCGCAGGAGGGGCGTGGGGGGCCAGCGGGGGAGGGGTGTATGGTTGGGTGTGGGTGTGGGTGTGTAGCGTGTCGTTGTGAGTATGGGTGTTCTGGCGTGCTCGCGCGCTTTGCAGCCGTCCCCGCTCGCAGGAGACACCCCACCCCTGGGCAGTCCGCGCGTCTTTGGTTTTTAGCACACCAGAAACCCCCCACCCCCACCCCCTTTTCCTCTCCTCGGGGAGGTGAACCCCTGCGGGGTCTCACACTAAAAGAATCCGAGCCAAGGGTCCTAGAGATGAAAAGACGGGGTGGGGGTGAGGGTTGCAGATAGGTTTCCGCTGCTCCTTGCTCAGGTTGGGGGCCGGTTGTCTCCCTTCCCTGAGCTGGGCAGCTCCTGCAGGACCCTTGGCTGGTGCTCCCTTAGATGTTTGATGCAAGCATGGTTTGAAAGGCGGTGGTGAGAGCAGGCCGTCCCCAGGGCCTTGCGGTGTTCTTTCTCTCACAGGGGATGCTGTGTCCCCAGGTTCCATTTTCCTCCTTGAGTTAACCTTGAAGGTGTCCCTACAAAGGTTCTTGTTTCCCTTTTTAACCCATTATGGGAGTGGTATACTGCAACTATTCAAATCTTTCTTAGAAAAGTTGTATCTTCATCCTGTGCAACATCTTTAGTTCCACAAATGAACAACCCGGGGGTGAAGCTGGTCATTGTTTTATTTGTCCTGAAGTTTCCAAATGTCAAGGAGTATTACCAAACACTTTTGAAGTGGCATTTGATGGAAACATCCTAAGTTCTGTTCCATCCCTTCCTGATTTTAACCGCTTTTTTCCACATTCCCTCAGTGCGTTTGGAACAGAAGGAAATAAATTTGGGCTCATGAATTTGATATACCAAACTCCTTGTGTGACCTTGGGCAAGTCTTTCCTTGTGCCTCTTTATATGTAAAAGAGTTTTGGCATAAAACTTAAATGAGATAAAGAGCAGACATCAAGTGGAAGCTTAACATGGCAGCCCCATGAGAATGGCACACACACTTCATTAGTGTATCAGCCAACTATTGCCACAGTATGCTGTGTAACAAACTATCACAAAACTCAGTAGCTTAAAGCAGTAAGCAATTATTCTCACTCACTCGCCTGCAGGCAGGAGCTGCTGGGTTGAGCTAGCTGAGCTAGCTAGGCTCACTGGATCTAGGTCTGCTCCACAGCTGTCTCATGCTCTGGCCCAGGATCTAGCTGGAGCTTGTTCTTCTCAAGGTGATAGGAAAACAGCAAGAGGGCTGTTGCAAAAGAGAGTGCAGAAGTGTTGAAGTGTGTGTAAAAGCATGTCATGTCACCTCTTGTCTGTTAACATCCCATAGGCCAAACCCACCCTCAATGGAATGGAGAAGTATTATATTCCACCCATGGTGGGAGAGGGAGGTGAATGAACATTTCTTAAATAAAAATCCAACTTCACAGTCAGGCAAACAACCATAACAACCTCCAGAGGAGGTTTATTCTCCATTCACGCAGCAACATTTTATGCTGTTTCTGTTCAGGCAGCTTCCCTCCATGCAGTGACTCATGTACCTTCTCTCTCATCTCTCTGCCCTCCTCTAGGTCCTGGATTTTTACTCCATCTAGCCAGTGGATGGGAAAAGAGAAGACAGAGGACTGCACTAGAGTTTTTATGGACCAGGTTGGAAGTAGTCTCCATGAGTTCTGCCCTCATCTCTGTGGCCTGACTCAGTCACATGATCTCACCTAACTGCAAGGGAGGCTGGGAAATGTAGTCAAGCTGTGTGCCCAGGAGTAAGAGCAGGGGTGGAGGGTCTTGGAGCTGTCTCTACCATACACGATTGAAGGATCTGCCAAACTTGAGCATGAAAATATCCAGACATCCAGAGACGTCGACTCTTTGGAGCGTCTCAATGGCACTGGATTCCTCTACAGATGCAATGCCAAGTGTTCTTTAGGTATTACCTTCCTGGGTCCCACCTATGGCCTGTGAAGTTGTCCTAATTTGGACCCTTGGTGAAGTCCAATTCCAACTTCCTTTTATTTGGGAAACAAGGGAATATTGTCTTCTCGATACAGTTGTAGAGACACGTTTCAAATATATCAAGCCTGCATGATTTCCAAACTAAGGAGCTCTAAGTAGACTTGCAGACATTCTTTATTCTCACTCAGTGCACTTCTGTGGCCCATCTCTAAGGAAGCAGGGATCCTCTCAGGCATTTGTTGCTTAAGAACAACGGTCAAACCTATTAGTCTCATTCAATCCTACGGGTGATGGTTTTAAAAGTCAGCATATTCTTTGACACTTGTCCCACTAATTCCTGAGTATACACTGTCCTTCGTGACTTTCTTCTAGTGAATAAAATGTGGCAGAAATTATGCTTTTCGATTTATGAGCCACAGAGCTCTGCCTGACTCTCTCTCTGGGTGCCTCCACACTCTGAGAAAACCAAGCACCTCTAAGGAAAGGCCACTTGCAGGCATTCCAACCACAAGCCTCAGCTGAGCTCTGAGCCAGCATCAACCACTAAGCGTGCAAGCACGTGAGGTAATGCTGAGTAGAGCAGACACAGGCTGTCCCGGGCCAAATTCCAGATTCATGAGCAAAATAAATGTTGCAGTGTTTGTAAGTCACTAAGTCTTGGGAATTTTTGTTACGTAGCAACACAACTCATTTGCCCATGAGACAGAAAAATCATAACTTAGGGGTGCCAGGGTCTTAGGTCTCATTTGGGGATTTTTCCCTAAATATCTTCTATAATACTCACACACGTACTCTTCAACAGAGGTTTATCAAATGCCCATGGGGCATCTGGCAGTATTCTGGATGTGGAAGATAGAAAGATGATGAGACTCTTAGTGACAAGTCTATGTAGTAACTGAATGACTCTGAGTCAGTCAACAAGCTCATGCTTGTGCCCTGTGTTTCCTTATGTCTTGGAGCGTCATTTGTCTGACAACATATCAGCCTGCTGCTTGGAACGGATTGTGTACTGTTCACAGATGGTGTAGAGAAAGGAGGACCACTCAACTCCAATTACGTTTCCATCTTCATTGAGAAGGATGCACGGGAAATCGAAGAGCTAATAAGAGGGACCAAAGGGAGTCTTGATGACTGTCAATCTGGTGGGCGGGGGGTAGCCTTTGGAGATTTGCCATGGGACTCCAGCCCTCAGACCTGACCAATTTGACGACTTCTTTTAGGGACTTGAATGGGGATGTAGATAGAATGCTGACTATATTAGGAAGGATGCAACACTGTAAATGCCAAAGCAAAGTGGATCCAGTGGAGAAATGGACAAAATATGATGAAATGAACCTGATCGGGACAGATGCAGAGCGTTCTCTGCCTGACCATTAACCCTGCAAGTACAGGGAGACGTCACAGGATTAACTCTCAAGTGGCAGTGAGATTTCTGGCTGTATGAATAAGCAGAAAGAGTTCAGTCCAGATTTCCTTTGAATGTTCGGAAGACATTTACTTCTGCTTTGTTTACTCCTTGATGAAATGCTCATGGGAGATGTTCTTCTTAGTCTAGATATTCACATCGTGTACCTTCTCGTTTCATTAAGAAAACTGCTTGAGCATCCTCTCCTCAGAGAACGCTCCTTGACCACCCCTGACATTCTCTAAAGTTTTACCCTGTTTCATTTTTCTTCTTAGAATCTGATGAAAGAAATTTATACATATTGAGGTATGGGGAAGTCATTCTGGTTTACACATGCGTTAACTTGAATTTGTGGCCTATCAGACGTACATTGTACATCTGTTTTAATTATTGAAGAAAAGGGCGCATTGACCAGAAGTAAAGAATGCCCATGTTAAAAATAAAGATTAAATGCTTCCCTTCCTGGGGCGCCAATGCTAGTACTTCTTCAATGAAATGACTCCCTTCCCAGGTGCCAAGGCCATACTGACTCGCTGGGTGTGTTCTGATCTATTTTTTTTTTTCTGAAATCTTGAAGGAATGTATCCCTGACTTGTTTAATGTTCTTTGACAAGATATAAAACTGTGCTTAAAACTATGCTTCTCTGGAGTAGTTCCTCAGAGTTAACTGAGAGGCTGTCTTCTGGGCTATAGTCCTCAGTTTGACTCAGATAAAACTCTTTTCTATTCCTATTATAGATTGTTTATTGATTATTTCATCAACAAATCTATCTCTGCCAAACATGTTATAAATTCATTTCTTTATTGTCTATCTCCCACACTAGGAAATGGGAGACCTCATTTGTCTCATTTACCACTGCGTCACCAACGCCAAATGCAATGCCTGATATATAATAAGTGCTCAATCAATATTCTTTGAACAAATGCATAAAATTCTTACCCAAAATGGAATAAGCCACTCTGGGGGAGGTGATGAGTTCCCTATCCCTGGAGGCATTCAATGAGGAGTGGATAGCCAGGTATGTGGACTGTGATAGAGATGATTCAGACCTTGGGCTTCAGTAGGTTCACAAGTGAGCAAGACTGCTTCTCCCTAGATGACCTCCCGGGTCCTTCCTGTGCTGTTATTCCAGGTGTGAAACAGCCTCCTTTTGGTTGTCAGCTTTGCCAGCCTGAAAATAGCTGTGTGACTCTCACACCAAGGAGGTATGGGAAGGAAAGAAATCAAGATGCGACGTCTCTGTTTTCCATACCATTCAAACACCGTTTCTCTTTGTAGGTCATGGAGTTTAAGGACTCCCCAAGATAAAATGGTGAAGAAAGTAAAGTGGGCCTTTGAGGTTCAGCCTCAGTAATGATTGTTCTGCTCTGGAGATGTGTGGATGAACCCCTAAATCAAGCCTGGCAGTTGCTGAGGTTGCCCCAGTGGCTAACAGTCCCAGTACAGTCTGGGTGAGGAAGTTATTGTTTCAGTTTTCACCTCTGGTGTTAGAGTAACAGCAATGAGGGCAACTAATATTTTTGTGCAGTTGTGGTGTTCCAGGCCCTGAGAGAAGAACTTTATGTATTATCTCACTTAAACTTCACCGAAACACTGTGAAATGGCACTATTTTGATCAACTCTGCTTTACGGGGTAGGCTCTGAGGCGTCGTCAAGGTCACACAGCAGGTAAATTGTTGTGGCTGGAACTTGAATCCACGTCTGATTCCAAACCCTGAGCTCTCAACCACGGCACCACCCTCACCTGGACCTTGCAGCAGGGTTTGTAACCTGCAACTTGGATCCAGATGGTTTATTTATTTTGTTTGGCCACATTAAACTCAACAAAAAACTTAAGGCAATACTCAAACGTTGGAAGATTTCCAAGTTGAAGATCTAGCAACCCTGGGTCTATATTTTCTCATGGCAGCACCATGATTAGCAGCTGACCCCTAGAAATGGGGTATGTCAACTTCACTTTACTGGATTCTCCAACACTCCCTAATGTCTTTGCAGCATGGAGACCAGTGTCAATTGCCATGTATTATATATGTATGGGTGTTTTACTTATAATAGGTAAATATTTCTTGTTCCCAGGTCTCTATCTGTAGACATCAGCCTTCAAGATGGCCCCTAACGGTCCTGCCTCTTGTTCTCACTCATGTCCAACCCTCCTCTATTGTACAAGGGTTTGTCTGTGTGACCAATGGCATGTGGTAGAGGAGATAGTATGCCATTTCTGAGATTAAGTTATAAAAGATGAATTTCTATTTGGTGCCTGACTTTCTCTCGCTTTCTCTTGTATCTCTCCTTCTAGGGGAAGCTAGCTGCCATGTTGGGAACAGTCCTAAGGAGATGCCCGCATGGTGAGTTTCTGGTCAACAGTCAGTGAGGAGCTGAAGATTGTCAAGTAGTGAGCTTGGCAGTCGATCCTCTGGCTGCATTTGAGTCTTCAGAAGGCTGCAGCTGTGACGGACAATTCTACTGCAACCTCCTGGGAGGCCCTGAGCTAGAACCATCCAGCTCAGCCATTCCCAGAAACCGTGATGTGATAAATGCTGTTTTATGTTGCTAAGATTTGGAGTAATTTGTTTCTTGGCAATAGAAAAACGAATTCACTATCAAAAGTGGGAGAACACGTGGATCAAAAGTGCCACGTAGTTAAAAAAAAATTGAGAAAAAGCATATGTGTCTGTGGAAGTAAAGAATATTTATATCGTTATGAGACCTGCCACTGTAAGAACTATGACTGATACACGGGAAAAAGAGAGGTGATGACATCTGAATGAACCAGGCCTGTCTCACTTCTTCATACCATCCGCCTGGCCCCTTCTAGGTCTCTGAGTCTTCCAAGCTGGCTCTAAAGCAGTGGTTTTCAAACTGGTTTTGACCTTGATGACTGCCCTCCCATCTCCCAAGAAGTACATTTCACACGGTGACCCAGGACTCACATGAGCACACACAAATGAAACAAAAGTTTCACCAGAACTGATACTCTTACTGTGAGTGACGCCCTCTTTCTCTGTTCTATTCCTTTTCGTTTAAAAAATCTTTTTGTTTTGAAATCATTATAGACTCACAGAAAGTTGCAAGGACAGTACACTGAAGTCCTCTGTGTACTCGAGATAGCAACATCTTACACAACGGTAATCTTGTATCAAACCCAGCAAACTGACATTGGTGCAATTTATAGACCTTTTCCAGATTTCACCAATTATATGCACTCTTCCCTGTGTGTATGTGTGTGGGTGTGTGTAGTTCTATGCAATTTTATCACGTGTATAGATTTGTACAACCACCCCAGTCCAGATACAGACCTATTCTAACACCGTAAAGGGAATCTCTGGTGCTACTTACTCTTATAATCTCATCTACCAGCACACCACCCCCAGCTATAACCCCTGGCAACCACTGATCTGTTCTCCATCTGCAAAATTTTGTCTTTTGAGGTTAGCTTTTTCCACTCATCGTGATGACCCTGAGATCCATGCAAGTTGTTGAATGTACCAGTGGTTCGTTCATTTTTATGTCCTGAGTGGTATTGCCTGGTATGAATGTACCACTTATTAAAGGTCATTTTGACTGTTTCCTGTTTTTAGCTATTAAAAATAACGCAGCTATGAACATTTGTGTACATTTTTTGGTACGTGTGGACATAAATTTTCATTTCTCTGGGATAAATGTCCCGGGGAGTGACTGCTGGGTCATGTGGTAAGTATATGTTTAGTTTTGTAGGAGACTTCCAAACAACTTTTCAGAGTGGCTGCACCATTTTACAGTCCCACTACCAATATATAAGAGATCAAGTTTCTCAGCATCCTCACCAGTATTTGGTATTGTCACTATTTTTAATTTTAGCTGTTCTAATAGGCATGGAATTATATCTCATCAGGGTTTTAATTTACATTTCCCTCCTGACTCGTGGGGTTGAACTATCCCTTTACACTTTATCATTTCATTAAAATTACTAGTTGTGACCTGCCAATTTGATTTTATCACCCACTAATTCGTCATGGCCAGCAGTTCAAACGCTGCTGAAGTGGGATTATTCAATCAGTGGCTTAGCATCTATTATTCAGAGATCATCCCCTTAACTTCTAACTTCTCCTTTCACTTCCACAACACATGCTTCTGCAATTTTATGTGTAATCCAGTTATCCTCTGGGGTCTCATGAAGACATCCTCTTTGATGCTTTCCCATGGTTTCTCTGAATTTTCAGGAATATTCTGCTCTTACGGTTACTTCCGGTCTCTCTGAATTTTTGGTCCACGCTGATGCATCTCCAAACATGGACAGCCCTTGGCCTTGATTTCATTTTTCGAAGCAACTATGACTATAAGGCTGGTGTGTGCAGCATTCCTTTTACCAAAGTTTTGTGGGTTAAGGGGAGGGGAAAAATCTATATTTTTTATGACACATCCTTGATCCTAAAAGCCCTCTGGGTGCCTTGGGAGATCCCCCACTCTGTGCTTTTCCTAGGTAGCCCCAAATTCCCACTTTCTCACTATGTCCTCTTTTCCATTTTCTGATTCCCTCCTTCTTCTCTCCATTCTTCCCTTTGAGAAATACCAACTCCCCTCTTTCTCTCCAGCAGAACAGTGTACTTGTTCTCTGCTACCTTGGTTTTTGCTGAAAGGAGATTTCTGGGCCTTTCTCTGTACCACAAGCAACTGATGGAGATATTCCTCTGAAGCTGGTTCCCTTCCTCAGTGGACTTTCAGTGTTAGCTGTTAAGATACTACTACTTGTGTCTTTTGACAGGATAGCCTGTTTTCTGTGTTTTCCTTTCATTTAAATGTTAAAGAATTATTTTTTTCCCCGAATGAATATCATCCCCCATCCCTGCTTGTATATATCTCAGAGGAAAGCCCCGAGGTCCTGGATTTTGCCTGCCCCTGATCTGTATGTGAAATCTGCTCTCTGCACCAGTACTTGCCAATGCGCTTCAGTCCTTTATTTTCTACTCCAGTTGACTCAGTCTGTTGGGGCTGCTGTAACAGAATATTATAGACTGAGTGGCTTATAGACAGCATACATTTATCTCTCACTGTTCTGGAGGCTGGGAAGTCCAAGGTCAAGGCGCTGGCAGGTTCGATGTCTGGTCAGGACGTGCATCCTGTTTCATCGACAGCCGTCTTCTCACTGTCCTCACATAGCAGAAGGGGCAAGGCGGCTCTGCAGAGTCTCTTTTATAAGGCACTGATTCCATTCATGAGGACTCTACTCTCATGACCGAAGCACCTCCCAAAGTCCTCACCTCCTAATATCATCACCTTGGGGGTTAGGATTTCAGCATATGAGTTTCGGAGGGACACAAACATTCAGTCTATAGCACCAGTGCTCTTAGTTGATAAAATTCTTTGAAAAGTCATTCTGACACAAGATGCATCTACCTAAAAACAAAGGAGGTTGTTCCTAAGGTTGTGAAATTTCAACCTCTGTGGCATGGTATTAGCCAGTGAAGAGGTAGGGGGCATACCTGGGATTAGGAAATGAAGAATAAAAGGACTATAGAGGGCTTCCCTGGTGGCGCAGTGGTTGAGAGTCCGCCTGCCGATGCAGGGGACACGGGTTCGTGCTCCAGTCCGGGAAGATCCCACATGCTGCGGAGCGGCTAGGCCCGTGAGCCATGGCCGCTGAGCCTGTGCATCCGGAGCCTGTGCATCCGGAGCCTGTGCTCCGCAGCGGGAGAGGCCACAACAGTGAGAGGCCCGCGTACCGCAAAAAAACCCAAAAAACAAAAACAAACAAACAAAAGGACTATAGAAAAAATGAGGACATAGATTCTTTTATTTATTTTTTTTAAATCGATGTATAGTTGATTTACAGGTTGTGTTAATTGGGACATGAATTCTTACTTCTTCATTTACTCCACCAAGATTTTTCTGAGCACCTATGCTATGTCCTGTGAGTGACACAGAGATGAATAAGCTGTGGTTCTTGTCCTCGGGGATCATATAGTCTGGTGGAGGACACAGACCTGAAAAATCAACCTAAAATATCGGCTAAAGGAAATAAGGGCAACGAGAGAGGAAAGACCACAGACATCACGGAAGAGGGATGAGCCTCCCTGTTGGGCTCTGTCAGATTTCCTAGAACCCATGAAAAATACATGACTGCTGTTTTAAGCCACTAAGCTTTTGGGCTGGATTTGTTACGGAGTAACTGGGACATACCGTGAAAAATCTCTCTCCCACCTCCAAGCCCCAGATCTCCCATTTCCTTCCCTGGAAGCCATCATTATTGTCAGTTTCTTGTGGAGATAAAAGCATATATGTACACATACATATTCTTTTATTTTCACAAATGATAGTATATTGCTACACTCTCTGCACTTTACTTTTTTCCCTTACTCTGTCTTAGAGATTGTATCATGCCAGTGCAAATACTGAACATTTAATTCTGAGAGTGAAATTTACATACAACTTCTATGTGTTTATCACTGTTCTAAGCACTTTACACATATTGACTCTGAGTCCTATGAACAAAGTACTAGTAATTCTCCGTTTACAGATGAAGAAACTGAGGCACAGGGAGGTTAAATAAATCAAGGTCACACAGCTAGTAAGTGCTAGAGCCAGGATCTGAATCCTAGCCATTTGCTTCCAAGTCCACTATTTTTAATTTTTCTTATTAAAGGCTGTATAAGATTCTATTATATGGATGAATCATACAGTAATTTATACACATTGATTTACATTTATATTGTTTCAGCGGTTTGCTACTGCAGACTACTATCCCTAATGTTTACAGATCCCAGGGCAAGAGTATAAATGGAGACTCACATACCAAGTGTCTAAATATTTAAGTTATAAAGCAAACTAACATACTGTTAAATAAAATATATTTTATCCTCCTGCATCAGATTCAATTTCATGATGTAATTTTAAAAATGTGACGAGTGATGGTTTTTGTATGAGTGAAAGTGGGCAAAATCTCACAGATAATTGAATTTGATAAGTCTTATGCAGGTCTGGGTGTTCTATTGATGGTCTGGGAATGTTTAAAAGAAGAATACAATTAAGACATACTAATAAAAACATTTCTAATAAATTATTAGAAATTTATTCCACAATTTTTTTCCTGCTCTCACTTAAGCATAATTAGTGACTGTGTGGTTAACAAGATTTTTACATAACTTGTGTTCTATAGATGGTAATGACCTAAACAAAAATTAAAATGTAATTGTATTCAAAGTGTACAAAATTTAAACATATAGGCGATTTCCATTATTCAGGGTAGTTTTGTACTATAAAGTCGCCACCAATGCTGAATTAGTGAATATCAAACCCTTGCTCCAAGAAATAGAGTTAGGTTCCTGTAAGCCTATGGTCAGAACATTTTCATCAGCTGATCAACACATAAGCTATTTTTGTGTGTGTTTCTGTTGAAAGACAACTTATTTAGTATATATTGTTGATTCATTCACATTGAATGCACACAACCAACAGCATAAAATGCCTGGACAAAGCTTATGTAAAAAGTGCATTTTTCTCTGTAAGGAACATCACAGCTTTCTTACACTCAGGAACAGTAGTGCTGCACTTCAGCACTCTGGTCCGGCCATTTCAAACAGTGAAATCACCAACAAAAATGAGAAAAACGAGGTACTAAGTAGACTGGAAAAAAGGACACATTTATAGTATAAGAGCAGAAATAAGAAGGCAGAGTGTTGCCTTGTTTGGCTTCCGCTGGGAAGGTGTGTGTCGGGGGCTCAAATACTCCCGCGCTCTCTGCATGTCTTCATATGACTACAAAATTGCTGTGAGCTTGATTTGGGGGTTAAAAATAAATTTTAGCAAGTAGGTAATTCTCAACTATGGTATCCATGAATAACGAGGATCCACTTTATTTTCATCAAAAAATGTGAATGCAATTAGGTAAAAAACAGAAAAATTAAATTTCATATATATTTTAAACAGGATATTTTCTTCTAAAATAGTAACATTATCTAGTATTCTAAGGCAAAATACAAATAATTTTTAATAAATTTCAAAATTATAAATCAACATTTAAAAAATAAAAGTTAATTAAAATTTTTGTAGGTGTAATTGAATTCAATGAATAATTTTATAAAAACTAAACTATTTGTAGTTCTGGCATTCAGCATCCATCTCGTAGCCAATGGAAAGAACCTGTATTTTGCTTCATAAGTGTTATGTCCAGACCTACACATACACAAATTAAAGAATAATATGAGCCGTTTACTATTGCAAAATATTCCTTAGCTGCATATGCAACTGTTGGGAATACTGTGTTAATTTGTGAGCGATTCCTGCAGCTGCAGGAATTCCTGTGCTCATTTTTGGAGGCACAGACTGGAACAGGAAAAGAAGCAAGAAAATGGGCACTTGGTACTCCTGGGAATCATCATTAAGCAAGAATCTATGAGAGAAAAAGTTTGAGTGACAGAAGAGCTTGGGTAAATGTCTCTATCACTCCAATCATCCCCAAACACAGAAGCACATCATTTTTGGTGCTGTCAGCAGCACAGCCCACAAAGCTCCCTGACACTGAGGCGCGGTCACCCTTTGCTTCCGGGACACAGAGCAGAGGAAGCCTGTGCTCAAAGTTTGCATGGTGTTTGTGTGTGGAGGGGAGTCCACTAAAATGCCAGGTCCCCTCGCCTGGGTCTGCTGCAAGGGACCACCAAAAACAATGATGCAAATGAATTAAAGCAAACAAAACCTGGGCAAGCGTCTGTGTAGGATAAATTCTCTCTGCTTTTTGAATCAATTTTGTAGTTGTCACAATTTTCATTCATTTCTAACTTCTTTTTAATTTGCATAATTTCTAGAAAACTGCCCCCTTCTGCATACTGTATTTTTTTTATCCTCCTCCTTAAAGAATATGTGAAATTTCTATTTTCTTTTTAGTTAATTTGCTCATTTGAAAATTCATATTCTTTTTCTGTCTCTTTTATGTAATGTGTTACTCTTTGGCTTGGAGCCAAATTTCTAAGCTTCCTCCCGATGAAGCCTTATGAAAAGCCAATTACAAGCTTTACTGGGAAAGGAGTAATAATTTATAACAGGCAAGGAGAAAAAAGGTTTTTCTGTACCTCCAGAAAGGAATGTGGTAAATGTGTGCTTTCAGGCAAACCCCTCTTTTCTGATGAAGGTGTAGATATATTTATGAAGCACCTCAGACAGCATCTCAGGACTCAGGAGACCTGGGTCCAAGTGCTGGTACCATTATGTACTAGCCCTGGGCCCTTGGACGGTCACTTTATTCTCTGAGCTTCAATTTCCTCATCTAAAAAATGAAGATAGTAATTGAGCTCTCATGATCAACTATCTGAAAGAATTTTGTAGGTGAGAAGTATTATATGAAGGGGAGTGGTTCAACTACTTTGGTTCATTTTGATAATTTTCCTGCACTATGCTAATTACTTCTCTGGAGTATTTTCTGAGCTAGTCTCAGTATTGTTCTATTTTTGCATTCCATTGTTGCCCAATAACTGCTCCCAAGCTGAATATGAATTCTTCAAAAGAGGTTTCTGGACAGGTTAAAGGGACAGGGTCATTTGGGGCATAGTGGTGATTGGTGGAAAAAACTGTCAGAGTCCTGAAGTTAAAATCAGATGATATCTGGGATTGATTGGAAAATGTTTGCCAGGAAGTTAGGGGAGGTTTCTAGATACAGAAGTGGGAGGGGAGGCACCTACTTTATTACCATTTGTATTGACAAAACAAAATACCACAGACTGTGGCTTAAACAACAAAAATCAATTTTCTCACAGTTGTGTACACTAGAAGTCCAAAACCAAGGTGTGGGTAGGTTTGGCTTCCTCTGAGGCCTCTCTCCTTGGCTTGTAGATGGCTGCCTTCTCACTGTGTCCTCACATGGTCGTCCTCTGTGCATGCACATCCCCGATGTCCCTCTGTGTGTCCATATTCCTTCTTCTTATAAGGACACCAGTCAGACTGAATTTGAGCCCCACCCTAATAACCTCATTTTAATTTAATCATCTCTTTCAAAGCCTTATATCCAGATACAGTTATATTCTGAGGTACTGGGGGTTAGGACTTCAACCTATGACTTCGGGGAGGAGACACATTCAGCTGATAACACCCACCGACATTTAAATCACATGTCAGTACAGGTGCCAAGTTTGGTCCAGGACAGGAACTCTGACTCCTAGCTCTCTTGTGAACTGATGCAAACATACGACCTTTTGTCCCCAAAGCACGGGCCAATACATGTTGTAACCGGTTGAGTAAACCAGGGAACCTTTACCTGGGAATCTGAGTTTCACTTGCCATGGCTCATTCTTTCATTTGCTCCTGTATTTATTCAACAAGCATTTCCTGGTGCTGGGCAGGGACTGGGCAGCAGAACAGGTGCAGGATTTTCCAAGGCATCTTGACCTCTAACCTTGAGATGTTCATGGTCTGTAATGGGAAACAGACTCGTAAATAAATAGATATGATGATGTGTGATGGATATAACAGGACGAATCTACACCAGATTCAGTGATGACGTGGGCTGGTCCACATGGCTGTGGACACTTGAGCTGAGTCTTAAGGCATGTGTAATGCCACTAATAATAGTAGCTGATATTTATGCAATCTTTTCTATGTGGCTAGTTCGGTGCTATATGTTTTAATTGTGTTATCTCAATAATAATGATCTCAACCACAACTACTACTGGGTTGTTGAGCCCTTATGACATCCTTGGGAGGGAGTATTATTACCCTCATTTTACTAATGAGGAAACAAAGACCTAGGGAGCTTGTTATGGACTGAATGTTTGTGTCCCCTCCAAAATACGTATGTTGAATCCCTAATACCCAATACATTGGTATTAGGAAGTGGGGCCTTTGGGAGGTAATTAGGTTTAGATGAGGCCATGAGGGTGGAGCTCTCATGATGGGATTAGTGCTCTAATCTAAGAAGGGGAAGAGACATGGGAGCTCTCTCTCTCTCTCCCCACCCCCCCCCCGCCCCCGCATGTGCACGGAGGAAAGGCCATGTGTGCACCAGTGAGAAAGTGGCTGTCTGCAAGCCAGGAAGAGGGCCCTCACCAAGAGCTGAAACTGCTGACACCTTGATTCTGAATTTCTCAGCTTCCAGAACAGTGGGAGGTAAGTGTCTTTTGTTTAAGCCACCCAGTCTATCATGTTTTGTTATGGCAGCCCAAGCTAAGATAGAACCGAAGGAACTTGCCTGGGGTCTCATGGTCCTGAGTGGAAGAGCAGTGATTTGAAACTATGTTGGTATAAATCTCAACAGAATTGAGGCAGGGAGGAGCAAGGAAAGATGCAAAGAGGGATGGAGGAGGCTGTCCAGGTAAGACATCATGAGGGTCAGACTCACAGAGTGGAGGTGGGGATAAAAAACCTGGAGAATTTGAGACTTAATCACCGCAGAAAATAAGCAGTAGTGGATGTGATGTAGTGGGTGACAGAGAGAGGTCTCCAGCTGGTTTGGGTGATGTAGTGACATTAATAGAAATAACTAAAGCTATGTGCTAGGTTCTGTGCTAAATGTCCCTCCCTGTGTATTCAGAGCCTCACCCAGCTTGATTATTTTTTCATAGCATTTACCGTACCACCTGACTATGTATGTATATATTGAATATATATATATATTCAATAAATAGCCAGGACTATAACCTAGTCAAGTTGACACATCAAAAAAACCATCACAGAAGTCAGGCGGCCTGGTCTTAGAGAACACCTAGTTCCCTGTGACCTGCAGGACCGGCTGGCCCGAGTGTAAGAGGTCCAAGAGCGCCCCAGGGCCTCCGTGAGAAATATGGAAGTTCCCTGAGGGACTGGCTGATAAGTTTGCAGAGGTGAGGGTGTCACCATAGCAGGGGTGAACTGGCCCTGTGAAGAAGGCCCCAGGGAAGGCTGCCCAAGCCAGAGATGTAAGAAAAGTGGCAGTCAGATGTCAGGTAACCTGCAAAATCAGGTCAGCCAGGAAAACAGGCTCTGAGTTACACCAGCGTCAGATGCTTCAGTGACAGGTGAACTTCTGGGCCTTGGACCTCCTCGGGGAAAAGGAAAAGAGAAGGAACGATCCCAGACTGAGCATTTCTCCCCGGGGTGGTGGGGGAGAGTTGAATGAAGCCCTAGGAGACTCTGCTTTGAGCAGGAAGAGACCGAATCACATTTAATTGTCTCACCCACTCCCCGTATGCCGGAGTGGGCTCCCAAGAACTCCCAGAGAAATAAAGTAAGCTGCGTCCCCCCCACCCCCCAAATATGGGTCGCATATTGCCCAGACACGTATGATGTAAAAGTCTCTCCCATATGCTTTGTCTTTCTCCTGTCCTGATATCTGTATGTTTTCTATGAACGGGGTGTAGTAGTTATCACAGCCCCAATACGATGACTTTCTGGGTGACTGCATTAATAATGACTTTTAGAGAAAGGTAGTGTTGCATGTTGGGTTTCCAGGGAAGCAGACTCTGAGATGGTTTAATGTGCAGGATGTTTCTTAAGGAGTGCTCTAGGATGACCTCCTGTCAAAGGGGAGGAAAGAAGTGAGATTGGGCAGAGGGAAAAGTCAAGCTGTGACAGTCTCAGTCCTCTTGACACCCCAATTGGCCTCTGGAGCTAGAGTTGTCCCGAGATGGGCTGAGACGGCCATTGGAGGTGCTCAGACAATACTGAAGGACCTGACCTCTGTCTGACGACAGTGCTCTCAGCCAGCTAGGGCAGCAAGCCCTCCCTTGAAGGGGCATCTGGGCTGTGCCTCACAGTGTCCATCCCAGGGGTAAGAATGTCTTAGGGTTGGAAATTGACTGCTGCCAGCAGCCCCCCAGGAACTCTGAGTTCCACCCCCCCCAGCCCCTTCAGCTTTCATGACCCCTCTGGTCCCCCTGTGGGTCTGGTCTGCTTTCTCCTGGGTACCACCTGGATCACCCTCACCTTTTTCTTCTGACCAAGTTCTGAAGGAGCTACTCGCATTGGCTTAGGTCTGGGATTCCCAAACTCTTCTGTGGAACACTGGCTCTAGAGATGTTAGTATGACCTTCAAAAGTTGGGTGATATGTACACACGGGTTCATACTCTTCCCCCTTCTTTTGTGTATGTTTTAAAAAAATCTTAATAATAATAATATAAACAAATATATCTCCTTCTTAAAGAAAATGTGAGCTGGTAATGAGAGGAGGTACAGTGAAGCAGGTGAAAGTTTGGATTCTGAAGTTAGAGTATGTGACTTTGAATCTGACACCTACTAGATGCAGTGACTTGGGCAAGGGACTTAACCTCTCTATGCTGTGCTCTGCTTCCCTGAACAAGGGCGGGTGGTTCTTGACAGATGGGGACACTGTCCATGTCCGTGCAGTTATTTTATGGAAAAATATCGAGTATGAAGCCCAGAATGTATTTTTTTTAAGTTGTACATGTGTGTATACAAGGACCAACTGGAGAAAATAATTTTATGGATGCCTTATTTCTGGAAGACTGTAAAATATATTTTTCTCTGTAGACGTACCTCTGTCCTTGGACTAAGCGTGTCCATACAGACTTGGGAAGAAGCTCACCCTTGGGCTGGAATTCTGGGCTACAAAGAAGTTCCACAGGGTTCTTAGGAAGAAGGAAAGCAGATCTCTGAGCCCCTGGAGAGGATGGCTTATGGCCTACAGGTTAGAAGGGATTCGGGCAGAGATTTTCACTCACCAAGGCTACTAACATTGGTCTGTGAGGCCGGGCCGCCTACTGATCACCATTCATGTGGCAAAAAGAATCTGCAATTCTGGGAAACAACAGACCTGTGGCAAGGAATGAAGAAGCAAGGACGAGAAGCCCCCCCCCTCCATTGTAAGAGTAGCAGTTGCCAGATGCCAAGGCGGTGTTCAAAGGCGGAAGAGGTCTCAGGGGCCAAATGGGGGTCACGGCAGAGGACAGCAGAGAGACAGTGGCTGGGGATGCTGGTGGCACATTCCATCTCTTGGAAGGGACCAGCCACTCGGGACCACTGCTCCTAACAGACAAGTCCGAGTCGTAGGCATGATGACTATCCCCACGGTTTCCTCAGCCCTGATTTTCTCCCCTGCACTATTCCCTGCAGAATTATCTGTGATCATGAAAACTAGCAGGCAGGCCCGGTTCTGGAGAGCTCTGTAGCCGCCGGGAAGAATGAGGAGGTCGTTAGGTTTTGAAGTGGAGGCATGCTCCCAACTGGTCAAGCCACGGAGTGAGTGCTCAAGAAGCATTCGGTCAAAAAAAATCATTAAAATTAAATGAATTATAAAAGCTGTGCTTGGTATTAAAGAAATCAGCAGGACAGAAGCATAGAGAGTAAAAACGGATGTCGCTCCCCAGAAGTCACCAGTCTGGTGTGAACATAAAGATCTTCCTCATTCGTTCATTTGCTCAAACGGCCAAATAACTTTTCATTATGAGGATTGTTTGAGATTTCTTATCGTTCTAATGCTTCAATGAGTCCAGCTTGGCGATTCCCAAACTGTGGTGTGTGTGTGTGTGTGTGTGTGTATTTGCACATATGTGTCAATATTTCCTTTGGACAGATTCCTATAGCAGAATCTGTACAAAGGGTAGAACTAGGTCAAAGGGCATGCATATTTTAAATGGTGCTGAATGGCCTTGCACAAAGCCTTTACATTCCTACTGGATGTTGCATGCTTTTACTTTTGCCAATTTAAGAGGTGAAAAATGTACTTAGTTGTTTTGTTTTGCTCTGTTAAAGGAATATTTCATTTTATCTTTTAACTCATGGTAAAATATACATAACAACATTTACCATTTTAATCGTTTTTGAGTGTACAGTTCTGTGAAATTACGTACATTCTTATTGCTGTGCAACCGTGACCACCATCCTGCACCAGAAGTGATTTGCTTTTATTTAATAAATTAATGAGGTGCTTCTCATCTATCTATTGACATTTGTATTTTACTTTCTCTCTCTTTCCTCCCTCCCTCCACTTCTCCCTCCCCCCTTCTCTTTCTTTCTTCAACCTCTTTATGATCTTTGCAGATTTTCTAACCAGACTTATGTCCTTTTTTCTTTCTTGCCTTTTTAAAAATGATGTGCTTTTCTATATGATGGGTATCATTTCTTTTTAGTTTTATATACTTTGCTTGGCTTCTTCTACATTATGTTAGTTCTGATCTTCACTTCTTTGCGAGACGAGTATTATTAGTCCCATTTTGCAGATGAAGAAGCTAAAGTTTACGGAGGTTCCATGAGGTTACTTGATTTGCCAAAGGTCACACAGGCAATAAGTGGCACAGATGAGGTGGGACTCCAGGTCGGTTGGGCTTTTTCACAGTTTTGGACTAAAGGGAAACCGTCTGAGGCAATAAGACTCTGGTAAGGGTGGGCAAGACTAGGAGGGGGTCTGGAAAGGCCAGGGGGAGCTCAAGAGACTTCAGGGGGAGGCTGGGGTAAAGGAGTTTGGGGGGATCTAGAAGAAGTTGGTGTTCCTAAGCACGGAGAAAACGAGAGACAGGCTCCCCCCTTCCCCTACCGCTCTTGCTGCATGAAGGACCGTCTGAGCACTTTTGAATTGGGGTTCTTAAGGCTGCTGAGTAGAGGCCAGAGTGTGTGGTCTGGAGGCCCTTTCTGGGGGCTAATTCTGGGAAGTTTCTTCTCTCTCCCACATCGAAGTCACCACCCAGGCTGGCGGGTTTCACTTCCCTGATGTCACTTCACTTTTCTTCGTCCCCTGCCAGAGCCTGGTCTGGGTCCCCATCGCCTCTCCTAACTGGTCTTACCACTTCCACTCTTGCGACCTCCGATCTCCCCTCCCCGCTGTAGCCCGAGGGATCCTTCTAAAGTGCACATTTGATTGTGTAACTCCTCTGCTTGGGACTCTTGGGGGCTCAACAGGGCCTTGTGGACGGGGGCCAACTCTGCCCAGAGTGCAGGCCCTTCACCAGCTAGTGCTTGGCATCTCCCTGTCTCCCTATCACCTGCTTCCACTGATGGGTCCACCAGGCTGAATTCCATGAACTAGCTAGCTCTCACTCATACCTCAGGTCTTTGCCTGCACCATTCCCTCTCCCTGGAATGCTGTTCTCCTGCTAACTCCTACTCAAATTGTAGGTCTCTGTTGAGATAACATTCCACTGGGAGGCTCTCCCTGGAAGGAGGGCTTGGTTATGGGTGGCCGTGGACCTTTGTTGCACACATTCCACCATCTTGTAATTTTCTTTTTGTCGGTCTGTCTCTTGATCTTGGCTGCACATAGCATCACCAGGGCTGCTTTTAAAATACTGATGCTGGGGGAATTTCCTGGCAATCCAGTGGTTAGAACTCCGCACTTTCACTGCTGAGGGCGCGGGTTCAATCCCTGGTCAGGGAACTAAGATCCCGCAAGCTGCGCGGCACGGCCCCCAGAAAAAACAAAAACAAAAAACCCAAAAAACTGATGCTGGGGCCACAGTCCCCCAGAAGGTTGCCGGTTAACTAACCAGCGGTGGGCCTGGGCCTCAGTAGATTTGGAAGTCTCCCAGGTTGAGTCTGATGAGCATCCTGGGACGAGAGCAGTACTCCAGGGGGCCAGGCGTCCTGTCTGTTAGAGTCATCATTCTAAACCCCTCACTTGGCATTGAAATGCTCATGTATTTAGTAAGTGTGTTGAAGAAATGAATGTAGCAGTTTCTGGAAGGGATGCAGGAACCATCGGGGACAAAAATATCAATATAATGCACACCAAACATACACTGGGTAGCAAGTTAGAGCTTTTGAAAGCTTCTAAAGAACAATCAGTCACCTGTCATGTAAAAATGCACCAATCATTTAGGTCACTTAAAAAAAAGTCTGTAGTTTTGTTTAGTGAAACTGACACATTTAGACTGTTGTCACTTGTGTGTGACTGGTTCCTCTTTGGAAGCCTTCTCTCCTCCCCAGGGCCCCTTGAAGCTAAATGCTGTACTATCAGAGACCCCAAAACCCTCCTCCCTAGGATTGGTGTGTAATTTAAATTTTCCTGAAATTTTACTAAATTTTAAAATTTTCCTGAAATTTACTAAATTTTCCTGAAATTTTCATTAGTTATGGACAATAAAACATCATAAAAACCTCAGTGGCCAACATCTCTGCTTTCTTTTTCCCCCCCAATAGCCTTCTCCAGTTTCCTTTGTCTCTAGTCTCTTTGTCTTTCCTCCCCTCTCTGAAACAAAAAAAATTCTCTCCAATGTCTGGTAATTCAGCTACTTGCCTCTGCTTATATAGTCCACAGAGTAAGCCTGAGCCAGAAGCTAGCTGAGCAGTGACCATTCACAGTGTCTCCAGTGCTCTACCAGGAGGCCTCAGTTCATCCTGATTCACCATTAAGCCCCTTCTGTCAAAAATCATTCACACCTGGCACCAAAGTTGTGCCAGGTTTCCAGGAGCAAGGGACCATTCACCTCAGCACCCTGTCACCCACGCGGATGCGGGGAGGGGAGAGGCTGGAGAGGGGGAGGAGGGGGCGGAGAATGGAAATGTGCCAACAATGGGAAACCTTCTCCCTAGGTCAGGTCTGATGTAAGACCAGTAGAAGCACAAGGGATGGTTAGGGGAGGTGTTGAAGTGGCCCCAAGCAGAACTGCAGTTATCAACACCCTTCAGGCAAAGACCACCAGAGACACACCTGAAGTTGAATTAGTTGGATTTACTGCTCTTTGCAACCAGGAAGAACACATACCTTGGGGAACTGTGGGGCATCTCGGTAAGAGGGTGTTGGGAGGGCTTGTTATAGGATTTGGCTTGTGTTTTTAGGTGATCTGGGGGGAAGTTCAAGGAAGCAGGGCTTTGCTGTAGATTAAATGTTTTCAGGAAGTGGTTGTAATTCTGACTGAGCATCTATGTGGGTTTGCTACGGCCGTCATGACAAAAATACCACAGACTGGGCTGCTTAAACAACAGAAGTTAATTTTCTCAAGTTCTGGAGGCCAGAAGTCCACAGTCAAGGTGTTGGCAGATTTAGTTTCTCCTGAGCTCTCTTTCCTTGGCTCGCGGATGGTCACCTTCTTGCTGTGTCCTAACATGATCATCCCTCCAAATCCGAGGGCACTTGTGTGTCCAAATCTATTGTGTGTCCAATTTTCCTTTTCTTATAAGGACAGCAGTCAGATTAGATTAGGACCCACCCTAACAGCCTCATTTAACATAATCACTTCTTAAAGACCCTATCTTCAAATATAGTCACCTCCTGAGATACAGGGGTATGGGCTTCAACAGATGAATTTTGTGGGGACACAGTTCAGCCCATAACAGCATCTTAACACATCTTGTCTATAAGGTGGGGGGAATGATGCAGGCTAGAGCTGGGGTTGGTAAAGAAGCGGCAGTCACTCATTAGTCAGGATAGGGGATGTTTAGTCCTTTCTGTGGTTTGGATAGTGTTCATGTTTTGTCTGTGTTGTGACACGATCGTGGAGTGGTCTTGTTTTTGTCTTTATCCATCATAGTCACAGAGTGGCCTTGGCAGATGTTGATATTCTGTGAATTATTTATGTTCAGCAGGAGAACCCCACAACCTGGCTGTGGATATTGCCAACCAAGTCCTCACTGATAGAGCCAGGTCAGTTTCTGGCTGTCAGGGTATGTTTCTTCCTTCTCAAGATCTGTGTACTGACTAAGCCAATGCAGCTTTGGGATGATTGCCACCCTTTCTCACTTAGAAATTCTGGTGCCAACCTTGGGTGACCAAGGGAGTGTGGCAAAACTCTAGCCCCCTTCCAGGAATGCATGGAGTCTGAAGACCTAGAAGTGTAGGAAATCCGTCTTCAGCTGCCCACTTCGAAAACACACCCTGATGGTGGAGCACCATGCTGGAACTCCTGGGAATTCCTTGGCACCCTGCTTCACCTGGTGTATTTGTTTTCGGTTGTTGTGTAACAAATCACCTCTAACTCAGTGGCTTCACACAGCACACATTTATTATCTTGCAGTTTCTCTGGGTCAGGAGTTCAGGCATAGCTTAACCGGATCCTCTGCTTAGGGTAACAAAAGGCTGCAATCAAGGTGTTTCCCAGGACTGGGTTCTCAGCAGAGGCTCCACGGGGGAAGGATCTGTTTCTGAGCTCTTGCAGGTTGTTGGCAGAATTAGGGGAGGCAACTTCTTTTTCAAAGACAGCAATGGAGAGAGACTCTAGCAAGCTTGGCACTCCTTGCACATTCCATCCCTCTTGCCACATTCCATTGGTTAGAAGCAAGTCCCAGGTCCTGCTCACACTCAAGGACAGGGGGTTAAACAAAAGTATGAATACCAGGAGGCAGCTGTTTTGACCATTCTGGGAAGCCTGCAGTGTGGTAAGTGACTCAGGACTTGGATGGCTGCAGGCTGGCCAAGCCAGGCAGGGCAAAGGCACAGAGGTGCAGCAGAAGCCACAGCAAATCCTCTGTGTATCCTGAAAGCTTTGCTTTTGAGGAAAGATCTGATTTTGGGGAAAGAGCAAAAAGATATCCAGGGCATAATTTCCTCAGGTGACTGCTATGAAGGGACCAAGACTCACAGGTTGGTGTAAATTCAGGAAGCCATTGGTAGGGGCACAAAGGAAGAAATTAAGAGTAGGTGGACAGAAGGAGGGTTTCCAGGGTATCAACTGTACGTGAAGGAGAAACAGAAGGAGGAGGGAAAGGATTAAAAACATCCAGGTCTTTGGCAGTGGGATGTGAGAGGTATGGACCAAGAACAATACTTGGGGGAGGTGAACCTGATACAGAAACTCTGTGCATAGGCAGAGGGGAGGCTACAGGGACCTTTAGCATCTCCTTTCTGACCATGAAAGGGAAGCAAGGAAGACTTTCAGCTTAGATGTCTTTAGAAGGCAAGTGAGGACCAGGCCATGCCCACCTGCCTGTCACCAGGTCTGGGGAAGCACCCTGGAGTGTTAGGGGACAATGTATGTAGGGTAGATGTGATTCTACTGAATGTTTGGACACTGAGTGTCTTATAGAATAAATCTTCCTTAATGATGGGTCTGACTAAGGCAGGAAGCTCCACCTCAAAAATGTTAGAACCAAACAAAGTTATCCATATACTAGACATTTCAAACTCAGTGTCTGACTATATTCTGGGCCTTGAAACAAATCCCAGCAAATTTAAGCTATTTGAAATTATACAGAGTATAATTATAATGGAGCTAGATTAGAAATCAGTAACAACAAAATATCTAGGAAAAATCTATAACCTGGAAGTCAAGTAACATACTGCTAAGTTATCCATGTTCAAAGAAAAAAAAATCACCAGGGAAATTAGAAAGTACTCCCAACAGAATGATAATGAAAATAAATCTTTTCAAAATCTGTGTGATGCAGCTAAAGCAGTGCTTTGAGGGAAATTTATAGTTGTAAATATTTATATTAGAAAAGAAGAAAGTTTAAAAGTCAGTGATCTAAGGTTCCACCTTAGGAAGCTAGAAAAAGAAGAGCAAAGTAAATCCAAAGTAAGTAGAAGGAAGGAAATAATAAAGGTAAGAGTAGAAATCAAAGGAACAGAAAAGAGACAGTAAGAAGACTAACAAGTTCAGTCATGTTTTCTGACACATTATTCCTCCCCCTCTTCCCTCTAGCCACAGCTGATTGGATGAGAATTCATTTGGAGTGGGGGAAAGAGTATGAAATAATAGTTAATTACTTCCTTTTGAGTTCTTGATGCTTGCATCTCACAACCAGAGAGAACTGCTTTTTCCAGTAGGTGGCAGCGCTGGCAACTTGAAAACCCGGACAGGCTGCCTTCTGGGTCGGCTGGGGACCAATGATTGCCGCCGGGCTGAAACGAAGGAGTTATTTCAAGACAGGAGAGAGAGTCAACTCCAGAAAGCAAATCCTCACTCGAATTTAGAATAGGGAAAAGTTTGAGATCTCTCTCTCAATCCCCCTCTCCCTCTCTCCCCCTCTCCCCCTCTCCCTCCTTCTGTCTCTCCCTCCCTCCCTCCCTCCCTCTCTCTCACACACACACAAATCTGGAAAACCTGAATGAAAGCTTGAAAAACTTGCCTTTTAAAAACCTGGGGCTCTTAACTGGAAGTACTGCTGATGGGCACCAGAGGCTCAGAAAACTCCTCCTCCCACTGTGAGCAAATCGCCGCCCCCCCCCCCCGCCCCCGAGATTCTCCAAAGTTTACATCAGATTCCCAAAATGGACGGGGACTTAAAACAATTAAGATACCCTGCTTACGAACGCTCCGTTAAACACCACTCAGAAGTTAATCGGGCAGGAGTCTGGGCTGTACAGGAAGGTGGTGGAGTGCACCCAGGCCTTGGGTGGGAGGTGGGAGAGGCCGAGCACAACCAGTTGCTTTTATAACTTTTTCTTCCTGAAGGGTCACTGCTGGAAAAAACCCCTTGGGGAGTTTAGAGCGGAAAGAGAGCGACCACTTTTTGCAGACCTATTATGTGCGTCCTAAATGTCCTCATTTAATCTTTGCAGTAATCCTTCGAGTTCGCTGTTAATCCTTCCTATTACTCTCCCAAATCCCTTAAGAGGGCACTTGATGGACTGCCGGTTTTCGTGGTTCCGGGTTTTAACTGAATGCACACACTGACTAGTCTCCTCTTTTACAGACAAAACTTCCCTGCGATTGCCTTTGTTTACATGAACTTGCCTTTAAAAATAGCCTTTCATTTATTTCTTTGGTCTATTTCTTTCTATCAAGAGCCACCCTCAGAATTGGCAGCGTGAACGCAGATGTAAGGGCAGGAGCTAGTACGATTTTCGGTTGAATTTAGAAGACAGTCCTGGAGCCTCACTTTTCCCTTCTGGTTCACGGGGTGGCCGGCGGCCGGGGCAGGGTTTGGGCGGGAGAACTGGGGCCGCATATCCCGCGGCTGCCTCTGCTCAGGGCAGACGGGCGGCGGAGGGGTTGGGCGGGGTCGGGGTTCAGCCTCACTCGGCCGCTGCCTCCGGGCTTGGGGGTGAGCCCCGCCTGGAGGCGGTCGCGCTAACCGCGGAGGGAGCCGGCGAGAGGCGCGGGGAAAGGGGCGAGTGCCCCCGGCTCCTCGAGCCCGGCGCGCCATGGCGGGCGCCGGGCGAGTACGCAGCCCAGCGGCCGCGGGCTAGCCGAGCCGGGAGGCCACTGTTGGGTCCCTCCTTCCCTCTGCGCCCCAGGCCTCGGAGCCACCGAGAGGAGGATGAGTCCCTGGAGCTGGTTCCTGCTGCCGACCCTCTGCCTCCTGCCCGCGAGCGCAGCCCCTCCGCGCGGCGCGCCCGCCTCCGCCAACTGCAAGCTCAAGGCCCAAGTAAGGCGCGCAGAGGGCGCGGGCGCGGCGGCCTCCCGGCACCTCCTGGGGGTGGTTACCTTCCCAACCGCACTGAGCCCCGTGCTCTTGGACCCCGAGCCGACTCAGCGGGTCGGGCTCCCACCTTGCACGGCGGCGCCTCCTAGCTCGCGCTTCCTGCCGAGCCCCCGGGTTCCCCTTTCCGGCGGGGGTGCAGAACTCCGGCCACACGAGACCCTGTCCCCCAGCCATCGCCATTCGTCAGCCGAAGGGAGTCCCGGGCCGGGTCCCCCGGGTCTCGCCAGCCTGCTTCGCTGGCGTTTGAGGGACGAATCCGCGAAGACCCAGTGGGCCCGGGACTTGGGCACATTTACTTTTAAGTTTGTTCTGCCTGCTCGTCCCTAGCGTTTCATTTCTGCTTGTTTCTAAATGGTAATAGCCCCCAGCAGCTGCTTGATTTAACCTTCGTCTATTCAGTGCCTGAGTTAGGTGGAATGTGGGGGGAGCTGAAGCCATCCCCCTTGTTTTACTGATATGGGAAACTGAGGCTCAGAGAGGGACTTTTGTGCTCCAGGTTACAGAGCGCGTTCGTGGAGAGACCAGGTCTGACAGCCTAGCGTTCACGCACCCGGCGCCTCCTTAGATCTTCGCATCAGCGTTTTGGGGTGAGGGGAGCCGAGGTAAGAGAGCCCCAGTGACCTGCCCGTGTCCACCCAGCCCTATAGGAGCAGAAGCCGAACGGAAACCCGGCAGGTCTGGCGTCTCCGGGGCTGAACCTCTTTCGAGAAGAGCGTTTCCATTTCCTGATCAATTTTCCTACGCTCGGAATTTTCTGCAGGTCTGAAGTCCCTCTCTTCTGAGCTCCGTGGAAGTTGACTTTTGCGAGTTTACATCGGTGGGTCCAGTCTCTGTGGATCCCTGGCGCTGGGGAGGGTGATCGTAGACTGAGCGCCCTCGAACGTCGGTTGCCGGAGTTCAGGGGTCTGCCCACCTTGGTGACACCTGCGCAGCATCCGGGGCCGCTTCCACTTCCCTCCGTGATTTTATTCATCGTCTTAACCACAGCAAGGGAGAAGGTGACCTCACTGAGCCGTTCCTGGCGCACAGGGCTGCCCGGGAAGCTGCACTGTGTTCCTAGGGCGCCCTGGGCTGCGGACGCGTGGACGCGTGGAGGCCAAAGAGGGAAATCCTCACCAGGGATCGTTCCAAACTCTGCTGCGGTGTGGCAGCTGCGGGCTTGTTATACAAGGCAGAAGTCCATCCTTCATATGAAAGCAGAGTGCCTTGCACTTTTGCGAATCTATTACCAACTCGTAATAGTATTATCGAGTGAGTCTTGATAAGGTCTCTGTTTCTCCCTTCTGTTGCTGTCATCGTGGGTCTTTTGTTCTGTCAGTTCTCATACTTTTTGGTCTCATAGTAAAACACTTGTGTGGGTTAACTGAAATATTAATAAAACGCAAGAATACACAAGCACACATGTCATTGACTGTCGGAGGGTGATGTTATCTAGAGACTTGTAGCCTCTAGAAAATTCTGTTTGTACACTTGTGAGAGAATGAAAGAGGAAAATATCTTTGTATTATTATGAAAATAGTTCTGATCTTACAGACTGCTTGAAAGGGGCTTGGGGACATTCACAAGTCCCTGGACCACACTTTGAGAATCAATGTTCTATTCTGTGGGCAAACTGCCTTGTCCTGTGTGGAGGTCAGAAGGTCAGTCAGTGGCAGGGCTGTCTGCTTGACCTGCAGGCTGTAGAGGGCACCGTGGGTGGGTCCCCCAGGGGGTTGGGGTGTTGAGATTGTAGAGTGAGGCTCTGGAATCCAGCCTCCCATCCGGTGTGGCAGCTTCCTGTAGCTTTCTGGAAGGACTGTGGCTTGATAGCTGGCTTGGTTTTCAACTTTCGTTAATCATTAGAGAGGTTTTCTGAGCCAAAGTCCGCCACAGACAAGGCAGGCTTTACCCGGAGCAACACACAGGTTGAGTCTGTCCTTATCAACACTCAAACACAACTCTGGAGCGTTCTTACCATTCCTGCTAGCGTTGTTTCACATTTGCTGTTTCTTCACCCAGATATCCACATGCTTGCTCCCATATTTCCGTCTGGGCTCTGCTCAAATTCTCTCAATGAGACCCTTCCTGATTACCTATTAAAGATTATGTCACGCCCCCATTCCCCGGCCACCCTGCCCTCCTATCTGCTTTTCCGACTTTATTTTCCTGTGTAGCACTTAACCACCATCTGATAAAAATGTTTGTTTATTGCCCCCCCTCCAATCTCCATAAGCATAGGAATTTTTGTTTGCTGCTGCCTCCCCAGTGCATACAAGAGTGCCTGGCCATAGTAGATGCTAAATAAATATTTGTCAAATGAAAAGGGCACACTAAAGCCAACTTACTTTAATATCATTCCAGCTGGTCTGCTGAAGGGTCCTCTTGGAAAAGAGCAGTTATCTCAGGTCCAGGAGCTGGATGGGAAGAGCTGAGGGGGCCCGTGGCTTAGGGATTTAGCCCACATTACACAAGCTGTCATTGTGCTACTTTATTTCATTGTATGGATTACACATGTGTGTTAAAATCTCCAGTAAGGTGATTCAGTCCGCAGAACTTCGTGTGTCTCTGTCATCCATGGACATGTCTTCTTCTTTTAAAAGAAACCTGTTATGGTGTTAATTTTTTTTTTTCCTTTGAAATCATCAGAATGTTAAGATACATGACTCCCTCTAGTAGTATGTAGGGGCCACAATTACAGTGAAAGGGGGGAGGTAGAGCCATTTTGTTTTTCTTTTATGGAGACAAATAGCCCTTCCCCTGAGGGTGTCGGTGTGAGGCAGGGGCAGCTGCACCCGTAAGATCAGTGCAGCAGCCTAGGGGCTCACCTGTGGGCAAAGACAAGGTAAAGAGCTCCCTGAAAAGAAGCCCTGAAGACTCGCCTTTCAGAAGGGCCTGGTAGACAGGTGTCAGTAGCCAGAGTGGGAGACAGGGTGCCCTCCCGGGTCAGAACAGAACTCCATTGTATTGAAGAAGCTCCACAGGATAAGGATCATTTCTTTAAAACCACTTTAAAACCCCTGGCTTAAAAAAAAAAAAAAAAAAGTGGCAAAGCCCCCCACCCCCCAAGCTGTGTTATCCCTTAAAGAGAGAATGGGAAAGGATGGCCCCCTGAGGAGTGAAAGATGTCAGTGTGGGTTCATCTGGGTAGGTCAGTGAGGCCCCAAATGGGGAGCTGGACAGAGCCTCTCTAGATGTGGAGTCAGGTGGTCCTCCCGAGCGATGGTGCACCTAGCAGAGTACGAACTGAAAAAGATGTAAGTCTGAATCGCGGGGGATGTCTGCTGCATGCTAAGGCCGCCTGATACGGTGTTTAAAACCTGGGGCTCAGGAGCCAGCCTCCCTGGCTTCAAATCCTGGATCCACTGCTTAGCAGCTATGAGACCTTCTGTAGCATAATAAACCTCTCAAGGCCTCGATGTCTCCGTCTGGAAACAGCCAGTGTCTTACTTAGGTGTGTATCCTCCCTCTTCTTCTCTTCCCCATCTCTCCTATGTGGGCACCGGGCAGGCGTTCACCCCCCCCATGCCACGAAAACCGTTCTTGTCTGGGTCGCCAGCGACCTCCGTGTTGCTCTATCCAGAGGTCAGTTGCCCAAATCCTCGGCTTATTTAGTCCATCAACCACATCCAACCCACTGGCTTACTGTCTCCTCCCCGAAGCTCTTCCGTCAGTGGGCTTCCTGCTCTTCTGATTTTCCCTGCTACCTCGCTGGCCACTTCTCTTCTTCTGGCTTCTCTTCTTTCCCTTGACTTCACAAGGTTGGACCATTTCTAGACCCATTCTCTCCTGTTTGCACTTAGTCCCTTGGAGATCTCATCTAGTCCTATGGCTTTAAATAACATCGAAATGATGACCACACCCTCTTTTTCATCGGGGGCCCAGATCTCTCCCAGACTCCAGACTCATGTAACCGCCTATCCACTCGACCTCCCCACTTGGATGTCTGCTTGACATTTCAACTCAGCGGGACCAGCACCAAACTTCTGACCTTCCCTCGAATCCTGTTCCACCCTGTCTTCTCCATCTGGGTTGATGGTAACTTCATCCTTTTAATTAACTGATTCATCAGCAAATCCTGTTGGCCCTTGCTTCCAGAATACAGCCAGAATCCCATCTCTGATCACTTCTCATCAAGTCTGTCAGTACTGCTCTGTTCTCATACTTGGGTCATTTCAGTAACTTCCTAACTGACCTTCTTTCATCTGCCCTCATCTCTCAGTAGTCTGTTCATCACAGCTGCCAGAGTGATCCTGTCAACACATTAACTCAGGTCGTTTCACTTCTGTCATTAAAAACCTGCACCAGCTTCCATCCTACTCAGCATAAAAGCCTCCACCCTTCCAGGGGTTCGGGGGCCCTGTGCGGCCAGGCCTTGTTGGCCTCTCTGACCTTTGCCTCCTGTCTGCCTCTGGAGCTGTCCAGCTGCAGTCATGCTGGCCTCTTTCCTGCTCCTCCAACACATTGAGGGCCTTTCTGCCCCAGGGTCTTTGCACTTGCTGTTGCCTCCTCTTGGAGGGATTGCTCCCAGATAGTCCTGTACTTTGACCTCTTACCTCCTTCACGGCAAGGCTTAAATGACCTACTGGACATTCAGGGACTTCCCTGGTCACCCTATTTAAGACAACATCCCTCCTCCACTAGTACTTCCTGTTCCCCTTCTGCTTCTGTGTTCTCCTCAGCAGTTACCATTAACATACCGGAGGCAGAGACCCATACTTCATTCACTGCTGTATTCCTAGTGCCTCATGCCTGGAGCCATGCCTGGCGCTTGGGGGGCACAGCATTGATAGTTGGGAAAGAAATGAGTGTTGAACAAATGCAGCAGAACCATCCGTGTGCAACGCTTGGATGGTGCCTGGCACACAGCGAACAGTCAGTATCAGCCAGCTGCTTTCAGCATCATGACTGTCAGTGCATGGCTAGATGCCAGAACATGAGTACTGTTGTTTAAAAAACCTGAGCAGACACTTCCCTGGTGGCGCAGTGGTTAAGACTCCACGCTCTCAATGCAGGGGGCCCGGGTTCAATCCCTGGTCAGGGAACTAGATCCCACATGCGTGCCACAACTAAGAGTTCGTGTGCCACAACTAAGAGTTCGCATGCCACAACTAAGGAGCCATCGAGCCGAAACTAAGGAGCCTGCAAGCTGCAACTAAGACCTGGTGCAGCCAAAGAAATAAATAATAAAAAAAAAATCAACCAAGAAATGTTCTTAGAAAAATATTATATATAAAAAAAGCTGAGCAGTTTTCAGTGAAAAGATCACACAATAACCCTATTTTTAGACTCATACTGGTTGAAAAGACAACAATAAAATAAATAAGAAACTAAGAATGGATACATGTAATTGAACAGACTTTGTTCCTGAAGAGAAGTGTAGGCATTTTGAGGTAGGATGGGACATTAGGGACATTAAGTGTGTTGGGTGAAAACAAACCAAAACCAAACCAAAATGAAACACCCCCTCACCACTCCCCACCAACCCCACGCTATGGTCCTGCAGTATGGGTTTGGTTTTTCTTGGAATATATTTGTTTACTATCATGGTCTCCTAATAGATGACAATGAATCAGGTGCCCATGTATTTAATAATAATATTTCAACTATTTGCCATGTCTCCAGTTGGAAACTGTGTAGAAGCCCTTTGATAGACTGTGTGGAACTTGTGTAACCAGATGTATAGGTCAGTGGTCTCCAATCGTATCATCATCCAAGACCCCTTTGATCACCAATTCTTCCCACTAAAATGAACAAATAAAACAAACTAAACCTATGCTTGGAAGCCCAGCTCTAGCAAACCAGTTGCATTTAAAGGTAATTATTCTGTTACCCATTTAAAATAAACCAAAGACATAACTGTCAACCTCAGCTTTTGATTACTGTCTAACCAGTGTTTTTCTACCAGCTTGATCTAATTTTAACCAACAGTGAGACATTTGATTGCTTAATTAGCCTTTGGCAACCATTTTTCTGTAGACTACAGTTTCCATGTGGCTTTTTGAAGTAGTATTTAAATAACCCTGGAGACTCTCATTACTCCCTAAGAGGATGCCTGAGGACTGGCTGGAGACCCTGTACACCATTCATCTCTTAATACTAATTCAACCGTTAACAGGTTGTTTTTTTTTTTTTTTACATCTTTATTGGAGTATAATTTCTTTACAATGATGTGTTAGTTTCTGCTTTATAACAAAGTGAATCAGTTACACATATACATATGTTCCCATATCTCTTCCCTCTTGTGTCTCCCTCCCTCCCACCCTCCCTATCCCACCCCTCCAGGCGGTCCCCTCCCACCGAGCTGATCTCCCTGTGCTGTAAGGCTGCTTCCCACTAGCTATCTACCTTACGTTTGGTAGTGTATATATGTCCATGCCTCTCTCGCGCTTTGTCACAGCTCACCCTTCCCCCTCCCCATATCCTCAAGTCCGTTCTCTAGTAGGTCTGTGTCTTTATTCCTGTCTTACCCCTAGGTTCTTCATGACATTTTTTTCCTTTAATTCCATATATATGTGTTAGCATACGGTATTTGTCTTTCTCTTTCTTGACTTACTTCACTCTGTATGACAGACTCTGGGTCTATCCACCTCATTACAAATAGCTCAATTCCTTTTCATGGCTGAGTAATATTCCATTGTATATATGTGCCACATCTTCTTTATCCATTCATCCGATGATGGACACTTAGGTTGTTTCCATCTCCGGGCTATTGTAAATAGAGCTGCAATGAACATTTTGGTACATGACTCTCTTTGAATTTTGGTTTTCTCAGGCTATATGCCCAGTAGTGGGATTGCTGGGTCATATGGTAGTTCTATTTGTAGTTTTCTAAGGAACCTCCATACTGTTCTCCACAGTGGCTGTATCAATTTACATTCCCACCAACAGTGCAAGAGGATTCCCTTTTCTCCACACCCTCTGCAGCATTTATTATTTCTAGATTTTTTGATGATGGCCATTCTAACTGGTGTGAGATGATATCTCATTGTAGCTTTGATTTGCATTTCTCTAATCATTAATGATGTTGAGCGTTCTTTCATGTGTTTGTTGGCAGTCTGTATATCTTCTTTGGAGAAATGTCTATTTAGGTCTTCTGCCCATTTTTGGATGAGGTTGTTTGTTTTTTTGTTATTGAGCTGCATGAGCTGCTTATAAATTTTGTAGATTAATCCTTTGTCAGTTGCTTCATTTGCAAATATTTTCTCCCATTCTGAGGGTTGTCTTTTGGTCTTGTTTATGGTTTCCTTTGCTGTGCAAAAGCTTTGAAGTTTCATTAGGTCCCATTTGTTTATTTTTGTTTTTATTTCCATTTCTCTAGGAGGTGGGTCAAAAAGGATCAGGTTTTAAAAATTATTTAAAAAATGTGTTTTTTCTCTCATTTGTTCAGTCATTTAACTTTTACTTGTCTAACTTGTTTATTACCATTACTTATGATAGGGGTTATTATCTGACTTTCACCACCTGAGTTCCATCCCTGGCTGGGGAAGTAAGATCCCGCAAGCCATGTAGCACGGCAAAAAAAAAAAAAAACAAACCTCAGTGGGGTGGCTGAGACAGAAGCAGAATTGAACATAATTAGTGCATTCTTGAAAAGCTGGGTGTGTGAGCAGAACTATAATTTGAATACTTTAAAAAACAAGGTCACAGGCTGGAGGCTAATGAGATAAGCTCCATCTGGCGTGCATGGTGTTTTGAGAAAACTGAGGTCTCATTTCCCAACTGGAAGATTTTATTTAATATCAGGATTTCTAGTTTCTTTGGAAAAGTCCCTTCTGGGGCACCAGGCCTGTTCCCCTGTGGCCAGCACTGCTGAGGCTGCTTAGCCAATGTCCTTTGTGGAAAGTTGTGGGCTTGTTGGCCCCTGACCTCCCCCTGCTGTTATGTCACCCCAGCCCACGTGTTTCCCTGCCTCTGCTCTCCTCTGAGTGGTCCCATGGTGTTTTTGTGAAGGTGACAGGGGGACAGGTGGAGAAGAGCAGGCTGAAGAGAGTAGGGCCCCTGCTTCAGCCAGCTCCACCCTCATCGGTCTTATATTTTGAGATTCTGTGTAATATTTCATTTGAGACCAGGTTGCCGCTGCTGAAACAATGACACAGAAGTGCAAATATAGTTGACCCTCATTATTTGTAGATTTCATGTTTGTGAATTTGCCAGCTTGCTAAAATTGTGAACCCCAAGCTTGTGGTGCTTTCACTTTCACCTGCAGATGTGCCCAGAACTGCAAAAAAATTTGAGTGGCCGGATGTACAGGCTTCCAGCGGAGGTCGAATGAGTCAGTGCTCTGGCTTGTCTCTTCACCCCTCAAACTAGAAACAAGTAAACAAGTGTACTTTTTGTAGTTTACTTAGTGCCACGTTTTTTTTTGCATTTTTGTGCTTCTTGGAGGTGATTTCACTGTTTAAAATGAAGTGCTGTCTAGTGTTCCTAAGCACAGGAGGGCAGTGATGTGCCTTAGGGAGAAAATACATGAGTTAGATGAGCCTCATGCAGGCATGAGTTACGGTGTTGTTGGCTATGAGTTCAATGTTCACAAGTCAACAAAATATACTAAAGAAGGTGCTTTTCAACAGAAGCACACATAAAACATAAAACTAGGTTATGTATTGCTCTGTTGACTAAAGCGTTGTGACCAGAGGCTCGCAGGAACCTAACCCTGTGTTTCCCCTAGGAGCAGTGGTTCAGTATCCGGTAATTCAGTGTTCACAGGGACTTTATAGAACATAACTATGATACATAATGAGAGCTGACAGTAAACTGAAACCCCACCATCCAGGAAAGCATGCTACTTAAAGGGCTGCTGAAACGAAGCCTTTGACAGAGAATGAATTCCAAATATTCTTTCCTATAAAACCTGGATTTTCACATTTCTGGGTTGCTTGATGTGGGGCTCACCCCATGCATATATCTGACCTTTACACTTGAACTCCTTGAGGGCTGCCCTGTGCACTTCTTTGTACAGTAGCTCTTAATAAACAGATGTTTCATAAATGCCCGCTGTTGAGACTGAGAGACACTCGGGGCCAAAGGGCAAAGTGGCTTGGCCTCAGGATGTAACCAGTGCTCAGCCTATAAAACTGTTGGGAGACATTGTGGAACCATCCAGTTCTCTGCTGCTGAAGCAGAAGGCTTTTGTAAGAGAGAAATGCAGGACAATGCATGTCCTAAAGGGACAGGGGCAAACTGTGCAATCAGGGGCTTCTTAGGACTGTGGAGTCAACCTTGGCTGCACCTTGGAGTCACCAGGGAAGCTTTAAAAATATCACCTAGGGCTTCCCTGGTGGCACAGTGGTTGAGAGTCCGCCTGCTGATGCAGGGGACACGGGTTCGTGCCCCGGTCCGGGAAGATCCCACATGCCGCGGAGCGGCTGGGCCCGTGAGCCATGGCCGCTGAGCCTGCGCGTCCGGAGCCTGTGCTCCGCAACGGGAGAGGCCACAACAGTGAGAGGCCTGTGTACTGCAAAAAAAAAAAAAAAAAAAAAAAAAAAAAAAAAAAATATATATATATATATATATATATATATAAAACCTCTTATCTCACCTCCAGAGATCCCATTGTGATTGACCTGGGATAAGACCCAGATATCAGACTTCTAGAAGCTTTGTAGGTGATTCCAAATGTGCAGCCAGAGTTAAGAGACTCTGCCTTTGGGGTTGTTGAATTTGAGATCCGAAGAAGTAGAAACCACCAGGTGTGCCTGGGAGGTAACAGTGGGCTCCTCAGGTGTCCCTTTACCTGTACCAGGTGCGTCCTTGTGGTCCCTTGAGAATCCCCTCTTTAACTCCTGTCCAGCTGCTAGAGCAGGCATGGGGCAAACTCAAAGCTGGTGGTTGTATTGCTTTCTCATCTTTAATCAACATTTCGATGAGAAAAGGGAAGGGATGCTGAAATTCAGTCTGCTTTGAGGACTCCTGCCCCTGGTAGGTGAATCTGCCTGGACTATTTTGATCAGTTTTCTCCTGCAGGGTGACTTGTCTCTCTCATTTACCTCTCAGGTTCCTGTCCCTCCATATCATGCCTTGATGTTGTCTCTTTTCCTTTTAGCAAAATGAGTTGAATTCCTTCTTGTGGACCATAAAGCGAGACCCGCTGTCTTCCTTCTCTGGCGCGATCCGTGTCCCGCACACCCGGCTTTGGGACTTCATCCCGGACACCTCCAAGGAGGCTTTTCAGCAGAGCAGCATCGTGTACTTCGAGCTGGACCTCACGGACCCTTACACTATCTCGGCCCTCACCAGCTGTCAGACGCTGCCACGAGGTGAGAACCTCCAGGACGTGCTCCCCAGGGACATTTACGGCCACCTTAAGCGCCACCTTGAGTACGTCAAGCTCATGATGCCCTCGTGGATGACGCCTGACCAGCATGGTAAGGGTCTCTACGCAGACTACCTGCCACCTGCCCAGACGTACAGTCTGATTTGCTGAGGGAGTTCCTGCTGCTCCCTAGTCATAAATTCCAATAAAAGCAAGCGATCATATCTTTGAGACTGACCATATTTTCCATAACTGAGATGGAATGTGCTTGAAGATGGAGATCTTGATACAAATGAAATTATTTACAGAACAGAAACAGACTCACAAACGTAGAAAACAAACAGTTCCCAAAGGGGGAAGGAGGGAGGGGATAAATTGGGATCTTGGGATAAGCAGATATGCATTACTGTATATAAAATAAACAACAAGGACCTACTGTATAGCACAGGGAATTATATTCAATATCTTGTAATAATCTATAATGGAAAAGAATCTAAAGAAGAATATATAGATATGTATGTGTAACTAAATCACTTCGCTGTATGCCTAAAACTAACACAACATTGTAAATCAATTATACTTTAATTAAAAAAGATGGAGATCTTGACATTTTACCTTTCCTTGATAGGTTTGGTTTAAAATAAATACCTGGGGCTTCCCTGGTGGTGCAGTGGTTGAGAGTCCGCCTGCCGATGCAGGGGACACGGGTTCGTGCCCCGGTCCGGGAAGATCCCACAATGCCGCGGAGCGGCTGGGCCCGTGAGCCATGGCCACTGAGCCTGCGCGTCTGGAGCCTGTGCTCCGCAACGGGAGCGGCCACAACAGTGAGAGGCCCGCGTACAGCAAAACAAAAACAAAAACATAAAATAAATACCTGGAAAAAAATACCTGAAATCTCTGAAAGGGAACTGCTTCCTAAAATATGGGCAGCTTTGCTTGTGAACAAGGACATCCTTCCGAGAATTCTCTGACGTTCCAGTTGTTAGGACTCTGCGCTTTCCCTGCCAAGGGCCTGGGTTCGATCCCTGGTTGGGGAAGCCAAAAAAAAAAAAAAAAAAAAGAAAGAAAAAAGAACATCCTTCCTAGCCTAGTGAAGGAGGCATGTAAGGTCAGTGTAGGCACCCACTGTCCCCTCTGCTGGGAACCCTCCCCATGCTGTCCCTCTGGCTGATGGCTGATTCGGCTTATGTCCTCTGTGAAGGCCTCCTAAGTCCAGAGATGACCCTCTGCTGTCCTCTCAGTGTCCCCGTGGCAGCCTGCAGGAGACCTGAAGACTGCCTCTCCCCAAGGTGCAGGCTCCTCCAAAGCTGGGCTACGGTCTCTTGGTCCTTGTACCCCAGCTCCTAATGTGGTGTCTGGCACGTGGGAGGTGCTCACTAGTGGTTGTTGGCTAATGTGTCAGCCAGGTAGGACTTGTGAAAGTCTGATTTCAGTGGGCAGAGCTTGGAAAGAGCAACGGGAAACCAGTGAACTTGTGGATACCTTGGCTAAACCGGGATACAACGTGAGTGTGTGCTGATTACTTACAAAAGTGGATTACAACGTTTCTGACGGCTGTGTAGATATAGACCGACATCTTAAAATTCACATTAAATCCAATCTTTTTGCTTATACCGCATTCTTTTGCTTTTTAACATTCTTTCCCAACATTGCCATATAATATTTTTGTGTTCTTATACAGAGCGGGGCGAAGTGCTGCAGTTACTGTAAATGCCCCAGGAGCTGTGACATCTCGTCCTTCTTTCACCTAGAGCATCAACCCAGGCGCTGTAGGTGGGCACAGTCTTCAGAAATTGGAGGTATGGGCTGGGCCACTAGCTCCTCCAGCGGGGTCTTCCACAGCATGTCTTCACCTTGGCCATCCCCTTAATTTCTTATATTTTGACCAGAAATGGAAACTTGAATGAACTGTGTCCCTATGGCTGGCTGTGATGTTCAGACGCCGCAGACTCAGCTCTGTGTTTCCACCTGGGCCCAGGCCTGCTCGGAAGTCACCTTTCCTTTTCCTGCTAGTCTTTATTTGGACACATTTCTTAAGCACTCAGCATGGGCTGGGCACGCTGTTTCTCATTTTTGGGATTCAAAGACAAAGCAGTTATTGATCCTGCCTTCCCCTGGCTCTGGGTGGCCCCTCTAAAGTCTAAAGCAAACTTAAAAAAGATAGGTCTTTTTGTACCCATGCATGGATCCCACATGTGCTGCTGGGGTTCTGACCTCAGCTGGATCTGACCCTGCTTGGCTGCCTTTGGGGTCATAAGAGAAGCACTTCAAGGGATGCTGCAGCCGCATTTTGGCCCCATGTCCCTGCGAGCTCCTTTGAGACCCCGGCAGCCAGCTCTTGGTGGATCAGCTCCACGACACGCTAGACTTTAGGAATAACACCCAGCGTGTCTCTTTAGGAGGGGGAGGAGAGCTGTCTGTCCCTCCTCCAAAGAATCCACCTGCCAAGCAGGATTAGGTGAGGCAGAGTCTGCCTGGCTTGGTGGAAAGGGGGAAGGGGAAGAGGAAGTATCCGGGTGCGACTGGGGCAGCTGTTACCTGCGACACCGCAAGGAGCCAGGTGAGTCCTCTGCAGGTGGAGGTGCTCTGTGGCCTAGGGATGGAGCAGGGGGCCTGTCCTGGACCCTGGAGGTGGATGTATCATGTCACACCATGGGCATTATGGCATCTCTGTTTTCCTATCTCCCTCCTGATGCTTCTGTGACACCCTCCTTCCCCACTCTCTTCCTTGAGACCCTTCCCTTTTTTTTTTTTTTTTTGCGGTACACGGGCCTCGAGCCTGTCATGGCTCAAGGGCCCAGCCGCTACGCGGCATATGGGATCCTCCCGGACTGGGGCACGAACCCACGTCCCCTGCATCGGCAGGCGGTCCCTCAACCACTGCGCCACCAGGGAAGCCCGAGGCCCTTCCCTTTTTATTCACAGCCACTCAGAGCTTAAAGGGGAGCGAGCAGGGCTCCGGCGTCAGCTTCAGCAGGGGCCTGGAATCACGAAATGTGGAGTTACCCCATTCCTGCCTTCCCTGACTCCCCCTACATGAGAACCGGGCTCCTACCAGCCTCTGCTCTCCAGGGGAGTCTGGGTAGGTGAGTGAGGGCACTGCTGACTGACTTCTCAGGGAGAGGCCAGCTCTGGGGATGCCCTGTGCTGTCTGTGACTAGGCAGCCTTGTCCGCATTCGTTATGGTCATAGACTGGCTGCTGTGCAACAGGACTGCTGATATCTTTGACCTCCCCTCAGGTCCAGAAGTGATGTTGAGATGCTGTAGCATGAAAAAACCCTTCTGGATGGCCCCGCAAACCTAGCGCTGGGCAGAGAGAAAGTGTTTGCAGACATCTGAGACAATTTGTGACCGAACCCAAGCTCAGGGTCCTGATACCTGGCTGTGCCTCTCTGCCCCCACTCCCCCTTGTCAGCCCCTCATTTTGGGCTCCGATTCTGGCCCTCCCCTTCCCACCTCACACCTTCTCTACCTCCCCCAGCCCTCCCCCTCCCCCTTTCCCTGCTCTGCTCTGGGGTGTGACAGTTCAGAATCTAGGTGCCAGTGCCTGGAAGAGAGAAGAGACAAACAGTGGGCAATGAGAGAGAGAAGGACTATGCAGAAGAGGCGAGGAGCAGTAAAGGGTCAGTCTTGTGTGATAGCGCAAGACTGGAGTTTTCATCTCGCTTTTCTGGTCTATTCCCTAGGACATGAAGTGAGAATCGCTGTTAAATACCTTCAGTGGACATAAGGGGCTGTATTAGTTTGCTGGGGCTGGCATTACAAAGTGCCACAGACTGGGTGACTTAAGCAACGGAAATTAATTTGCTCCCAATTCTAGAGACCGCTGAAAGTCTGGGATCGAGGCGTCAGCAGGGTTGGTTTCTTCTGAGGGCCTCTCTCCTTGGCTTGTAGATGGCCGTCTTCTCCCTGTGTCTTCACGTGGGCTTCCCTCTGTGTGTGTCTGTGTCCTAATTTCTTGTTCGTTCTTTAAAATTTTTATTTTATATTGGAGCATAGTTGATTAACAATGTTGTGTTAGTTTCAGGTGTACAGCAAAGTGATTCAGTTATACATATACAGATATCTATTCTTTTTCAAATTCTTTTCCCATTTAGGTTATTACAGAATGTTGAGCAGCTTTCCCTGTGCTATACAGTAGATCCTTGTTGGTTACCTATTTTAAATACAGCAGTGTGTACATGTCAATCCCAACTCCCAATCTATCCCTCCCCCCCCACCCTTCCCCCCTGGTAACCATAAGTTTGTTCACTAAGTCTGTGAGTCTGTTCCTGTTTTGTCAATAAGTTCATTTGTATCATTTTATTTAGATTCCACATATAAGCAATATTATGGGATATTTGTCTTTCTCTGCCTGACTTCCTTCACTTAGTATGATAATCTCTAGGTCCACCCATGTTGCTGCAAATGGCATTATTTCATTCTTTTTAATGGCTGAGTAATATTCCATTGTATATATGTACCACATCTTCTTTATCCATTCATCTGTCAATGGCCATTTAGGTTGCTTCCATGTCTTGACTATTGTAAACAGTGCTGCAGTGAACATTGGGGTGCATCTAATTTCTTGTTCTTATAAGCACACCAGTCATATCGAATTAGAGCCCACCCTAGTGACCTCATTTTAACTTACCTCTTTAAAGACCCTTCTCCAAATACAGTCGCATTCTGAGGTACTGGGGGTTAGGGCTTCAGCATGAATTTTGGGGGGACACGATTCAGCCCATAATAAGGACCCAGGGTAAAGTTGCAGAGTTTGGGCGGTGGGGGGCAGATTTTGGCATCATTTCAAAGGTGTCTCATTGTAAGTATCCACCTCATGGTGAAAACCTGTGTGTGCCATGGGGAGAGGCGAGGGGGTTCCAGCAGCGCTGAGTACACTGTAGGCATTTGCAGCGTGGCGGATTCTCTTGTAGCAAAGTGGTTTTTGAGGCTGTCACTAAAGGATGTTGTCGCAGAACTTTAGGTGGCAGAAGTCATGGAATAAAATGGCAAGTTTAACTGGATGTTACTATTTATGGTATTAGAGGGCTTAGAGTGGAGCCAAAATGGAAGGAGATGTAAGAACTGCCACTGGTTAGTTTAAAATGACCGACTAGAAAAGAGTGTCATCTAGGAACTTCCCTGGCGGTTCAGTGGTTAAGACTCTGTGCTTCCAATGCAGGGGGTGTGGGTTCGATTCCTGGTAGGGGAACTAAGATCCCACATGCTGCATGGTGCGGGGTAACGGGGGGGACGGAGAAAAAAGCGTGTCATCTAGCTAGCTGGGTTTTCTCATTTTGTGTTATAATTGATTTTAAATGGTATCTTTAACCTTTTTGCAGGGGTCCTGTGTATCAAATTGACCCAGCAATCCAACTTCTACGAATTTATCCCATGAAATGATTGAGCAAATGACACAGATGTATGCTGGTTGTTATTAATTGCAGTGTGATTGATGCAATCCCAGCAGCCACTGGGAACTGGTTAAATTATGGTCTCTCCAGGTTGTTGAATCCCATATGGTTATTAAAGGTGCTTATGTAGATCATGGATCGCAGGGGCTGGGTAGGCAACAGGCATGCATGAAACTGGCCTGTGTTGGGAGTGGGGAGTGACATGAATTGTGGCATTTGTGGGGTGAATATGCCAAGTGAAGAGGACAGTGGTTGCTTGGTCCTAGTCGATTGCTGGCCACGTAGAAATGTGCACCCTGTGTGGCCAGACCTTCCCATTTTTAAAATTCATAATTTGGAAGTATATTATATAATTTATTCTTTTTTCCCGTTTTAGTGAGATATAATTGACATATACCACCATGTAAGTTTAAGGTACAGTATAATGCTAGATGGTGAAATGATTACCACGATAAGTTTAGTTAACATCCATCATCTCCTATAGATAACAAAAAAAAAGGACAAAGAAAAAAATGGTTTTTTCCCTTGTGATGAGAATTCTTAGGATTGACTCTCTTACAAACTTTCATCGATAGCACACAGAAATGTTCACTGCAGTCATCATGTTGCCTGTTAATCTCTAAGTACTTATTTATCTTATAACTGGAAGTTTGTTCTTTTTGACCACCTTCATCCAATTTCCAGACTTTTCTATTTTTTTAAAAAGAGAAGTCAGAAGTCTGGGTTTTTCTGGGAAATGCCCTGGTTTCTAAATGTTGGTAAGTACCTAAAACAAAGTGAGCCCATTGTGTAGTACTAATAAGATTTAGCTGTGAGCTGGATCGGTCATTAGGGCCCCCACTTCCTACTTCTGAGGCGGAATGTTCTCAAAGTGTGTGCTGGTCCGGCCGCATCAGCATCACCTTGGAATTGTTAGGAATGCACAATTTTGGGCCACACTCCAGACTTCCTGAATTAGAAACTGTGGGGTGGGACTTGGCAATGTTTGGTCTAACCAGTCCTTCCAGGTGATTCGAGGCACACTCAAGTTTGAGAACCATTGGTCTCTATTCTTGGTCACCATTCTGGTCCCTATCCTTGTATTGCCTCTGAGTGTTACCTCAGGTTGCCAAAGATTCCTTTTTCTCCTCAATTAAGAGCATCTGTTGCCATGTCCCCACTGGGCAGTTGTTCTTTTGCTGCCTTGTAGTGGCTTTTTATGTTTATTTAATTCTTAGATTGGTGTCTAACTTTCCATGTGTTTGTTTATTTCAGCTCCCAAACTAGCATGGAAACTCCTAGAGAGCAAGGTTCTTGATTTAACTTTTTTCTTTTTTTTTTAAATGAGTCTAGCACAGTGCCTTGCACAGGTGATATTTCCTAATTGGAAGGTACTTCCTGAAGATCGTTGTTTTCTCATCACTCTGTCCGGCCACACTGTCTTAAACAACCAAAACCGCAGCATTGACTCTGCTGATTTGTTTCTGTCTTTTCCCTGACTTCCTCCCCTGTTAATCCTCCCAGAGTAACTTCTTTCCTGCCACCAGGGCAGGGAGGCTGGTTGTACAGTAATGGCAGGGTGCCTCTCCCAGCTTCCTGGTGGGTGGCTCCAGGGCCAGCAGCAGTGCAAGTTGGACGCACCTCATGGGGGCCGTGAGGTGTGTGCTCATAGGCTGTGGGGTGCCCTAGGGAGGCCTTCCCTTCCTTTCTAGGAGTGGTTTCCAGTTCTGTGGCACAGTTTTATAGCTTCTCTCCAAACCAGCCCTGAACCTCGAGAGCACCACGTAGACTGAAGAGCCTGAAAATGAAGGTGCCTTCCAGGCCTTCTGCTGCTGGTAGTTGAAGTGACCCACTGCAGGTGGGGTGGGCTCTCGATGTGGCCTCTGCTGGAGGAGGCCCACTTTCTGCAGCCACTGTGGTGACGTGACTGCTAAAGAATGTGATCGATGGGGGAAAGGTACAACAGTATTACTTTCTAATTGCTATCCAGCTTACTTTAATAAGCATATTAGCATTTGAGCTGATTTTCAAGGAAAAGCTAGGATTTACACAGGCAGAGGAAACAGGGGGAGATATTTCAGCTGGGCCAGCAGTGTAGGCGAGCCTGGCCTAAAGCACGCTGCGCTGGCCGAATGGGGGTGGGCTGGGCTGTGCAGGGGTGAGGTGTGATGAGGCTGGAGAACGGGTGTGAGGTAGGGACATCACTGCATGCTCTGAGGGCAGGGGGGCAACACTGGTGTTTTCCAGGGGAAGTGAGAGCATAAAGAGCAGAGTTGCAGGACATTTCACCTGGTAGCTGAGTGTGGGCTGGACGGGGCCGAGACACGGGTCACTTCTGCAGGGGTGTCAGAGGTAGTTAGCCTCTTGGCTGACAGCTTCAGTTGTGTTAGCCCTGGACTCTGGGCCATCAGGAGTGAGACACGTGGGGTCTGGGGAGTGAGACAGCTTGGGGAGGGGGATAGCTGCCATTTAGAGTTGTTCTCTGTGCGGACTTGATCGTGAGCATCATCTAGGTCGTTGTGTAAAGGAAAACCTACCATGATTGCTGATACTGGAGAAAATGCAAAGTAAGAGAAAGGCCAGAGGCAGGTTGGACTCTAGAAGTGTTGGCTGGAGTAGACACACACAACGTGAGAGCTGTGAGTTTCAGTTTTATTTGGGGACTTCCTGAGGACTATAGCTTGGGAGGCAGCCTCTCTGACAGCTCTGAGGAACTGCTCCCAAGAGGAACGGGGAGCAGTCAGTATAGATGTGATTTTGACGATGGCGGTACATTGGACCAAACACACATTTTGGTAAGAAGGCTGCTGCTAGGATGCAAGAATCCAGGTTTGCAAAAATTTTCTCCTAAAAATATCTGTCTGAAGGCCTGTTCTGCCAGTTTTCCCAGAGCACAGAGTGCCTCGTTCCTGATCTCTTCCTTGAGGTCAGGCTATGTTAAAGGTCAACAATTGCAGTGGCTAATGACTCAATCCTGGTTCAGCCAGATGGCTAGTGACATTGTTTACTTGGCAGTGCCCCCTCATGATCATAAGTTTAATGTAGGTTTGGAAGGCATTTCCTGACTATTTTGTACCACAGTGCTAGGAATGCTCATTCCTAGGGCAGGCCGGGATTTTGCTGGTAGGCCATTCAATGTGCTATTACTGGACTAGGCCCTGTTAACAGTAGCGAAAAGTCTCTGGACCACCTGTCTTACTAGTCCGTGATGGTCCAGGAAAGATTCCCTCTTGTTGCTTCCTTCCATATCTACAGTTACACTATTATAATCATTGATCTCAAATAGAGCTATATATTGGGTCAATTGTTTCAAGTTGCCTAGTCATCGCTTTTATGGGAGTCTCAGTAACACATTTTGTAATGCAAGAAACAACGATCTTGTAAAATAGGTAGAATATAAGTAATATAGCTAGTAGCATTAATAGGGCCAAAAGTAAGAATTTAAGCCAAGAATTTCCATTCGGTGCAGGCTATTATATTCCCAGTTGCCTGCCCAGTCTGTTCCACACCAGCACCAGCCCAATTTCCTAGTGTTATTAGTTTGATTAGCCTTGGATGGTTTAATTGTTCCCAACATAAGGGGACTTTTCAACTTAAATGATCACAGCCTGGTGTTAGCCATATAAATCCATCCCATAACTGAAGGAGGTTCTATTCTTTGACTGAAATTTAGCTCGTTGCTCTGATTGGGCTTGAGTAACTTTTAAAGAAAATTCATATTTATGGTCACGGTCAGAACAAGTATGATTCCCATCGAGTGATGTCAATAATGGCCCGAACGGACCTACAGCCTGTCTTTCTTCTAGAATAAATTTCCTAAGGGCCATCCAATTAGAGCCTTGGAGAAGAAAAATCCACCAAGGTAACCCAAAAGTACTGGATGTAGGTACTTGAGCATAAACCCAACACTTGTATTAATTTTTAAAATCTGCCTGGGATTTGTGACAATGATAGAAAAACACTGATTTATGCAAAAGTCCAAGAAATTAAGAAAACACTGTAAATAGTCATGTGGGTCAGGTCTGGCATCTTGAGATAGCTGTCTGCTTCTGATGTTGTCTTCTTGTCCTGCTGTGGGTATAGTTTTCTCCTCTGTTTGAACATTGTTCTAAGGTGATTTTGAGGTCAGCAGTCCTCTCAATAGACCAGTCCAGTGCAGGGGCCCTTCTTAAGTGGGAAATATGAATCCAAGAGTCAATTCCCTTCAGTTTCACTTCGCATGAGCTAGTTAAGAGTACCCGATAAGGGTCCTTCCATCTAGGTTGGAGATAGTTCTTTAAATGATGCCTTTTCCTGTATGCATAATCTCCTGGTTGCAGCTCATGGGGCATCTGGTCTTCATCCAAGGCTAGAATACTGAGATAAGCTTCAGAAACAAACTTGGAATGTCCTTTTAATAATTCATTTAAACGTAACAGTCATGTAATATAACCACAAGGAACTCTCTGGGAAGTGAGTAGAGGCAGTAAATACAGACCTCAGTGAACAAAACGAGCATTTACCATTCACTGAAACATAATCTTTTTCTCTCTAAAATTACCCTAATTTTTACCACATACAGCCAAATTAAGACTAATTTGTTTGCAAAATAAGGCTGGTTAATGGATCACATAGGCTCTTTTAAACTGGCTGGGCTGGAGCTTTTCATAAGGAACCTCAGATTGAGTTTTTAAAAGGCCTCCCAAGACCAGGAAAGCCACACCTAGGGCTTGCCACAGATTCTGCCTGTGATTTGGGTGAATTCCTGTGTTCCTGAGGTCCCCAGAATATCTTGCGATTCCTGCACCTGTCAGGAGGTGACCTTTCTTATTCATCTGATAAGGCTGCTGGGAACATAAGTTGCCCAATTTCTGGAGGGATCAGGTAGAGAGAAAAGATAAATGTTTCAATTCTGCTTACAAAGGTATAATTTACCATGTGGCTGTAAGTCATAATTAGCTTGAGGGGAAAGGTTTCCTTATATCTGGAAAACACAGATTAAAAGTCAGTAATATTTCAGACAAAAACTATAAAAATTATGACGATATTCACCAGTTCACTCATTCCTATGTAACTGATCTTTTTTGCTAACAGTTTTATGAAGCCGTCAGGCTTTCCATTAGGATTCTTTAATTTCTTACTCAGTTCAGTGGTACGATCCAAAATTTATCAGAAATCTGTTCTTGTCAGAAAGTTCTTTCTATGAATCTTCTTGAAGATGAAGGATTTTTTGCAAAAGCACCAAAGTAAAACAATAACTGTCTATAAATGAGAAAATTCTTTGAAAGGCATAGTTTAAACACCTGATTACAATGCAATTGGCAATGAAACTTGGCTACTGCTGTGACATACAGCGTTTTTTCCTTTTCTCAGTCTCAGGAATTGGAGATGGTCTGATAAGATAAGAATTCCTGTGCACAGGGAAAGAAATACAAATTTTTCCTAGAGGACTTGTTCCCTTAGGGTCAGAATTCTGAACAGATGTTTTATCAAGCTAGCTTTCTCTACGTTAACTGCGTATGCAAGAAAAGAGCCCCATTTGGGCCATTTTCAGTGTGATATTTCCTTTAATACCCAATTAAATAACTAACTTGTAAGTATAAGTTTCGTTAAGTACATACACCTGGCTGGAGTGTTACCTGGAGGCTGGATTTCTGATGCCCCTTGTTTAGGAACGACTTTAGGCCTGCCCACCTAGTCACCCAGTCCAGACTGCCCAGTGTCTTTCAACTGAGCAAATCCCAGTGTCTTTCAGCTGGGCTCCCCCAGTATCTTTCAGCTGGGGGGAGGCCACCTTTTTTCCCAGTGTCTTTCAACTGGTGGGCTAGGTACCTGTTATATATCACCAAATAGAGCTCAGGATCATCAACCAATTCTCAGGAGATCCAAGAACCAGGGGAGGCTTACTTAAATTCGTTTGGACCCGCTGAGGAGGTGGATGGGCACAAAGGACCCTGCTGGTACCAAGGCTCTGGATCCTTATAGAGTTCAGGTGAAGGAGAGAAGTCTGCTCTGGGTCCCTTTGTGGTGGTTAAAGCTGTTGACTGAAATAAAAACACTTGTGAGAGATGTGTTTCAGTTTTATTTGGGGACTTACTGAGAACTATAGCCCAGGAGGCAGCCTCTCAGATAACTCTGAGGAACTGCTTCCAAGAGGTAAGTGGGGCAGTCAGTCTCTAAGTGATTTGACGAAGGGGGTACGTGCAACCAGGCACACATCTTGGTAAGAAGGTTGATGCTAGTCACAAGGAACAGGTGTCTCTGTTAATGATTTTAGCGCTTTTCTAAGTATGGGAAGATGCTAGAATCCAGGTTCATAAAACATTTCTCCTAAAAATATCTGTCTGAAGCCCTGTTGTGCCAGTTTGCCCAGAGCACAGGGTACCTCATTTCTGATCTCCACCTGGAACTCCTTTCAGGATGTGTTGAAGGTCAGTGACTGCAGTGGCAAGTGACTCAATCCTTGTAGAGCCAGATGGCGAGTGACATTCTTTATGGCAGAAGCAAATACAGTATGTAGCCATTTTGTGAGCTGCTTACCACATATGCCTAATTAGGCCCAGTAGCCGGTCCAGATGTGGTTAAGTGTGTGAAGTTAGCTTTATTGTGCTTTTCATTTCGTTCTTCATATCATTCTTCATCGCTTATTGCTCCTGGGGCTTGTCTGTCTTGTTGGTCTTGTTTATCTTGTTTTCCTTTTAACAATTTAAAGGAAAATTACCTTTCAGGGCAGTAGAAATGAAAAGAATGGAAGTTTCTAGGAAGGGACTGAGACAGTCCTGAAGCACTTAGCAGAGGTTGTAACTTTCACTGGGCCTTAGAGATGGAGAGATTGGTGTTAATTCTTATCATTACCCCAGCATGGTGTGGGATTTGGGGAAAGGAGGTGTGCTAGTCTGCTTGGGCTGCCATCACAGGCTACTATAGACTGTGTGGTTTAAACAACAGAAACTGATTTCCTCACAGTGCTGGAGGCTCACAATACAAAATCAAAGTGCTGCCTGGGTTGATTTCTGATGAGGCCTCTCTCCTCAGTTTGCAGATGGCTGCCTTCTTGCTGGGTCCTCACATGGCCTTTTCTCTGCACAGAGAGAGAGAGAGGTCACCAATCCTATTGGATCAGGGCCCCACCCAAATGACCTCATTTAACCTTTCTTTCTTTTTTTTTTAAAGACCACATATATATATATATTTTTAATTTTTATTTATTTATTTATTTATTTTTGGCTGCGTTGGGTCTTCATTGATGCGCGCGGGCTTTCTCTAGTTGCGGCGAGCGGGGGCTGCTCTTTGTTGTGGTGTGCGGGCTTCTTATTGCAGTGGCTTCTCTTGTTGTGGAGCACGGGCTCTAGGCACGTGGGCTTCAGTAGTTGTGGCACGTGGGCTCAGTAGTTGTGGCTCACGGGCTCTAGAGCGCAGGCTCAGTAGTGTGGCACACAAGCTTAGTTGCTCCGCGGCATGTGGGATCTTCCCGGACCAGGGATCGAACCTGTGTCCCCTGTGTTGGCAGGCAGATTCTTATCCACTGCGCCACCAGGGAAGCCCAACCTCATTTAACCTTAATTACCATCTCCAAATACAGTCATAGTGAGGGTTAGAGCTTCAGCCTATGAATTGGGGGTGTGGGGGGGCACAGTTCAGTCCACATCCATAACAGGAGACAGATGTGCTCAGTCAGCCATGAAGTCAGGGCAGGATATGGGCTGGGTGGAAGGGGTGGGTGGTCGGGGAACCTGACCAAGGGAGGAGAGGGCTTGGAGGGTGTGCAGGAAGGCGGTGGCAGGGATTGCAGAAGAAGAGGCCCAGTCTGCCTGGTGCGTTCTTCCAGGTTCCCTCCCTGTCCTCACCTGGTATTCCGGAATTGTCATCATTTACAAAACGACACTTCTTCAGGTCAGAACATCCCTGAAAATCAGTTTCTCTGGTCCTTATGCTCTTCAGGGGCTGTGAATCCTTTGTCTGAGAAGAACTCAGGTCCAAGTTTTGAGAAGCACCTTTCTCCCCCTGAAAAGCAGACCTCATGTTCAGAGATGTGTGTGGAAGCTTTAGTTCCCAAGTCTGGCACCATCTATTAACATGACAGAAAAGGAGCAGGACTTTCTCCGTCGTCTTGCCATGAGGGGTCGGTCTAGACTCTTCCAAGGGCATAGTCCCCTTTCAGGTAAAGAAGGAGAAGCGATTTTTTTTTTTTTTTTCAGTACACGGGCGTCTCACTGTTGTGGCCTCTCCCATTGCGGAGCACAGGCTCCGGACGCTCAGGCTCAGCGGCCATGGCTCACGGGCCCAGCCGCTCCGCGGCATGTGGGATCTTCCCGGGCCGGGGCACGAACCCGCGCCCCCTGCATCGTCAGGCGGACTCTCAACCACTGCGCCACCAGGGAAGCTCCTGGAGAAGCGATTTTTAAGAGTGGCTGGGAAAGGGGGAAATAAATGAGCTTGAGGGGGACGTCCTGACTGCCTGGATACCCAGGTGAGGTGGGAGAGGCAAGGACCGGAAATCCTCAAGGTGTCTTGAAAAATTATGCGGGCGGAATGTTCTGAGGATGAGAGAGATCTTCCCCTCTGCTCCCCAACTATACTTCAAGGGACCGAATGGCTCTCAAAAGTGAACTAAGAAAAAAAGAAGACGCAACAACCCAACGCCCCAGAAGGTGAGGGCTGCGCCTAGACAGATGCCAGGGGCTTTGTTTGAGAGCTGGGCGGCTGGGGGCGGGGTGAGGTGGGGCTGACGGGAGCCGCATAATGGGCGGTGCCTTTCATATTCAGAGCAGCCCTTTGATCGGAGGGCGATGAAAGTGCTGGAAAGTGGAGAGGCTCGAAGGGAGTGGGAGGCCTTTATCTTCGACAAAAAAGGTATCTGCTGGACCCCAGCCCCCTCGCCCGCCCCTTCAGCCCGTGGGCTCCCGCAACAATGTCCCAACTGGGACCTGGGTCTCCCCACAGCTGAAGAAGTCTCGGGAAAGAGAAAGAAGTCTGCTGCACGTGTTGGACAGAGAGCTTAATGGATTCTTTCCACAAGCCTAGAAAGAAAGGGAGAGAGAAGAGGGGATGTGGGGAGGCAAGGGGAGAGTGGAAAGGGAGACATGGCGGGGAGAGCGGGGAAGGAAGGGTGGCATTTGAACACTGAATTAAACTGTCAGGTAATAAGCTTGTTACTTCCAGTGAACACAACTTTTCAGAAGACAGTGCAGATGGGGTGAGTGTGTGTCATTGGAGGGAAGGGGAAGAGTGAATTCAGCTGACAAGACATGGTTTTGGGTGGACTGATCATGTATTTTCTAAAAGACAGTATAATAAAAGACAAACACTGAAGTGAAAGGAGAAATCTGTCTATCTAGCTGTGTTTTCGAAGGGGAAAAGTAAGTCCCTTTAAGTCTTTGCACTGTTAGAAACTTCATGCTAATTGGAGTTTTATCATAATTGCAATAATTTCCACTAGTTCTTCCTTTCTTGCTGTCTCTTAACCCCTCATACAATCTCAACCAATGCAGATTAAGAGACTTGAAACAAAACAATTGCTTTTTGGCCTGGAGACGAGTATTTTCGGCTTGTGGATGATTTTTTGAGTCTATTCTGTGGAGTAGATGTACTCTTTGGGTGTAAATCTCGTGGTTCACCCAGTGCTATACCATTGAGTCAGATGTCCACCCAGGTGTAACTGGCATGGCCTGGGGAGGGAGGGGACAGGCAGAATCACATCCTATGTAGGGCTGTCTCTTCAGGGGCTGTGGTTTGGGTAGAGGGTTGGGGGAGGAGGGAGCACAGTGATTTGGCACTTCTGGAACACCTAGCCGGAGAAAAAAGTCTGAAATAAGAGGATGGTTTTGTGGAGTTTTTTCCCCAGTGGTGGAAATTGACCCGACACAGTGATCTGGGTGAGGGCCATTAATTAACAGACATGGAAGGCTCCGTGGAGCCTCATGGCCTGTGCTGAGGGGGGAGAAACAAGGGAGGCAGAGAGGACAGAAAGTGAGACCAGGGCATCTGCTTCCCTCGCTTCCTGAGATGGAGAAACTCAAGGACTTATAAGTAGATGACCGTCTGAGGTCATCACATCCAATCTCCTGCTCTGTTGGGGGCAAGAATCCTCTCTATGCGGTCTTTCCAATTTTTTTTTACGGCTTCATTCACTTTATTTTTCTCATATAAAACTATGTGGTGACTACAGCTGGAGCCTGAGTCCTCTGCACGGAAACTCTGGTGTGGGTCTTTGCAAGATGGTCAGTGAATTCCTGATACGGAGAGTTGGTGAACACTGTCTCTTTCCAGAGATCAGGAGTGAGATAACTGTAGGTCTTGGAAATGGCATCAAAAGTGGCCTTGGCAAAGTTGCCCAGGGTGGCAGTGCAGCCCCTGGCAGAGGTGTAGCAGTTGTCAGTTGCAGCGATCATCAGTAGCATCTTGGGCACAGGGGCTGAGACGATGCCAGTACCCCTGGGGCCAGGGATAAGGCACATGAGCACAGAGCCACAGCGGCCAGTCACCTTGCAAGTTACAGTATGGGACTTGCTGATTTGTTTCCCCAGTAGCCTCGCCACACGGCCATGATGGAGAGCTTGGCCAGAATGGTGGCCCCATGGAAGGCAGTGGCTATCTGCTTAGAGCTCTTGACATCCAAACCGACATGTCCGTTGTAATCCCCAATGGTGACAAATGCCTTGAACCTGGTCTGCTGGCCAGCACGGGTCTGCTTTTGCACAGGCATAATCTTGAAAACCTCCTGCTTGAGGGATGTACCTAGGAAAAAGTCAGTGATCTCAGATTCCTTGATGGGCAGAGGGAAGAGACAGCTCTCCTCCAGGGACTTGATCTTCAGGTCCTTAACCAGGCGGCCCAGCTTGGTGACGGGGAGCCACTCCTGCTTCTCAGCCTTGCCTCCGTGTGCTCTGAGGCCCCGACCCTGGCTGTGACCCTGACCCCGGACGCCGCTGCCAAAGCTTCTGCGGAAGTCACCAGGGCTTCCCTTTCCAGGGCCCCCAGGGGCCTCTGGGCCCTCTCCCAGCACCGGCGTCATACGCCATTTGGTGTTTTTACGAAGAAGAAGGGTCATTCCAATTTTTTTTTTTAACATCTTTATTGGAGTATAATTGCTTTACAGTAGGGTGTTAGTTTCTGCTCTATAACAAAGTGAATCAGCTATACATATACATATATCTCCATATCTTCTCCCTCTTGGGTCATTCCAATTTTGATTGAACAGTCCCAGTGTCAGGGAGAGCTCTGTTACAGTTCCCCAGGGAACATCCTTGTGCACTAATGAAACAGGAGGGAGAGGGGCAGGGCACAACCTTTAAAAGAATGACATAGCCATAGGACATGATGAAAACTAGTGAGAACCAACTGGGTCCAAGATGGCGGAAGATTCGACTTCCAGTGGACCTTGAGCCTCATTATAATACATTAGCATATGCTAATGAAACCCCCACCGGTGCCATGACAGTTTTGAGGCCCAGCATAAAAGGCTGAAAAGTGGGCTGTGGCCCAATTCCTGGAAATCCCCGCCCCTTCCCCCAAATAGTTGGAATAATCCTCCCACTCATTAGCCTATGAAATTACCCAGCCCATAAAAACTAACCACCCCACATTTCGAGGCCTCTTGCTTCTTGCCTTTCAGTGACCCACACTCTGTCTGTGGAGTGTATTTCTCTCTAAATAAGTCTGATTCTTACCTATCACTTCGTCTTCAAATTCTTTCACGATGAAGAAAGAACCTTAAATTCACTGGCGACACTAACATATTTATTACACACTTGTGCTTGTATTTCTATAGGAGTGATTCCTAGAAGTGGGACATGTACTTTTTCTCTTTTCATGGCTGCTCACAAATTATGCATGTGTGGAAACACACACTGTATTGATACATACAAAAATGAGTACATGGCAATCATGGCGAGACAGGGAGCTCAAAAAGAAGGAAGGACTTTCTAATAGTTAAAAATGTCTCACGATAGAGCAGAGCACCTGACTTGGGGTAACAGGGGTTCAAAAAGTAGAGCTTGGCACACTCTGGAGACCACTGGGAACCTCTCCAAGGAGGCAGATCCCCCACTGGTGGCTTCTGTGAGTCCTTCCAAATACAATGCATTTTCTAGGTGAGGCTTGGAGAACAACAAAGGTTTTGCAGGACCCATTCAGAAGCATTCTGAGCCCGTCTCCTTGCAGAGGCTTGTACTGGGCTCTGCTTGTCCTCTGCTGTAGACACAGGCCTATCTACTGTATCCCCAGCTGGGATGCCCTGGATGCCGCTGGGACCCTCCCCTGGTGCCCTCAAGAGGTAAATGGGTTTTTCCCAACAGGTCAGAAGTCCTCCTATGAGCCCAAGGGGGACACCCTGAAGCTAGCAAGAATGGCTGGTGGCAGAGCTTTAGGCAAAGCTGCTATCTGCATGGTTGAGGACAGAAATCTTTACAGGTTTCAAGGGAAGTAGCCTGGTTTGCTCTAAGGTCTTGGAGGCTCTTGGCGTCACCTTTTTTTTTTTTTTTTTTGATGTGGAGGACCAAACTATAGTTCTGGGGTGAGGAAGTGACTGTGATGGTTTCTCTCTGGGGTCTTCACCTGGGCCTGAGTTCCCACTGAGTGTTCGTGGTTATCCTTTACTGCCCTCTGTGACCTGTTGCCATCACAGGCCCTTTTGTCCTGTCCCCCTGCCAACAGCCATGCCTCAGGGCAGGGGCCCCATCTTCCTCCCCAAATGCAGTTCCACCTCCCGGAGGACGGCTGACTGCAGCGTGGGGGAGGGATTGCTGCTGCTATTATTATCATTATTGCTATTACTATTATTGTAAATACATTCTGCTGATCTCTTTGTTGTCCCCTCCAGGCGCTCAGAGTTCTAATATTCCACCACCTCCACCTCTCATCCTCTCTTCTCTAATGCATCTTGCTTTGCCCTCAGGTCCTGTTAACAGATTGACAGTGAGTGACAAGGACCTGTGTGAAGGTGTCTGTTACCCAGCAGTTTTTCTTTAAGAGAATTGGTTGTTGCTATGTCAGCACAGTAGCTTGGCAGGATGGCAACCATATAGGAGGCATTAGAGAGGAATTCTTTTTTTTTTTTTTTTTTTTTGCGGTACGCGGGCCTCTCACTCTTCCTGTTGCTGAGCACAGGCTCCGGACACGCAGGCTCAGCGGCCACGGCTCACGGGCCCAGCCGCTCCGTGGCACGTGGGATCTTCCCGGACCGGGGCACGAACCCGTGTCCCCTGCATCGGCAGGCGGACTCTCAACCACTGCGCCACCAGGGAAGCCCTAGAGAGGAATTCTTGGAGCTTCCTGGTGCATTCCCAAAGCTGGACTGGAGAAGGCAGAATGTGGATTTCTTTTGAAATAATGTTTTAAGTGGAGGTTTCTAGTTAGTTGAGTCCGCAGAACGGCTTATGTTTGTGTGGAAAAACCGTAGAAACGGTACTGTTTCAGGAGCATGCTGGCCCCATCCGCCAACACCCTGATAGCCCACATCCTTCCTTGTGAGGATATGAGTCAGACTCTGCAAACTATGGTGAGGAGAATTGTCAGTCAGGGTCGGAGGACTCAGCCAGTAACTCACTGCAGCTCTCGGAAGACATTTCATATTTGAAAGAGTTGAATGTGGTCGGTATTCATCTCTTGAGGTTCTTAGAGCTCTGACCCTGACTGAATTCAGTCAATCGCTCCCAGCCCCGCCTGCATGTCGGAGTCACCTGGGGGGGAGGGGGGGAATGTAGGCGGTGCTTGACACTAGCAGAGCTGTCATTACAGAAGCGGCGCCTCCAAGGGGGCTGGTGCACGTGCTTGTCCTGGTTTATGTGCAGCTGTTAGGAAGCGTGGAGCAGCCCTGGATGCACCGTGTGGACTGATGCCTGGAGGAATGGAGATGAACGAGCTGCAGAGCGGTGCATGAGGCCTGATAAGATTTAGGTCCATGATGATGTGATGGATAATGAGTTATAATCTGTGTTTTGGAAAAAAACTGGCTTCGGAGGTTTCTGAGAAAACCAAACCATCTGGGTGTTTGGAAGGGGAGGCTCCTCTGAGATCTTGGAGAAAGGAACCTGAATCCTTGTAGGACTGTATGAAATCTTCAACTGTAGACTTTTGCCGGGATTTCTCCTTGGGATCTGCCTGACTCAGCCTGAGCCCAGAGCAGAGGTCCCAGGACATCGTTGGATTAGGGGCAGTGGGGTCACCTCGGGGATGCCTCCAAGGGGCTTCTGTATCCAACCTGCTTTCTCACTGGAAAGGCATAGGAAACCTTCATGTTGTCCCTTCTTGCGGTCAGAAATTTCCCTTTTCCTTTTCTATGATTCGCCTTAGTCATTGATTTAACCTTGTGGATGGGAAGTCTCAGCCTGCATTTACTTCAGAAGCAATGGAAGTTACCTCTGTTTGCCAAGACTTGGCTTTTTATTCCTTGATTGTTATACATTACATTGTAATGTATAGCTTCAGTATTTATTTATGGAAAGGTTTTTATTTGACTGCTTAAAGGCCAAAGGAGCAAAACCAAAACCAATAAAAGGTGGAGGTGATATCTCTGCTTCTTTCTATCTATCTGTCTATCTATCTACCTACCTATCTATTATCTGTCTGTCTGTGTATCTATCTGTTTTTACATGCAGAGACTATCCTTGGAAACAGATTCAAGACACTGGCAGCAGTGATTACTTTTAGAGAGGGTGATTGGGGAACAGGAATGGGAGGGAGATTCATTTCTTTGTACTGTTTGAAATTTTTACCATATGCATATTAACTGTCTTTTAAAAAAGTTATTTACTTAATTTAGTTACTCTTTGGCTGCATTGGGTCTTCGTTGCTGCACGCGGGCTTTCTCTAGTTGCGGTGAGTGGGGTCTACTCTTGGTTGCCGTGCGTGGGCTTCTCATTGCGGTGGCTTCTCTTGTTACAGAGCACAGGCTCTAGGCATGTGGGCTTCAGTAGTTGTGGCACGCGGGCTTCAGTAGTTCTGTGGCTCGTGGGCCCTAGAGCGCAGGCTCAGTAATTGTGGCGCACCGGCTCAGTTGCTCTGCGGCATGTGGGATCTCCCCGGACCGGGGCTTGAACCCGTGTCCCCTGCATTGGCAAGCGGATTCTTAACCACTGCGCCACCAGGGAAGCCCCATATTAACTATTCAAAAGAGAGTAGAGCTGAGATTGATATGCCTTATGAGTAGACTTTGTCCTCAAATTCTTTTTGTGTGTGTGTGTCCTTAAATTCTCACACTGAAATACTAATCTCCAGGACCTGTGACCGAGACCTTATTTGGAAGTAGGGTCTTTGCAGATGATCAAGTTAAGGTGAGATCATTGGGGTGGGCACTAATTCAATATGACTGTGTCCTTATAAAAAGAGGAACTTAAGACACAGAGAGACACACAAGGGAAAACGCCATGTAAATATTGGAGTTATGCTGTCCCAAGCCAAGAAAATACCAGAAGCTAGGAGAGAGGCCTAGAACAGATCCTCCTCTAACACCTTCAGAGGGGGCATGACACCACTAACACCTTGATTCTGGACTTCCAGCTTCCAGAACTGTGAGACAATATGTTTCTGTTGTTTAAATTACACAGTTTGTTAAGACAGTCCTAGCTAACCAGTGCAACATGTGAGAAAATGTTAGCAGAAACCCCAAAGAAAGGAATTGACTGGAGACAAGATGCCTCTGGGGTCAACTTAGCCAAACAGAGTTGTTTCTTAGGAATTTGCTTCTCTGTGAGTCACATCCTGGAACCCCCCATTTGTTAGACTGGCCCAGACTTTGCCAAGAACAGCAAGGAGAGTAAACTATATAAGGATGACTGACAGTTTATAATTCTTTGGAGAGGCCCCTGTAGGTTTCTGAGGAAGCTGGGTCTGGCCCTTAGTGGCTTTAGCTGGGGTGAGTTGGGGGCTGTGTATTGTTTTTGTGGAGCCCTCATGTCCTCCCTGCCCTCTGCCTCAAGACGTGGAGACTTTCTGCAGGGACCTGGGGGTGGTGACCTCCTCTACTCAGGGGCAGACACAAGTGGCCACCCTTGCTTTGCACCAGAGGTTTGCGGCAAGGAAGGCACCTCCAGCAGTGCCTCCGGGGACCTGCCCCTGGTTGGACAGAGCTCTGGTGGCCCCAGGAGTGGACATTGAGCTGAGGTCTGGGCAGCAGAGGTGATAAAGCGCTGCTGTTTGGAGGAGGCAGAGACTCACCTCCTTGGCTGTGTGGTGGTGAAGATGGTAGCTAACAAGGGCTCAGAGTCACTGGGTGTGTTAGGCTCCAAGGAAACCCTGGCAGGGCCTCACTCAGAGACTTATTCCTCAGGAAACCATGTCTGGTCTTTCTCCCAGGAGTCTAGTTTGTGTCAGTAAGAGCTTTTCTCCGTTAAACATAAACTGCACCAGAGGCTTGCCCAGGTCCCTGCAGAAAGTCTCCACGTCTTGAGCCACGGAGGGAGGAGTTGGGGTGGCTGCCTTCTAGGAATACCTGGGCCAAACTGTCCCTTTAGGGGGTTCTCTGAGCCTTCCTTTGGCTTTCACTGAATGCGTTTCATGGAACAGATAACGAGCCCTGTGTTTGGTGCTCAGGGTCTTCCGGGGAGCACTGTGGGCTGGGATCCTTGCTCTTTCCAGCCAAGAAAACCCAGCCCCTTCTGCTAAATCTGTTAGGCGGGCACTTGAGGCAGAGTGGTCAATGGCTTATCTGGTGCTGGCTTTTCATCTGCAAGATGCTTAAGGCCTCTCACAAGTAGTTAGGCTATAAATAAGCACAGGATTAAAGCCTCCAAGGTTAACAGTTAGAAAGTTGTAGCAGCTCTAGAAGAAAAGACTCGGTGAGTATAGGAGGTTGTGTTAGAGAGTTAAAAAGGGCGTTTCTGTGGTTTTTTAGGAAAAAAAGAAAGACTTAGTACCAACTCAGACACATGCACGTTTCACTGTTCACACTTCCTTAAAAGACATGTATTTGTAGTATGGCCGCCTCAGAGTTGCTGGGTGCCACACGGAAGGACCTCCTTCCTGCCAAGGCAAAGCAGCAAGGGGCTAATCTGGGAAGGGTTTAGATTTGCTTGTGGATGGGCTGTTCTAGCAAGCCTGAAATCATAGAGTGAAAGTTTAACTTTGGGCCACTGCCTCTGGGAGGGTGATGTCTTTCTGTGATACACCAGCCCCCTGTTCGTCCCCTTCTTCTTCTTCTTTTTTTTTTTTTTTGCGATACGCGGGCCTCTCACCCTTGTGGCCTCTCCCATTGCGGAGCACAGGCTCCGGACGTGCAGGCTCAGTGGCCATGGCTCACGGGCCCAGCCACTCCGCGGCATGTGGGATCTTCCCGGACCGGGGCACGAACCCGTGTCCCCTGCATCGGCAGGCAGACCCTCAACCACTGCACCACCAGGGAAGCGCCCCCTCTTCTTCTTGACATCACCTCCCGCACTTCCAGGTAAAATGAAAACCCTAGGATGGCAAGGATCTTGTCTTTCTTGTTCATTACTGTATCTTCAGGGCTTGGATCAGTAGGCACCAATAACAATTTATTGGCTGAATTAATGAATGGAAGAAGAGTGAATGAACTCCAGCAATAGTTAGCACTGTACTTGCTGTGATTCTGTTCTTTATTAGTTGACAGAAGAATGACCTTTCATGACACCTTTCAGATCCATTACACTCTCTCATTCTTGATGATGCTTGGTTGGCCAGCCACTCAATTTCCAGAATTCTAGGCTAACCCAGGATTACGACTGGCTTTTTGCTCCCTATCCTGTGCTTCCCCGCACCCCCATCCCCAGCCTCTGCTGTCCCCAGACCTTCTGTTGCTTGAGGACCACAGGCTGCCAGGGAACCTTCAGGATGAGCACCTTTAGCCAGGTTACTGTCCTGATGCTCTTCTTCCACCAGGACTGTGTGTAATTCTGAATAGGGACGCATCTGATATCCTGAAAAACTTAATGCACTAAACTCCCCGTCAACCATTTTAATGTCTCAAGGACATTACTTCTTCCTAGGCAAATGGGAAAACTACATTTCCCAGCCTCTCTGAGGATTAGGCAAGGCCATGTGACTACTTCTAGCCAATGAATTGTGGGAATTCCAGGCTGAGGCATTTAAGAACTGTAGGTTGCCTGCCATGTTCACTCCATTGCCTCCCATGGAAACCGATGGGAGAAGAGTGTCACAAGATAAACCAAACTGGATTCCCAAGGGACTAGATGGATTGAAAGAGCCGCTACCTCGCTCAGACTTTGTGTGAGCAATCTACAGACATTTGCTAAGCCATTGAAATTTCAGGTTTAATTTGTTATTGTGGCAGAGCTTAGCCTATCCTGATGTATACCAGGAGAATATGGGAGTTTAAGAGAATGGAGGCTTGGTAGGGACAAGCATTTAAGGAATAAGTCCAAATGCAGACCTCCCAAAGCTGGCTGAGGGATAAGCTCAAAGGAAACGTGAGTCTCTGGGGGTAAGATTTATGCCCCCACATTAGGCCTAATACTCCTCCCCTACCTCCAACCCCCACTTCCTTTTCTGAGAAGGTTGGTGAGTCTGGCTTGTCTGCAGATGCTCCCTGTTTGGCTTGCCTGGCGAAGTTTTGCTGGGCTTCCTTTATAAGTGTCCATCCTGCCTCAGACTTCGGTTTTTGGCAGAGCCATTTCTAAACCTTATTCGTTCAGTCAAAATTTATTGAATGAGGGCTTCCCTGGTGGCGCAGTGGTTGAGGGTCCGCCTGCCGATGCAGGGGACATGGGTTCGTGCCCCGGTCTGGGAAGATCCCACATGCCGCAGGGCGGCTGGGCCCGTGAGCCATGGCTGCTGAGCCTGCGCATCTGCAGACTCTGCTCTGCAACGGGAGAGGCCACAACAGTGAGAGGCCCGCGTACAGCAAAAAAAAAAAAAAAAAAAAAAAATTTATTGAATGTTTACAGCATGTCATGTCCTGTGTGCCAGATGGGAAGGATGCAGAGGTGAGGAGGACACGATTGCTACTCTCGGGGTGGCTACACAGGGCGATGCCATTAGCGGTGTAATAGAATAGTCACAGGAGGCTCTGGGCAAAGAGGAGATGGTCTCACCGTGCCTGGGAGTTAATGACAGAGGCTTCACGAGGAGGAGATTCTCCTGTTGCTATTTCAAAAGACACGTGTGTGTCTGCCATAAGGATGAGGGTAGGAGAAGCCTTCCAGGCAGAGGGAACAGTGGGCGTGTGCAATTGCAGCAGCGCGGTTTCCCTGGCACGCTGCTGGGGCTGCATCGGCGCGGAGGTACAGATTGTACCGGAGGCAGGGCTTCTGTATAAAATTGGCTTTGGGAGATTGTCTGCATTACCACTTAATGCTTATTGAATTTGTGTTTTAATGGAGAGTTCAATTTTTACTAAAAAAAGAAAAATGCAAAAGTAAAAAGGTTTTTAGAAAAAAGAATAGTAAAAATCTTTTGACTGGGTAGGAATCAATACCAAGGAAATAATTTGAAAATAGAAAAAACTTTCTGCTCCCAGATGCTCTTGATGGTGTTATTCATGATAGTTTTAAAAAAATGAAGACCTAACTATTTGACAATAGAAAGTTTAGCTAAGTGATGACCTATCACATGCAATGTGACGCTAAGAATTCTGTCATGTGAGGAGATGCTTACACTGTCACACAAAAAGTGCAGGATACTAATTTTTTTTTTTTTTTTTTGCTGTACCCGGGCCTCTCACTGTTGTGGCCTCTCCCGTTGCGGAGCACAGGCTCCGGATGCGCAGGCTCAGCGGACATGGCTCACGGGCTCAGCCGTTCCGCGGCATGTGGGATCCTCCCGGACCAGGGCACAAACCCGCGTACCCTGCATCGGCAGGCGAACTCTCAACCACTGAGCCACCAGGGAAGCCCACTATTTTTTTTTTTAATTGAAGTGTAGTTGATTTAGAGTGTTGTGTTAATTACTGCTGTACAGCAAGGTGACACAGTTAAGGATACTAAATATTATGTATAATACAATCAATTGTATAAAAGGTATAGAATAAACTGAAAGAAAATATACTCAATATATACCCACATGTTGTTAAAAGCAGTTATAACTCGAGTGTTGAAATTATGGGCAATTTAAAACTTCTTTTGTATAAAATTTTCTGTTTTCTAGGTATAGTGTGAGTGCTACTCTTATCTGGGTGAAGAAAAGCTTTAGTGTGCCTTTCTTTCTGATTCCTTTTCTGCTTTCCCATTTCCCTCTCTCCTCCCTCCTCTAACCCTCCCTCCCTTCTTCCCAATTTCAGACTCCTAGGTCTTTAGCATAAGCCTAATAATTTAAATTAGACCATATGACCGAAGTCAGTTACGCTACTTGGTAGCAGCGTACCTTGTGTACAGCATGGTGGTGAAGATCTCGGGCTCTGGTATTGAACTGTTTGGGTTCACACACTTTGTGGGGACACTTTGGTTTACTAAGCTATGTGACCATAAGCAAATTATTTAACTTCTTTCCCCGTCATTTTCTTGTTCTTTAAAATAGATTTAACAGTAGTTACTACTTTAGGATGTTGAGAGGATTAAATGAGAACAGAAGCGAACTCTTTAGCAGGGTACATAGTCAGCACTCAGAAAATAATGTTACTGGCTTAGTTTTGCTATGCAAACTTATTTAAACCTTAATCATCAAAAGCAAAGACAAACATCCTAGCAAGTCTTTGTAAGCGTCTTGTCAACAGGTGACCCTTGAATACATTGAGAGGGGACTGAATAAACAAAGTTCTTATTTAACATATAATGTTAAATATAACATTAATATAATGTTATATTTAATAACATTAAATGTTATTAAACATTAATGTTATATTTAATAACATTAACAATGTTAATGTTAATAATATAATTATTAATATAATATAATGTGGCCCATACAATGTTCCCCAATTTGCAGACTGGTGAATCTATTAGAATGAGTGGCTCAATCTTCTCTAAATACCAAGAACACTTTAATAAAAACATTCCAGAATCAATGGAAACTCTTAGAGGAAGGTCTCTTAGCAACAGGTAACCTGGGCTCATCCCGAATGCCTTTAGAACACTAAAAGCCATCAGCAGGTGTTTGTGAGCCGATCAGACCCTGGGATCTTCGTTTGGATGAGTTATACTGAGACAGAACGTGTGAAGCCTTAGCCTGGGGCATGGCAAACCTGAGAGGTGTTTCCATAACGCCCCCTGGCCTCCCCTCCGAAGGTTCTTCCTCCAGCTGATTGAAAGCCATTTAGCAACACCCAGTGGTGTGGATAGGTCCTCACTGTATGGCTTTAGAACCCAGGGGCTCATCTTGAGTTTCCTCACTTAGACTGAAATTTGTGGACATGCCCATGGGTATGTTTGCTTCTGTCAACTCACATCACCAGCAGAGGGCTGGGGAGGGTGGGAACACAGCATGGCCCAGAGGGTCCTGTCCCAAGATAGAAGAGGCTGGTCTACAGATCCTTGGGGAGCTGACCTCCAGGAGAGGCTGGAGGAGGTGTCTCTGACAGGAAGGGGGGGATGTGGAGAGAAGAGAGGAGAGGAGGGGATTTTACAAACAGGGAGCTGCCTTCCTCCCCATCTGGTTAAGGTGCCTTGACAGGGACAGAGTAACCCAGGGAGGAAGGGGTGTGGAAGGAGGGTGTGTGGCAGGCAGGCTCACACGTGGTGGCCTGTGGGAAGCAAGGTGACAAGACTCCCATGCTCTTCGCCACTCAGAATGAGGAGGAGAAAGAAGGGGATTGGGGCTGCATAGTGTCATTTGATGACTTGAGACCTGCAATGTGTTATCTCCAGAGAATTGAAAATTTCCTGCTGAAGACCTCATGATCAGACAGGTCCCGCCTGTCTGCATTTCAGCCAGAGGGAGACGGGGAACATTCCAGCAAAGACAGTATCCTATACACTGATTACTGGGGCAGCTGTCAAAGGTGATATGTCTGTGTCCATACTTGGGTGAATGAGAGGGAAAATGCCACAGTGCTGTCAGGAGGCTTGTAGAGGGTGGCTGGTCCCAATTCTCACCTGGAAAGGTGCCAGAATCCCCGCCTTTACCCCTCTGACCTAGCTCTCCAGTGCCAAGGGCAATTCACTGCTTCGTAAAATTCCTTGAGTCTGAATTGTCCCCAAAGATGTTCCAGTTAACCCTTCTCTTGCAATGTGTGCCTGAAATCAGCTTGGGAAACCCAGCACGCTCTCCCCTCCTCGGGGAGAAGCAGAGCACACTTTAGTGTGTCAAGACTTGGCAGAGTTTCATAAAGATAAAAATCTGTTTGATTTTGTGTAGCCTTCATTCCCCCTCCTTTTCCCACAATAACTTCCATTAACATTCCATGGACCTAATGAGTCCATTAGCTGGCAGATGCCACCCTGATGGTTGGAAAAGACCTGTGTGTACTGTGTACAGTCCTGTCCAGTCCTTGATGTAATTGGAACCTGTTGGTTCGTGTGTCTGTCTGTGTGTCCCTCCCTGCCCCACCTCCCCAGGGCCTCACAAGCCAGCTCTTTGGGACCCTCACCTCTTGATCACTCTCATGGGAGAGTTTCAGGTTGTCGGTGTCCCTCTTAAGGCACTTCCCCAGGTGTCATCTGCTGGGGGCTGACTTGGGCAGGACTGTCCTCCTTTTCTTTGGACACAGTCCAGGGACTTGCATTCCCTTTTTTATTTTATTTTTTAATTTTTTTTGCTGTACGCAGGCCTCTCACTGCTGTGGCCTCTCCCGTTGCGGAGCACAGGCCCCGGACGCACAGGCTCAGCGGCCATGGCTCACGGGCCCAGCTGCTCTGTGGCATGTGGGATCTTCCCGGATCGGGGCACGAACCCGCGTCCCCTGCATCGACAGGCCGACTCTCAACCACTGCGCCACCAGGGAAGCCCTGCATTCCCTTTTGTAGCGGCAGGGTCCATTCCTTATATAACGAACACAGGTGAGGCTATTGCCAGCCATGGACAAAAGAAATAAGACGGCAGCTAATGATTCCTGTGTCAGAGGACTTAAAAGAGACCTATATTTTCTCTCCTCAGGTCATCTTTGCTTTAAACCAGCCCCTCCTGCAGCAGGAGAGCCTGTGAGCGGGCGGCCTTCAGATCCCCTATACAACAGAGGACCTCATCAAACACTATAACTGCGGGGACCTCAGTTCCATCATCTTCAGCCATGACAGCTCCCAGGTGAGAGCCCTTATCCCCTGCTCAGCTCAGGGTGCATTTAAGTGCAAGAATAAGGATGTCACCTGCTGACACTGGGACATCCTGTGTACAGAGGATCGAGGTCACGAAGGGCTCTAAAAATACAATTGGGCATATGTAGGTGTTGAGTGGGATGCTGCAGCTAACAAAAGCATTCTTTAGGAAACTTAAGAACTGAGAGGGGGACTTCCCTGGTGGCTCAGTGGTTAAGAATCCTCCTGCCAATGGAGGGGACACAGGTTTGAGCCCTGGTCCAGGAAGATCCCACATGCTGTGGAGCAACTAAGCCCGTGCGCCACAACTACTGAGCCCACATGCCACACTACTGAAGCCCTCGCGCCTAGAGCCCATGTTCCACAACAAGAGAAGCCACCGCAATGAGAAGCCCGTGCACCGCAATGAAGAGTAGCCCCTGCTTGCTGCAACTAGAGAAAGCCCGCGTGCAGCAATGAAGACCCAATGCAGCCATAAATAAATAAATAAATTCATTTAAAAAAACAAAAAAAGAACTGAGAGGGGCATTGATGAGAGCTAATTCCCAGACGAAGTCAAAGGATGAAGCTTCAAGGGACTTGGCGGCAGGCCCCATGGCTTAGGCAGCAGGCAGCATGAACCAGCCTTCAGAGAGGAGAAGGGTCTGAGTCTGAAAGCCTCCTTGCTGGCTTAGGTAACTTTTGAGAAATGATGGAGCAGAGCTTTGGCTGTAGCTTCTGGTGACTTCCAGAAACATGTGAGCACGATGCAATGGGAAGTGTTCCTGGTATTCTTACGGAGGGGCACATAAGAAGCTGGGGAGGCTGCCAGCATTTCCGGTCATGGATTCCATCCTGCAGTACTGTAGTGAGTGTGGCCGAACTGGTGCAGTCAGTGTAGACACAGGCCAGGCCTTACCTGGGGGCCACCTAGGGGAAGAAAGTGGCCGGCCAGGGCTCAGAGGATGGCAGCCTCCCTACAGGAGGGAGGTAGGATGGATATCTGTTATGCTTCGATCAACAAGCTTCCCGTGGGACAAACCCTGGCTTCCTTCCCTTCCCCACTAAGATCACGTGGAAGTGGCGAGTCCAGCTGAGCTTCTGACGTGGGGGAGTGTTTTGTCTTGCCCACCTTCAGGACACTGGAAAAGAGAGAGGCGGGAGCTGGTGGGTGTGAGTGATGCTGTCCAGGTCTGTTAGATCCAGGGACCCTGTCATAGGAAATGGGAGTGAGTATAAGAGGTGAAAAAGGAATGTCCCAGAGAGAGGGACTCACCCTGCAAATATCAAAAGATAAAAGGAACTTTCCAGAAAGTCTACAGAGGGAGGAAGTAAAACCAAGGCAGAGCAAGCAAGAGGAAGTAGAAAAGAAGAAATACACTAAAAAAGGCATAGCAGAGTTTGCTGGTGATCATTCTTACGTACACCCTGGGTGGGGGAAGTGGGGAGAAGGGTCAAGGTCACTTGGGAAATTAAAATTTGAGGCGGCAGATAACAGTTAATCTTTTAACTTTGGGTTGGGAGGTGCTTGGGAGTTAGTTATACGGGCAGATGGCACGGCTGACAGAGCTGTTTGGGGACAGCTGTCTTACGCGTTCCTCTCCTGTGGCTCCTCCATGCCTGTCCTGTTCACGGGGCCCCTGCGGGTGCTGTGGGGTATGGGGAATGTGCCTGCCGTTGTGGAATGAGGGCCAGGCGCGTGGCCGAGTGGTGCAGGTTGTAGGGCATGTCTGGCATTTAGAAGGTGGAGCAGGACGGCAGGGGGAGGTCACCTTGCACATTTGGGGCTGCCTGCGTGGAGAGGCTGCTGGTGGAAAGGCACTGCTGTGTGGAAGAGAAGAGATTTTGGGAAACGGAGGGAAGGATCTTACATAAATGACATGATTAAAAAAAAGACGACAAAGGAGAAGATGAAGGCTCTTGACTTGAAAATGAAAGAATATCATTTCAAGGAAATAACAGGAGAGCTGTTATCCAGAAAATGGAAATTGATGTCTATATTACAGCGTGTGAGGATTTTCAAAAGGTCTTTCTAAGGGTACTGGAAGTAGGAGAAGGAGTAGGGTATATATCCTACTCTGTATTTGACTAGGATAATTTTTTTTTTTCTTTTTTTTGCGGTACGCGGGCCTCTCACTGTTGTGGCCTCTCCCGTTGCGGAGCACAGGCTCCGGACGCGCAGGCTCAGCGGCCATGGCTCACGGGCCCAGCCGCTCCGCCGCATGTGGGATCCTCCCAGACCGGGGCACGAACCCATTGTTTGCTGCATCCGCAGGCGGACTCCCAACCACTGCGCCACCAGGGAAGCCCTGACTAGGGTAATTTTTAACCTTGTTAAATTCCAGGGAGCAGGAGAGGGGGCGGTGGGGCGAGGCCGAGGTTTGGGGCTGGGGAGAGAACCAATGCAACGTGTCAGCCTCGCCTACAGCTACTGTGTTGCAAAAACCACTCCTGATTGTCACAGTTTTGGTGTATTAGCACCCTGTTGTTAGCCAAAATACTGAAACTGGCTAAGATGTGCGCTAGAATCAGGTGAAATATTCACCAGTAGGGCAAAGAACGGTGGAGAGAGCGAGAGGGAGAAATGGGAATTGGAGAAATAATGAAAATGTAAAGATAAGGAATTTATAAAACAGTTGACTGTCTATAGAAGTTCGATGTATTTGGTAATTGAATCATAATGGTTGATTCTAAAGTATGTAATTGTGTAAAATTATTTTTATGAAAAAATCTTGTGTGAATCAAACAAGTTAAAACTACGGATGTGCTGTGGAAGCATCCCAAGTGTCCACTGACAGATGAATGGATGAAGAAGATGTGGTGTACACACACACACACACACACACACACACACACACACACAATGGAATATTACTTGGCCATAAAAAAGAATGAAATAATGCCATTTCCAGCAACATGGCTGGACCTAGAGGTTATCATACTAAGTGAAGTAAGCCAGACAGAGAAGGATGAATATATGATATCATTTATATGTGAAATCTAAAAAAATAATACCAATGAACTTATTTACAAAACAGAAACAGACTCAGAGACATAGAAAACAAATTTATGCTTACCAAAGGGAAAAGAGGGAAGGGAGGGATAAATTAGGAGTTTGGGATTAACAGATACAAACTACTAAACATAATACAGAGAAACAACAATGATTTACTGTATAGCACAAGGAACTGTATTCAAGATCTTGTAATAACCTATATTGGAAAAAACTATATGTATAACTGAATCACTTTGCTGTATACCTGAAACTAACACAATGTTGTAAATCAACTATACTTCAATTAAAAAAAACACACAACTGTGACGTGCTATGCACAGAAATGGTTTCCTTATAGAAACACGTGGCAACAAACAGAATCTTTTTTTTTTTTTTTTGGCTGCCCGTGTGGCTTTCGGGATCTTAGTTCCCCAACCAGGGATCGAACCTGTGCCCCCTGCAGTGGAAGCCAGGAGTCCTAACCACTGGACCGCCAGGGAATTCCCTAAACAGAATCATTTAGATGGAACAGAAATACCATTTGACATAGCCTAAGAGTTCTTTCAGGGCACTTCATTTAATATTTTCTCACTTGGGTTACAGAGAATGATATTACTGTCTGGAAAAATAGCCAGCAGGAGGCTCCCAGAATCGTGTGTCAATTTTTACCTTTTTCTTGACAGCGTCTTGACCCTCTGGCCTGGGTGATTTGATGCTCAAATTAAGCAGCTTTGTTCATAACTCTGTTGCCCTTAATTGTTTTCTCTTTATTTTGGCGGAGGTTCCCGATTTTATTAATGCCACGCTACCACCTGCGGAGCGCATCGCTGCTCAGGAGATCGACAGCTACTTCCGCCGGGAGCTTATCTACAAGCGGAACAAGAGAATGGGGAAGCGGGTGAAGGCCCTTTTGGAGGAGTTCCCTGACAAAGGCTTTTTCTTTGCCTTTGGAGCCGGTGAGTTGCAGGCTACCTCTGATTAGACCCAGGGCTCTGCTGCTTCTCCCGAGGAGGGGGTGTTGAGGTGGGGCCCTGCTACGCGGTGAGAGGAGTGACACCTTCTTAGACTTTTTGATGATGTCAGAGTATCCGTCGTGGTTGAAACTTTGGTGCCTGTGACACTAGCTCTCCCTCCACGTGGGGCTCCTGATACACTCCGCAACCAGGAAGGCATTCCTCCCTCTTCTGAACTCAGCACTTAATCCCAACTTCTTACTGGCACCTTTCTGTTTTTTAACTTCCCTTAAAATTCATCTGTTTTCTCTCTCCTCCCTGACTGTAGCGTCCTAAGTCTAGGGCTGGGGGCTGATACCTCAGCTATTATTAACCATGAGTAGTATACATGGAAATACACTGGGAAAATTATTTCCTTTTGTGGGATTTTTGAAATAAATTCTCTTATCTTCTTGAGTGATTTTAACATATCTTTGCAGCCTCCAGAATTAAGGACAGAAATGCTGGAGGCTGGGTAGTGTGCAGAAGTGTGTATTTGCTGGTCTAGGTTTCTTTTCAATTCTTCCACTAGCTTCATAAACTTGAACAAGTCACCCCGCTTAGTTTTTTTTTCCTTACCAGTAAAATGCGGGGATTGGAGAGAAGCACTTCCGGAATAGCAGAATGAGTGATCCAGTGTGATCTCCTGATCTCACGATCCTTAGCTTACTTACATCTGCAAAACACCTACCCCCCTTTTTTGCCATGTGCGATAACATTCACAGGTTCTAAGGATTGGGATCTGGATATATTTTGGGGAAACGTTATTTAGCTTACCACAACATCTGAAAATTAATGTAATATCCCATATTAATGGAATAAAAGACAAGAATCACACGATCATCTCAATGGATGCAGAAAAGCATTTGACAAAATGGAACTCTTTCATGATAAAAACACTCATCAGACTAGGAATGGAAGGGTACTTTAACAACCTGTTAAAAAAGTTGCTATGAAAAACCCATAGTTGACATCATCTTTTTTATGGCCAAGTAATATTCCATTGTGTGTGTGTGTGTGTGTGTGTGTGTGTGTGTGTGTGTGTGTGTGTGTGTGTATATATATAGCATATCTTCTTTATCCATTCATCAAGTTGACATCTTTTCATAGTTGACATCATGAAAGACTGAATGCTTTCCCCCTAAGATGAGGAACAAGACACGGATGTCTGCTCTCACCACTTCTCTTCGACATTGTGCTGAAGGTTCTAGCCAGGGTAATTAGACAAGGAAAAGAAATAAAGGGCATTCACATTGGAAAGGAGGAAGTAAACCATCTCTTTTTTCATCATCTTGTGGATAGAAAATCCTAAGTAATCCACAAAAAACGCCTATTAGAACTAATAACCGAGTTCAGGATACAAGGTCAATATACAAAAACCAGTTGTATTTCTATACCCTAGCAATGAATAATGTGGAAATGCAACTAAGAAGCCAGTTCCACTATATTCAGTATCTTGTAATAACCTATAATGGAAAAGAATCAGAAAAGAATATATACGTACATATATTTACACATACATACACATTTATATATACATGTATAAAACTGAATCACTTTGCTGTACACCTGAAACTAACACAACATTGTGAATCAGCTATACTTCAAGAAAAGAAATAAGTTAAAACAAAAGAAACCAGTTCCATTTACAACAGCATAAAAAACACTAAGGACTCAATTTAGTGAAGAGCAGATGCAAAATAAAAACTAAAAACATCATGGAAAGGAATTAAAGAAGACCTAAGTAAATAGAAAGACATTTCATGTTTGTGGATTGGAAGACATAATAAATAGTGTTAAGATGACAACGTTCCCCAGACTGAGCTACACATTCAGCGCAAGCCCTATCAAAATCTCAGCTCCCGAAAATGCTTTAAAATAAGTGGTGAGGGTTGCACCACTTTGTGAATGTTCCCCAAATCACTGAATCGTACACTTGAAAAGAATGAATGTTATGTTATGTGAATAATATTCAATAAAGCTGTTGTAGAAAAGAGTAAGGGGTCAGGTTGCTGTACCTTGTTTGTTGAAAAATTCTATCATGAAACAAATCGCAGTGTCGGCCTTGGTAGCCCTGGGTGGGTCTGGGAGTGGCTTCCTCCTCCGTGAGTCCCGTGTTCCGTAGTTGGATTGTGGACTGTGCTGTGTGGCGCTGTGCCCATGTCCGGCCTGTGTCAATGAATGGCTTTCAGCTGTCAGCCCTCACCCTGCAGGCACCCCGACAGGGGTCAGGCCCCAGAGGGGCGAGGAGAGGCTTTGAGAGGACGTCAGCCTGCCAGGTGGGTTGGACCTGGGCAGTTTGGAGGGCCAGCCCTCCAGATGGAGACTCTGCTGGACAGATGGCACAGGTGACACTGGGACACCAGGGCTTGCCTGATTCTCAGTCATGGTTCTTCATACGGCTGCAGCTCTGGATAGAGACCTCACAGCCCCTGGGCACTCTGGGTATCAGGAGTGTCCTGCATAGCCACCAGGGTGCAGTTATCTTTGTGGGGCTGCTTTCTCCACCTCATGAGTCTATTTCTTCTGGTGCCTTCTGAAGGCTGAGTTGACCAGAGGGAACCACAGAAATTCAGAAATTGCTCCCAAACTCTTAGCCTTGGCAGTGAGAAATTTAAAATGCTGTGTGGTTAGCACACTTTTGATTGTAAAGTGAGGATCTCCCCAAACTGAAAGCTCCAGAGGTTTAAACTGCCACAGTGACATCTGTCATGGGGATCTGCAGATGAAATTTAAAGATGAGAAATGGAGCTCACCTTTGGAGTAGAAGGAAATTGAAGTCACACAGAATAGCTTGGTCCTTAATGATAAAGATTGCTAATAGGGGCTGTTCATTCGCTCGACAAATCCTGTTTTCATTCCTACTTGGTTGAGAGCATGGACGCTGGAGCCAGACCACCTGGGCACCACCTGTGCCTCTTCGTCATCTGTAAAATGGGGGTAATAATACACCTATCTTATAGGGTTGTTGTTGGGGGGAGGCTGAATGATGTGTAAAGCACTGAGAACAGTGCCCTGCACCTCGTAATGCTCAGGAAATGTTAACTATCTTTATTATTGTGATTACTCCCTGTCACATGGACTTGGTAACGGCTGGGAGAGTGGAAGCCATCGCCGCAACACTCTGCAAGCTCAGTCTCCTCCCCCGGCCCCGAGTCCAGGCACACTCTATACATGAGTTTGCTGTGCTTCTGCATCGGGGCTAATCTGGGCCTTGCCAACGTCCCTTTCATCTGAGTCAGTTGCCCTTCATCAGTCTTGGGGTCCTAAACTCTACGGTTGGACCCAAGAATGCAGTAGAGCCCAGTACCTTCTGCCCCAAACACCACCCTCGGGCTCCCCAGGCTCCCAGAGGCTGCTCTAAGTTCCCTCTGCTTCTTCGTGCTGTGGCGTCAGGGCAAGGGAGAGTTTGGATGGACCTTAATTTGCTTTCCTGGTCTCTGCCTCTTGAGTATTCGGTTGTCCACATTGCATAGACTCTGGGGCCAAGCTGCCTGGGTTTAGATTCTGTTCTGCGGCTTCTTTTGTGTGTGAAGTCCTGAGCCTCCTTTACCTGTTTTCCATTTTCAAATGGAGATAATAACGATGCCTCTGTTCTGCTGGATCAGAGGATGGAGCGCTGCAACTTAATTAGCCATTTAGGACATTAACGTGCCAACTGTCACAGAAAGGGGCATTGTGACCCCAGAGGATCATGTCAGTTCTGAGCATCAAAACCTGAAATGAAAGAAGATGCATCCCAGGATCTACCCTTTTAAAATACTTATTTCACGATGCCACTGTAAGCTTATCTGGTTGATCTTTCCTGCTTTTTATTGAAAAAGAAAAAAGTGAAATAAAATTCAGGTTGAGGTTTCCAGCTCTGGTGGCTTCTGCTAAAAGGAGGGTTTTATTGTGCATTTTTAAGTAGACATAGGACAGAAGGGGCCTGGGGTCTCAGAGGTGCTTGGCTTACATAAACAAGAATGGTCAGGACTGTCAGCTCTGGATCCGGAGGTGGAAGGTTGGAACTTGGTGTCCTCTTAGCTGTGTGACTCGAGGCAGCTCACCGCATGGTTCTGATCCTGAGTCCTTATCTCTGAAACACGGCTTACCCTGGCAGAGCTGTTGAGAGGCCCCCTTGCAGAAGCTTTCTGAACTGTACTGGGCTGGTTAGAAGGGACGGGGTTGGCAGGGTTATTTCTTGGTTCTGGGGTGTGTGTTTGGGGGTCACGAGAGCTGCCACATTTCTGATCATTTTTCTTACTGCAGGGCATTTCATGGGCAACAACACAGTTCTTGATGTTCTGCGGTGCGAAGGCTATGAGGTAGAGCACGCCCCCGCTGGACGACCCATCAACAAGTAATCTTCCTGTGCTTCTATCCCGGTCAGGAAGCAGTTAGGGGAGCTGAGAGCCGCACAGGGCTGCTTGGGCGCCAGGGTGGGCTGTGTCCTGAGAGACTCCAAGGGCCCCAGCACGGACACCAAGCGGCCACTCGGTCCCCAGCTCAGCTGGCGTCCCCTCGTGGCTGGGACTGTGTCAGACTTGGGTTGGCCGGCCAGGCACTTTGGGCAGTAGAGGCCACACTGGCCTTTCCTCAGCAGTGCTTGGGGCAGAAAGGAAGGTAAGGGGAGGATGCTCTTTGGTCCTGGGGCCCAGGAGGGGTGATTTGACTTAACGCTCAGTGCCTTTGACCTGGGCCCTTGGGAAGTTTTAGGGAGGCAGGTGGTGGAATCGGTCCTAATGTAAGGTCAGGGGGGCTGGAGATGCTGGGAGTGTCTGTCAGACCCATCTCCGGGGCAGAAGCAAAGCCCCTTCTCTTTCTCTGAGCTGTTTCCTACCCCCAGGTCTGTTTACTTCTCATTTTTATGCAGAGTCACCCTCCTGCCCTGTGGCCCCTTCTGTAAAGAATTCAGGAGGCCGGGATCTCCCACCCTCATCAATGCTGCTGCCCCACGCTGGCCTCCCTGCTAGTCTCTGCCCCTTGTCCAGTCCTAGTGGGCACAAGGTGGCCCTTCCTACCCACTTTGTACCAGTCTGGGCTGCCCTAACAAAATACCACAGACTGGGTGGCTTTAACAATAGAAATTTATTTTCTCATGGTTCTGGAGGCTAGACGCCAAGATCAAGGTGTCGGCAGGTTTGGTTTCTCCTGAGGCCTCTCTCTTTGGCTTGCAGGTGGCCTTTTCACTGTCCCCATGTGGCCTCTCCTTGGTGTGTGCACAACTCTGGTGTCTCTGTGTGTCCACACTTCCTCTTCTAAGGACACCAGTCAGACTGGATTAGGGCCCAACCTAAAGGCCTCATTTTAACTTAATCACCTCTTTAAAAGTCTTGTCTCCAAATACAGCCACATTCTGAGGTACTGGGGTTAGAGCTCCAGCATGTGAATTTTGAGGGAACACAGTTTAGCCCACCTTCCATTCCTCTCCCACTCCCTCCAGATGGTGGTCACTAGCGCCCCTTCCTGGCAGAGCCCTCAGCTGCGGTGCGAGGACTCCAGGAGGAAAATACATGCCCTCTGCTGAGGGGACGGAGAGGGGGTCCAGCTGTGGTGCCTGCCCGATGGCTCCCTTCTCCAGGTCTCCGGGTGCCCTCTTTCTCCTCGGAAGACCCACCTTCACCTCATGTTGTCTCAGGCCAGGTCCTCCTCTATCCCGTCACTCCAGAGGTTTCTCCTTGGGAGCCCGCTTTCCATCCCAATGAGCCATGATTCTCTGGAAAACTTGACTACATCCTGGGCTTATCTCATCCCCCACCTCTCTCCATATCTTGCACTCCGTTTATCAGTAACAGCCGTTCTTCACACAGTACTTTCTAGTTTACAAAAGCCCTCACCTAAGACTTCTTCTCATTTTCCACCTTCACCAGGCCTCTGGCTTCTTCCATTAAAATCTCTCTCAGATTTGCCCCCTTTGTTCCTAAGGTCATCGCCCTCTGGTCCCTTCTCCACCTTTCTGTGGGACTAATCTTGCAAGTGTCCCTGACTCAGAAACCTTCAGCGTTTCTTGTTGTCCTCTTCCAAAGTCCAGTTTCTTCATGATGATGCCTCGGTACCCAGACCCCACCTTTTCCCAGCACGGATCTGCCTCTGATATCAGAAAACCTTGTGTCCTCGCCGCTGCCTCTCCACCTCTGCTAATGCTCTTCCTTTCCACTGTCTGCAGTCTCCCTCCACTCTTGCCCTGACTGAGAAAGCCCTGCTGCAGACCTCCATCCATCTCTCCCTCCCGTTCTCCTTCAGCTCTGCGGGGAGAGCCCAGCCCTTAGGGATTCTCTGCTTGTTTGGCGGAGAGGGTCTGTAGATCTTTCCTCACCCACTGGACTGTGTGCTCTTGGAAAGCAGGGTGGGCTGGGCCCTCTGATCACTTCTCAGCCCCTGGCCCCAGGCTGACTGTCACGGCTGGGGTTTATCACACTATCTTTGGGGTTGCCAGAGAGGGCCCCGCCTGGGAGTGTGGATGGGTGTGTGTGTGTGTGTTGCTGGTTGTTCTCAGACTCCATAAATCTGCCTCTAACCCTGACACCTGCCCCTGGGGGAAGAGAGGTCAGGAGTCAATATTTAAAAAATCTCTCCGTGAGATTCTGACACACAATGAAGGCTGAGAACCAGTCCTGTCATTTACTGGGCTGCTCACACTTCCCTGGGGAGGAAGGAACGTTTATTGATCAATTGTCAGGTGGTAACTTGGTTCACACCGACTCTCAGTTAACCCTCAACACCAGCCTGTGGGGTGGGGGTTTCTTCTCCTTTACTGATGAAGAAACCGAAGGTGACACAACTTGTCAGAGTCAGGATACAGTTCGGACTCCTCGCCTGCACAGCCCTTTTCTTTCTGCCCTTTCTTCTTCCAGTTTTAGCTTTCCAGCCCCTTCCTCCCTGTTCATGTAGTTTCCTCTGCCAGGGATCTATTCAGTGCCCCTACCCTTAATTCTATCAGAGTCTGTGAGATCCAGTGCAAAGGCCTGGGTTCACCCTCTCCCACGATCCTGGGGAGTTTGATGTGGATGGCTGCAGCAGCTGTCCTGACTGTGTTCTGTGAGGGTAGCGTCTAAGAGTTTTCAGTGGTGCACTTCTTTCTCTACGGTGCTCCTGGGTGAGGTCATGAGAGAGCATGAGGTCCCTAAAGGAGCTCCTGTTCAGGGAGAAGAAGGGGCGAGGGACTCTGGGCCCAGAGCCAGGGAGATGCCCATAGTGAAGGGGTGGGTGAGGACATAACGAGGGCACTGGCTGTGGAGGTACCTCCTTCCTTCTTCCCCTTCTCGGCAGCCACGTGATAATCCTTGAGGGATCTGGGCAGGCTGCTGTGGCTGTTGAAGAGCCTCTTTCTGAGCAGAGCCCTTATAGGGATACAGGAGGGAGGAACAGGGTTGAGGGCCACTTCAATTGTTCTAAGTAAAGAGCATTTAAACATTTTTCACTCCTCTTAAAACGCCGTAATCTTCAGTGACTTTCTAGGCAGTGGTGAGCCGTTGTTAGGCAAGTGCAGTAGTTATAAGCGGTTAAGAAAGAATCTTTTATTTCTTCCCCAGAGCTAGGGGATTTGGAGAGAGTACAATGAAGGTGTGTGAGGGAGAAACAAAGGCGTCAAAGTGATCACTTTTCGAGGTGGTTTTGAGACCCCTGCCTCCCCAGCCGGCTTGAACTTTCACATTATCTGCCTTTTGTGAGGTCCCGAGCCTTAAAGGCGGGGGAGGGCATCATGCTGGGGGACCTTCCTTCAATTCCTCTTCCTTCCTCCTCTGTTTACAGAGAAGAGACCAGAAACCCGTTGTCACAGCCCGCCCCCTCTGCCGTCTTGGCTCCGGAAGCGCCCGCCCCGGAAGCTCAGGTACCGGAAGCTGGGTCTGCCGGGCCCCCACTGTTGCCGCTCCACCAGCCTCTGCCCAGAAGTTCCTACCTGCCGGGCGAGGCACGACGAAAGTTCCGGAAGAAGCGGAGGCGGCCGCAGCGGAGGCAGCGGCTCCGGCAGTTCATCGACCTGTGGGTCCGACTGGAGGAGAGGTGAGGTGGCTGGGCCGGCCTGGGCCAGCCACGAGCCCATCGCCCGGTCAGTCCTGACCCCGGAAGTGCGGGTGGGCAGCAGCCCAGGAATGCAGGTCACACCGCTTCAGGGGCGGAAGTTCAAGGCTGTGGTAGGGGGGTGAGTGGCCCCACCATCACGGTGCAACCTTTCTCATTCCTCATGGCCTGGACAGCGGTCTTCTGTCCACTCTGGTGGAGGTGAATCCAGATTAAAAGTAACTGCTTCAAGCCAGGGCGGGGGCTAGGACCCCATATGTATCTCTGTTAATGAACAGATGGGGCGGGGGGCATGGGTGGGTCTGTTAAAAGTAGTATGAGGCTGGAATAAAGGTTGAGAAGAACTTGATTTCCCAGACCTTTCTCCACCGCAGATCAGGGAGAAGCTCACAGCTTTCCGGAGCTGGAAGCACCTCTGTAGGAATGGGCTTGTTCAGCCCCTACGTTTTGCAGGGAGCATGGTGACCACAGAATGTGCACTCGCAGAGATGCCCAGTGGGTGGATCAGAGGTGGGTAGAGGAGCCAAAGATGGGGACCCAGCCTGGTTTCTGCTGGAAGAACTACACCAGAGAGGCCTGGGATCCAGGCTACAGTTCAATTTATACCAAACTTTTTGAGTTCTTCCTATGTGCCCGCTGTTGTGTTGGTGCTGTGGCTTTGGGGGTGAACCAGACCGACACTGGCCCTGCCTTCATGGCGCTCACAGTCTGGGGAGGAAGCTGGATTTTGAGTTGATTATTCACAAGGGGAGTGTAGGGGGCTGCGGGGACCCGCGTGTGTGTGTTTGTGTGTTGGACATTACTACCTAACTTAGGGTGGCGGGTGTCAGGAAGGGCCTCCTGGAGGAAGCGACCTTTTGGTTGCTGCTGAGTAGAAGCCTGACAAAGTGAAGCCCAATGAACAGAGCTTCTGCGTCTGGATCAGGAGATGCAGGCATCTGATACCTGCATAGGTGCTTAATAATGAATGTTGAATGAATGTGTAAACAACTGAACAGGGAGGGGAGGGAGTTCCAGCAAGGGGAACAGTGCAAAAGCCTGATGTGGAGAGAGTGACCATGTTAAAGGAACCAAGATGGAGTAATTCTGGCTGGAGCCTGGGAGGTCAGTGGGAAGAGGGGTGAGGTAGGTCTAGAAGGTAAATTGGATGGAATCACTGTGAGAATCTCATGCCTGAGAGAAGTAGGGTGCCACTGAAAGGTTTGAGGCAGGCATCCCGTGTGCTGTGGGGTTTGCATTTTTAAATGGACAGAAGCTGGCAGCCAGATGTGACTTGGAGAGCAGGGACAGATCCTGTTGGTGTCCATGTGCCCCATGGTGCCTGACACGGGGAGGCTCCTAAACCATCCTTCACTGATGGAGGAATACACTGACCTGTTTAGTACCTTCTCAGTCTGGGCCATTTCCTTTCAAGGTGGCCATGCAGGGATTGGGCACTTTACACCAGAGCTGAGCTGAAAGGACCAGGTGAGCCTGCGCTTGTTGTGTCTTGACCTGGGAAGGCTGCGTGGTGTTCACATGAGACCCAAGCTGGGGTAGGGGAGAGAGCCAGAGACCCGGAGAGGAATCCTCCTGGCTTGGCGGTGCCTCTCTGTGTGGTCAGGGAGGAGGGTCCCTGCTTGGCATTGCCCAGAGGCTGATAATTAGCAAGTCTGAGCAAACTAATTTTAATAATCCTTGAACCAAGAAGCAAATAGCTGGGGGAGAGTTGTTCAGTGTGCTGATCTTCGTGCCTGTATCATTTGGTTTTGTTGTAGCAGTAGTCACGAGGGCCAAGATGTAGGAAATCTATTAACGTACTAAGATACATTCCTGTCTTTGGAGAAGAGAGGTGAGAAGGAGCTGTGCAGGCCTTTGGGGGCCTCGGAGTATCCAGTGGCTCTTGCTGTGCCCTGAGACTGTGTCTTTCTCTTTGCCTCCAAGTGCTGGGATCCCACAGCTCCAGGTCCCCGTTCTGGACAGGCGCGTCTCCGCCAAGCTGCGGCTCCCTCGCCCTGGGCAGTCTCCCCACAGCCAGATGGTGGTCAGCAGTGCCTGCCTGTCTGTCTGGACACCTATGTTATGGGTGCTGGCTTTCCAAACAGAGACAACCCTCCTGTAATGACCAGAGAAGCCAAGATCTGATGCCTCGGACTTGAAGGACAGCCATTTTGTACTCCACACTCTGCTCCGGCCCTGATAGGCCCAACCCAGGAGAAGAGACTCAAAATTAAAAAGCCAGCGTTGATTCTTCTTTTTCCAAGGAATGACTGGGTTATCCAGCAATGCTTGGGGGAGGTGTATAGTTTTGTAACGTAATGAGCTGTATGAAAATAATTAATTGTAAGAAAATTATTAAATACTTCTTTTGTGTAGATTTTTTGCCACAGTGTGTATACCAAGCAAACAGCTCTTTTTGCTCACATGCTCTGAATACTATCCGTGCTGCACTCCTGGCCCCACTCCTGGGTCTGCCTGCAGCCATGGACCCTGCCCCTTTCCTCCTTCGTGCTGCTCTTCTCCCCATCCTCTCCTGGTTCTGGATGCAACAGTCAGTAGGCTGTGGAACTTCTGTTCTGCTCCTGTCTATTCAAGGTCTCGTGACTAGTGTGGGTCCTGCACTCTGACAAGTGCTTTCATTGTGTACAGTGTGTGAGGGTGTCTCATCCACATGCTGAAGACTGGTGGATAGGTAGGCTTTGTCAGGGGTGTTGTGCAAGAAAATGGGTTTCAACCTCTCCCCCGTCCCTGTCCTGTGTGTTACTTATTATTTATATGTCTTTGTGTTTTCCAAATAAAGTCTTATGAAGAATCTGTATATAAAATGATTAAAAATAGAATTTCCCTAGTTGAGTCTGAAATGGGAACTTTCAGCCCTGCCCAGCTGATACCCGCCCCCCGCACCCCTGCGGCCACCATGGTTACAGACCAGGGTCTCCCGCCTGTGGCAGAGTTTCCTTTTGGTTCTCCTGGGCCTCTGAGCAGCTCATAAGAACCCAGAGGGTCTGCCCAGGACTTGGATGGGGCCAATAAGAAGTATCTGGTTTCAGGTACCTTGATTGCCTGGGCTTACAGCTCTGTGGCCTTCCCTTCCTTTTTCCAGAGACTTTCTTGTGGGTTCATTCTTGGTCATTTCCAGGGCCAAGGAGATCTTTGAGTCCCACTGAGTGATGTGATGGCACTCAGGATCCATGTTCACCACCTTGGCTCCATTCTGTGCCCCCTGTATTGCAGGGGTAGGAGGGCTAAACTTTCCGAGATTCCCTTGCTGCTATGATCGAGAGTCTTCTAATGAGATACGCTTGGTGAGATTAGGAAGGTGAAAGGGGCAGTTTTTCTTTGGTCGTAGTGGCAGTTATGTTTGTGTCCCGGGTTTGTGTCCCGGTCCGGGAAGATCCCACATGCCGCGGAGCGGCTGGGCCCGTGAGCCATGGCCACTGAGCTCTGCGCGTCTGGAGCAGGCTCCAGCAGACACAAGTGTGTGCAGTGGCCAGGCTCTGCATGAGGCTGGTACAGCTTCCTGCAGCTTTCTGACCTCGGATTACAGCTGCTGCGGTGCCTAATGTCAACCCTCTGACTTCTGCAGCTGTAGCCACTCCCCTGACTTAGGAGGCACCTCTTCCCTCTGATTCCTAATAGAGGTGGTGCTCCCTGCTTCTCAGTGACTTGAGTCTACAGGATTGCTGTGCCTGACCGTGTTCTTCCTGTAAGCAGGGGGCGTGGCTTTCTCCAGAGGCCCACATCCTAGCTGGGTGGTACCTAATTTTTTGGCTCATATCCGGGCCGAGGAAGCAACAGACGCGGTTGGCAGGGCTGACGCAAAATGGTTTGCAAACCACAGCGGCTGCTCCATCTCAGCACTGCTTTGGAGGTGGCAGGGGCGCCAATGCACCTGGAGGGTGACTTGGCCAGTTTTCATACAGTTTTACCCCAAAGCGGAAAATTCCTCTGCCCTTGAGTGGGAGCGACCTGCACTACCGTGAAAGACCGCAGGCTCTTCTGAGGATTGTAATCCAGCCCCACAGCATGGGGGAATGGCACCATGGGCCCAGATCTCATGTGCTGGGCCCTGAGCCTTAATCTGGTCTAGACATGGAAGAACCTAGGGCCACGAGACTGACGTGTACAGTGGGCCTTTCACATTAGCGTGAAGAGGAAGGAAGCCCATGCGGATGAGGAAGTGCTGAGGTCTGACTCGCCGCCCCTCCCCCCCCCCGCCCCAGTCCCCTCCCCGCCCCGTCCCAGCCACCCCCCCACCCCCCCACGCCCTCCCAGCCACCCCCCTTACTGATGGGAAGCTGCCTCCTGCATGGGGGAGGGGGAGCAGGCTTAAGAGGTGAGCGCTGAACTCACTGCTTTCACATCAGAGCTTGAATTACCACCAGAAAGAGAAACTCAAAACACTTTATTTTAGGTTATAAAAGAAATAAAAGCCACACTTGCTACCTTTAAGCCAGATCAGAAGTAAACCTGTTTTGCTCGCATATAAATTACGCAGACTTTTCTCCCCCATCAGGAAAGATCTCTGGCCTGGTTCTTTTTAAGCACAGAGGTGGCACCTTTTCACTCATTTAGTTGGCAGAGCAAAGCCGATCCCTTGGCAATCCAGTAATCTCTGGACCGCTTGGAGGGTAAGAGGATGGTCACCACAAAGTTGGTTGAATGACCTAGTTAAGAATACAGGGAAAAAAGGGTTGTTACTTTAAAGAATAACCCCTTAATACAAAAACCACTGTACTGGGAGTTTAGACACCCGGGCTCCAGACCTGACTTTGCCTCTAAAGAAGAAGGGCAAATAGTCCTCTACAGATTTCAGTTTTATGCTGTATAAAATGAAGATGTTAGAACAAATGATCCTTTAGGACCTGTCCAGCTTAGACCTTGTATAACCTTATAAACTATGTTTCAGGTTCTCTGCAGTTTGTTTCAGGGAGCATTGGACTAGGATTGAGGCCTGAGTTTTAATGGGATTCAGGGGATACAATTGGTAGGTTGGGCATCCATCCGTTTGTCCATCTGCTTGTCCATCCATCCATCCATCCATCCTTTGTTCTACCCAGTAGGTAGGCACTGGGGTCCTGAGATGACTCAGTGCAGTCACAGGTATGTCCCTCAGCTCTGGGACATCTGAAGTAAGAGGGCACTTTTACCATTTCTTCACTCTGTGCCTGGTTGAGGGGGGCCAGGACCAGGTTGAGAAGAGGACCCTGCCCTCAGGATGGGGGTTGCTGTTTCTGGCCTTCACAGCAAACCCCATCTGTGTGGAGGTCGGGGCAGGTGGTGGTGTACCCAGCAGAGAATGCCTACGTCTCCCCTTTCTTTATCTTTGTACGACGTTCCCTGCATGGTGCCTTGGCAGGTGCTCGAATGACATTTTTTAGTACATATGCAGAATGTATATGTATAGTAACCATTAGTTTGAATTGAAATTCAAATAAGGTCCATACCTTGCAACAGTGATGTGTTGTTTAACAGGTAGTTTCCCCTCTGTTCCTTTTGCCACCCCCTTGTAATATATTTGTTGAAACAACCAGGCTATTTCTCCTGTGAGGTTTCCCAGAGTCTGGCTCTTGTTGACAGCATCCCTGTGGTGACTTTACACATGTTCCTCTATTCCTGCAAGGGTGGTTAGATCTAGAGGTGTGATCACATTCAGGGTTGAGTTTTTTTGGCAAGAATACTTCCTAGGTGGTGTGCACTTCCATCAGGAAATGCCTTGTGTCTGCTTGTCTTTCTTTGTTGGAATGGCAGCAGCAGCTGATAATTATTACTTAGAGCCATTATTTCATTAAGGTTAATAATTTTAAATTTTAGTGATGATTAAGTCTATAGAGTCCATCTGTGATTTAATTTTTGTATGTGGTAGGAGATAAGGATCTAAGTTTGGTATAACCAATTGTCCCAGCATCATTTGTGGAATAATTTCCATCTTCCTAATCAATTTTAAATGATGCTGGTATTATAGGTCAAGTTCCCATATATGCACAGTGCGTTTCTGGGCTCTCTCTCCAGTACATTGGATCTGTTTATAGAATCTTGTGCCAGTGCAACGTCATTTTAGTTACTACCTTTTCCTGAAAACCACAGAGTTCCTGTTGGAATTTTAGCCAATAATAATAAGAAAAATGACTCTATTAAAAAATGGGCAAGGGCTTCCCTGGTGGCGCAGTGGTTGAGAGTCTGCCTGCCGAGGCAGGGGACACGGGTTTGTGTCCCGGTCCGGGAAGATCCCACATGCCGCGGAGCGGCTGGGCCCGTGAGCCACGGCCGCTGAGCCTGCGCTCCGGAGCCTGTGCTCCGCAATGGGAGAGGCCACAACAGTGAGAGGCCCGCGTACCGCTAAAAAAAAAAAAAAAAAAAAAAAAAAAGTACATGTCCCTACAAAAACTTGTAAATACCATTATTAATTTAAAAAATACCTTTGAACACTTTTTTAGATTTGTCATAGGAGTGGGAGGTCATGTGACACGAATGTCTATTTTAGTTCTATTCTGCACATTACCCTTAGAGAACACCCTTTAACTGAATATTTTATTAGAAAAATAAATATCATCAGTATCTATATTTTCCATTCAAATGAGAAAGATTTTTTAGTTCTTTCTTCCTGGCTCCCCTCCCGTATTTCTGTCATCTGGAAATTTAGTTCCAAGTTATTATAAATTCATTTTTATGGTCAAACTATTAAAGATTTAACCATGTGTGTGTGTGTGTGTGTGTGTGTTTTAAATAGAGGATCAGTGGTGATTAATTTAGAGCCTCTGTATGTCCAAGATGGTCTTTATTACAACTTTTCATTCAGATGATAATTTGGTTGCACTTGCAATTCTGGTGCAAAGTTGTTTTTCCTCAGCCCTTTGAAGAAGTGTCTCTATTTTTATATGCACTGTGGATAATGAGACATGTCTGAAGTCAATATGATTCTCATTTTCTGGAATTTTCGTTCCAGTATATTAATGCATTTCATCTCTTTGAGAATTTTCTTTATTTCTGATGGTCTTAGGTATCACTCTGATATATCTACGTTTCTTTTAAAATTTGTTTATGTGTTCGTTGTATATTTTAAAAAATTACCCCTACCACTTTGTGAGATCTCTCAATCCGAGGACTCAACTGTTTCTTCAGTTCTGGGAAATTATCAGCCAGTTTTTCAAATATTACTGCTCTTCCATTTTTTCTCCTTTCTCCTTCCAGATTGCCTGCTAGATAAATGTTGGTGATTTTAACTCCTTCCACAGTGTCACTTAAAATGATTGCATTGTGCTGTCTTTTGAGGGATTTCCTCAGCGCATTCTCTTGTCTCACTCTCTAGCTGTCTGCATTCAATTCTTCAGCTTATCTGTTGATATGGCTTTCTTTTAATCCGGTTCCTTTTTTTCAGGGCTGTATCTCAGTTTCAGGTCTACTAAGATTTCTCTTTTTGTAGCATGGCATTCCACTTATTTGTTTTAAAATCTCTTTTCTGCGCTGAGTCTCAGTGGATTTGATCAGAGATAGATGTGTCTACTCAGTCCATCATTTTTCAATTAGAAGGCACTGCTCAATAAACTACTTTCTGGGACTTCCCTGGTGGCGCAGTGGTTTAGAATTCACCTTCCAGTGAAGGGGATGCGGTTTCGATCCCTGGTCGGGGAACTAGATCCCACGTGCATGCCGCAAATAGGAGCCCACTGGCCACAACTAAGACCCGGCACAACCAAAATAAATAAATAAATTGAAAGACACACACACACAAAATAAACTATTTTCTACTCATCAGACTAATAGAAGCAAGTATTGGCTTTATAATATTAATCTACACTCAGCATTAAAACAAATAGAATTTACAGCATTTATACATTTGTGTGTTATAAGTGGTCTTATTTTAAGCCTGGCTAATTGGTCCAAGATCACCCTTTGTACATTACAGTTCAGCATTTGGACTTTGATGATTGTAGTTTGCATTCGGTCATTATACTGATCTTAGAACATCCTCACCTGTGGTTGAGAGTGTTCCTGCCCGGGCCCCTGTCTTATAAAGTGGGGAGTGGTAGAGTGTTGGGTTTGGCTCATAATTTTGTTGGGGTTCAAAATGCACCACAGGCAGCATTGGATTCATCTGTCCGGGCAGTGCGTCTTCTATCACCATCTCCTCATTGTCCCATCGAGAAGCATCCATGAATATCCCATGGACAAGAACACCATCCTCAGGAGAGGGCAACTGAAAGACACCCAGAAGTTCATAGGTGAGAAGAGGAGGAGGGGTCAGTTTTGTGGGCCACCTCCTAGTCCTACATCCTCACTCAATTCTAAGAACCAATCCAGAGATTCTCTTATCACTCACATTTTGGAGAGGAGAATGCCAAGGCTCCAAAAGGTGAAATAATTTGCTTTTCAGTTTGTCACCAAATCTCATACTTTTCACACTCCCACAGGCTGTCCGGTAGGGGGTACCCCTGGGAAACCCACTGATGGGCTTCAGACTCTGATATCATGACATTAGGATATTCCCCTTCTCATGGGAAGTGGATGGAAAAGAGGGCTGTGATTATCATCTGTTATTTTTAGCAAGGCCTTTCAAAGATCTGGGTGCCGTTCCAGAAGAGAGGTTATATATTGGCAATAATATTTGCAGAGTGCCTATGGAAAGTTTTTTTTTTTTTTTTTATGGAAAGTTTTTTAAGGGAAATTTTGCAGGAAGCGGGACTTCCCTGGTGGTGCAGTGGTTAAGAATCTGCCTGCCAATGCAGGGGACATGGGCTCGATCCCTGGTCCGGGAAGATCCCACATGCCTCGGAGCAACTAAGCCTGCGTGCCACAACTACTGAGCCCGTGTGCCACAAGTACTGAAGCCCGCGTGCCTAGAGCCCATGCTCTGCAACAAGAGAAGCCACCACAATGAGAAGCACACACACTGCAATGAAGAGTAGCCCCTGCTCGCCACAACTAGAGAAAGCCCACACGCAGCAACTTAGACCCAATGCAGCCAAAAATAAATAAATTAAAAAAAAAAAAAAGAAATTTTGCAGGAGAAAGAGAGACAGAGACAGAGCCCCTGTCCCTCAATGTCCTGTGATTAGATGTCACCACTGGTATACAATTTCTTCCAGTTGTGGGCTTCTGTGTATCCTTCCTCAAACATTGAGTGAATTTGGCCAGTTCTGGGGCCCTAGACCTTTGGATAACTGGAGCTTCACACCTGCAGGCAGAGGACCAAGCTGTGTGGTCATAAGGGATGTGTTTTATAGTGAATAAAAGGATGGTAAGTGCTTTTTGGTTGGACTTTACTACCTAGTGTCCTGTAGTTTGTCCCTCGCGTGCAGCAAGGTAGAGCAAGGCCTTCCTGTTTTGGGGGCTACTCTATATGCTTGTGCAGGTTTGCCTGAGTAGAGGCTGAAACCATCCTGCCATCCACTTGCCAAGCTGTGTGTAGGAGCCGTCTGCGCACACACAGAGCGAGTGCCTTTTCCTAAATGGCACAAAGGCGGCAATGGGCTGACAGTGGCCCTGCTGTTTGTAACAGAACTCAAGTCATCCAACAGTCTCCCGCTGTGTCTTGCAGACGTTTGCTGGGAGGACCAGGAGATGGGCTGACTATACAGTTTGCAGTCTCCACAGAAGGCAGGCGGCATTCCCAGGCATCACTGTGGTTCACTGCACATGACCCACGTGATGTGTGTAGACTGGGGCAGGCTGGAGGGACAGAGGCCCCGGTGGTCACTGTAAACATCTGTCCGTCAGAGTCAGTCTATGTGGCACATGGAGCGTGCCGGGCACAGAGCACGGCCAGCATCCAGGACGGGCTGGATGAGAGCTTTTATGTGGGTGTCGTCCTGCCCTCCTGCAGCCTCAATTAGTCCTGACCTGGGCCTCCGATGCTCTCCTGGCTAAGAAGGGTCTCAAACTAACAAGGAGTGCATTTTTCAGTTGATTTCCCCCAACTTTTGCATGCAAATACTTTAGCATCAAAAAAATTTTGATGCTAAAACAAATTCCCTTAAAGACGTAAGCTCTTTCATTGTCATTTTAAGATACAGGCAATTAAGAGGCATGGGGTATTACAGCATTTCATAGAGTAATCCATGAATATGGGATCAATCTCATCTTTGTGTGTTTTTGCTAATCAGAGCAAACACTAGATGAAGCAGATCTGAGTGGGTGGATACTGATTAAGTTACCCAGGAACAATTCCTACTAATACCATGATACTTTAAGAAAGGTTTAGTAAAAGCCACTTACCCCATCTACACTGACCGGCTAGTGAACACATTCTTGGCAAAAGCAATCTGGAGCAGATCTTTGATTTCACAGCACACATAGAAAATTACATTAATAAAGCCCACTGGGGTGGACAGATGCTTTGAAGCAGAGGTTTCCCTGCCCCATCAATATCTCAGCACGTTGAAAGTGGGCAGCAGATCGGCAGTGGTGGCTCTCACCCTGGCTATATACTGGAATTGCCAGGGGAGCTTTAAAATATAATGATGACTGATATAATTGGGGTGATTTTGACGTAATTGGGTGTGGACTGAGCATCAGATGTTTTTAAAGCTCCATAGGTGATTCTAACCTGCAGTCGAGGTTGAGATATTCTAGAGCAGGGGTTGGGTTCTGAAACTCAAGTGGGCTAAGAACCCCCTGCAGGACTTGTTAAAATATAGATTTCTGGGTCCCAGCCCAGTTTCTGATTCAATCTGGAATGGGTCCTTGGAATTTACATTTCTTTTTCTTTTTTAAATTGAAGTATAGTTGATTTACAAAGTTGTGTTAGTTTCAGGTATACAGCAGTGATTCAGTTAACATATATATGTCTATGTCTATATATATATATATATATATATATATATACACACACATACATATATACTTTTTCAGATTCTTTTCCCTTATAGGTTGTTACAAAATATTTAGTATAGTTCCCTGTGCTATACAGTAGGTCCTTGTTGGTTATCTATTTTATATATAGTAGTGTGTATATGTTAATCCTAACCTCCTAATTTATCCCTCCCCCCTTCCCCCTTCGGTAACCATAAGTTTGCTTTCTACATCTGTGGGTCTATTTCTGTTTTGTAAATAAGTTCATTTTTAATAAGTGCCCAGGTGATGCTGATGCTGCTGGTCTGCGGACCACATTTTGAGAACCTCTGCTCTAGAGGGAGTAAACTATGTAAGCAAAGAGTCTGAACTGCTTCCTTAGTATTGATACATTCCTACTGGCTATGTGATGTAGTTATAGTTATATGATATATGAAGTTAGCATATCAATTCTGCTAGGAGGCAGCTGAGTGAACGAGGCAGATAAGTTTAGCTTATGATAACAGTTATTTATTGTGGGCTCACTATGTGCTGGTCACATGACACCTGAAGTTTCAGTTACACTGCCCTACAGCTCTGAGGTTGGTGGCATGAGCCCCATTTTGCAGATGTGAACACTGAGGTGCAGACATGTTAGTAATTGCTCTTGCAGACACAACTGGGGAGGGAGGAAGTCAGAATTTACTCAGGGCTGCCCAGTGCTGAAACTCTGGTTTTTAACCTCTTGCCATATTGCCTCCGCACGAATGAGAAAGTTACTGTAGGTATCTACAGTATTGCTGTAAAATATATATTTACAGGTCAGACTAATTTAGGCAGTTCCCATCCAGTCACTGCTAATTGGGGAGCTTGTCTTGGGGCTGTGAGTCCCATCCTGCCCTCTCCCACTCCTGCAAATGGAAAGCGGGGTGGGGTGGGGCAGGGGAGATTGCCTGAGATACTGGATGACAGTGGGACAGAAGCTGCTGTGCTGCAACAACTGTCAGGGGGACAATACCTCCATGTCCATGGGCAGTTCTTGTCCAAACTGCACTGTCTTGGCAGCGTCTATAACTGTGGCTTGATCCCGATAGATAGGAATCATGTTGTACTTGAAACTCAGCTCATCTATAGGCAAATTATATTTCCGAGCATGATTTTGAAGAGTTCCTGTAAATATGAAAGCCAGAAACCTGGGTTACTATTGCCCAAACATGGCCCCCACTCGCCTCAACCAGGATGCTCTGGCGTTAGAGAGCTTCCTCTCCATCCAGAGGACCCAACCATTAACATCTTACTCTGAATTAGTTGGGAGGGGTGGAGCAAAAGCATGTGCGAATTTTGGTCCTGGTTGGGAAGGGAGGGGAGGCCAAGTCTAAAGTGCACCGCTCTGCCAATGAGAGAGACAAGCCCGTGAGGCAGTTTCAGAGCCCAATCTCCCCAACTTTAGCATCTTGCGTAGCTTGTCTTGTATGGGCTGTCTATAGGCTGTTTAGAAGGGACTCAGGATGAGACAGATGAAGGGCTGGGCTCATTAGCATCTAGGAGCCCAGAGACCTTGGTCCCCTCTGGGGTCCTGGGCAGAATCCCTGAGGGCCACTGGAGGGATAGTAAGAGTATTTTTTAGAGGGAAGGACGCTGCTCAGAGGTGGAGCCAGAGAAGGTGGAGCGCAGGTAGTGCCCTTGAGCACGGGTTACGTGGGGACTTGGGGTAGCTGTGTGCATTCACAGGGCAGCAGCATTTGCACTGGTAACCTGAGAGGAGTGGGCATTAGGTTGCTGGAGGAACATCTGCTATTTCTGCCATCCTTTCCCCACCCCAGCAAGCGAGGAAGAGCAGGGCCTTGTTCGGCTGCCTTATAATCAACAACCCCTTGGTTAGGCCATCAGCAGCCATGCCATTTTCAAAGTTCCTAGAAACCCGGCACAGCTCATCACACATAATGATCGTTCCTATGGGGTTTTTCTAGGGAAAGCACTGGTACCTGTTAGAAATCCTTGAGGAAAGAAGAAACCGGAGATCCAGAAGGACTTAGGCTGTCCTCTTTTGAGCCACAGCTGAAGGAGAAACATTACACCATAATGTACTTTTTTTTTTTTTTTCTGAGATAGAATTTGTCTTTTAAATCAAAGTCGTATTTTGGAGGGTGTCCAGGAGGCAGAATCTAAACTGGTCCTGAGTTATCACCAGCCCCATTCTTACTGCCTGCCTTGTCCCCCTTCCTCACCCACCAGGCTGACCATAAACCCAGAACCTGGTTATTACAGAAGTTCTAGAAGGGGGAGAGGGCGGCAAGGTCACACCTGACCGTTTGGACCCATGTCAGATTGGTTCTGTACCTCATGGTGAGATCTCATGAACTAGATCTGAAACTCCAAGGATGGCCTGGAATTAAAATGGACTGTGGGGATAAGGGTCTAGGGCAAACTCTACTATAATCAGCATAAGACTTTCAAACTGATGCTATTCTGGAAATTTCTGTTTCTTTGGGTTCAGATGATCCCTCGATGGTTGTCAATATTTCAGTTAGCGAGGGCTTCCTAAGAGCTTGAGGGCCAACCGTGTCATCAAATTCATCAGACCCCAAAGACGTGAATTTTCTTACGTCCACAAATGCAGTCCTCAGAATAAGGTCTTTGACCCACGATCCTAGTGGCTTCAGGGATGGGTAGGCTGTGTTGGACCACAGAGAGGGAACCTGGTTGTTGAGGAAACTGTTATACACTTTTTCCATTTCTTCAGACATCACCACCAATCCAGCAATGGCTTTGTTGAGCGTATCTAGAGAGGTCTGAAAGAATAAAAAGGGGTTGGTGCCCTTCACAGATGTAATTATCAGGTGGGAATGAAACTTGTTCATGGTAGCAGGTGTTGCCTTACGCTCAAGGACCTGCTTGCTGGGTTCCATCCTCTCTGTAAACTATGTGCTGGGCCAGACGCTCCAATCTTTCATGCATTTTTTTACATGTGACCAGAGGGGTGTAAGACCTTGTAGGGGAGGTGATTCAGGCATAATAGCAGGATCCAGTGAAGTGAAGAAGGGAAGGTGGAGAGATGGCCCCCAAGTATGTTGAGAAAAGCCATCATCCAGCTCTCGTCCAGGCCAAAGGAAGAATGGGCCTAATGATTAGCGATTTGGGAACCATGGACGGGGGATGAGGACGTGGGAAGTACCTCTAACTCTGCCCAGGGGGAGCCTGCGGCCCCAGGAGTTATAGCAGAAAGGGGAGATTCTTAGATGAGACCAATCTTTCAGCTGATTCCAGAGAGCCTCCTTATACTGGAAACACTTTTTTTTTTTTGCGGTACGCGGGCCTCTCACTGTTGTGGCCTCTCCCGTTGCGGAGCACAGGCTCCGGACGTGCAGGCTCAGCGGCCATGGCTCACAGGCCCAGCCGCTCCATGGCATATGGGATCTTCCCGGACCAGGGCACGAACCTGTGTCCCCTGCATCGGCAGGTGGACTCTCAACCACTGCGCCACCAGGGAAGCCCCTGGAAACACTTTTTAAAGGTATGTCCCTTATCCTCCCCTCATCTCAAAAAAAGACAGAGGCCGGCAATAGTCCTGGGAGATGCTGGACCCACAGCAGCCGTGGGAAGTACAGGGTAACATCCACCACCTGGCTAAAGATAAAGGCAGGCCATATAGATTTGTATGGCTCTCATGGGTTCCAGTTTTGTGACAACTACTGCCATACATGGGGAAAATATTACAGGAAGATGTTAGAGACCAAACTTATGTTGATTAAAAAACTAAGTCCTAGGACCACATGCAGAGAGTTCTAGAGACGGGTGACATGTGACAAGACAGGTCTAGTCATCCTTCCATTCCTTCATGGAGTTATTCCCCTCCTCCCAACTCTTTTCACAAGAGGCAGTGATAGAAGAGAGGAGTGTTAAGTAGGATCTGAGGAACCATTTGCAGGAACCATCTGCAACCATTTGCAGAGCTCAGGAAAAAGGGCCTCAGCCAGAGCCCAAACAACCCTCCACCTTAGACACCAAAAATGGAAAGAGGTAGCAGAAGACTTATGTAAGATTCATGGAGAACACTTAAGTCAGCGAGCTGCAGGGGCCAGGCTGCTAGTGCCTTCCAAAACAGCGTAGACAGAGGTCACATCGCGGCCAGTTCTCTCAGGAGAGGCAGCTAACATGTAGTCATATCCAGCGGCAAGAGCGCACATCAGAATGTTCTCCCTTATGGCTAGCGGCCTTGTCTCTCCCAGGACTTGCCCTGTCTCAGAGTTCTGTAACCGTCTGGAGGAGAGTGAGCTCACCAAGATGGCAGCCCGAGTCCCCTGAGGCTCCCGCCCTCCCCTGGCCTTTCTTATCACTACCACTGTGAGGTCTTGCTGTTTGCTGGGGGAGGTGAAAGGGAGGCTGGGACAGAGCCAGGGCAAGGCAGGACAGGGCAGGTGCCAGGATGAGGGAGATCTCTGGTGCAGGCCCAGCATACAGTGGTGGCCACCACCCCTCCCTCGAATGGGAGTGCTTGGCTATGACTCCTGATTGCCTTGCAGGCTGCTTCTCCCAGGGCTCCTCTCTCTTCTACTTGTTTTTAGGTGAGTACTGCCATTAGTGGTGGACACTGTTGTTTGACCAGAAGAAGTGACCGCTTTGTTCCTGAGAGCCACATTCGTTCACTTGCATGTTCAAATATTCATGGAAGATTTAGGACGTGTCAGGCACTGGAGAAACAGAGATGACTTATATACTAGTCTTCTCTTCAAGTTCATTGTCTACTGGGGGAGCCATACTCATGGAGGAGTTATTACAAAACAAGGTGGTACATTGTACACAAATACAGTGATGGACACAGACACCTCAAGTGATGGAGCCCTGAGGAGGGGTCCCTGTCATCTGGTGGTGGAGGGAAGGGCTGGTGTTCCAGGAAGACTTTATGAGGAAGTGACATTTGGACTTGTCCATCTTTAAGTGGGTGAAAGGCCATACATGATGTGGAAGATGTCAGAGATGAGCAGCAGCCATCTCCTCTTCCTCCTCTGAACAAGAGTATCCTCCTAGTTTTATCTGGGCACAGAGCAATCCAATACACATATTGGGACTACATTTCCCAGCCACCCTTGCAGCTGGGGTGTTGCCATGTGACCAAGCTTTGGCTAAAGGGATATAAGAAAAAATGATGTATGCAACTTCTGGGCTACATTTTTACGAGGAAGCTGCTCTCCCTCAGCTCTCCTTCCCCTGTCCCAGTGGCTGGCAAAAGGGGACAGTTGGAATGGCCACCTTAGTCTCAGAGATGGAAGCTACCTGTTGAGACTGGAAGAGCCAGCTCTCCAGCTGAGATCCTTGGATGAGCTCACAAAGCAAGATTAACTACCTGTCCTAGACAGAGCTTTGTCTGGGCTCTTAACTGAGAGAGCGGTGAATTTCTCTCCTGTTTTGGCCACTGTATTTGGGGATCTTTATCACAGCAGCTTCACCTATACCCTGATTCATTCAATGTAGAAGGTAATAAGCTCTGACCTGACTACCTGGCCTGCTGATACTGGTTTACCTAACCAGATGCCATAGGCCCAAGGTGATGACGTAACATATTCAGCTGACCCAGTGGCCCCCTAACTCACAAGCCTGGGTATTGCCAGACGACCAGAAACATTTGGAGACTTTCCTTTCCTAATAGGGAAGAGACGGTCTTTAAAAGATCTACCATAGCTGCCCTTCCCAATCTTATCACTCAGCCTTGATTCTGTGCTAGGTATTTGGTTCCCTGCTTGGCAGTAGAACTTTTCCTGTTACTGTTCAATATTTGGTCTCTAATAGTTTCCCTTATTAAAGTTATGCACAGAGACAACAGGAAGTCCTGTAGCCAGCATTACAAAGTCAATGCCGTTCAGAAAGTATTCCTGAGCATAAGGCAAAGGTCTAAATAGTTCTTCTTAAATTTTAGTTGCACTGACATCATCTGGGGGAGTTTATTTAAAATTCATATCCCCAGGAATTCCTCAAGGAATCCTAACTCCGTAGGTCTGAAGTGGAATCAGGGAATCTACATTTGAACCTCAGCACAGTGGACCCTAATTTAGGTGTTTTGTGGCCTCAATTTAAGAAACTCTGGTTGTCATAGTCTTCATAAAGACTATGATATTAAAAGCAAACTAGCCATCAGGAACAAGCACTGAATCTCTCTTAACTGAGTGCTTAGGTCCCTGGTCAAATTCCTAATGAGTCAATGGTAATTCTAAGGGTGCAAGTTAGGATAATGAAGGGTTTGTAATGCCACATAGTCACTAGGCCATTATTAGAGCTAGGGAACACAGACTAGAGGAGGGTGAATTCAGGTTTAGACAAGTTGGGCTTGAAGGGTTGTTAGCATATCCAGATGGAAATGTTGAAGTGATGGGAATGGAAACTTCACGTTGTTATTCACTCTGCACAAAGCTTTGATACCCAATAGCAAGGATGGCAGTGAGCGTGCATACATGTATGAGCCTCAGCAGATTGTTAAACCGGTCCACTTCCTGTCCAAGAACAGTGGTCAAGGAGTTAAGGCGTCCGTGAGGATCCTTGACAAAAAGGCTCTCGGAAGCGTTCTCCATCTCCAGAGTTTCTGAAACACACACGGCTGATTCGTCAGATCAATGATTGTTGATTTCTCTCCTTATCTCATTGCTATTGGAATGCACTTATCTTAACCTTTCTTAAAGCCAACTTCTCTCGTCCCTGGGGCCTAGGCTGAACGGGAGTCAGGCCGCTCGGACTTCAGTGGCAAGTGCTACCTGGTAGACAAGGGACATCCCTGAGACCAGAGGTACCAGGGGTCCTGAGTCGTCTCCTCTGCCTTGTGTGTATGCGGCATATGTAAGCCTCGCTCTTCCCTACACACCCGTGTTGCATCTAACAGAGGAGGGGTTGGGGGCAGGACACCCCCGGAGAGAGGCGAGAGACAGCATTTATCCCAGGTTACTGAGTGTTGTTCAAAGGGACTGACTGGATTGTGAAATGGGTCCATGTTTCAAGCTGGATCAAAAATTGTGCTCTTCTTTTTCCCTACAATCCACCCAGTGGAGGCTCACATAAGCTCTAAAAAATGAAGGGACTGCATTTTCCTTACATAGATGAGTAAAGTGCGAGAAAACAAGTGGCTCTGAGATATGTACATCAATTTCCTCTTAACCACTCACATTTTGGCTGCCGTAGAAAAATCACACAGCAGTGTGGGTAAGTGCAAGCTCTTGGGTCCACAGGGCTGCGGTTACATGCCTACACTCTTCTCCTTTTGTCAGTCCCCTCGGGCTATTCGGAACCTCAGTTCTCTTGTTGAGCCAGTTGCACCCCTGCCCCTCAGTCTTAGCAGATGGCATGGCTTATCATTTCACAGTAAAAGTACAAACTATGAAGCGTGGAGAGAAAAACCTCCTAGGTGTCAATGGAACTCTATGAAACAAGTATACTAACTTTCCATCCATCATCCATCCATCCAGCCATCCATCCATCCAGCCAGCCAGCCAGCCACCTTCATCCCTTTTTCCACCCAGTCCTCCATCTTATGTTTATTAAAAATGCTTCCTAAAATAACTCAGTTGCTTCAATATCAACGTAACTCTACACCCAAGAAGAGAGTCTTTTGAGGGGCTACTTTAGGAGGACTATAACTGACTTCTGAGGTCACACAGGTCCTTTCTTTTCCGGGGGCCTTAATAGTATTGGCAAGACTTAGTCTGTGTTACTGTGATGTAATAAGAAATATGTATTTTGGTTTGTGTCCCCAGCTTCTGGCCAGAGCTCCTAAAACTCTTATAATTTCCTCATTGATAAGAGTGATGGGAGCATCATTTCTATAATTGTTGGTTTCTGACCCCAACTCCTGAAATAGCTCCTGAGTGATGAAGGTGAAAGGAACATCTTTTGTTATTGATAACAAGCCCCTTTCAACCACACCTGAGTTTATGTTAATGAGCTGACTCTTGGACCACCCCTAAAGACGAGGGGCTGGTTGTCAGGGGAAATAACCATGTGATTAGAGAGTTGGAACTTGTAGCTCTACTCTCTGACCTCCTGGGAGAGGGGAGGGGCTGGAGGTTAAGTTAATCACTAAAGGCCAGTGACTTAATCAATCATGTCTACATAATGAAACTTCCATAAAGACCTAACTGAAGGGGTTTGGAGAGCTTCTGGGTTGGTGAATGCATCAAGTGCCAGGAGGGACTAAACCTCCTGCCCTTGGGACTCTTCTGGGCCAGTGACTTAATCAATCATGTCTACGTAATGAAACTTCCATAAAGACCTAACTGAAGGGGTTTGGAGAGCTTCTGGGTTGGTGAATGCATCATGTGCCAGGAAGGACTAAACCTCCTGCCCTTGGGACTCTTCTGGACCTTGCCTTATGTACTTCTTTATCTTGCTGTTTATCCTTATCCTTTAGTATATCATATTTAGTAATCTGGTAAATCTGGCCACTTCCCTGAGTTCTGTGAGTTGTTCTAGAAAATTACTGAACCCCAGAAGGGGGTTGTGGGAATCCTCGATTAATGGCTGGTTGGTCAGAAGTACAGGTCACACCCTGGGGACTTGTTGGCTTCTGAAGTGGGGACAGTCTTGTGGGACTGAGCCCTTAAACCGTGGGGTCTGTGCCCACTCTGGATAAAGTCATAACTGAATTGTAGGACACCCAGCTGGTGTCCAGAGAGTAACTGTTTAATGTAGGGGGGAACCCATACACTTGATCCCAGAGTATTGTGAATAGAGACAGAAACACAGTTTACTTTTAGTCACTAGTTTTTTTTTTATGCCTCATCTTTTTTTCCCCTATAATGACATTTCCAACCATGAACAATATATGAAGACATCTGAATCTACAGTCCCTCTAAGAAAAGTGTGAAAGTGGATCTGTGATGATTCAGGAAGATTCCCTAACTCACCAGAAAACAAAGTGAAATAATCTAACCACCTCTCCTGTTGGAGGAAAAAAAAATGAAATGGATTCCAGAGCAGGGCTGTCCAATAGAATATTTTATGATGATGGAAATATTCTCCATTTGCATTGTTCAGTATGGCAGCACTTAAAATGTGGCTAGTGCAACTGAGGAAATGAATTTTAAATTTAATTTAAAGTTGAAGTAACCACATGTGGCTAACGGCTACTGTCTCGGACAGTACAAGTCTAGAGATGTTAGAAAACTCAGGAAAAAGTCTGGTTAAAGTTACATTGAGCTAGAAACCAACTTGTTCCTCATGCTTCTGGCAGTTAAGATGTCAAGGTGCTATAGGCTTCTCGTCTATAAGTGGAGAGCTCTACGTCAGAAGAGCTCTCTATGTAAAGAAAAAATCTGCATAATAAGCAGATTTGGACACCTGCCTGTCACTCAGCTTTCGGAGTTTATTCCTAAAAGTCCCATTGTACATGTATGCTAGGAATTACTTAGTACCTGGAACTCTGGTCCGGACAGAAGCAACGAGTTCTTGGACAATCTCATCATTGCTCTTTCCCTCTCCACCAGAAGATGACCTCGGCTGAACCTCAAGTATGGTGTTGATTAAAGTGTTGGTCTCTTTGTACTGTAATGGTGAGAAGAGACAGAACAGTGAAGAACCAAATTCTCAAAAAAGTAATTTTTCACACATAGTTTATTAGAGAAATAATGGCAGTGGCCAAAACCAAGGAAATTTTATTTTATTTATTTATTTATTTTTTGCGGTACGCGGGCCTCTCACTGTTGTGGTCTCTCCCATTGCGGAGCACAGGCTCCGGACGCACAGGCTCAGTGGCCATGGCTCACGGGCCCAGCCGCTCCGCGGCATGTGGGATCTTCCCGGACTGGGGCATGAACCCGTGTCCCCTGCATCGGCAGGCGGACTCTCAACCACTGTGCCACCAGGGAAGCCCAGAAATTTTGTTTTTTATATTGAAGATATAGTTGGTAAAATGTGCTCATTGGAAATGATAGTGTTTAGCTCTCAGTGTTATAGTTGAACATTTTTGGTTGAACAACAATGTGAATTTACTGAATGTCATTGAACTGTATACTTAAAATGGTTAAAATGGTTAAAATGATAAATTTCATGTTACATGTGTTTTACCACAGTAAAAAATGGTTAAACAATTTTTGGCTAATTATTTAAAAGGCAGTTATGAAAGTGAGGAAGAAATAATGAGAATTCAGTTTTAGAACATACTTTTATTTAAATAACATTTTCTCAAGGGAACCCTCCTACACTGTTGGTGGGAGTGTAAGTTGGTGCTGCCCCTGTGGAAAACAGTGTGGAGGTTCCTCAGAAAACTAAAAAGAGAATTACCATATGATCCAGCAAACCCACTCCTGGGCATATATCCAGACAAAACTATAATTCAAAAAGATACACGCACCCCTATGTTCATAGCAGCATTATTCACAAGAGCCAAGACATGAAAACAACCTAAATGTCCATTGACAAATGAATGGATAAAGAAGATGTGGTACATATATACAATGGAATACTACTCAGCCATAAAAAAGAATGAAATAATGCCATTTGCAGCAACATGGATGCAACTAGAGATTATCATACTAAGTGAAGTAAGTCAGAAAGAGAAAGACAAATACCACATGATATCACTTATATGTGGAATCTAAAATATGGCACAAATGAAACTATCTACAAAACACAGAGACTCACAGACATAGAGAGCAGAGGGGGTGGGGGGTGGGGGAGGGAAGGACTGGGAGTTTGGGATTAGCAGATGTAAACTATTATATATAGGATAGATAAACATTGGATAAAAAATGGATGGATAAACATGGTCCTACTGTATAGCTCAGGGAACTAGATTCAATATCCTGTGATAAACCATAATGCAAAAGAATATAAAAAAAAGAATGTCTCTATGTGTATAACTGAGTCACTTTGCTGTACAGCACAACATTGTAGATTAGCTATACTTCAATAAAAAAAATAACGTTTTCTCAATTAGAAAAGTATTATGGGGAATTCCCTGGCGGTCCAGTGGTTAGGACTCCACGCTTTCGCTGCCGAGGGTGTGGGTTCAATCCCTGGTTGGGGAACTAAGATCCTGCATGCCATGGGGTGCAGCCAAAAAAAAAATAATAGAGTGGTAGAATTTAGAAAAGTATTATAGCTTATTATTGAAAATTTAGAAAACACAGAAAAGTATAAAGAAAAATTATTCATGATCTTGCTTTTCAGAGATATTTATAACTTTACTTTACCTCCCCCACCCCCTGGACATTTTCTGTATATATGTGCATATAGTTTTCAATATTGAACCCATACAATTTATGTAGTATTTATTCTTTTTCAATTTCATGAACATTTTCTCACATCACTGAAAAATCTTCATGAGTCCTGTTTTAAGTGACTGATCCTCGCTGGTTTGAATGCACTATAATTAATATAGTTGTTTATTTACTTTTTGGCTATTTCTATTTTCCAGATTTTTTTTAGAACTCTGTGAATAGAATATCTATATATGAATTTCATCCACTATCATTTACATTCTTTACATGATATATTACCAAAGGCATATTTTTAAACTGTGTATTATTACATTGATTTCTAACAACACTGTATTGACTTACACTCCCAACAATAGTGTATCAGAGGACCTGTCTTTCTGTCTTTGTAAGAATTGCTATCATTGCTTAAAAAATCCTTTCCAATTTGATGGGCAAAATAGTTTTTCATTGGTTTGCACTTCTTTGAGGATTAGTAGAGTTAAACATTTAAAAACTAAGTTCATTGGCTATCTGTATTGTCTTTATAAATTATTTATATATTTTGTACATTTTGAGTTTTAGTGTTTATTACTATTGATTTATAGGAGATAATTCTATAATAAAGATAATCAACTATTTTCTATTTTTTTCTTGTTGTAAAATACACATAATATAAAATTTGCTATCTGCACTATTTTTAACTGTACAGTTCAGTGGTATTAAATACACTAATAATGTTGTCACCACCATTCATCTCCATAACTCTTTTCATCTTGGAAAACTGAAACTCTGTACCCATTAAACAATAACTCGTCATTTCGTTTCTCGCCAGCCTCTAGCAACCACCATCCTACTTTCTGTCTCCAAAATTTTGTCTACTCTAAATACCTCATATAAATGTAATTATGCAGTATTTTTCTTTATTTGACTGGTTTATTTCACTCAGTGTCATGTCCTTAAGGTTCATCCATGCTGTGCAGAATTTCCTTCCTTTTGAAGGCTAATAATATTCCATTGTATGTATACACCATTTTTTTCCTATCCATTCATCCACTGATGGACACTTGGGTTGCTTCCATGTTTTAGCTATTGTGAATAATGCTGCTATGAGCATGGGTGCCCAAATATCTTTTTTTGTCCCTGATTTCAATTCTTTTGTGTATATACCCAGAAGTGGAATTGCTGGATTATATGGTAAATCTAATTGTTTTTTTAAGGAACTGCCATACTGTTTTCCACAGAGGCTGTACCATTTTACATTTCTCTTTGGAGGAATGTCTATTCAAGTCCTTTGACCATTTTTGAATTGGGTTGTTTGTTTTTTTGTTGTTGGGTTTTAGGAGTTCCCTATATACTCTGAATATTAATCCCTTATCAGATATATAATTTATGAATATTTTCTCCCATTCTGTGGGTTGCCTTTCTCTCTGTTGAATTAAAATGAAAAAATTAAAATAAAATAAACTTTCATGAAGTCCAATTTGTCTGTTTTTTTCTTTTGTTATTTCTGCCTTTGGTGTCATATCCAAGAAATCATTGCTAAATCCAATGTCATGAAGCTTTTTGTCCTATGTTTTCTTCTAAGAATTTTATATCTTTAGTTCTTTTTTTAAAAATGTCTTTATTGGAGTATAATTGCTTTACAATGTTGTGTTATTTTCTACTGTATAACAAAGTGAATCAGCTATATGTATATATATATCCCCATATATCCCCATATCTCCTCCCTCTTGCGTCTCCCTCCCATCCTCCCTATCCCACCCCTCTAGGTGGTCACAAAGCACCGAGCTGATCTCCCTGTGCGATGTGGCTGCTTCCCGCTAGCTATCTATTTTACATTTGGTAGTGTATATATGTCCATGCCACTCTCTCACTTCGTCCCAGCTTACCCTTCCCCCTCCCCGTGTCCTCAAGTCCATTCTCTACATCTGCATCTTTATTCCTGTCCTGCCCCTAGGTTCATCAGAACCTTTTTTTTTTTTTTAGATTCCATATATATGTGTTAACATACGGTATTTGTTTTTCTCTTTCTGACTTACTTTACTCTGTATGACAGTCTCTAGGTCCATCCACTTCACTACAAATAACTCAATTTCATTTCTTTTTATGGCTGAGTAATATTCCATTGTATACATATGCCACATCTTTTTTATCCATTCATCTGTCGATGGACACTTAGGTTGCTTCCATGTCCTGGTTGTTGTAAACAGAGCTGCAATGTACATTGTGGTACATGACTCTTTTTGAATTATGGTTTTCTCAGGGTATATGCCCAGTAGTGGGATGCTGGGTCGTACGGTAGTTCTATTTTTGGTTTGTTAAGGAACATCCATACTGTTCACCATAGTGACTGTATCAATTTACATTCCCACCAACAGTGCAAGAGGGTTTCTTTTTCTCCACACCCCCTCCAGCATTTATTGTTTGTAGATTTTTTTTTTTTTTTTTTTTTGCTGTACGCAGGCCTCTCACTGTTGTGGCCTCTCCCGCTGTGGAGCACAGGCTCCGGATGCGCAGGCTCAGCGGCCATGGCTCACGGGCCCAGCCGCTCCACAGCATGTGGGATCTTCCTGGACCGGGGCACGAACCCGTGTCCCCTGCATCGGCAGGTGGACTCTCACCCACTGCTCCACCAGGGAAGCCCTGTTTGTAGATTTTTTGATGATGGCCATTCTGACCGGTGTGAGGTGATACCTCACTGTAGTTTTGATTTGCATTTCTCTAATGATTAGTGATGTTGAGCATCCTTTCATGTGTTTGTTGGCAGTCTGTATATCTTCTTTGGAGAAATGTCTATTTAGGTCTGCTGCGCATTTTTGGATTGGGTTGTTTGTTTTTTTGATATTGAGCTGCATGAGCTGCTTGTATATTTTGGAGATTAATCCTTTGTCAGTTGCTTCATTTGCACATATTTTATCCCATTCTGAGGGTTGTCTTTTGGTTTTGTTTATGGTTTCCTTTGCTGTGCAAAAGCTTTTAAGTTTCATTAGATCCCATTTGTTTATTTTTATTTCCATTTCTCTAGGAGGTGGGTTAAAAAGGATCCTGCTGTGATGTATGTCATAGAGTGTTCTGCCTATGTTTTCCTCTAAGAGTTTTATAGTGTCTGGCCTTACATTTAGGTCTTTAAGCCATTTTGAGTTTATTTTTGTGTATGGTGTTAGGTAAGGGTCCAACTTCATTCTTTTGCATGTGGATGTCCAGTTTTCCAAGTACTGTTTGTGGAAAAGACTGTCCTTTCTCCATTGAATGGTCTTGACACCCTTGTCAAAAATCTTTTGACCATATATGTGAGGGTTTATTTCTGGGCTTTCTATTCTACTTTATCGGGCTATATGTCTGTCTTTATGCAGTACAAGTGTTTTGATTACATTAGTTTTATTGATTTCAAATTTTATCCCATCGTAGTTGGAGAAGATAATTTGTATGATATTTATCTTTTTAAAACTATTGATACTTAATTTGTGGTCTAACATATGGTCTATTCTGGAAAGTGTCCCATGTGTGGACAGTTAACTTTTTCTGATTTTTTTTTGTTGTTGTTTCAAAGATGTTTTGCTTTGTCATTTAATTTTCTTATGACCTTTTGGATATACTCACATGTTCTGGCTCTTTCTAATGTGATTTATTTTTCAATTGCTTTTTATGCTTAGAAATTCCTTTTCCAAGGTCAATTAAATATTCTCAATTGTTCTAGTTTTTTTTTTTTAATTCAGAAACATGGTATCTTCTTATGTATATTTGTTGGAACCTCTTAGAGGTTTTCTTTATACCAGTCACAACACTCGTTATCCACTTACCTGAAAAAAGAGTTCAGAACCTGGGATTACAGATCTTGGTTGTAAAAGTTATATTTTACATAATAGATCTTCTTTCAAACATGACTTTTGACGTATTCATTAGGTCCTAAACACGTATGTGACATTATCTACTTAATGTTATGGTTAAATAGTTTGGTTTCCTTGCTCAGTGCCAGTTGTTTAATATTATGACTTTTCCATTTTAGTTCTTGACTTCTTGGTTAGACAAAAGTCTTGAAACATTTAGCACAGCCAGGCTCAATTTTCTTTACTAGTCTCTAGTACGCATCTATGTAAGTATAGTTTGCTGGTCTGAAAAAGGAATCATTTGTATCTTTTGCATTAAGTCTCTGTTGATGGCAAGAGGCAGAATTGTCTCACTTAAGCCAGGTAAAGCAAAGAGAAGGGGTCTCTTGGCACATATAGCTGGGAAGAAGAGGACACAAGTCATGTGGGTTTCAGGCATGGATGGATCTAGCACTCTCTCTCTTGTGCATATTTGGTTGTTTCTCTCATTCTTTCCTACGGCAGATGACCTTCTTCCATTTGGTAGGAAGAAGGGGTGGGGGGGTCAGGGATGAGGGCACAGAATGCTGCAGATATGCAGCATCGTAGTCAGTGATTCCAGAGGAAAGGCATTTTCCTCCCTCCTCCATCCTAGGATCTATATATCCTATAAAGGAATCTCATGCACCTAGTGTGGGCCATGTCCCTGCTCCTTGGACCAATTCCAGGGGCTGGGTGGTGTGGTGCTGCTTTTGGCCAGGCCTGAGTTACATGCCCACCTCTGTGAAGGTAGAGAGTGGTTGGAAGTTTTACCAGAATCTAATGGAATGAGGAAGGGGAAATTTTCCCAAAAGAAAGAGGTAGGGGATGTACTGTACCAGAAAAATGAAGGAAGGGAGGTTGGGAAGAAAAACATAACTTGGGGCTCACTACATGCCTACTGTCTCATTCTCAGTCATTCTGAACCAATGAAAACACAAAAAACTACATTCCCAGGTATATACTGCCAAGAGTGTTACCCCACCCAAAAGTCCTGTGCTTCTCACGGGATGCAGTGAGCCTACCATTTCCACATTCCTCTCTCCCTTCTCTCACCTCCGCGCCCACCCACTCCAGAACAAGCAGTCAGATGATTGAATATTAACACTAGGTTTGGCCACCTGTTTTTCCTCCTGAAAGTAGAATCAGGAAAAATAAGATATTCTAACTCTTCACTGAATGGCAAAGCAATTTTTAGGGCAGAGAACATGACATAGGTCATGTCATGTTCTCTGAGAACATGATCATTGAGAATTTCCACTGTTGTTTTGCATGGATTCTTTGATATCTACGCAGACCTTACCCTCTAATTTGTCTCTAACTTGTAGGGGCTAAATTTAAGTTGAAAAGAAAGGGGATTCCCTTCAGCTTCGTGAGGCCAACCTAGTCTCCAACATTTAGAGTATTCCAGGGCTCCAGGGACATACTTTTCGTGGCTTTGGTTCACCAAAGATGCCAGACTATGACAGATAATAAAACTGGAAGGGTATGTAATGGCCCGGTCATGGGGGAGCCTTGATTGCCATGCTCAGGAGCTCGGACTACCCTTAGGTAATGATGTGGCATCAGAGGGTCTTGGGGGAGTAAAATTGTCCAGTTTGCTCTTTGGACGTACTGCTGTGGTCTGGTACTGTCACCTTGATGAACTGTACTTTTATTTTTTAATTTAATTTAATTTTTAAATTATTTTTAAAAATTGAGATATAGTTGATGTACAATATTACATAAGTTACAGGTGTAAAACAGAGTGATTCACAATTTTTTTTTTTTTTTTTGCGGTACGCGGGCCTCTCACTGTTGTGGCCTCTCCCGTTGCGGAGCACAGGCTCCGGACGCGCAGGCCCAATGGTCACGGCTCACGGGCCCAGCCGCTCCGCGGCCCAGACCGGGGCGCGAACCCGTGTCCCCTGCATCGGCAGGCGGACTCTCAACCACTGCGCCACCAGGGAAGCCCCACAATTTTTAAAGTTATACTCCATTTACAGTTATTATAAAACGTTAGCTATATTCCCTGTTGTACAATATATCCTTGTAGCTTATTTATTTTATATGTAGTAGCTTATACCTCTTAATTCCCTACCCCTGTTTTGCCCCTCCCCCCTTCCCTCTCTCCACTGGTAACCACTAGTTGATTCTCTATATCTGTGAGTCTGCTCCTGTTATATTTTTTGTTATATTCACCAGTTTGTTGTATTTTCTATTTTTATTTTTTTTTATTATTTTGGCCATGCCATGTGGCTTGTGGGATCTTAGTTCCCTGACCAGGGATTGAACCCAGGCCCTTGGCAGTGCAAGTACAGAGTCCTAACCACTGGACTGCTGGGGAATTCCTGTTGTATCTTTTAGATTCCACATATAAGTGATGTCATACAGTGTTTGTCTTTCTCTGTCTGACTTATTTCACTTAGCATAATGCTCTCCAAGTCCATCCATGTTGTTGCAATGGCAAAATTGATAAACTGTGCTTTTATTTTTTTTATTTATTTATTTTTTTTAACATCTTTATTGGGGTATAATTACTTTACAATGGTGTGTTAGTTTCTGCTTTATAACAAAGTGAATCAGTTATACATATACATATGTTCCCATATCTCCTCCCTCTTGCGTCTGATAAACTGTGCTTTTAAAGAACAGTGTTTTGATTTCTCTGCTTTGGACATTTGCTATTGTACTTTTATAACCTACTCATCTGGGGGGGGGGTCCATAAATCTTTGTGAAATATGTTACACATATGCCCAGCATGGAGGGAGAAGTGCAAAAGAAAAAGGGCTGTCTGGATTATCATCCAAATCCCCATGTTGCAGGAGACTAGCAGGTAGATTATGGACTAAGCAGAGGCTGGAAGCTGAGGGGGTGGCTGGTGACAAGAAGATGAATGACGATCTTAGGATTCTGTGAAGGATCCAGAGGGAGCAGGCTAAATTGGAACCAGATGTTGAAGTCGAGGTGAAACATTTATTTTATTTGTTTATTTAAGAAGATTATAACTTACAGAGCCAGTGAGGTGATTATTGATGTTTCAGGTTTATATACACAATATGAATATGTCTTTTAAGTTGAAAGGCCACATACCTGGAAAACTAGGTTGGCATTTTCATGCATTCCAAATATTTCTGGGTCATCTATCAAAGGCAGGTTTTCAATGTAGTCTTTAAACTCTTGTAGGCTGTCAGCCAAGGGTGCAAAATAGATACCTGTTATTGAAAACACAGAAGGCAATATGTCTCAAATAGATGAGCTTTGAGTACTGCCAGGTTTGGTGCTTCTCTGTCTGTTCAGATGGTGGCTATAATCAACTGCCTCACAGAGAAACAGGAATGGTTTTTCCTCGCCTTCATCCCTGTGTCTAGTTTCTTTACCTTTTCTTGAGGCCTTTACATCTAATCAGTGTCCTAAACTTTCAGGGTGTTAACCTGCAGAACATTTCAAGGTTCTGAGTACCCAGGGATGTGCTACTGAGAGGTGTGTTCCGAATTTATGGAACTTTGAAAACACACAGAATACCACCCACTTTAGAGCAGAAATAATTCAAAATGGTTATCGTACAATAGATATCTTTGTACTCTTACAACCAAAGCCGTTTTGAAGGTGGTCAAGCATGAGGATGGGAGGGTGTGGGGTCTGGGTTGTGAGGACTGGACACAGACAGCTCCTGGATGGAAAACTGAGAGATGCTGTCAACGACTTCTTGGAAAAAGTTGTTTTCCATGATATTGAAAAGTCACTCACCTGATTCAGAATATTTATAATCCTCTTGTAATGTTTCAGGAGAAAAAAATCTTTTCAAAACAGTACGAAGGCATCTTTGATCCCAGGTATCTGTAACTCTACCACCATATGTAATTTCACCTGAAAAGAAGTTTGCATTTAAAAACATTGTTTGCTTTTAATTGATATGCATACCCACATTCTAATAGGTTTATTTATTCACACATTTATTTGGTACTGAAAGTGGAAATAGCACATTGAGTTTCTTCTATTACCCCAACCCCAAAGATAATAAAAGTCAACTTTTAAAAAGCAGAAAAAAATCTAGTATATGTTCTCTCCCCTAATTATTTTGCTTTTCCCAAATAACTGATACTAAAGCCAGTGAGATCTGTTTACATATTTCTTTCTTCTTCCTGTGTTTTTTCTTCAAAAATATTGATTTTGGGTCTTATCCCATCATGGACTGTAGTACTCTAAAACAGACATACTTTCCATGAACCACTGCTTCTTTTGGGGGCCGATGAGCTAAATGAAACCAAAACATTTACAGCAAGCCATTCAAACTCTATACATACCTTATAAATCATTGATATTAAGTCAAGGAAGAAAGATAGATCCATAGTGAAGGAGACAAGTTGCCTCACAGAAATTATGTTATGGGGAACTACAATTTATTGGTATCCCATCTCTTTCCACAGAGAAATTATGCTCCATCGTCATCCCCAAGTTACAAGTAGGAAAGTTATCTATTCTGCATTGGAATGATTGTCCTGCTGGAGGATATAATTCCTTGGAAAAATTCCAGACCCATTGCTACAATTCATTATTCACCTCTGTAGTTTTCTGAAAAGGATTTTACTTATGATACTGATATTGCCAACTTCTGAATCCTTTAAATGTTCATCCATTCTCATCTCCATCTCTTTCATTATGTCAAGAAGATTTTTTTAAAAATTCTTTTTCAAGCTGAGATGGTTGGTTGAGAGTAAATTATTTGTGTTTGGAATCTCAGTAATTTATTTCTTCCAGGATAGTAGCGTCCTGGCTTGCACCTATCTTCCCTTTCCTGTTGAGGCACTTCTGGTCAGTCTTACTGGCTCAGCCACTTAGAGTGAGGACGTTGGGGAGTAAGTGCCAGAGCTGATGATCGAGTAACTGACTCCCTGTATTAGCAATTCTAAGAGGGAAGAAAGAGATGCTGCTGTACTTTCCTGAGAATACTCTTCAGTCACTCTCTGGGAAATCTTGCAACACAAAGTTGGGTTAAATCTTTGTGGTGGGTCCATCTAGCTTCAGACCAACTTGGATCCTGAGGGCTAGATGGGAATATAAAGGTCAAGTTTCTTCAATTGCATCATGGTGTTTGGGAGAGGAGGGTGGCCGGAAAAATGCAGACTCCAATAATTAGTCACTGGTGAGAGGAAAATGTTGCCCTGAAGTGCATTATTCTAAAAAAAATTTCAGGGACTTCCCTGGTGGTCCAGTGGTTAAGACTTCATGCTTCTACTGTAGAGGGCCCGGGTTTGATCCCTGGTTGGGAAACTAAGATCCCACATGCCATGTGGCAGGGCCAAACAAATTTTTTTAAACAAAAATATTTATAGTTTGAGAAGTAGCACAGAAATATTCACCTTAAAAATCATCAGACTTTGTGATTCTGCGTCCAGATTTAGTGTTATGTTTTTCTTGGATCAAAGTGAGTAAACCAGGAACTCGAATAATTTGATTCGGGGTAGATGACTCACTTTTAGGCTTACTTTTAGGACGGAGTCCTCCGGGTTTAGAAGACAGATGTTGGGAGGGGGCGTCTACCATTCACGTCCACCACCTGTCCTGGCCCAGGCATCACAGTTCCTGAGGGTCTTGTTGCAAATGCTGATGTGGTGTCTTCCCCTTCTCTTCCATTCTTGTCCCTGTGGGCTGGCTCAGGAATGGTCCGACACAAACTGGATAGGCCTCAGGTTTGGCTCTGTCTTTGCCCACTTTGAGCTCAGAGCTGTCTCTTGGACTCAGGCATCCCTGTAGCTTACTCTATAAAATTTTAAGAACCATCCCCCACCCCCTCCAACCCCAAATACCTTCCCATATTTAAAGCCTCCTTAATCTTTCTCTGTTTATTCTCTCCTGTCTAGTCTCCCCCTTGGTGTTGCTGTATCCCCTTGTTCAATTCTTCACCTTGCTTTTGTTACAGCTTTATAAGTGGTTGCACCTGTTCCCAGCCTAAAATACTATAATTGCCAACCGTTGCTTATAAGGTAGAGCTCAAATTTATTAACAACACACACAGGCTTTCAAGATGTGCCCGCAGATCACCTTTTTTTTAGTTTTGTTGAAGATAAAGCTTTCCTCCATATACATCTCCTCTTTATACTCTGCTCTGGCGCTCATGAACTACTCACAGTGTCTACAGGCATGCCACATCCCGACACTGCTGGGCTTTACCATCACTGTTCTCTCTGCCAGTGTGCTCTCCTGCTTCTTCTCTCCTGCTGAGCCCACCCCACCATCCAGTGCCCCACTCAACCATTGCCCCCTTGGTGGAGATTTCCCAGATTCCTCCAGGTAGCGTTATTTGCTCCTTCTCAATTCCCACAGCATTGTCCATACACTTCTATTTTGGTAGTTGTCATACCATATTATAATTTATTTATTATCTCCATCCCATGAGTTTTTGGTAGGCAGGGACTACATCATCTTTGTATTTCCAGCATTTAGCATAGTGGTACTAACCTGGATTTTCTGGATTAATCCATAAATGACTGCCTAAAATCCCACCACAAGCAGATATCATTGCCTGGATAAAGCATTGCCTTTTTCTCTCCTATTGTTTTTTTTTTTGAAACATTTTTGATGAGCTACACCTTGAAAATTATGTCACTTAAAATTTACACGTATACTTAAATAGTTTTTAGTAAATTTGCAAAGTTGTGTAACCATCACCATGATCTAATTTTAGAACACTTCTGTCATCCCCCCAAATAAATCTTGTGCCCATTAGCAGTCACTGTCCATTTCTTATCCCCGGCCCCATGCAATCACTACCTTACTTTCTGTCTGTATATTTGCTTTTTCTGGAAACGTCACATAAATGGAATATACAACATGTGATATTTTGTGTCTGGCTTCTTTTACTTAGCATAAAGTTTTTGAGGTTTATCCAAGTTGGAGCATGTGTCAGTACTTCATTTCTTTTTTATGGTGGAGTAATATTACATTTGTAATATTGCATGGCTATACCTCACTTTATCCATTCATCAGCTGATAGACATTCATGTTGTTTCCACTTTTGGGGATTATGAATAATGCTGTTATGAACATTTCTGTACAAGTTTTGGTGTGGACATGAGTTTTTATTTTCCCTGGTATATAACTAGGCGTGGAATGGAATTTCTGGGTCATATGGTAAACCTATTAAAACATTTTCCAAAGCAGCAGCAACATATTACATTGTCACCAGCTATGTATGAGGGTTCCACTTTCTCCACATCCTTGCTAACACTTGTTACTGTCTTTTTTTATTATAGTCATCTTAATGGGTGTAAAGTGGTATCTCATTATGGCTTTAGTTTTCATTTTCCTAATGACTGAGCTTATTAGGCATTTGTATGTCTTTTTTTTTTTTTTTGCGAAATGTACATTGAAATCTTTTGCCCATTTAAAAATTGTATTAGTTTTCTTCTTACTGTTGTTGGAGTTCTTTATATACTTCGTATACAGGTGCCTTATCAGATATATGATTGCAAATATTCTCTCTCAGTCTGTGGTTTCCTTTTTCACTTTCTTGATGGTGTTTGCTGAAGTGTAAAAGTTTTACATGTTGAAGAAGTTGAATTTATTATTTTTCTTTTATTGCTAGTGCTTTTTGTGTCAAATCTAAGAAGCCATTATTAACCCAAAGTCATGAAGGTTTACTTATATGCTTTCTCCTAAGAGTTTTATAGTTTTAGCTCTTATATTTAGATATATCACTCATTTTGAATTAAGTTTTTGTATGGTGTGAGATAAGGATCCAAGTTCATTCTTTCACAGATGGATATCCAATTGTCCCAGCATCATTTATTGAAAAGACTCTCCTTCCCCCATTGAATTGTCCTGGCGCCTTTGTTAAAAATAAATTGACCAGGGACTTCCCTGGTGGTGCAGTGGTTAAGAATCCGCCTGCCAATGCAGGGGACACAGTTTAGAGCCCTGGCCCGGGAAAATCCCACACGTCTTGGAGCAACTAAGCCCGTGCGCCACAACTACTGAGCCTGCGCTCTAGAGTCCACGAGCCACAACTACTGAGCCCATGTGCCACAACTACTGAAGCCTGCGTGCCTAGAGCTCATGCTCTGCAACAAGAGAAGCCACCACAGTGAGAAATCCGTGCACCGTGACAATGTGTAGGCCACGCTTGCCGCAACTAGAGAAAGCATGCGTGCAGCAAAAGAGACCCAACACAGACAAAAATAAATACATAAATAATTTAAAAAATAAATTAACCATAAATATAAGGGTTTATTTCTGGATTCTCAATTCTGTTCCATTGATTATATGTCTATCCTTATGCCAGTACCATATTGTTTTTTTTTAAAAATTGAATTTAGTTGATTTACAATATTGTGTTAGTTTCAGGTGTACAGCAGTGATTCGCTAACACATATATGTTTATATATCTATATATCTTTTTCTGATTCTTTTCCTTTATAGTTTATTACAAGATATTGAATATAGTTCCCTGTACTATACAGTAAGTCCTTGTTGTCTCACACTGTCTTGATTATTGTAGCTTTGTATAACTTTTGAAATTGGGAAATGTAACTCTTCTGACTTCATTCTTTTTTTTCAGGATTGTTTTTGCTTTTTGGAGCCCTTTGCATTTCCATCCAAATGTAATCAGCTTGCCAATTTCAGCAACAGTGTCAGCTGAGATTTTGATAGGGATTGTGTTAAATCTATAGATCGGTGTGGGGATTATCGCCACTTTCACAATATTGTGTCTCTCAATCCACGAGCATGTCATGTCTCTTCATTTATTTAGATTAACTTTCTTTGGCAGTGCTTTGCAGGTTTCAGTGCACAAATCTGCACTTCTTTTGATAAATTTATCCTTAAGTAGTTTATTCTTTTTGATGTTATCATAAATAGAATTAAAAGTATTTTCTAATTGTTCATTGCCAGTATATAGAAATGCAGTTGATTTTTGTGTATTGCCTTTGTATCCTACAACCTTGCCAAACTCATTTGTTACTTCCAGTTTGTGTGTGTGTGTGTGGTGTGTGTGCGCGTGCGTGTGTGTGAATTCCTTAGGATTTTCTCCATGCAAGATCTTGTCATCTGCAAATAAAGATAGGTTTACTTCTTCCATGCTAATCTGGATGTCTTTGATTTCTTTTCCTTGTCTAATTTCCCTGGCTGGAACCTTCAGCACAACACTGAATAGTAGTGATGAGAGCAGATACATCTTTGTCTCATTCCTTTCTATCCTTTTCAAAACACAGTTACGGGCTTCCCTGGTGGCGCAGTGGTTGAGAGTCCGCCTGCCAATGCAGGGGACATGGGTTCTTGTCCCGGTCCGGGAAGATCCCACATGCCGTGGAGTGGCTAGGCCCGTGAACCATGGCCGCTGAGCCTGAGCTCTGCAACGGGAGAGGCCACAACAGTGAGAGGCTCGCGTACCGCAAAAAAAACAAAACAAAAAAAACAAAACACAGTTACTTCCACAGCAGTAGAAGTTTAGGTAACCAGAAAGGTCAAGTGTTCTAGGAGAGAAGGAAGGGAGAGAAAAGCTAGGAAGCAGAAAATTCAGGGTACATAGAGGGTGCCAGAGAAGAATTCTGCCTAACTCACTGTTATGTTAAGCAATGTTGGCCACACAGGAGTGGCTGAGAGCAGGAGTACAAGGTAGCTTCCCAGGTTCCATGCCTACTTCTCTTGGTCCACCCTGGGGATGGGTCTTCATCCATTTCCATACTGTTTCACTGCCCTTCACTCAAACATGCTCCAAGGTGTCACGTGCTGTTCAAGGCTCTAGATCAGCTGATACCTCTCTGCTGTCCCCCATTTCCCTTGCTCACCAATGAAAACCATCCATTCCCATTCTGCTCTCTCCCTCCCTCACCTCCCAGTGGGAATCTGTTCTTCATTATATGGGTCTACATGGTCTAAATTGTATCTGATTTTGGCAGTAAGATCTCATGTGGCCACAATTCATATTTGTTAAAAATTGTAATTCCTGAAATAGTTTTTCCTTTTTCATAAGTACACCTAACTCAACAGGTCTCGACTGGTCAATCATGTTTCGATTCTTTGAATTTAAGAGCACAGACTCTGGAGGCTGGACTGCCTGCCTTTAAATCTTGGCTTCACCCTTGTTCTTCAGGTTCCTCATGTGTAAAATAGGGATATAATAGTTTTCACCTTATAGGGTTGTTGTGAGGATTAAATCTGCTAATTCATGGGACATGCTTAAAACATGCTTAGCATGTAGCAAGAGCTATCTAAGTTTTTGCTATTATTATTTGGGAAAACATTCATCCCATTTCCTATGTGTAAATATTCTTATGATATTCTTAACATGGTCTTATCTTCTCAAAGGCAGTATCAGAAGTCATCACCACCGTCACCAAAGGCTTGGGAGGACATCATTTTGGTATAAGCCAGGTGGGCGTAAACCAACAACTGTGTGGTGCACAGCTGGACATCAGATGTGGGCATACTGACCAGTGATGTAAATCAATGCATCCCAGGGAATCTTTCCTTTTTGACAGTAAAGGTTGAGGTTCAGTAAAGCACATTCCCTGTCACTGTCATTAAATTCATAGCAGATATTCCAACCAAGAGGGCCGAACTTTTTTCTCTCCTAGAATAGAAAATGAAAATGGTCTTAAAGTTTGATGAAATTAATTGTGTAAAATACTGAAAACTAAAAGGTTTCTGTTGAAGTTGAACATCCTCATTGTGCAAAATCGGTTAAAATCATGACATTCAACTTGAGCCAGGCTTTCAGTTTGGCTGTCACCAAACAGGGCAGGCACCTCTTCCTCCAACACTGGCCTTTGGCCAATTTCCCAAAAGAAAATTTGATATTATGAGAAATGTGAAAATGTGATAGACTTGTCAAAAGAACATTTGTTCTTCATGGTAAAATAAAATATTTCTCCACCAAAATAGGGAAAACTATCCCACCTAGAGTCTTTTGGCATAAAAATTTTGACACTAGTCACCCATTTGGTGGAGAGAGCTGCCCCCAACTCTTCTAAGAAGTCTATCACCCAGGCTTTTCAGTCATGCTTGATGTGCTGCTTACATGCTGACTTCTCTATAGTGGCCTTTTTTTTTTTTTTAAACTGATACCCAGAATCTCAATTCTTGTTTCATAACTCCCTGTAGTGAAATCTTTCCCTTTCTTTGTTATCTCCCTATCTCACCTAATTTCTTAATTCTAAACTATTGATTGTATCAGAGGATTGGTCCCACGTTCCCTCCTCTTTTCTTAAATTTATTTTTTTATTTAAAAATTTTTAAAATTATTATTATTTTAAAAATTTATTTATTTTTGGCTGCATTGGGTCTTCATTGCTGCATGTGGGCTTTCTCTAGTTGCCGTGAGTGGTGGCTACTCTTCGTTGCAGTGCATGGGCTTCTCATTTTGGTGGTTTCTCTTGTGGAGCAAGGGCTCTAGGTGCGCGGGCTTCAGTAGTTGTGGCACATGGGCTCAGTAGTTGTGGCACATGGGCTCGAGAGCGCAGGCTCAGTAGTTGTGGTGCATGGGCTTAGTTGCTCCACAGCATGTGGGATCTTCCTGGACCAGGGCTCGAAACCGTGTCCCCTGCATTGGCAGACGGATTCTTAATCACTGTGCCACCAGGGAGGTCCCTTTAAATTTATTTTTTAATTTTTATACAATTTTTAAAGGTTACACTCCATTTACAATTGTTACAAAATATTGGCTATATTCCCTGTGTTGTACAATACATCCTTGAGCCTGTCTTACACCCAATAATTTGTACCTCCCCCTCTGCCACCCCAGATAGCCTCCCCACCCCATAACCACTACTTTGTTCTCTGTATCTGTGAGTCTGCTTCTTTTCTGTTATATTCACTAGTTTGTTGTATTTTTTTATTTTTATTTTTTATTTATTTTTTGTAATTAAATCTTTATTTATTTATTTATTTGGTTGCACTGGGTCTTAGTTGCAGCAGGCAGGCTCCTTAATTGCAGCATGTGGGCTCCTTAGTTGTGGCATGCGAACTCTTACTTGCGGCATGCATGTGGGATCTAGTTCCCTGACCAGGGATCGAACCCCGGCTCCCTGCATTGGGAGTGCGGAGCCTTAACACTGAGCCACCAGGGAAGTCTCTGTTGTATTTTTTTTTTTTGCGGTATGCAGGCATCTCACTCTTGTGGCCTCTCCCGTTGCGGAGCACAGGCTCTGGATGCGCAGGGCCAGCGACCATGGCTCACGGGCCCAGCCGCTCCGTGGCATGTGGGATCTTCCCTGACCGGGGCACGAACCCGTGTCCCCTGCATCGGCAGGTGGGCTCTCAACCACTGTCCCACCAGGGAAGCCCTCTGTTGTATTTTTTTAAATAACTTTTTTTTATAACTTTTAAAAACAGATTTATTATTTATTTATTTATTTATTTATTTTTGGCTGTGTCGGGCCTTAGTTGCAGCACATGGGCTTCTCTCTAGTTGTGGCATGAGGGTTTTCTCTCTCTAGTTGTGGCGCTCAGGCTCCAGGGCCTGTGGGCTCTGTAGTTGCGGTGAGTGGGGTCCAGAGAGCATGGGCTCTGTAGTTTGTGGCACGCAAGCTCTCTAGCTGAGGTGTGTGAGCTCAGTAGTTGTAGCGTGCAGGCTTAGTTGCCCCCGTGGCATGTGTGATCTTAGTTCCCCAACCAGGGATCGAACTGGCGTCCCCTGCATTGCAAGGCAGATTCTTTACCACTGGACCACCAGGGAAGTCCCTGTTGTATTTTTTAGATTCCACATGTAAAGTGATATTGTATAGCGTTTGTCCTTCCTTTCTCTGCCTGACATTTCACTTAGCGTAATACCCTCCAAGTCCATCCATGTTGCTGCAAATGGCAAAATTTCATTCATTTTTATGGCTGATTAGTATTCCATTGTATATATATACCACATCTTTTTTATCCATTCATCTGTTGAGGGACACTTAGGTTGGTCTATATCTTGGCAACTGTACCATGTTTCCTCCTCTCCATCTCAAAATTTCCCTAAATCTTAAACCATCCCTCATCTCAGCTGCTTTTGTTAATAGAACAAAGGCCTCCCACTGGGAGCCCCAATCCCAGCCTCTCTGATCTCCTCTAGGACCTTGTTTACTTATTTATCCCACATTTTGCATCTTTAATCTTTGTTTCTTCTCTACTGATTCTTCATCTGCAGACCACACACATTTGAAAACCAGGCAGCCTGTCTAATCAAGACCCCATACAGAGATATGGAGCTGGAGTCAGAATTCTGGTACAAGGGCCACAGGATGGACACCAGATCAGGGCAGTGAGGTCTGAACAGAGGGGGAAAGGAGTGCCCAGTATGAGGCCACAGGATGGGTACCAGATCAGGGCAGTGAGGTCTGAACAGAGTGGGGAAAGGAGTGCCCAGTACGAGGCCACAGGATGGGCACCAGATCAGGGCAGTGAGGTCTGAACAGAGGGGGAAAGGAGTGCCCAGTATGAGGCCACGGGATGTCACCAGATCAGGGCAGTGAGGTCTGAACAGAGGGGGAAAGGAGTGCCCAGTACGAGGCCACAGGATGGGCACCAGACCAGGGCAGTGAGGTCTGAACAGAGGGGGAAAAGGAGTGCCCAGTTGAAGGCCACTTTTCAGGGGACTTGGAGCTCTAATCACAGGGAGGAAGCTGTCAAGGGTCTAAGCCCACTCCAACAGGAGCAGGTGAGAGTGAAATTATTGTAAGAAAAATGAAGACTTGCCAACTGACAAGATATATATGTGTAAAGGAGGAAGAATAAAAATAATCCTGAAACAGTGTAGGTGATTGAGAGAATGGGGCCACCGATTTCAGGAGCAGACTCTGGAAGGCAAGCAGATTTTGCGAGTGAAGCACAGCTGTGGAGATCAATTTCGTGCTCTTGAATTTGACCTACTGCATTCAATCAGGAGTTGGTGCTCCTTAGGTCAGAGCAGAGCTGGGAGGCAAAGCTGTGAGATACAGAGGCAAGGGATGTACAGAGATCAGGGACTGAGTTGAAACAACTTGGGTTCAGACAGAACAGGGCCCTCAGCATTTCACAATGCCATTTGTAAGCTTTTATTTAATTCTTTTTATTGATTTATTTTTAACCTAATACACTTCTTGTCTCTATTAAAATACAAATTGAGTGTACCTGAACAATTGCATGGAAGAAACACATGCCGAATATTATTTGTCTCCATTTTCTTCCAAGTATGTTTTCTTCAAAAAATGAAGGTGTCATTTCGGTAAATGCTCGTCTGATATTTGCACGTAAACCTTTTGGAGGCTCATTGGTTACCTGTAGAGACACCCGCGGCAGAGAGGGTGGTTGTACAGATACGCGTTATTTCCGAATAACACAAATAGGCTGAAGCCAGTGAGGGGACGTAAATAACCAACGCCTGGGAGGCATTCCTGCCCTGTTTGCGCCTGCTGTGTATCTTGCTTGGCCTCAGTCTCTGGAGAATAGGGGGTCCTCAGACCTATAGTGTCTGAACCACCTCAACAAGAACCTCAGACACTTCCATTTGGGGTCCATGTCTCGAAACATGGACCGGAAAGGATGCTCAGGCTTTCTGCACTGGATTTTCTGGTCATCTCGACATACGGCATCACCCCACACTTTGCCTTGATGGTACAGGGCAGACAGGGAAGAGACATCCCTGGTTCCTGGGTGATCATATGCAGAGGCTTCCCATATATTGGAAACTTCCAGCCTTGCAATCCAGCAACCATACTCCCTGTGGGCCTTCCTGTTTCCCAAGTGCTGGAACATTCTCTTAACTCTGGGAGGGGTTCTGTACTCATTCCTCTGCATCCTTGACGTTTTCTTATAGAGGGGAAGAGTGGAGGTGTTGAACGACCAGCAGCACGAGGGCACGTAAGGATGGGCAATGGCCTGGGAAATTCTTTCCCCGCTCACTCTCCGGTGAAGGGACACCAACTCCCGCTTCCCCACCTGGGCCACCCGGACTCTGACACAACCTGGCACAAGCCTGGGCTTCCTGGACCCACTCGGCGAACACCCTGAGGCCAATCATGTTACAGGCCAACCATACGTTACCTTGACAGAATTTTGAAGAACTGTAACAGGAAATGTATTACTAGGCATGGAACTTAAAAAAAGTCGAAATGTGTCCTTGATAACAACATCTGTTTAAAACAAAGACAAAACGACAAAAAAGGAAAATGCATACCTCTTAGTAACACTTTTCTGTAAGAAATAATTATTATAGCATAGCAAAAAAAAATATGCTGTAAGTTCTGTTTAAAGACTAGGTTTTCTATTTTAAGTATTCTATGTTGTAACATCTTCTAGAATGGAGGTGAGGGGACTCTTTACAGAAGCTCTTCACACAGGTCAGTTTGGCAGTCTAGAGGCTGGCACATTTGAGTAAAGAAATGACTCAATTATTTTCTCAATTATTCAGTTTAATTTCACGTTAATTTTCAATACATGATAGAGATGCTAAGGGCCTTTCCTCTGAAATTGGGAAAATTTTCAATTGAAAGAGAGGACAGTTACTACATTTACGCTCAAGAAGGGGTTTTAGGTTTTGTTTGTTTTTATTTATTTTTAATTTTTTTAGCCATTCAATTTAAGGAAAATTGCGTGAACATGGCCGGAAAGCCCTCTGGAGAAAAAAGAAATTTGTCCCTTCTGCAGAGATGTTGCAAAGGGAGCTCAGGGAGCAGGGAAACGGAGAGACCTCACATACAGCATCAAGAAGTTAAGTCAATATACGCTTCCTTTCTGAGCTGTGGACAGAGAACCTAAGAAAGAACAAGCTCCATTCCAGGTTCAAAAGGCCAAAGCAGAGCTGGGAAAATCATTGATCGCATCACAGGAAGACACAGGCATCATCGAAGGAGGCCTTTCTTGGCATTGGTCTCTAAGTACAAGTGACAGTGTTTCTCCGACACTCTCGGCTTGCTCCCTCCGAGGGAAGACCTGGGCACTAGCTGTTCCTTCTACCTGAATGCTCTTCCTTTAGACTGCCTTACTTTGTTCAAGTGTTGGTCAAATGCCACCTTCTCAAAGAGGTCTATCTAGACCACCCCATTTAAAACTGCTATCCACCCTTCTTCCTCACCCCCATTCCATCCCAACCTTCCTGTTTCTCCTTACTGTCCTTTTAATTTTTTCCAAAGCACTGAACACATTCTATCATACCTTATAAATTACTTATTTGTTATGTAGTTTGTTCATTGTCCCTCTCCCCTCACTAGCATGTAAGCTCAACGAGGGCAGATGACTATGGTTATTTTGTTCACCAACATACCCTAAGCATCTAGAACAATGCATGGTAAGCGGCAGGTTCTTGAATATTTATTAAATGAATGACTGCAGATTAAAGCTGAATTTATGCTTCTTGGTTTGGTAATCTAAATTCATGAGCTATATTAAATAGCTAAAATTTAAAGTTAATTCTAGTACAATTCTAGAACAGCACTAAAGTTGCTTGTATGGTAAAAACTATTAGGCATAAGTCAAAATAGGCCAGGTTTAGAGAAGCATTTTTTTAAAGTACCTTTTCTCTTATAATTGCAAAAGCATCAAGAATCTTAACTTTCATAGACGTCATAGAAGTTTAGGGCTGGAATGGAATTAGAAATCATCTTAGTTGTGGGACTTCTAGCAATGACGCTATGCAGTCATTTTATTGCGGGGGAAACTGAGGTCCAGAGAAGAGGCGTGATATGTACAGTCAGGAAGTGGTGGGGGTGAAACTCTAATCAGGTCTTAGAATTTCAAGCCCAGAGGGTTTTTTTCTTCCTCTCTCTCTTTTTTCTTTCATTCACTTTCTCTTTTTAGTTTATTACCTGAATGTATTTTTTTTTTTTTCTGGTTCAAGTTAAACATGAGAACTCAAATGGTTAAGTTAATAAACAATTGTAACGAGGGCCAGGAGAGGATTTTTCTATCCACTTAAACACTTAAAATCCATCAACACCTTCGCTGGCTTCCATAGCCCATCCAGCCTCCTTGAAGGTCTGGCACTCTTGTCCAGGTCATTGTGAAGCTGAACTACAGGTCCATACTTGGAAGGCTCACACAGTACCACTGCAGCAAACTGCTTTTTAGATGACTTCCCAGCATTTTTTTCCCCCTAATTATAATCCTAATCAGGATTAGGAACAGTGGTAAAGAACTTCCTGTCATTTTTCTTTAATTATGTAAACAGAAATAAGCCACAGGCCCAGCAGGAAGCAAGCCATCTCTTATTTGCATCTCAAAGAGTGGAAAGAGTGGAGATTCTGGATGGTAGATGCTAATGACTATCTATCCTTGATGGAAGCAGCCTGCAGAAGGCAGGGCAGGGGATACCCAGGGAATGAGGGGCCTTCTAGGGGAAGGCTGCTAAGCCCTGGTTGTGGCTTGGTAACCAGTGCAGGCTGGCCGCACTGTAAAGGAGCATCTCTTCAAACTTAATAGGTAGCAATGAGGAAAGTCACATGCAAGATCATGTGCATATCTCTCACCTTCCTAGAAAGCCCTCTGTGGTCAGGGCAAAAAGGAGGACCCCAGAGAAAGGGCCCTGGATATCCCAGGCTGGGTATTCTCCTTCATGGCTTCCAGGGAGAGTGGTAAAGTGGGGTGCACACAGCTTATTACCCATAATACAGTTCCTAAGGTTTCAACTGTTTTTACACTATTATATAAAAATGAGTAGATTCTAAGTCCACTTCTTCTCTTTGCAGTCCATTATACTTTCTTGAGTGGGAAAGAAGGTGGTGAGATTATAGTTAGTGGTGGCAACCATGACTTATGCTGGGCACCCCCATGAGTGTGTATGTGTGTGTGTGTGTGTGTGTGTGTGACTATGAGACACATGTGAAGGTTGATTGTCATGTGGGTTACAGCGGATAAAAAGTGGTAAAACACTACTCTGAGAATTGGTTCTAATTTGAACCTTGTTCCTGAACTTCTCTCATTCTGTAGCGAAAGATTTAATTTCCTTGTTTTGTCCTAAGTCCAGTTTCTATTTCTTTTCATCATGCCTAGATATAATTTAGTTTGAATTCGAATGGCCTCCCATAGAAGGCAACATGAAACAGAAATGATCCAGGGGATCATACCTTCAGCTTGGAGTCTGAACATCTTTATTTAAATCTGGGTTGTGTAACTTAACTACACCCCTCTAGATCTCAAATTTCTCCTTTTTAATATGGGTAAAACAATGCCAACAATAAATAATTATTACAAGGATTGGATTCAGTAAGAAAGGCCACGCAAAAAAGGTATTATACAAATGCTATGTGCTCCACATACTTGAATCTGTGAAAGTTTTAATTAGCTCCTCCATTGCCAACATCCAAGAAACAGCAAGATGGCAGTTTTGCAAAAATACCCAGTTTCCTGATTTCATTGCATCTTTGATCATTCTTTCAGCAATCGGTCCTTGTCCTTGCCCCAGGGAAATTGACTGCACCCTGAATTGAACAACAACAACAATGAAATGCTGTTTTATATTATTTTTAAGCAATGCAAGTATCAAGAAATGTAAATATGGTAGGCTCTTGCCTAGCATATGCACGCATTTCAAATCCTCATTCTGATAGATGTGCAAATGTTTTTTCTTATTTTCTTGTTTTTAAAAATAGTTTTTACTATAACACACAGAAGTGGAAAAAACAAATTTATGGTTCTTTGAATTATCTCAGATAAACATCTGTGGTTGAAAAGAGAACTTTGCCAACACTCCAGGGACATTTCTCCTATGCCCCTTTCTACTCCAATCATTTTCCCTTCCTCCATCCTGAAGGTATCCATGGTCCTGATTCCAACGCTATAGGTCAGTTTTTAAAAAAACTTTTGAAAAATTGAAGTGTAACATATTTACAAAAGTACACAAATCATTAGTGTACGGCTTAATGAGTTCTCCTAAAGGGAATGTACGCATGTAGCACCATATAGGGCAAAAAAAAAAAAAAAAAAAGAACATTACTAGCACCCTCCCAATCAGTATCCTTCCTTATTCTCAAAGGCAACAACTATTTTGAATTCTAACACCATAGATTAATTTTGCTTGTTTTTGAATTTATATAAATGGAATCAAATAGCATATATATTTTTATATTTGGTCTATTTCGATCAACAATATTTCTTTAGATTAATTCATATTATTGTGTGTCATTGTAGTTCATTTTCATTGCTGAATAATATTCCACTGTGTGCTTATATCCCAATTCATTCATCCATTCTGCTCTTGATGGACATTTGGGTTATTTCTGGTTCTTAGTTGTTGCAAACCATGCTGCCATAAACATTCCATAGATGTCTCTTGATATACATGTACTCTGTTTTTATAAAAAAATTATTTTAATTTGTTTATTTTTGGCTGCGTTGGGTCTAAGTTGCTGTGTGTGGCTTTCCCTAGTTGCAGCAAGTGGGGGTTACTCTTCATTGTGGTGCGCGGGCTTCTAATTGCGGTGGCTTCTTTTGTTGTGGAGCACGGGCTCTAGGTGCATGGGCTTCAGTAGTTGTGGTGCATGGGCCCAGTAGTTGTGCCTTGCAGATTCTAGAGCACAGGCTCAGAAGTTGTGGCACATGGGCTTAGTTGCTCTGTGGCATGTGGGATCTTCCTGGACCAGGGATCAAACCCGTGTCCCCTGCATTGGCAGGTGGATTCTTAACCACTGCGCCACCAGGCAAGTCCATACATGTGTATACCGTTTTGTTGTGTATATCCCTAGGAATGGAACTGCTGTTTGACAGAGTATGTGTATGTTTAACTTTTTTTATAATATCAAACTGTTTTTCAAAGTGATGCCACCATTCCACACACCTACCAGCAATAGATGAGAGTACTTGTTTTTTCCACATCCTTGCTGACACCTGGTGGATATATAATGGTATCTCACTGAGGTTTTAAATTGTTTCCCCTTTACATAGGTTTATTTATTCGACTTTGGCTATTCCCTTTTATATCCCTCCCCTCTTTTTTTCTACTGGTTCACTTGTATTTTTCTTATTGATTTCTGAGAGTTCTTTACATTGGATATAAACCCTTTGTTATTATTTATTTATTTTTATTGTCTCCATAGTTTTGCCTTTTCCAGAATGTCATATACTTGGAATCATACAGTATATAGCCTTTTCAGATTGGCTTCTTTCACTTAGTAATATGTCTTTTCATGGCTTGATAGCTCATTTCTTTTGAGTACTGAATAGTACTCCATTGTATAGATATATCATGGTTTATTTATCCATTCATGTACTAAAGGACATCTATGTTGCTTCCCAGTTTTGGCAATTATGAATAAAGCTGCTATAAACATCCTTGTGTAAAGTAGGTTCTTGTGTGAACATAAGTTTTCAACTCTTTTGGGTAAGTACCAGATTGCTGGCTCATATGATAAGAGTATGTTTAGTTTTGTAAGAAAACACCAAACTGTCTTCCAAAGTGGCTGTACCATCTTGAATTCTCACCAGCAATGAATGGGAGTTCCTGTTGCTAGTATGCATTAATACAACCTATTTCATGTCCAGTAACCTTGCTAAATCCATTAAATAATTTTAAGATACCATTTATCAGAGTAGAAGAATGTCTTATTTCTGGTTTTCTCTTTTTAAGAAATGATTTCCAGATTCTTAGTTTACTGGGACTTTTCCCCCCATGAATGCATGTTGAATTTTAACAAATGCTCTTTCTGTGTCTATTTAAATAATAGTTTTCTTCTTTTTTAAAAGGATTTCTCTCCTTTATTCTTTTAATGTGATGAATTAGTTTTCAATATTTTAACCATCCTTACATTACTGAAATAAACCCAGCATTGTGGGAAGGTTTTTTGTAATGAATTCAATTAACTATTATTGGACTATTTAGATATTCTGATTATTCTCAGTTTCTTTTAAAGTTGTGTTTTTGGAAGAATTTTTCCATTTCATTAAAATTTTCAAATTCATTGGCAAAATTAAAAAAAAGTAACATGCTCTTATGACCATTTTAATGTCTGCTGGTCTGTAGTGATATTCTCTTATTCATTCATGATACAATTTTTTTGGATCTCTTTCTCTCTCTCTCTCTGTCTGTCTCTCTCAGTAGTTTCAGCAGAGATTTATATTTTATTAAACTTTTCAAAAAAAACTTCTGTTCTTTTAGATCTTGTCCATCGAATGTGTATTTTCTATGTCACTAATTTCTGCTCTTAGCTTATTATTTTTTCCTTCTGTTAGAGTTTAATAATTAAGTTTCAGATTGCCTAATTATTCTTAGTGGGAATATTAGCTTGACATTTCTGAAACCAGAAGTTATTAAACATGCATAAATTTACTGTTAGGTGCCTCATTTCTAAACCTTAATGGTTTTTGATATGTTACACTGTTTTTGTCATTTACTTCCACTTATTGGACAATTGCTGTTATGATTTCCCTTGAACAGACAGATTGTTCAGAGGACATTTTTTTCTTTTCCAAATATTAAAAAAATTAAGATTGATTTCTAAGATTTACTGTAGGCAGAGAATGTTTGTCATCTTTTTGAAATACGTGTCTTTTTCAGAACATGGTTAATTCTTATAAATGTTCCTTATGTACTTAAGATCTTGCATTTGTTCTATTTGTTGAGTGTAAAGAGCAAGGTTGTTAATTTCATTAATTCATTGTCGAAATATTTTATATCCTTACCAATTTTGCAAATCTTATGTGCTTCACAGTAGTTATCATTATAGATGTGTTAAAAATTTCCACATTAATGTTGATTTACCAGTTTCTCCTTGTATCAATTTCTCCAGTTGTTGCTTTACATATTTCAAGCTTTGTTAGTTGTTTACAATTGGTGTTTCTTCTTTGTGTTTTTTTTTCTTGTATATCATATATTCCCTTCTTTATCTCTAATATGTATATATCTTTCCTCAAACTTGATTTCGTGATATGCATTGGAACTGTTAACAGCTTTCTTTTGGTTAGTATTTGCATAGTATATCTTTTGCATCTCTTTATTTTCTATCTTCCTGTGCTGTTTTTGTGTTGCATTTACATTTTCTAAGTAGTATAGAATTGAATGTTGTTTTGAAAATCCAGTTTGATTTTCTTTATCTTTTCACAGGTGAGATATTTACTCTTATTTAGGTATCGGTTGGCCAAAAAGTTGGTTCGGGTTTTCATAACATGGAAAACCCGAACGAACTTTTTGGCCAACTAAATATTTGGATTAATTTCTACTCTTTCGTTTGACTTTTTGGTTTACTATGTTTTATCTTTGAATTTTTTTCTTCTTCTCTCCTATCTAATGTTGGATTAAAATTTGCATTGTATATTCTTTTGTCCCTCTGCTGGCTTGGAAGCTATACATTATATATTATTTCAGTATTTTCCCTTAAAATTTCAACATACTCATTCAGCTACAAATTTTCCTACAGCAATATAGAGCTATTCTGTACTTCTTTTTTCCTCCTGAATACATCAGGAACTTAGCACGCATTAACTACTATTAACACCCCTCTCCATTCTCTGATTGCTGTCTTGAATTGTTTTACCTTTAATAATTCCTATGAAATATTTAAGACATACAAAAGTTATAAAGTTAATATTTACAATAAGTATCCAAGTACCCGCAACCCAGCTTAAGAAGTAAAACATTATCTACATGATATAAGTCTGCAGCGTGTCCCTCCCTGTTCACTTCTTTCATTACCCAAACTTCACCTCCCAAGGTCACTACTATCCTGGTTTTAGTATAACTTCCCTATTTTTCTTTATACTGTTATTGAAAAAATATGACTTCCTAAACAATGTATAATATATATGTTTAAAAATTTTATACATTATATCAAACTTCTCCAATATTCTGTAGTTTCTGTGCAACTTAAATCTTTTGCTCAATATTAGTTTGTGTGACCCATCCATATTGATATACGTAGTCATAGTTATTCATTTTCATGGCTATAGTGTATTGTATTTAATTTTATGAATAAACCACAATTTATATAATCATTTTTCTAGGTGGGCAATTTGGTTGTTTCCAGTGCTTTTTTTTTGGTATTATAAACGTTTCTCCAAATGTTCTTGAACATGGCTTCTTGCATGCCTGTGACTGATTTTGTTGGAACACGCAAATTCAGTAGTGAATTGTTGGGATATGGGGAATGCTACCTTCAACTTTAATATACTGCTAATAATTCTTCAAAGTGATTTTAACCAATTTTTTACTCCCTCTTGCAATATGAATGTTTCTACAGCTCCCTATCTTTGCCAACATTTTGCTAATTTGATGAGTATGAAATGACATCTTCTAATGGTTTGAATTTGTTGTTTCCTAATTACTTGTGAGGTTGGACATCTTTTCATATGCTTATCAGGATTTAGATTTCCTTTCTGAGAATTTCCCTTTCACGTTTTTTGTCTTTATTCCTATCGAACTGTTTTCTTTTTCTTATTAATTCACAACAGCTCTTAAAAGTTCTGTATACTAATTCTTTGGTAGGACTTCAGAATCAAAGGCAAATGTGTAAGACCATTTGATGGTCAATTTTATGTGTCAACTTAACTGGGTCACATGGTGCCCAGACATTAGGTCAAACATTATTCTGAATGAGTCTGTGGGGGTGCTTCTGCGTGAGATTAATATTTGAATCAGTAAACTGAGTAAAGCAGATTGCCCTCCTTAATGTGGATAGGCCCCATCCAATCAATGGAAGACCTGAATAGGACAAAAAAGCTGAGTAAGAGGGAAATCCTTTTGCCTGACTGTTTGAGCTGGGTCATTGCTTTTTTTCTGGCCTTTGGATTCAGATAAAAACACTGGCTTTTCTTGGGTCTTGAGCTTACTAGCTTTCAGACTGGGACTTATTACTCCTGGCTTTCAAGCCTCTGGACTTGGACTAGAACTACACATCATTTCTCCTGGGTTTCTATCTTGCTGACTGCAGATTTTGGGTCTTATCAGTCTCCATAATCATGTAAACCAGTTTCTTATTTTACATACATAATATATATACACATATATAGGATAAAATATAGATAGGGTATTATATACATATTATATTTTTATACATCCCATTGGTTCTGTTTCTCTGGAGAAGCCTGACTAATATAGATTATGAACTTCAAAGAACAGATGGGATCCATCATCTTGTAATTGCCAGTCCAGGGACCAGGCCAGACCAGCCACTCCATGCAAGGGCCTGTCAGAGCTGGAGATGACTTCCTAGATATGAGACCCCCTACTCGCCTCTGACACTCTGTGGTCTTGTGCACTTTCCTACCCATCAGGACACCATCTTGGGGAGGAGTGGGGGAAGAAGGAGTCAGGAAGACTGAACTTTCATGAGAAAGAAGCCAAATCAACTTACCCTGGAGACATTTAAACCAGAAGAAAATATAATATTGTAAATTCACAAGTTTAAACTTTCCCCTCCCTCTCTTAACCAGCAGAGTAGAAGCTCAGGAGAAAGATGAGATTAATAATACAACATAAAGAGCTATGGAATTTTTTGCACATTTGAGCATAAGGAATAAACTACAATCCTTTTACAGTTACATTAAAATTGTCTTAAATAACTAATCACTATTGCATTAGATTATTATACTTCAACATTTTAAACAATCTCCCCTTTGCTCAAATGAAGTTTACATCTGATCTTATGATATTTAACACCATTTAACAACATGCATAGCTAAATATTAAAGTGTCTTAATTTATTTAGTAAGGAATACCTGAATTAGGAATTTACACTCCACAAAGGGAAGAAAAAAGGCAAATTTTAACAAGGAGATGTTCATATGAATTATTAAAACTGCACAATATGACCTTACCGTTCTGAATACCCGCTGTCCCGGGCAAACCTCTGAAATGCACCCATGGGATCTGAGCCTGTGCTTAAGATAAATACCAGGGGAGTTTTGTATGACATGTCTTGATACAGAGAGGGCAGGTCCATGGGTGGTGTCTCTACAAAGGATTTCCCAAGAGTTTCTATTACAAAGTCTGTAAGAGCAAAAACCACCTGAAAATTGAAAGGAAAAACATTACAAAAATACTGGATGAGGTTCCAATTCAACAATGTATCAGAAATTCTAGCCAGACCTATTAGGCAGGATAAAGAAATAAGGAATTCAAATCAGAAAGGAAGAAGTAAAAATGTCACTATTTGCAGATGATAAGATCTTATACAGTTGACCTTTGAACAACATGAGTTTGAACTGCACAGGTTCACTTATACGGTGGATTTTTTCCAATAGAAATGTACTATAGTACTACACAATCCATGGTTGGTTGAATCCTCAGATGAGCAACCACAGATACAGAGGGCTGACTGTAAAGTTATATGTAGATTTTCTATTGTGCAGAGGGCCAGTGCCCCAACCTCTGCATTGTTCAAGGGTCATCTGTGTATAGAAAATCCTAAAGACTTCACCAAAAAACCGTTAGACCTAATAAATGAATTAAGTAAAGTTGCAGGATACAAAATCAACATACAAAATCAGTTGTGTTTATACACACTACAGTGAAATATCTGAAAGAGAAATAAAGAAAACTATCTTAAATCAGAAAGGAAAAAACAAATACCGTATATTAATGCGTATATGTGGAATCTAGATAAATGGTATAGGTGATTTTATTTGCAAAACAGAAATAGAGACACTGATGTAGCGAACAAATGTATGGACACCAAGGGGGGAAAGGGAGCAGGTGGGATGAATTGGGAGATTGGGATTGACATATATACACTATTGATACTATATATAAAATATATAACTAATGAGAACCTACTGTATAGCTCAGGGAACTCTATTCACTGCTCTGTGGTGACCTAAATGGGAAGGAAATCCAAAAAAGAGGGGATATATGTATATGTATAACTGATTCACTTTGCTGTACAGTAGAAACTAACACAACATTGTAAAGCAACTATACTCCAATAAAAATTAATTATAAAAAATAAAATAAAAAATAAATTAAAAAAAGAAAACTATCCACTTCCAATAGCATCAAAAACAATAAAATACTTAGGAATAAATTTAACCAAGGAAGTGAAAGATTTGTACACTGACAAGACATTGATAAAAGAAATTGAAGAAGACATAAACAAATGGAAAGATATCCTGTGTTTGTGGATTGTAAGAATTAATATTGTTAAAATGTCCATACTACCCAAAGCCATCTATAGATTCAATGCAATCCCTATCAAAATTCCATTGATGTTTTTCACAGAAATAGAAAAAAATTCCTAAATTTATATGGAACCACAAATGACCTGAAATTGCCAAAGCAATCCTGAGAAAGAAGATCAAAGCTGGAGGCAGGACACTTCCTGAATTCAAATTATATTCCAAAGGTGTAGTAATCAAAACAGTATGGTACCGACAAGAAAACAGACACATAGATGAATGGAACACAACTGAGAGCCCAGAAATAAACCCACACATATATGGTCTACTACTAATATTTGACAAGAAAGCCAAGAATAATCAATGGGGAAAGAATAGTCTCTTCAATAACTGGTGTTGGACAAACTGGACATTCACATGGCAAAGAATGAAATTGGACCGCTATCTTACACCACTCATAAAAATCAACTCAAGATGAATTAAATATTTAAATATAAGACCCAAATCCATAAAACTTCTAGAAGAAAACAGAGGGGAAAATTTCCTTGACATAGTTTTAGCAACGAGTTTTTGGATATGACGCCAAAAGCACAAGCAATGAAAACAAAAATAAACAAGGGACTATACAAAACTAAAAAGCTCCTGCACAGCAAAAGAAGTAACCAACAAAATAAGAAGGCAACCTATGGAATGGGAGAAGGTATCTTAAAACCATACATCTGATAAGGTGTTAAAATCCAAAATATGTAAGAAACTCATGCAACTTAATAGCAAAACCAAACAATCTGGTTAAAAAATGGGCAAAGGATCTAAATAGGCATTTTTCCAAAGGAGATAAACAAATGGCCAACAGGTACATAAAAAGGTGCTCAACATCACTAATTATCAGGGAAATGCAAATCAAAACTACAATGAGCTATCACCTCACACCTGTTAGAATTGCTGTTAACAAAAAGACAAGAGATAAGTAGTGTTGGTGAATAAAAGGGAACCCTTTTGCATTGTTGGCAGGAATGTAAATTGGTGTAGCCACTATGGAAAACAGAATGGAGGTTCCTTAACAAATTAAAAATATAGCTACCAGATGATCCAGTAATCCCACTTCTGGGTATTTATTTGAATGAAATGAAGTCACTACCTTGAAGAGATATCTGCACCCCCATATTCATTGCAGCCTTATTCACAATAGCCAAGACATGAAAACAATCTAAATATGCATCCACAGATTAATGGGTAAAGACATTTGGTAAATATATACAATGGAATATCTTGCCATTTGTGATAGCAAAGATGGACCTCGAGGACATTATGTTAAGTGAAATAAATTAGAGAAAGATAAACACTGTATGGTATCACTTACATGTGGAATCTAACAGAGCTGAACTCATAGAAACAGAGAGTAGAATGCTGGTTGCCAGGGTATTGGGAGGGGGGAGAAATGGGGAGATGTTTCAAAGGGTACAAACTTCCACTTATAAGATGAATAAGTAGTAGCATTCGAATGTATAGCATGGTGACTCCAGTTAACAATATTATATATTTAAAAGTTAAGAGATTAATTCTGAAATGTTCTCACCACACACACACACACACACACACACACACACACACACGGTAATTATGTGAGGTGATGGATGTGTTAATTAACCATATTGTGGTAATCATTTTGCAATATATGTATGTATCAAATCATCATGTTTTACACCTCTTAAACAATGTTACTTGTTAGTTATATCTCAGTAAATCTGGAAAAAAACAATATAGCTCAGGCAATGTAAATTAAAAAAAATGTCTCTTTAGGTAACGATTCTATCATTCTAATATATTTTTATAAAAGGAAAATTATAAAGTAACATTTCCCCCCTCCAGAAACAAATTTAATAAAATAATGTAACACTCTTGAGAGACACTCAACATAACAGAAATAGAGGGGAAATTCCTCAACCTGTTAAGAGGTATCAATGAAAACCCCACAGCTAACATCATACTTAATGGTGAAAACTGCATGCTTTTCCTCCTAAGATAGGTACAAGGCAAGTACATCCACTGCCATTACTTCTCTTCAACATTGTCCTGGATCTTCTAACTAGGGCAATTAGCTAAGAAAATAAAATAAAAGATATCTAGATTGGGAAGGAAGAAGTAAAACCATCTCTATTTGCAGATGACAAGATCTTGTATATAGAAAATGCTATGAAACACAGTAAAAGTCTGTTAGAATAAACAAGTTCAGCAGGTTTGCAGTATACAAAAATATACAGCAATCAACTATTTCTCTACAGTAGCAGTGAGAAAACCAACAATGAAATTAAGAATGCAATTCCACTTACAATAGCAACAGAAAGAACAAAATATTTAGAAGTAAATTTAACAAGAGAAATGCAAAACTTAGTCTCTGAGAACTATAAAACATTGTTGGAATAAATTAAAGAAGATCTAAATAAATGGAAAAACACCCCACGTACATGGATTGGAAGACTTAATGTTAAGATGCAAATACTCCCTAAATTGATCTACAGAGTCCAATCAAAATTCTGACTGGTTTCTTTTCAGAAATTTCCAAGCTGATCCTAAATTCATATGGAAACTCAAGGGACCCAGAATAGTCAAAATAATCTTGAAAAAGAAGAGCAAAGTTGGAAGACTCACACTTCCCAATTTTAAAACTTGCCACAAAGCTACAATAATCAACATAGTGCAGTAGTGGCATAAGTGTAGACATATAGATCAATGGACTAGAACTGATATATTAGAAATAAACTCTCACAATTATGGCCAATTGATTTTTGGCAAGGGTGTCAAGATCATTCAATGGAGATAGAAGAGTCTTTTAACAAATGATGCTGGGACAACTGGATATTCACATGCAAAAGAATCAAGTTGGCTCCTTACCTAACACTATATAAAAATTAAATCAAAATGGATCAAAGATCTTGATGTAAGAGATAAAGTTTTATAACTCTTAAAAGAAAACATAGGAGTAAATCTTCATGACATTGAATTAGGCAATGGCTTTTTAGATGTGGCATCAAAAGGATGAGTGACAAAAGAAAAACAAATTGGAAATCACCAAAATAAAAATTAAAAAAATTTTGTGTTTCAAAGGACACCATAAAGAAAGTGAAGACAACCACAGAGTGGGAGAACTTTTTTTCTTTCAAATAATGTATCTGTTAAGGAAATTTTATTTAGAATATATAAAGAACTCTTTCAACTCCATAAGAAAAAGACAAATAGTTTTAAAAAATGGCAAAGGATCTGAAGAGACAGTTCTACAAATAGCCAATAAACACAAGAAAATATGCTCACTGTCATTAGACACAAGGACACCTCAAGAAAATTACAGACCAATATCCTTGATGAATAAAGATGCCAAATCCTCAATGAAATATTAGCGAACAAAGTTCAAAAATACATTAAAAGGATCATACACATAATCAAGTGGGACTTATTCCAGGGATGCAAGGATGGTTCAACATTCGCAAATCAGTCACTGTGATACACCACATTAACAAAATGAAAGATAAAAAAACATATAGGCACCTCAATAGATGCAGAAAAAGGCACTTCCCTGGTGGTGTGGTGGTTGAGAGTCCGCCTTCCAATGCAGGGGACGCGAGTTCTATCCCTGGTCAGGGAACTAAGATCCCACATGCTGTGGGGCAACTAAGCCCATGCGCCACAACTACTGAGCCCACACACCACAACTACTGATCCTGTAAGCCACATCTAGAGAGCCCATGTGCCGCAATAACAGAGCCCACGTGCTCTGGAGCCCATGAACCACAACTAGAGAGAAGCCCGTGTGCCACAATGAAGAGCCCTTGCACTGTGACAAAAAATCCTGTGTGATGCAACTAAGACCTGAAGCAGCCATAAATAAATAAATAATAAATATTAAAAAATAGATGCAGAAAAAGCATTTGACAAAATTCAATACACATTTATGATAAAACTTCCGACAAAGTGGGAACATACCTCAACATAATAAAGGCCATATATGACAAGCCCACAGCTAACATCATACTCAGTAGTGAAAAGGTAAAAGCCTTTCCTTTAAGAACAGGAACAAGGCAATGATGCCCACTCTTACTATTTTTATTCAACATAGTATTGGAAGTCCTGGCCAGAGCAATTAAATAAGAAAAAAAAAAAGACATCCAAATTGGAAAGGAAGAAATAAAACTGTCACTGTCTGCAGATGACATACTGTCGTATATGGAAAACACTAAAGACTCTATCAAGAAACTGTTACAACTAATAAATGAATTCAGTAATATTGCAGGATACAAAATCAAGACACAAAAATCTGTTGTGTTTTTACATACTAATAACAAACTATATGAAAGAGAAAAGAAGAAAGCAATCCCATTTACAATTACATTAAAAAGAATAAAATATCTAGCAATATATTTAACCAAGAGATGAAATACCTGTATATTGAAAACTACAAGACATTAATGATGAAACATTGAAGAAGACACAAATAAGTGGAAAGATATTCTGTGTTCATGGTTGGGAGAATCAACATTGTTAAAATGTCCACAATACCCAAGGCAATTTGCAGATTCAGTGCAATCTCTATCAAAATTCCAATTGCATTTTTCACAGAACTAGAATAAATAATCCTAAAGTTTGTACAGAACTGCAAAAAAACCTCTAATAGCCAAAGCAATCTTGAGAAAGAAGAACAGAGCTGGAGGCATCACACTCCCTGATTTCAAACTATGTTACAAAGCTCAAGTAATTAAAGCAGTATGATATTGGCATAACAACAGACACACAGATCAATGGAACAGAACAAAGAGCCCAGAAATAAACCCAGGCATATATAGTCAGTTAAATTACATCAAACGGGTCAAGAATATAAAATGGGGAAAGGACGGTTTCTTCAATTAATGGTGTTGGGAAAACTAGACAGTCACATGTAAAAGAATGAAACTCAGCCACTATGTTACACTATACACAAATATTTACTCAAAATGGATTAAAGACTCAAACATAAGACTTGAAGCCATAAAAGTCCTAGAAGAAAACATATGCAGTAAACTCCTTGACACAGGTCTTGGTAATGATTTTTTGAATCTGACACCAAAAGCAAAAACAACAAAAGTCAAAATAAATAAGTGGGGCTACATCATACCAAAAAGCTTATGCACTGCAAGAGAAACTATCAACAAAATGAAAAGGCAACATATTGAATAGTAGAAAATATTTGCAAATCTTAGATAAGGGGCTAATATACAAAATATACAAATAACTCATGCACCTCAATAGCAAAAAGCCCGCAAACAATCCAATTAAAAAATAGGCAGAAGATTTGAATAGGCATTTTTCCAAAAAAGACATACAGATGGCCAACAGGTACATGAAAAAGGTGCTCAGCATCATTAATCATCAGGGAAGTGCAAATCAAAACCACAATGAGATATCATTTCATACCTGCTAAAATGACTATTATCAAAAAGACAAGAAATAAGTGTTGGTGAGGATGTTGAGAAAAGGGAACCCTTGGGCACTGTTGGTGGGAATGTAAATTGGTGCAGCCACTATGGAAAACAGTGTCTATGTCTGCAAAAAATTAAAAATAGCACTACTGTATGATCCAGCACTCACAATTCTGGGTCTTTATACTAAGAAAATGTAAACACTAACTTGAAAAGATATATGCACCCCATGTTAACTACAGCACTTTTTACAATAGCTAGGTCATGGAAACAACCTGTGTCCATCAATGGATAAATGAATAAAGAAAATGTGGTATATATATGTACACACACAATAGAATATTATTCAGGCATGAAAAAGAATGAAATCTTGCCATTTGCAACAACATGAATGGGCCTTGAGGGCATTATACTAAGTGAAATAAGTCAGACAGAGAAAAAGAAATATATTACCTCTCTTATATGTGTAGTCTTAAGAACAGCAACAACAACAACAAACTCCTAGATACAGAGAACAGATTGGTGGTTGCCAGAGAGGGGAAAATGGGTGCAGAGGATGAAAAGGTTAAAAAAAAAAAAAAAGTGTGTGTGTGTGTGTGTGTGTGTGTGTGTGTGTGTGAGAGAGAGAGAGAGAGAGAGAGAAAGAGAATGAACTTCATTTCCTAAGATCAAAATTCTTAACCTAGAATTATAAAATCATATGTAGGAGAGCATTCATGCATTTTCTAAGAAGGCCTGCAACTATCATTATATTCTTCAAAGGGTCCAAGTGAAAAAAAGAATCCCTGCCCTCAGGCTGACCTGCAGCCTGTGGCTGGGAAGGGTGGGCAAGTATCCCTTGTGAAGCCCCTTTGCTTCTATCAAAGCCTAGGTGGTGCCCAAGGGGAGTGACTCCACCCACTTCCGGTTCAGGGCTTGATTCCATTTCCCATTCTATTTATTTCATATTTGCTCCCATGAGCAGCAGCTCTGACCACAGCCTGAAGGCCTGTCTCTGAGCTCTTCTGGGCCCTTCTCCTCTGGGACCCTCTTCTCCCAGTAGGCCCTCCCTCCAGTCCCTGCTAGGCTTCCCCAGCCAGGGTACTACTCCACGTCTAGCTGCTGCTCACCCCTTACCTCCCCACCAAATTGGATGTTGGTTTGACACAGGAAATGATTTATATGAGAAGTTGAGAATATCACCCCTTCAAAGAGATTCTCCTTGGTTCCCACCCTAAACTAGCTTTCACTCTATTACTTTTACTGAAACTTCCCATTCATGTCCTTCCAAGAACTTTTTGCAGATGGAAAATATTTTATTCTTTTTTTTCCCCTCTCTCTCACTAGAATGTGAGCCCATGGGAATATGGACTTTGAATTTTTTCTTTTTCACAATTGTAGCCTTAGTGCCTAGAATACAATAATTACTTACCAAGGTAATTGTTAAATGTTCTATGAACAGAAGCTAAGAGAAAGTTACCAGTCTTCAAATATTGGAAGGTGACTCTCAGGTCTTTCCTGAGTCTGGTCTTCTCTGGACCAGAGAAATGGGAATGCTGGCTGGGAGACAAGGCCTCACAGCAGGTGGGATCTTGCATGGACATAGCCGACCAGCATCTCTTCTCCAGGAAATCTTCCAGTAGTCATATTTTTACTGTATGATGCAATTTCCCTATCCATAGCTGACTGGACCAGGGGTAAAACTTAAGTCAAGCTGGACCAATCAGAATCTCTCTCTTAAGAATTTGAAACTAGAGGAACAGTTTATAGTTGAGAGCTGAGTGCTGATAATTGCAATACTACAGAGCTATGTTCATTGAACTGCCCAGATTATTACTCTTCCTGAAGCGTGATTAATTGGCTTTTCCTTGAAAGAGGAAATGAGCTACCCCCCAGTATCTTTTAATTTTAATAAATCATTTTTTTCTTAAACTTATTAAGTTTACTCTCTATGGTTGTAACCTAAAGAACCTAAGCTCATACACAGAGACACAGAACCTGAAAAAACAACAATTTCCTATAGTCTAGAATTTTCTAGCACATGTCTTAATCTTTAAAACTCCTTCTTCTTTGGGGCACCTGCCACTTAGTCATCCTTCATTCTTGTCAGCATCCAACCTGGTAGCCACTGTCCCATATTCACTGAAGACTTTCCATCTGCTCATAGCTTTCCTCTCCATTCATGTCTGTTCCAATGATTTATCAACTGTGTCTCACCATCTGGGGTGACACAACCCAGGTTCAGGGTCCATAAGGCCATCCCACACCCTAACACCACAGTTCCTTGACCTCTAACTCTAATGCAGATCATCTCATCACTTCCTCAGTCACCCACACCCATGGCTACCCTCAGGACATTGTCATCACTTAGAACTGCTCATCAGAAATTTTAAGTTCAACTTTGATCACAATCTCTCCCATCCTTCTAGCTGTGCTACTCCTCTAGTCCAACTACATTTGCTTCCAAAGAAACTTTCAAGGTTTTTCCTCTTCTCCCAGTCTGTAAGCTCTTTCTTAGATCTCTCCTCGTTTATAGAACTACTTTTACCAACAGTCTCAATGGCTTTTTATCCTCTATTCATCTATTGTAATTATTGGTAGCCCAGGTTGACCCCACAGCCTTTCAGTGTTCCTACAGAGATGGTAGAAAATCCTACAGCATAGCCTCAATATTTCCCAGCTATGCTTTGGCTTTCTCCAGCGAGTTTTCTTTCTCTCATTTCTCATAGGAACATCCTCCATTCATTCATTCTGTTGATAACTTGCTGTACCGAAACTCTATACTTCTTTGGTTTCCACGTCACTTCTTTCTCCTGGTGTTCTTCTTGCCCCTCTGCCTCTTCCTTCTCATGGGTTCTTCATCCTTTCTCTCTGCCCTTTCAAAGTTGGTGCTTCTCAGGGTTTCATCCTTTGCCCACTTGTCCTCTTATTCTATTATTCCTCTACCATTTTAACAACTCCTGTGGTTTTACTTTCCAACTCAATGCTGATGATTCCCCAATCTCTATTTCTAAGCCATATTTCTCTCTAGAGTTTTTTTTTTTTTTTTTTTTTTTTTGTGGTACGCGGGCCTCTCACTGTTGTGGCCTCTCCTGTTGCAGAGCACAGGGTCCAGACGCACAGGCTCAGCGGCCATGGCTCACGGGCCCAGCCGCTCCACAGCATGTGGGATCTTCCCAGACCGGGGCACGAACCCACATCCCCTGCATAAGCAGGTGGACTCTCAACCACTGCACCACCAGGGAAGCCCTCTCTCTAGAGTTTTATAACCAGATATTAATTGGTCTCCATACTACTATACACTCTGATACTGGTGGACACTGCAGACTCAGTGACATCTTTCTCTGACATGTTTTTCCTTTCACATTTGCTTAGTTGTTGATACAACCATCCCCTTTGGCACCCATGCAGAAACTAGGAGCACCACAGTTGCCCCATCTCCACATTCCCCTCCATCTTTTTAATCTACTACCTCTATCCTAATTCAGTTTGCCATAACTTAAAAAAAATTTTTTATTGGAGCATAGTTGATTTACAATGTTGTGTTAGTTTCAGGTGTACAGCAAAGTGCTATATATATATATATATATACACCTATCTCTCTCTCTATATATCCATTCTTTTTCAGATTCTTTTCTCATATAGGTTATTACAGAATATTGAGTAGAGTTCCCTGTGCTATACAGCAGGTTCTCTTTGGTAACCATAAGTTTGATTTCAAGATATGTGAGTTTTTCTGTTTTGTAAATAAGTTCATTTGTATCATTTTTTAAATTAGATTCCACATATAAGCAATATCATATGATATTTGTCTTTGTCTGATCTCACTTAGTATGATAATCTCTAGGTCTATCCATCTTGCTGCAAATGGCATTATTTTGTTCTTTTTTTATGCAGACTGCTGTAATTTCTTATATAAACTACATCAACCATCTTCAAACTGGTCTTGGTAACTATGGTGTTTTTCTCTTCAAATGCCTTCTTCCCATTGCTGCCAAGATCTGAAAGGCCCATCAATCCCCTGCTAATGCTGTCCAGCAGATCCCTGCCCTCTCTAGCAGAGAGCACAAGTTTCCCATGGCACACACCAGGGAAGGCCCACCAGGTTCCTGGCTGGCTCTCCAACCTTTTCTTTCATCATTTTCTGTATAAAACATTATGTTCTATTAATAACAAAGTCTCTATTTCTTATTAATAACACAGAGTCACAAACCACCTCCCAAACTTGGCCATTGCTACTCTCTAAACAAATCTACTTCAGTCCATGAATCATAACTGGCTGGTGAGCTTTAGTAGAAGTAATTATAACACAGTTCTTTAATGAAAAAATCTCCTACCTTTTCTTCTTTACAGCATTTAATAAGAATTAGCTTATGGAAATAACTTAATTCTGGACACCAAAAATTATGGTTTGTGGGCACCCTTTCTGTTGTCATGAGTTGATCATCCTCCTTTATTTTAGAATAGGCTTCCCATTCAGGTGGGTTAAGATAAGTCTCAAAAGATCCTGGAAACACAATTTAAAAATATGCTTTAATTAAAGTTGCTTTGACTTTGATATTAAATAAATATATTTGGTAATTAAAAAATCTCTACATTTACCATTAGCTTTTTACATTACCACAAATGTAAATATATTTAATCTCCCCCTACCCAACCTAATTAAAAAATAGTGAATTTAAAATTGGATCAGAAAACGAATTCAAACCACTTAACAAAAGGCAAAGCTAAAACAAATGACAGAGAAGTTAAAAATAAAAGGATGCATAGAGATATATCAATCATATGTGAGCAAAAACAAACACCTGCCATGATAAGAGTAACACTGGATATCTTAAAATTCAAGGCAAATATAATTAAATGGGATGAAATTGTTCAAGTTATATTAATTAAAATACAAACCCAATAATAAAAACACAATAAAATGAACCTATATGTGTCAGACAATAGCATAAAAATACATCAAACCATCACTGCTGAAGGCAGAAGAAAAAGCAGAAAAACATATTAATGATAGGAAATAACACAACTGTCAGTCTGTGACAGATAAAGCAAATTAAAAATTCTGGTATAAATAATTTTTACCATATAAATAATATATGAATTGACATCGCTACAACTTTATGCCCTAATAAACAGAACACATTGCCCTCAACCCCCCTGGAATATTTATAAGAAATGGGCTTGCATCTCACATGAGGCTTAGGATTCTAGTTAGCCCTTACTCTGGTTATAACATGTAGTAAGAATTAGCATTGAAATTCCTGCAGAGTGAGAGGGCAGACAGCAGAAGCAAGAAGAACTACAGTTCTGCAGCATGTGGAACAAAACCCACATTCACAGAAAGACAGACAAAATGAAAAGGCAGAGGACTGTGTACCAGCTGAAGGAACAAGATAAAACCCCAGAAAAACAACTAAATTAAGTGGAGATAGGCAACCCTCCAGAAAAAGAATTCAGAATAATGATAGTGAAGATGATGCAGGACCTTGGAAAAAGAATGGAGGCAAAGATCGAGAAGATGCAAGAAATGTTTAACAAAGACCTTGAAGAATTAAAGAACAAACAAACAGAGATGAACAATACAATAACTGAAGTGAAAAATACACTAGTAGGAATCAATAGAAGAATAACTGAGGCAGAAGAACAGATAAGTGACTTGGAAGACAGAAAGGTGGAATTGACTGCTGTGGAACGAATGAAGAAGAAAGAATGAAAAGAAATGAAGACAGCCTAAGAGACCACTGGGATAACATTAAACATATGAACATTCGCATTATAGGGATCCCAGAAGGAGAAGAGAGAGAAAAAGGACCCAAGAAAATATTTGAAGAGATTATAGTCAAAAACGTTCTTAACATGGGAAAGGAAATAGCCACCAAAGTCCAGGAAGTGCAGAGAGTCCCAGGCAGGATAAACCCAAGGAGAAACATGCCGAGACACATAGTAATCAAACTGATAAAAATTAAAGACAAAGAAAAATTATTGAAAGCCACAAGGAAAAAATGACAAATAACATACAAGGGAACTCCTACAAGGTTAACAGCTGATTTCTCAGCAGAAACTCTACAAGCCAGAAGGGAGTGGCATGATATATTTAAAGTGATGAAAGGGAAGAACCTACAACCAAGATTACTCTACCCAGTAAGGATCTCATTCACATTCACCAGAGAAATCAAAAGCTTTACAGACAAGCAGGAGTTAAGAGAATTCAGCACCACAAACCAGCTCTACAACAAACGCCAAAGGAACTTCTTTAAGTGGGAAACACAAGAGAAGAAAAGGACCTACAAAAACAAACCCCAAACAATTAAGAAAATGGTAATAGGAACATACATATCGATAATTACCTTAAATGTGAATGGATTAAATGTTCCAACCAAAAGTTACAAGCTCACTGAATGGATACAACAACGAGACCCATATATATGCTGCCTACAAGAGACCCACTTCAGACCTAGGGACACATACAGACTGAAAGCGAGGGAGTGGAAAAAGATATTCCATACAAATGGAAATCAAAAGAAAGCTGGAGTAGCAATTCTCATATCAGGCAAAATAGACTTTAAAATAAAGAATGCTACAAGAGACAAGGAAGGACACTACATAATGATCAAGGGATCAATCCAAGAAGAAGATATAACAATTATAAATATATATACACTCAACATAGGGGCACCTCAATACAGAAGGTAAATGCTAACAGCTATAAAAGAGGAAATCAACAGTAACACAATAATAGTGGACGACTTTAACACCTCATTTACACCAATGGACAGATCATCCAGACAGAAAATTAATAAGGAAACACAAGCCTTAAGTGACACATTAGACCAGACAGATTTAATTGATATTTCTAGGACATTCCATCCAAAAACAGCAGATTACACTTTCTTCTCAAATGCACACGGAACATTTTCCAGGATAGATCACATCTTGGGTCACAAATCAAGCCTCGGTAAATTTAAGAAAATTGAAATCATATCAAGCAACTTTTCCAATCACAACACTATGAGATTAGAAATCAATTACAGGGAAAAAGCATTAAAAACACAAACACATGGAGATTAGACAATATGTTACTAAAAACCAAGAGATCACTGAAGAAATCAAAGAGGAAATAAAAAAAAACCTAGAGACAAATGACAAAGAAAACACAACAATCTAAAACCTATAGGATGCAGCAAAAGCAACTCTAAGAGGGAAGTTTATAGCAATACAATCCTACCTCAAGAAACAAGAAAAATCTCAAATAAACAATCTAATCTTACACCTAAAGGAACTAGAGAAAGATGAATTAACAACACCCAAAGTTAGTAGGTGAAAAGAAATCATAAAGATCAGAGCAGAAATAAATGAAATAGAAATGAAGAAAACAGTAGCAAAGATCAATAAAACTAAAAGCTGCTTCTTGAGAAGATAAACAAAATTGATAAACCTTTAGCCAGACTCATGAAGAAAAAAAGGGAGAGGGCTCAAATCAATACAATTAGAAATGAAAAGGAGAAATTACAATGGAAACTTCAGAAATATGAAGCATCATAAGAGACTGCTACAAGCAACTCTATGCCAATAAAATGGACAACCTGGAAGAAATGGAAAAATTCTTAGAAAGGTATAAGCTTCTAAAACTGAACCAGGTAGAAATAGAAAATATGAACAGATCAATCACAAGTAATGAAATTGAAACTGTGATTAAAAATCTTTCAGCAAACAAAAGTTCTGGACCAGATGGCTTCACAGGTGAATTTTATCAAACATTTATAGAAGAGCTTACACCCGTCCTTCTCAAACTCTTCCAAAAACTTTCAGAGGAAGGAACACTCCCAAACTCATTCTATGAGGCCACCATCACCCTGATACCAAAACCAGACAGATATACTACAAAAAAAGAAAACTACAGACCAATATCACTGATGAATATAGATGCAAAAATCCTCAATGAACTACTAGCAAACAGAATCCAACAACACATTAAAAGGATCATACACCATGTTCAAGTGGGACTTATCACAGGGATGCAAGGATTCTTCAATATATGCAAATCAATCAGTGTGATACACCACATTAACAAATTAAGGAATAAAAACCACATCTCAATAGATGCAGAAAAAGCTTTTGACAAAATTCAACACTGATTTATGATAAAAACTCTCCAGAAAGTGGGCATAAAGGGAACCTACCTCAACATAATAAAGGCCATATACGACAAACCCACAGCAAACATCATTCTCAATGGTGAAAAACTGAAAGCATTTCAACTAAGACCACAAACAAGAGAAGGATGTCCACTCTCACTACTATTATTCAACATAGTTTTGGAAGTTTTAGCCACGGCAATCAGAGAAGAAAAAGAAATAAAAGGAATACAAATTGGAGAAGAAGAAGTAAAACTGTCACTGTTTGAAGATGACATGATACTATACAGAGAGAATCCTGAAGATGTCACCAGAAAACTACTAGAGCTAATCAATGAATTCGGTAGAGTTGCAGGATACAAAATTAATGCACAGAAATCTCTTGCATTGCTATACACTAACAATGAAAGATCAGAAAGAGAAATTAAGCAAACAATCCCATTCACCATCACAAGAAAAAGAATAAAACACCTGGGGATAAACCTACCTAAGGAGGTAAAATATCTGCACTCAGAAAACAATAAGACACTGATGAAGGAAATCAAAGATGACACAAACGGATAGATATACCATGTTCTTGGATTGGAAGAATCAATATTGTGAAAATGACTATATTACCCAAAGCAATATACAGATTCAATGCAGTCCTTATCAAATTACCAATGGCATTTTTTACAGAACTAGAACAAAAAATCTTAAAATTTGTATGGAAACAGAAAAGACCCTGAATGGCCAAAGCCATCTTCAGGGAAAAAAACGGAGCTGGAGGAATCAGACTCCCTGACTTCAGACTATACTACAAAGCTACAGTAATCAAGACAATATGGTACTGGCACAAAAACAGAAATATAGATCAATGGAGCAGGATAGAAAGCTCAGAGATAAACCCACGCACCTATTGTCAACTAATCTATGACAAAGGAGGCAAGGATATACAATGGAGAAAAGACAGCCTCTTCAATAACTGGTGCTGGGAAAACTGGACAGTTACATGTGAAAGAATGAAATTAGAATACTCCCTAACACCATACACAAAAATAAACTCAAAATGGATTAAAGACCTAAATGTAAGCCCAGAAACTATAAAACTCTTGGAGGAAAACATAAGAAGAACACTCTTTGACATAAATCACAGCAAGATCTTTTTTGACCCACCTCCTAGAGTAATGGAAATAAAACCAAAAATAAACAAATGGGTACCTAATGAAACTTAAAAGCTTTTGCACAGCAAAGGAAACTATAAACAAAACGAAAAGACAACCCTCAGAATGGGAGAAATTATTTGCAAAGGAATCAACAGACAAAGGATTAATCTCCAAAATATATAAACAGCTCATGTAGCTCAATATTAAAAATACAAACAACCCAATCAAAAAATGGGCAGAAGACCTAAATAGATATCTTTCTGAAGAAGACATACAGATGGCCAAGAGGCACATGAAAAGCTGCTCAACATCACTAATTATTAGAGAAATGTAAATTAAAACTACAATGAGGTATCACCTCACACTGGTTAGAATGGCCATCATCAGAAAATCTACAAATAACAAATGCTGGAGAGGGTGTGGAGAAAAGCCACTTGCACTGCTGGTGGGAATGTAAATTGATACAGCTACTATGGAGAACAGTATGGAGGTTCTTTAAAAAACTAAGAATTACCATGTGACCTAGCAATCCCACCCTATGCTTATACCCAGAGAAAACCATAATTCCCAAAGACACATGCACCCTAATGTTCATTGTAGCACTATTTACAATAGCCAGGTCATGGAAGCAAGCTAAATGCCCATCGACAGACGAATGGATAAAGAAGATGTGGTACATATACACAATGGAATATTACTCAGCCATAAAAAGGAACGAAATTGGGTCATTTGTAGAGATGTGGATGGACCTAGAGACTGTCATACAGAGTGAAGTAAGTCAGAAAGAGAAAAACAAATATCGTATATTAATGCATATATGTGGAATCTAGAAAAGTGGTACAGATGAATCAGTTTTCAAGGCAGAAAGAGACACAGATGTAGAGAACAAATGTATGGACAACAAGTGGGGAAAGCGGGGTGGTAGTGGTGGTGGTGGGATGAATTGGGAGGTTGGGATCGACATATATACACTAATATGTGTAAAACAGATAACTAATACTGAACATGGGAAAAAAATAAAGAAATGATTTTAAAAAAAGAAAAAAAAGAAAGGCAACCTACTGAATGGGAGAAAAAAAAAAAAGAAATTCCTGCAGGTGCAGGGAGCACAGTACGGTGTAAGCCCCCCAGCAAACCAGCACAACCATCTAGTGATGAAACAGGCTGCTGCGGTTGAACATTAGGCAAAATAGTTGGCTTCCATGGTGGGCTAGGAAAACACTTTCCCCAGCTGGTCTACTGGGACTCTCCTCTGAGGGCCTAACAATAGCAACCACAGAGCTGGTGACAGTTTAAAATGTAGTGACACTTAAGACCACGGCCCTGGAGCCATGGAGTATGTACCTCTGCAAGACTTCTAATTTCTATATGAAATATACACAATTACATGGTATGAGACCACAGGGCACAGCATACCACAGTGTTTTCTAGTTGAAAGTGGATGCTTTATTCTGAGGACCAGGTAGTAGAACCACTTATTCCAAAAGGACTTCTTTTCTCTTCAGGTTCTCATTACTGGTATAATCACCAGGGCTTTGACTAACAAGACATGATAATTTAAAATTATAACTCTCAACTAATAGGACATGAAGCACTTAGAAACCATCAAAGACACAAGATTGAGGCAATTAGGAAGCCTTTGAAGGTAAGAGTGGCATTGAAATTAATTATTAAACTTAACCTGCAAAGATCCAAAGCTCAGTTTTAGAACACAAGCCATCCTATGACATGTACAAACCTTCACCATTCTGCAGGATTTCCAGAATCAACCTTGAAATTTAACAAATGAAAGCAGGATGGTTGTTTTAAATTACTAATATTTTGGTCCCAGTTGACAGGAATAACATGGTGCCTTTTGTCCAAACACGACGAGTTGTTCCCAGAATTACTTAACCTTTCAGCCTCTACCTCTTCCCACTTTCTTTGCTTCTGTGTTTATGAGGATCCATCTAGCCTTTTTTGCTTCAGATCTGTCCCTAACTGTCCATCACTAGGCTTCTCCTATAAGTATTTTTTCTTTTGTGTTCTACTTCTAGCTACCTTGTTTAACTGGTCCACAATATAGAAACATAATTTTTATTTGATTTATTTATTGAAGAGTATTTTATTTTTTCTAGTCTTTATTTAGAAATCAAATGAACATATTAGGATCCCAGAAATTCTGGTTCATGTAGCTTTTAAACCACCACACTTACTAGGTATATTCAGGTAAATAAACATTCATATGAGAAGTAGAAGAATAATTACTAAAAATAGCAATAGGGCTTCCCTGGAGGCGCAGTGGTTGGGAGTCCGCCTGCCTATGCAGGGGACAGGGGTTCGTGCTCCAGTCCGGGAGGCTCCCGCGTGCCGCGGAGCGGCTGGGCCCGTGGGCCGTGGCCGCTGGGCCTGCGCGTCTGGGGCCTGTGCTCCGCGGCGGGAGGGGCTGCGGCGGTGAGAGGCCCGCGTACCGCAAAAAAAAAAAAAAAAAAAAAAAAAAAAAGCAATAGAACACAGAACTTCAAATCAGTACAGGGGAAATTAAAAAAAGAATGTGGACAATTCACTTGAAGGCAAGAAAGAAGAAATAAAAATGAAGCAAAGAAAAAGCCTGCCATGGAAAAAATCCCTACAAAATAAGATGATAGATGTAAATCCAAATAGATCAGGATTCTTCAGCCCTGCCACTCTGCCATTTGGGGCCAAGTGGTCATTTGTTGTGGAGGGTTGTTCTGAGCATTGTAGGATGTTTAGTCACATCTCTGGTTTCTACCTACTAGATACCTGCAGCACCACCCCAGTCATGGCAACCAATAATGTCTTCAGATGTTGTTGAATGTCCCCTGGGGAACAAAATCTTCCATAGTTGAGAGCCACTGAAATAGATCAATAACCATCCTTACAATAATTGGATTAAAACTTGCCTGTTTAAAAAGAGAGACTCTCACATTGCTCAAAACAGCAAAATCCAACTAAAGATACACCGAAAACATGACGATGACACAAAAGACTTGAAGAGGAAGAGTGTAGAAAAATATAAAGGGGGAATACTAATGAAGATAATCCTGCTGTAACAATATTAACCTTAGAAAATATATTTTAAGGCAAAAAGCACTATTCAGGGTAAAGAGGAATATTATTTAATAAAAAAGGAATAATTTGCTAGAAAGAGAGTAATCCTAAACGCATTTATAATTAACAGCATCAGTTCCACAAGATATAATGGGAGAAATTCCAGAATTACAAAGAGAAATTGTCAATCATAGTGGTGAGCCTTACAGATTTAGTATAAAAGACAGTAAAATAAACACCACAATTAATAGGTTTGAACTAAAGATTACATATCTTTAGTTCAAAAGATTACATATCTTTTGCATCCAAGAAAAGACACACATGGAACATTTTACATAAACTGAAGTATAAATAAATTACAAACAAGTTCATGCAAACCATGAGTATAATTTCTACAATGTAAGTAAATTATAAACAATAAAAAGATAGCACCCCCAAATCGTAAATGTGTTTGAATTAAAAAGTATACTTTTAGAATCAAAAGGGCTACAGAGTAAAACTTTTGGGGAAAAAGTAACATAAAATGTTATAATTAGAGCAGGCATAACCTCTGGGGAAAAGGGAAAGGGTCCTATGAAGGAGTATAAGGGGATTCTGTGATGCTGGTACTGGTCTATTTCTTGACTTGGGTGGTGGCTCATAAGTATAGTCGGTTTTTGATAATCAAATTGCTGATTCTGATTTGTGTACTTTTCCATATGTATGTTATCCGTCAATAAAAAGTTAAAAAAAAAAGTATGGGATGCAGCTAAAGCAATACCTAGAGGTAAATGCATCTTTTTAAAATGGGTATAATAGTAAACATGAAATATTGAAAATTCATGGACCAAGCATTCAACTCAAGATATTGGGAAAACAAGTAATTCACAATTTCTTAATAATGAAGACATTTCCTAGTGAAAAATATTGATATTGCAGAAGAGGTTAAAGGAGACCTTAAAGTTAGGATTCACAAGCTTGTTTACAACCCCATATAGCAGAGCCTTTTTGACGTCTTACCTATGCGTATGGAAATAGGATGTAACACTATGTATTGTGTAAGTCCTTTAAAAACTGGAAATTCTTCTTCTAAGTCACAGCATGCGAACCACATGGCAGTAAGCAGCCAGGGAACTTCAGGCTTAGGTGGGCGTTCCTATTAGAAGACAGAAAGAACAGGAAGTTGTCACAAAGACAACCACAGAATACGCTTTCACCTTGTCTAAGTGAAAAATCAAGCTCTAATAGAATGTTAAAAATAACCATTTACCCAGGACAAGTATAAGATATAGTGAGATAGAAATGGTGTTGAGTCAATTCTATTTGTTGGCCTTTGAACAGAAGTACAGCTGATGAAACTTTTCATGTTGACATATGCAGAGAGCAGTTGATCTGGTGAAAGGTTAAAATAAAATCTGTAAAGTCTACTTCTAGCCTGTCCTCCAATATGTCACACCAGTCTCTCCCCACCCCTCAAATATTCTTATATTAATGATTTTTTCCTAGAGAACTAGTTTTTAAATCCAGTTCCCAGATGTTCTCACCTCTAGGAGATAGGAAAAGTTGAGTAGTATAGCAAAATCAGTAGCAAGACAAGTGAACATCTCATTCCAGCTGGGCTAAGTGTGTATACGTCTAATCATTTCATATATTCCCAGAAATTTCTGGGAAAAGTATTGTGCCATCTGGCAATATTCCATGAAGCCTTTGCATGTGGCTAAACAGTTTAAAAAGAGACAGGAAAACAGCTGTGATTGTAGACTGAAACTTGTTCTTTGAAAATTTCATGAATATTTGCCTGAGGTTTTATACCACATTTTTAAATGGCTTTATTGAGATACAATTCATATACCATGCAATTCACCCATTTAAAGCATACAATCCAATGTATTTTAGTAAATTCACAGTTATGTGTAACCATGACCACAGTCAATTTTAGAACATTTCATCTCCTCAAAAACCCCCATGTATCCTTTAGCAGTTCCCCTCCCATCTGCCCATGCCCTCTAGCCCTAAGAAACTGAAACTAGTTCTTTGAAAATTTAGTACTTTGAAACAAAACTTTGAAAGTTTGGTACTGCTTTCTGTCTCTACCCATTTGCCTCTTCTGAATACTTCATATAAATCAAATTTTATAATATGTGGTCTTTTGTGGCTGATTTCTTTCACTTAGCTTAATGTTTTCAAGGTTTATTCATGTTGTGGTATGTATCAGTACTTCATTCCTCTTTATGATTGAATGATATTCTGTTGTTATGGATATACCACATTTTGTTTACCTGCTCATCAGTTGATGGACTGGCTTGCTTTAACCATTTTGGCTATTACAAATAGTGCTGCTATGAATATTCATGTCTAAGTTTTTGTGTGAACCTATGTTTTCATTTCTCTTTGATATATACCTAGGAGTGGAATTGCTGGATCATGTGGTAATTCTACATTTAATTGCTTGAGGAGCTGCCAGACTGTTTTCCCAAGCAGTTGCACCATTTTTCATGTTTGTTAGCAGTTTATGAGGGTTCTGATTTGTCCACATGTTCACCAACACTTAGTATTATCTGTCTTTTGATTCTAGCCATTCTAGTGGGTGTGAATGGCATCTCCTTATCATTTTGATTTGCATTTCCCTGATAAATAATGAGGTCAGACATCTTTTCATGTGCTTATGTATATATTTGGAGAAATATCTATTCAGGTCCTTTGGCTATTTCTAAGTTGGGTTGTCTTTATTATGGATTCATAAGAATTCTTTATCTATTCTAAATACAAATCCTGTAACATCTTAATGTTTTCGAGGTTTATTCATGTTGTAGTATGTATCAGTACATCCTTGTCAAATCAGTTGACCATAGACTCATGGCTTTATTTCTGGACTTTCACATTTGATTCCATTTACCCATATGTCTATCCTTATGCTAATATGTTGCTGTCTTGATTACTGCTGCTTTGTAGTAAGCTTTGGGATTTAGATCTCTTGTAATCCTGTATGAATTTTAGGATCAGTTTGGCAATTGCTGAAAAGAAACCAGTTAGAATTTTGATAGGGATATCACTGAATCTGTAGATCAGTGTGTGGAGTATTGCCATCCTAACAATATTAAGTCTCCAATCCATGAACATGGGATGTTTTCCTATTGATTTAGGTCCTCTGATTTCTTTCAGCCTGTTTTGTAGTTTTCAGAGTATAAGTTTGAACTTCTTTTGTTAAATTTATTTCTAAGTATTTTATTATTATTGATGCCATTGTAAATGGAATTGTTAGTTTCACTTTATATTGTTCATCGCAAATGTAAAGAAATCCAAATTAATTTTGTACGTTGATCCTGTATCCTGCAACCTTGCTGAGCTTGTTTATTAATTCTAATAGTTTTTTTTTTAAAAGTAAATTCCTTAGTGTTTTCTATGTACAAAATCATGTCATCTGCAAATAGAGATAGTTTTACTTCTTCCTTTCCAATCTGGATGCCTTTCATTTCATTTTCTTGTGTATCTGTCCTGGCAAGAATTTCCAGTACAATGTTGAAAAGAAGTGGTGAGAGCAAACATCCTTCTTGTTTCTGATCCTTGGTGGAATGCATCCAGGCTTTCACTATTAAGTATGATGTTAGCTGTGGGTTTTTGTGTATGCTCTTTATCTGGTTGAAGAAGTTCTCTTTTATTTCATTTGTTAAGTGTTTTTATGATTATTAGTTATGTGATTCTGGAAAGGTCTTTAACCTCTCTGAGCCTTTGCTTGAAAAACCTGTAAACACAGCTGTTAACAAGAATACTGTGAAGGAAGAAGGGTGACAATGCCGGGAAGGGCTTAGCTGAGTGACTGATCAATAGTAACAGAGTGAGGTGGGTAAGAGGGCAAGCTCTACAGACTTGACTGCAAGGGTTTGAATCCTGGTTCCAAACCCTAATAAGTGTGTGATCATGATGAGTTACATCATCTCTTTGTGCCTAATTAACTTATCTTCAGACTAGAGATAAAATTAGGAACTCACCCAACAGGAATACTGAAATAAATAAATGAGTAGATATACATAAAACACATAGAAAACCCTATATAACTATTAACTGTGATTATGAAGTTAAGACAGTGTTAAGCAAGGATTAACAGAATATGTATGTATACGGGGTGGGTGGGGGTCAGGAAAGAAGGACCATCTGGTGTAGAGGTCTTCTTTGGGCTTGTCCTGGGAGTGCAGGGTGCTGAGAGTCAAATGAAAGCACAAAGTCCAATGTCCCAGTGTTACTCTGAGGCTCAAATACTGGCAAACAGATGCAGGTGTCAGGTCTGCAGGGGCCAAGGGTAGGGCTCGAGATTGAAGACAGAGCCAAGAGTTTAGAGCTGGACTGGATGGACTTGCAGGCAAGAGTTGGGGGACTGTGCCTCAGTTCTGTGGGCCACCAGGTCTGTGGTACATGGGTGAGTTAGGCCAATTTGAGGGGCTGGGGCAATTTAGGCAAATATTATGGTATGACAGAAGTCAACAATCAAGTTCTAGTCCTTCCCGTGCTTTATAATGAAAGATGGGTCCAGGCAAGAGGGGGTCATTGTTTTACAAACAGTGTGGCCAGATCTGTGAATTACAACTTTTATTGGATTTCAACTCTTCCCATTTGTAAGATGGTCAACTTTTCAAAACATGTCCCCATCTACTAGTTCACTGGTTACTCCCAACATCTCTTTTCTACAGGTGAGGACATCGCTGCACAAAGAGGTCAAATGTTACCAACATTATATAGTGACTAAAGACAGAACTAAATTATAGTCTGGGTCCCTGACCCCTAGCGGGCCACACAGCTGAATGTATAACCTTCAGCCACCAGAGTCACCGTGGAGCATTGGTAGGTGCTTGTGGGCTCTATCTAATAACATTCACAATCTAATCTTGACACAGATACCTTTTCCAATCCTGCAGAACCTCGGAGAAAGAAATTCCATTCAGCATCAGTTAAGCTTCCTTGCTGACGCATGATCTCAACACAGAGCATAAAGCTGTAGACGAGTTTATGTTGTTCAAAAAGTCCTCTCGAGACATTGACATAAGCCGTTAGGAGAGTCTGTTCTAGTAGAATTTCCATGCGCTGCTGTAGATCATCTGTCCTCACAGAGGTTTCGATTGTTGTATTGAACAACTGTGAAAGAGAACTCTATCAGTGTCTCTGAGTTAATTCAATTTCATGGAGGAAAAAATATCCCTGCTCCTCACCCTGACTGCCCCAAACTCAGTGAGTAAATAGCAGCACAGGTGGTGAATACTGTACCATGAAAAAGTCCAGAATTCATCCCAAATTGACACATTTATATGTAATACTTATTTTGTGCACTCCTCTTTCTCTCCCCATTTTCCAGAAATGGACCAGTGCCAAATTCTTGACTATTGAAAAGGCATAATATTGACTTTGGACAGAAAATGCAAAATAAAGGTGAGCTGGCAAAACGAGTTTCTCATATCCTCAACTCACATTTGATAATCACTTTGGATGAGAGGTGTAAGGACTAGGTAAGGTCATGCCCTCTTCTTGGCATTTTCCTAAGATAATTCTTAGGGTGTGGGAAGAACGTGTAAGAATTTTCTTTGAAATTTAAGAGGAACCAGCTTTAAAGAAGACTTCCACCCTGCTTCCCACCTGGAAATTTTGGGAACAGGCCTCCTCCCCAAAAGGTGACTCACATTACAAGGATATCAGGAAGGCAGCAGAGACGGTGGCATGGAAGGCTCAGGTGAGAGGGATAGAGGGAGCCCCACCCATTTCCTGCCACTTCCAAGTAGCACAAGGGCAGGGGGAGGGGAGATTCAGAAATTCCCAAGGGTCTTGAGCTGTGTGACAAATCTGAGCAGAGCCTGAACTCAGGGGCTTGCCTGCAAGTCATGGCCAAGGGGATCTTGCAGCAGAGACTGGGGTCTCATGAGGGATGAGAGGACCATCCTTATGGCTTCGGCCTTGAGGATCCACAGCACAAGGGGCAAAGGTGCCAGGTGAGGAAGGGCTGCCCAATTCATTGGTCACCTTGAGAGGGATCGAGATGCATTGCTCATGGCGAGATCAGACAGATTGAAGCAGATTGGACACTGGAGACCAACTGAGGGCCAAGGCAGATCAAGGTCAAGAAGCGTGCTTCACAAGCCCCTAAAAATGCTGCACTGTCCTTGTGCAGGCCTCCTTGTACCACCCCCAACTCATTCTGCTAACAGGGTGGAGCACAAGGGGAAAGGATCTGACTGTCTGTGTCCTCACCCAAAGATAGGCCTCCATTCCCTAAAATTAAAAGGGCTTGGAGGAAGCATTCACTTATTCTAGAGAACTGGGAAAGCCTTGTTAATTCTCTGGAAAGTTTGGTCAACAAAGAATAATGGAGTTGTTACTTTAATACACTTAGAAGCAAAGAGTTTTCTTTAAGAACCTGACAAGAGGCAGAGAGTTTAAAGTCCAGTGAAGACCTCGTAAGTTCGGTGCCAAAATAAAACATGGCGAATCTTGACACACTCTAAATAACTTTAGTGTGAAATGGAATTATGGATGGGTTTGGTAGAGGATGTCCTGGTCAGGGCTGTCACCTACAATTGTGTTTTGGGTTTCTAGTTTCCCTTCCAAATAGCAAAACTCCAGTGTTTTGATGATTCATCCTATAACCCTTTTTCTGTTGGCTCAAGATATTTTCAGGGCAACTTCATTTTTAATTCTTGAAGGAGATTTTTAAAACCTTGAAAAGCATGAATTCCAAAGCACCCAGGATGAGAAAAGTGTTATCAAAGTCATTTAGATAGAATTAAAGGATTTACTAATCTTTACCTTGCTTGTTTTAATACCCACCAACTAAAGGAAGAGGCGTGAGAACGGCAACCCCTGCCTTTAGGAACTGAGCTGTGACCCGAGTAGAAATGGCTTCTAAAGGCTGCCACAGCAGATGCACTTCTCGTTGGAAGAGAGCCCAGGTGTGCCTACACAACATGCCTCTCATTTCTCTCAATTCTTCATTTCCGTTCTCTCCTGCAGCTCCTTTTGCTGCTGGCCCCCTGACCACCAAACAAGACATCTAGAGGAAAAACCAAGCTTGGTCTAGTATATAAAAATTGTTTGAATATTTCAACAGCCATTTTTAATGGAGGGATGCAAACAGCCTCTTCACTTATGAGACACTCATGATGTGTCATATGGTGCTAAGCGCCACGGGGGGAAGCAGGGTTGGGTGAGACTTCCTTCCTGCCTTCTGGGAGGTCAGACTTCAGCAGGAGAGAAGAGCCCACCACCCCAAGCAGAGTGGTGGAAGTTCCACATGAGGCATTCACATGTGTTGGAGAAAGACTGCTGCAAATTGTTTGCTACTCCTTCCATGCAGAATTGGAGCCTAAATCCACTCCTCTCGAATCTGGGCTAGCTTTAGTGACTCCATTGACCAAGAGACTATAGCACAAGTGGTGCTGCCTGACATCCAAAGATAGGTCAGAAGAGGCCTTGTAGCTTCTACCTTGGCTTCTTAGAACATTTACTTTTGGGAGCTGCCCTCTTGGGGCAGCCCTGTTGTGAGCACCCAAACCACATGGAGAGGTGACTGTAGGAGTTGACATCCCAGCCACGTAAGTGACCATTTTGGACATCCAGCCCCAGAAGACTGCAGCCTTATCCACAGGCTTCACTTAATGAGAAGGTAGCACTTAATCTGGGAGGGAGGGCATTCTAAACAGAGAGGGTCATAAACACAGAAGCATCTGGGGAGTCCAGGGAATGTGAATGGATCCATTTGGCTGCTGGCAGAGGACTAGTGGGAAATGTGGCTCTAGAGACAGAACAGGGACAGGTTGGATGTGGCTTTGGAACCTGAACTGTGTTTGATGGGCAATGTCTGTGAAAATCCATTTTGGATCCCCAGAGTACAGAGCAGTGTTTTAAAAACATGAGGCCTGGGCTGGCCTGGCCTCCAGAGTGAGAGCCAGCACTGACTAGAGGTATAAGGGCATGTAGCAGGAAGTAAAGATGTGTGGCAGGGAAAGAGGATCTATTTACAATTATTACTGTTTTCTACTGTGAGTGGTGTGTATGGAGACGCCTTTGAATTGTATTATGGGTGTGAGCACATAATGATTAAAGAAGCCAGAGTGAGCTAAACTGCTCTGCACAGAAAAGGGAACAATACAGACAAGAGGGGAATGGGAGCTGGTAGATGGGAAACAGCCAGAGAGGCCGTGTGGGAGATGGGCTGAGAGAAACTACGGAGGTGAACAGAGGGGACCCCTCTGGACGCTTGATACATTTTGCTGTGTGATGAGTGATGCAAACTCTCTGTCTCCCCTGGAAATCTTCGGGTAAACTGACATTGCTTGCCAAAGTTCTGTGACACTGAATTTGCTTTTGGGAGATACTAGAATGCTGCCTAAAAGAGGATGAGAGCGGGGAGACCTTCAAGATGGCGGAGGAGTAAGACGTGGAGATCACCTTCCTCCCCACAAATACATCAGAAATACATCTACATGTGGAACATCTCCTACAGAACACCTACTGAACGCTGGCAGAAGACCTCAGACTTCCCAAAAGGTGAGAAACTCCCCATGTACCTGGGTAGGACAAAAGAAAAAAGAAAAAATAGAGACAAAAGAATAGGGATGGGACCTGCACCTCAGGGAGCGAGCTGTGAAGGAGGAAAAGTTTCCACACACTAGGAAGACCCTTCATTGGCAGAGACAGGGAGTATGCAGGGGTGAAAATTCGGAGTCACGGAGGAGAGCACAGCAACAGGGGTGCAGAGGGAAAAGCGGAGAATATTCCTGCACAGAGGATCAGTGCCAACCAGCACTCACCAGCCTGAGAGGCTTGTCTGCTCACTGGGATGGGTGGGGGCTGGGAGCTGAGGCTCTGGCTTCAGAGTTCAGATCCCAGGGAGAGGACTGGGGTTGGCTGCGTGAACACAGCCTGAAGGGAGCTTGTGCACCACAGCTAGCCAGGAGGGAGTCTGGGAAAAAGTCCGGACCTGCCTGAGAGGCAAAAGACCATTGTTCTGGGTGTGCAAGGAGAGGGGATTTGGAGCCCTGCCTAAATGAGCTCCAGAGATGGGCGCAAGCTGCGGCTATCAGTGTGGACCCCCGAGACAGGCATGAAACACTAAGGCTGCTGCTACAGCCACCAAGAAGCCTGTGTGCAAGCACAGGTCACTATCCACACCTACCCTCCCGGGATCCTGTGCAGGCTGCCACTGCCAGGGTCCCATGATGCAGGGACAACTCCCCCAGGCGAACACATGGCATGCCTCAGGCTGTTGTAACGTCATGCCGGTTGCTGCTCCCACAGGCTCGCCTCGCATCCCATACCCCTCCCTCCCCCCAGCCTGAGTGAGCCAGAGCCCCCTAATCAGCTGCTCCTTTAACCCCATCCTGTCTGGGCAGGGAACAGATGCCCTCAGGCGACCTACACGTAGAGGCAGGGCCAAATCCAAAGCTGAACCCCAGGAGCTGTGGGAACAAAGAAGAGAAAGGGAAATCGCTCCCAGCAGCCTCAGGAGCCACGGATTAAATCTCCACAATCAACTTGATGTACCTGCATCTGTGGAATGCATGAATAGACAACGAATCATCCCAAATTGAGGTGGTGGAATTTGGGAGCAACTGTAGACTTGGGGTTTTCTTTCTGCAACAATTTCTTTCTGGTTTTATGTTTATTTTAGTTTAGTATTTAGAGTTTATTATCATTGGTAGGTTTGTTTACTGATTTGGTTGCTCTCTTCTATATATATATATATATATATATATATATATACCTTTTTCTCTTTTTGTGAGTGTGTATGTATATGCTTCTTTGTGTGATTTTGCCTGTTTAGCTTTGCTTTTACCATTTGTCCTAGGGTTCTGTCTGTCCGTTTTGTTTTTTAGTATAGTTTTTAGTGCTTGTTATCACTGGTGGATTCATTTTTTGGTTTGGGTGCTCTCTTCTTTCGTTCTTTTTCTTGTACTTTTTAATTTTTAATAATTTTAAAAAAATTTATTTTTAATTTTAATAACTTTATTTTATTTTATTTTTTCTTTCTTTCTTTTTGTCTCCCATTTCTTCTGAGCCATGTGGCTGACAGGGTCTTGGTGCTCCAGAGACCTCCCGGTTCCACATAATATCAAATGGCGAAAGCTCTCCCAGAGATCACCATCTCAAGGCTGAGACCCAGCTCCACTCAACGACCAGCAAGCTACAGTGCAGGAAACCCTATGTCAAACAACTAGCAAGACAGGAACACAACCCCACCCATTAGCAGAGAGGCTGTCTAAAATCATAATAAGGTCACAGACACCCCAAAACACACCACCGGATGTGGTTCTGCCCACCACAAAGACAAGATTGAGCCTCATCCACCAGAACACAGGCACCAATACCCTCCACCAGGAAGCCTACACAACCCACTGAACCAACATTAGCCACTGGTGGCAGACACCATAAACAACGGAAACTACAAACATGCTGACTGCAAAAAGGAGACCCCCTCAAACACAGTAAGTTAAGCAAAATCGGAATTTAGAGAAACACACAGCAGATGAAGGAGCAAGGTAAAAACCCACCAGACCAAACAAATGAAGAGGAAAGAGGCAGTCTACCTGAAAAAGAATTCAGAGTAATGATAGTAAAGATGATCCAAAATCTTGGAAATAGAATGGAGAAAATATAAGAAACATTTAACAAGGACCTAGAAGAACTAAAGAGCAAACAAACAATGATGAACAACACAATAAATTAAATTAAAAATCCTCTAGAAGGAATCAACAGCAGAAAAACTAAGGCAGAAGAACAGATAAATGACCTGGAAGATAAAATAGTGGAAATAACTACCACAGAGCAGAATAAAGAAAAAAGAATGAAAAGAATTGAGGACAGTCTTAGAGACCTTTGGGACAACATTAAACACAGAAACATTCGAATTATAGGGGTCTCAGAAGAAGAAGAGAAAAAGAAAGGGACTGAGAAAATATTTGAAGAGATTATAGTTGAAAACTTCCCTAATATGGGAAAAGAAATAGTCAATCAAGTCCACAAAGCACAGAGAGTTCCATACAGGATAAATCCAAGGAGAAACATACCAAGACACATATTAATCAAACTATCAAAAATTAAATACGAAGAAAAAATATTAAAAGCAGCAAGGAAAAAACAACAAATAACATACAAGGTTATTAACAGCTGATCTTTCAGCAGAAAGTCTGCAAGTCAGAAGGGAGTGGCAGGACATATTTAAAATGATGAAAGGGAAAAACCTACAACCAAGATTACTTTACCCAGCAAGGATCTCATTCAGATTCGATGGAGAAATTAAAACCTTTACAGACAAGCAAAAGGTAAGACAATTCAGCACCACCAAACCAGATTTACAACAAATGCTAAAGGAACTTCTCTAGGCAGGAAACACAAGAGAAGGAAAAGACCTACAATAACAAACCCAGAACAATTAAGAAAATGGTAGTAGGAACATACATATAGATAATTACCTTAAATGTAAATGGATTAAATGCTCCCACCAAAAGACATAGACTGGCTAAATGGATACAAAAACAAGACCTGTATATATGCTGTCTACAAGAGGCCCACTTCAGACCTAGGGACACATACAGACTGAAAGTGAGGGAATGGAAAAAGATATTCCATGCAAAGGGAACTCAAAAGAAAGCTGGAGTAGCAATTCTCATATCAGACAAAATAGACTTTAAAATAAAGACTATTACAAGAGACAGAGAAGGACACTACATGATGATCAAGGGATCGATCCCAGAAGAATACATAACAATTGTAAATATTTATGCACCCAACACAGGAGCACCTCAATACATAAGGCAAATGTTAACAGCCATAAAAGGGGAAATCGACAGTAACACAATCATAGTAGGGGACTTTAACACCCCACTTTCACCAATGGACAGATCATCCAAAATGAAAATAAATAAGGAAACAGAAGCTTTAAATGATACATTGAACAAGATGGACTTAATTGATATTTATAGGACATTCCATCCAAAAACAACAGAATACACTTTCTTCTCAAGTGGTCATGGAACATTCTCCAGGATAGATCATATCTTGGGTCACAAATCAAGCCTTGGTAAATTTAACAAAATTGAAAGTGTATCGAGTACCTTGTTTGACCATAATGCTATGAGACTAGATATCAATTACAGGAAAAAAATCTGTAAAGAATACAAACACATGGAAGCTAAACAATACACTACTTAATAATCAAGAGATCACTGAAGAAATCAAAGAGGAAATCAAAAAATACCTAAAAACAAATGACAATGAAAACACAACGACCTAAAACCTATGGGATGCAGCAAAAGCAGTTCTAAGAGGGAAGTTTATAGCAATACAAGCCTAGTTCAAGAAACAAGAAACATCTCACATAAACAACCTAACCTTACACCTAAAGCAATTAGAGAAAGAGGAACAAAAAACTCCCAGAGTTAGCAGAAGCAAAGAAACCATAAAGATCAGATCAGAAATAAATGAAAAAGAAATGAAGGAAACAATAGCAAAGATCAATAAATTTAAAAGCTGGGTCTTTGAGAACATAAACAAACTTGATAAACCATTAACCAGAATCATCAAGAAAAAAAGGGAGAAGACTCAAAACAACAGAATTATAAATGAAAAAGGAGAAGTAACAACTGACACTGCAGAAATACCAAGGATCATGAGAGATTACTACAAGCAACTATATGCCATAAAATAGACATCCTGGAAGAAATGGACAAATCCTTAGAAAAGCACAACCTTCTGAGACTGAACCAGGAAGAAATAGAAAATATAAACAAACCAATCACAAGCACTGAAATTGAGATTGTGGTTAAAAATCTTCCAACAAGCAAAAGCCTAGGACCAGATGGCTTCGGTCAGGTGAATTCTATCAAACATTTAGAGAAAAGGTAACACCTATCCTTCTCAAACTCTTTCAAAATATAGCAGAGGAAGGAACACTCCCAAACTCATTCTACAAGGCCACCATCACCCTGATACTAAACCCAGACAAAGATGTCACAAAGAAAGAAAACTACAGGCCAATATCACTGATGAACATAGATGTAAAAATCCTCAACAAAGTACTAGCAAACAGAATCCAACAGCACACTAAAAGAGTCACACACCTTGATCAAGTTATCCCAGGAATGCAAGGATTCTTCAATATATGCAAATCAGTCAGTGTGATACATCATATTAACAAATTGAAGGAGAAAAACCATATGATCATCTCAATAGATGCAATAGATGCAGAAGAAGCTTTCAACAAAATTCAACACCGATTTATGATAAAAACCCTCCAGAAAGTAGGCATAGAGGGAACTTACGTCAACATAATAAAGGCCATATGTGACAAACCCATAGCCAACATCATTCACAATGTGAAAAACTGAAACGATTTCCTCTAAGATCAGGAACAAGACAAGGGTGTACACTCTCACCACTATTATTCAACATAGTTTTGGAAGTTTTAGCCACGGAAATGAGAAAAGAAAAAGAAATAAAAGGAATCCAAACCAGAAAAGAAGAAGTAAAGCTGTCACTGTTTGCAGTTGACATGATACTATACATAGAGAATCCTAAAGATGTGACCAGAAAACTGCTAGAGCTAATCAATGCATTTGGTAAAGTAGCAGGATACAAAATTAATGCACAGAAATCTCTTGCATTCCTATACACTAATGATGAAAAATCTGAAAGAGAAATTAAGGAAATACTCCCATTTATCATTGCAACAAAAAGAATAAAATACCTAGGAATAAACCTACCTAAGGAGACAAAAGATCTGTATGCAGAAAACTATAAGACACTGATGAAAGAAATTCAAGCTGATACCAAAGATGGAGAGATATACCATGTTCTTGGATTGTAAGAATCAACACTGTGAAAATGACTATACTACCAAAAGCAATGTACAGATTCAATGCAATCCCTATCAAACTACCACTGGCATTTTTCACAGAACTAGAACAAAAAATTTCACAATTTGTATGGAAACACAAAAGACCCCGAATAGCCAAAGCAATCTTGAGAAAGAAAAATGGAGCTGGAGGAATCAGGCTCCCGGACTTCAGACTATACTACAAAGTTACAGTAATCAAGACAGTATGGTACTGGCACAAAAACAGAAATATGGATAAATGGAACAGGATAGAAAGCCCAGAGATAAACCCACACACATATGGTCACCTTATGTTTGATAAAGGAGGCAAGAATATACAATGGAGAAAAGACAGCCTCTTCAATAAGTGGTGCTGGGTAAACTGGACAGCTACATGTAAAAGAATGAAATTAGACACTCCCTAACACCATACACAAAAATAAACTCAAAATGGATTAAGGACCTAAACGTAAGGTCAGACACTATAAAACTCTTACAGAAAAACATAGGAAGAACACTCTATGACATAAACCACAGGAAGATCCTTTTTGACCCATCTCCTAGAGAAATGGAAATGAAAACAAAAATAAACAAATGGGACCTAATGAAACTTAAAAGCTTTTGCACAGGAAAGGAAACCATAAACAAGACAAAAGACAACCCTCAGAATGGGCGAAAATGTTTGCAAATGAATCAACAGACAAAGGATTAATCTCCAAAATTTACAAGCAGTGCATGCAGCTCAATATGATGAAAACAAACAACCCAATCCAAAAATGTGCAGAAGACCTAAATAGACATTTCTCCAAAGAAGATATACAGGTTGCCAACAAACACATGAAAGAATGCTCAACATCATTAATCATTAGAGAAATGCAAATCAAAACTACCGTGAGGTGTCACCTCACACCGGTCAGAATGGCCATCATCAAAAAATCTAGAAACAATAAATTCTGGAGAGGGTGTGGAGAAAAGGGAACCCTCTTGCACTGTTGGTGGGAATGTAAATTGAAACAGTCACTATGGAGAACAGTATGGAGGTTCCTTAAAAAACCTAAAAATAGAACTACCATATGACCCAGCAATCCCACTACTGGGCATATACCTTGAGAAAACCATAATTCAAAAAGAGTCATGTACCACAATGTTCACTGCTGCTCTATTTACAATAGCCAGGACATGAGAGTAACCTAAGTGTCCATCTACAGATGAATGGATAAAGAAGATATGGCACATATATACAATGGAATATTACTCAGCCATAAAAAGAAGCGAAATTGAGTTATTTATAGTGAGGTAGATGGACCTAGAGTGTCATACAGAGTGAAGTAAGTCAGAAAGAGAAAAACAAATACCATATATATAGAATCTAAAAGTAAAATAAAATAAAAAGGTTCTGAGGCACCTAGGGGCAGGACAGGAATAAAGACACAGACGTAGAGAGTGGACTTGAGAACATGGGGAGGGGCAAGTGTAAGCTGGGATGAAGTCAGAGGGTCGCATGGACATATATACACTACCAAATTTAAAATAGATAGCTAGTGGGAAGCAGATGCATAGCACAGGGAGATCAGCTCGGTGCTTTGCGTCCACCTAGAGGGATTGGATAGGGAGGGTGGGAGGGAGACACAAGAGGGAGGAGAAATGGGGATATATGTATATGTATAGCTAATTCACTTTGATATAAAGCAGAAACTAACACACCATTGTAAAGCAATTATACTTCAATAAAGATGTTAAAAAAAAAGGGATATGGAAAAAAAAATTAAAAAAGAGAATGAGAGTTGAAAATATCCTACTCACGGGACATCTGAGAAAATTAAACTGTGAATAGGAGACCAAGTGGAGAAACCATAAATAAACAAAGGAATTCTCCCAGTTACATGGTGAAAGTAGGAAAGGAACACAGGAAAGGGGACAAGGCAAGTAAAACCCCTGTAAATAAAACCCAGGGGTTGGGAGGAGAGCCAGTTTTATAACAAGTTCTGGAAAAAAAAAGATACAGAAATCAATCTGCATAAGGTCAGAGCTATCTGAGACTTGGGATGCAACACAGAAAACTCTAACAGTGGAAAGGAAGCTGTATTACTGGAGAGAAAGTATAGAGAAATAGAATGGAGTTGGGACTCTTTAAAGAAAAGAAAAGCAGGTAAGAAGGAAAACAAGCAAGCTGTTAGTTGAGAAGCCAAGAGAAAAAAATGAAACTTGCAAAGAAGCTTTCTTTTCATCCTCTGTGGATTGTTCTGTGCATACCGGGCACCTGGGTCTTTAAGGGCTGTGCTTAAACCATAGTCTGAACTCAAACTCTTGGAGGATTTTATCCAATAACTAAACTCATGATTTGCCTGAGGCAGGAGGTAACTCAACAGGGTTTAAAGAGAAGCCAGTGATAAATTTCACTAACAACAGCAACAACACACTTACCTGTTTAAAATATTTTAGTGAGTACTGATACATGGGATCTATTTCCGAGAGGCTCGCGATAACAAAGTACATAGTAGAGCCTTGAGTGGCCACTGGACGATACTTCTCACGAGCAGTGTTTATCATCTGTTCAGTGGACTCTGCTTCCTTCAGCCTGATTTTAATGGCACCGGAAGTGATCTGAATAAACACAAGAAAACAAGTTCTTAAGGATCTGTTTCCAAAAAATGGTGGGATTTTTGGAACATATCCAGTTAGGTCTAGGAAGGAAAGAAGGAGATGAGGAATTTGTGATTATAATAAGGGGACCCCCAGACAGATGACTGAGTCTCAGGACTCAATGACATTCTTCTGGCCGAGCTGACCTCCTTTCCAGGCAGAGTTAGGGATGGGCAAATGGAAATAGGCAACACAAGGAGCCCAGGAAGAAGTGGAGCAGAACTTCTCTGAGCCTGGAGCCTGGATAACTTCTGACATGGAAACTCTAACACCCAGTTGCTCCCCAGTTTCCTTGTCCTCAAATGATTCTGGGCTCCCATAATAAAAGGAGGTGTGAAGGGAGAAGGGACACCCATGAAACTGCCCACAAGAGGCAGGTGGAGAGAGGCTGGAAGGAAGTGGTACCACATCCCACTCTCGAATAACAAGCAAGTCTAACGTTCTCTCTCTTTTCCTGGCATCTCAGGTGTAGACAGGGAAACTCAAGGGTAGAAGCTGTCATTTGTGAAGGGTTGTAAAATGTAAGTAATTTGGAGATGTTTACAAGGTGTGTTGCTGTTCTTTTGGTTTTCTGTCTTTTGGGTTTGTGGTTCTGGGGAGCCTTCTGGCTAGTAGGCTTTCTAAGATACCTTTCTCTGTCTCCCTCAGTCTCTCTGTCTTTCCCTATGGCTGTCTGTCCTTGCTCTCCCCCTCCCCCTCATCTTCTTCGGGTGTGGACATCCCTAGGTTGGGAGATCCTCTGTCTCAAGGAAGTCACAGGGTCTAGGGCACGGACTGTGAACAATCACTATGGGCTCGCTGGTCAGTTTTTGCACTATTGAAGGGGATCATCGGGTTCCTGTCTAGAGCCACACTGCCCACTGGAAATATAATGTGAGCCACGAATACAATTCTAACTTTTCTAACTTAAAGTAAAAAGAAACAAGTAAAATGAATTTTTACAATATATTTAACCCAATATAATCTAATCTATCTTGATATATATCAATATATAATCAACATAAAAATTTATTGAGATACTTTTACATTTTGGGGGATTAAGTCTTGGACATCTGGTGTGTATTTTACACTAACAACACACCTCAGTTCAGACTAGCCACATTTCAAGGGCTCAACAGCTGCACGTGGCTAGTGGCTAAGTCTATCTAGACTGTCCTCCCCAGCCCACTAATGGGGGTGGGGAGGGACTTGGTGCAGAAGCTGTGCCCCGGAATCAGAGGTTCACATTCTCCCCATGTTGACCCCTTAGGAACCTGAGGAGGCACGAAAGGGTAGAATTGAGTGAGAAACACCAGTCTCAATACTGGACTCAACTAAAGTCTTTACATCTGAGTAGAAAAAGGGAGGTTGACATGGGAGCAGTTGAATTATGGAGATCTACCCACAAACAATGCTTTATTCCCTGGTGAGCACAGGCCCTGATAATGCAGAACCCAGGGCTAAAGAGAAAGCAAAGTGAACCATTTTCTTCTTTTGGCCAGAGAATATTAGAAGACTATACACCTCAGTTGAGTTTAGTAACTACTTATAGACATTATGTCCTAGAGACTTGAGGCTTCCATAGTGGTGAGGGAAGATAGACCTAGTTTTAAATGAGGGCTCTGGGAATTTAGGGGAGTATGAACTATAGGCAGGAAGTGGCAGGAAATGCAGCCCAGGAGCAATCAGTCCTGTCTCTACTCTACAGAAAGGACCTCTTCAAGGTAAATACTTGCAAACAGAAACTAGTTGACAGATAAAGATGGCAGTCACAATACATGTACCTTTACTCCCTACTGAAACCATGACAGAGTTATAGTGAAGGGATTTTTAAAAAACACTGCAAATCCACAAAAATGGGAGGAACGGAAGAGGAAATAGCAGACAGAAGGGTGGTAACAACTTAGCAGACCCAGGAAAATGAGTTTCTGAGCTGGCAAAGGGGAAAGCCAAGAACTCATACAATTTGTAAAATAGATTCTTGCTGCATGGAACTTAACAACTTAACAGAAGAGAAAAGACATGTAATTGGATAGCTATGACATAAGGTAAACAGTGACAAGTGCTGTATTAGAGGTGCAGATAAGGTGTCAGGTGTTCCAAGAAGGAAGCCATTCATTCCAGCTGGGAAAACCCAGGGAAGCTTCCTGAAGTGGGGTGACATTAATATGTGTATGTAATTGTGTCGTTCCTTTCAACTTATATCTTGTCCCAGTTCTTTATGTGACATGCTTTGTTTGAAAAATGCAGACAAGAAGAGCAGTTGTTACATTTTATCTACCTTTCCTTTGGGTGGTGAGGGGCCTGCTAGCCAGGCACGTTATTGTGTCTGCCCCGGCAGCTCAGGGGTGGCTACTGCTCTTGCTTTAAAAGACTCTGCAGGTTAACACAGGGAGATCACCTCCATGCTTTGTGACCACCTAGAGGGGTGGGATAGGGAGGGTGGGAGGGAGATGCAAGAGGGAGGGGATATGGGGACATATGTATACGTATAGCTGATTTACTTTGTTATACAACAGAAACTAACACAACATTGTAAAGCAATTATACTCTAGCTGCGGTGAGCAGGGGCTACTCTTCGTTGTGGTGCACAGGCTTCTCAGTGCAGTGGCTTCTCGTTACAGAGCATGGGCTCTAGGCGCGTAAGCTTCAGTAGTTGTGGCTCGCAGGCTCTAGAGCGCAGGCTCAGTAGTTGTGGCGCACGGGCTTAGCTGCTCCGCGGCACGTGGGATCTTCCCAGACCTGGGCTCGAACCAGTGTCCCCTGCGTTGGCAGGCAGATTCTCAACCACTGCGCCATCAGGGAAGCCCAAATTAACACACTTTCTATAAATAATAAAAATATTTTACTTGCCTTTGAGTCCTGGAGTGTGTCAATAAGTTCTTCATTGTCCAGAATGTTTCCCTCAGATGTGAAGAGCATTCTCAGGATTTTCTCTTCGATAGCTTTCAGCTGGGTTTTGTCAGCATTGATCCTCACAATGAGCTCAATCCTTTGTTCTTCCAACTCAGGCTTCTCAAGCCGCACGACATCACTGATGCCAAAGTGATGAGACCTAAATTAGGTCTTTGTCGGGGCCCTGAAGTTTCTTCTATGTTTCTTTTCCTATTTCTCATTGTTCTTATCCTGAATACTACTTAGCTGAATACTAATGCTACCAGCCACATCCTCATGCACAAGGCCCTCTTTTGCTGGGTGTCCCAGTGGCTATTCAAAGCACTATGTATAAGCTCTGATTATTTATCTTGTATTTCAGAGAACTGCACCCCACAGCTCCCATGGCTTCTTCTCATCTTCTCTTAGGAAAACCTGCTCAGTGCTTGATGTCTTCTAGTCATTCAATTTCTCTTTCTAATGGTTGCTTGTGCCAAGCTGAAATGGTGCCTGGAACGTTCTTTCCAACCTGACATGGGAGACTCTGAAATTCCATCACCTCCATGAAGTGATTCTTGGTCACACCTAAAAAAGGTGCTTTACCTCTAGCCTCTCCCATTTAAACATGCGAACTTACGGCTCCCCTCACTTGTTCTTTCATCATTTGCTCCCATCCTCTATTTGCGAGCTAATCTTTTTCTTAGTCAAAATTTCTAAACAAAATATTAGGAAACCTTTGCCCCCCCCCCTTTCTTTTACCTTAACAACTGATCCTCCAGACCTGATTTGGTTACAGTGAAATTGATGATGGTAACTTTGATGCACACCTAGAAGAGAAGCATAGAGTAATCAGTTCAGACTAATAAAGTAGGAACTGCTTTCTTTATTAGAATAGGGATCATTAGTACCCAGCTGGATGTATCCTGGGTCTAATGGTGAACTCACTGCCCCCCCCCCCCCACACAGCAAGCAATAAAATCCTAGTCTCACAAAATTATAATGTGATTTTCCCTGCTGCCATGAGTGATAATCTTGTTTCTCAAATGCCACTGTTTTAAGGAAAGGTGAGCCAGTGAAGGGTTAGAAAGAAGCAGGGATCAAATGCTAGCTGTACCCTTCAGTGTATGTAGGATGTGGGACAAGCCAGTCCATTCTGAGCTTCAGGTCCTGATCCTTAAAAATTGGAAAAATAGGAAAAATGCATAGGGTATTTGTGAGGACTAAATATGCTAATAAAAATCACTTAGTTATAGAGACTTTCACTTAGTTTGTCTTTGTTAAAAAGATGATCTTATTAATAATACATAGAGCTTTACATACTTTGTCTCATCATACTATTTTTATGAAAAAATGTTACTATAATATTCTGATGTTATTGAATAAGTCAACAGCAAAAATCACAAATATAATAAGAGTGTTTGAATGTCATATATTTTATACACACTATTCTTTTCTTAAATTATTTATTTATTTGGCTGTGTTGGGTCTTAGTTGTGGCATGTGGGACATTTGTCGCAGCATGCGGAATCTTTCGTTGTGGCGCGTGGACTCCAGAGCGCGCAGGCTCGGTAGTTGTGGTGTAGGCTTAGTTTTTCCCACGGCATGTGGGATCTTAGTTCCCCAACCAGGGATCGAACCTGCATCCCCTGCATTGGAAGGCAGATTCTTAACCACTGGACCACCAGGGAAGTCCGTATACACATTATTCTTTAAAATTTTTATTTTATTTTATTGAGGTATAGTTGATTTACAATGTTGTGTTAGTTTCTGCTGTACAGCAAAGTGATTCAGTTATACATATACATACTTTTAAAATATTCTTTACCATTATGGTTTATCACAGGATATTGAATATAGTTCCCTGTGCTATACAGTAGGACCTTGTTTTTTATCTACACACATTATTTTTATTTAATCTTCATAAACAAATCCTTGAAGTGGCCTTTGTCTCCACTTTATAGTTGATTGACTCGAGGATCCAAGAAATGGAATAATTTACCTGCAGTCACAGAGCTGGGATTGGGGAGGTGTGTGATGTTCCCTCTCAAAAGTTAAATAAAGTGAGAAATCAAAGGCTGTGAGTCAGCACACGGGTCACTTTTCTCAACTCTAAAAGGGAACTTGGGATATGAGCTCTGGCAGCAGCTGTGTAATTAAACTGCTTGAGGTCGACAAGGAAAACCCTGACCTAGGCTTTTAATATCAGTAGCATTTCCCTCATTTTATGCAAGAAATGTGTCAATTTCATTCAACCAGAACACATCTAGGGAAGACAGACAGCTATGAGGAATTCAGTAACTAAAATGAAATGACACTCTTTGGAATGCTGTATCCCAAGATGATTTTTAGTGGAGGATGGAGGACTGAAGTTCTGATTGAAGTCCCTTTCCTCACTGCTTGGGCCCCATTAGAGAACGGGAGGCCCGCGGGGCAGGGAAGACCCCGCAGAGTGAGTGGCTGTGCCTGGACCAGAGTCTGCAGCGGGCTTTGCTGGGGTAGAGCTGCCCCTCTGTGCTCCCTGCGGGAAGGGAGAAAGGGGTCCCAGCTGTCTTCATTTCTGTTACAACTGCCTTGGGCTCTGCAGCACAAGAGTAGGGCTTCTTCTGGATCTTACTGTGGTTCAGACACCTGTGTATGGATGTGGGCTTCACACAGCTCCCTTCAAATAGTCTGAGAGCATGAGGAAGGGGAAGGGACAAGATGCCCCTTCCCCAGAACTCTAAGTACAGACACTGGACGTTAGAATCATGATTCTCCAATGTTGGTGGTCACCAGAATTCTTAAGCAGGCTGTCTGCTAGGCACCTGCACACTTAGACACTGACAGGTACCCCCTCCCCCAGAGGCTCTCTTAGGCTCTGATTCATTTCTCAGAGGGGAAATAAGAGGGGACAAATGGCCTTGTTCTGAGGAGAGAGAAGAATGATTAGAAGGGAGTGGTGTCCCGTGTCCCGAGGAGCGGCTGGCGACCTGGGAGAACAAGGCATGAGCCGAAAAGGAGCACAGGGGAGTGAGACAGGGCGGGGCCTGGGGGCCAAGCGGGGAGGGGTTTGAGTTCCAACCAGAAGGTGAGCCGAAGGGTGACTGGAATCAGGGTCAGGACTCAGAAGAGAAGCGCGTGGAGGATGGTGGGAGGAGGGGTGTGGCAGAGGGGAAGAGGTGGGAGACCCATCACACCATTAAAACCCTCTCAGGCCGGCAGCTCGTACCTCAGGCAGGTAGTGAGGGTTTGGCAATTTGGTCGTCATATAGAACCTGAAGTTTTTATCGTAATCAATGTCTGAGTCTCCAAGGCGAATGAGCACTCGTCCACCACTGATGAAAGTCTGTTTCAAAAGGACGGGTTCCAGAGCTGGATCCAGGATCTCTCTAAGCTTAAACATCAAAACAAAAATATAAAAAACAAGTCATTAAATGGATGGCAGCAACTTTTCCAAATTTCTTGGGCCTTAGACTTTACTCTCAATGGGCAATTTTTCTGTGACCTTATGGATATTTCTTAAACTCCTCTCACTACCTCTAACAGTGTACATTTTCCAGGGATTGTTTCATCGATACTCTAAAGAGATAAGAGCATAGGAAGGACATATATTTATTTGGACTAAACTTACACACGATTCGGCCCCAAGAGAAAGCAGCTAAGAAAGAAGAGCCCACAGGGTGGTCCTTGAACAGACCCCAGACAAAGGAAGCTCTGTTCACCTTCATGGTTTTTCTAAGTCAGGAGCTGCAGTCTCCAGCTTGCAGGCCTATCTGGTCCTCTGGGGCCTGTTTTTGTATAGCTCTTGAGCTAAGAATGTTTTTTACCTTTTTAAAGGGTTGTCAAACAAAGCCCCCAAACTAAACAAAACAAAGAAGAATATTTGTTCAGAGAATATTTGTACAGAGACTGTATGTGACCTGAAAAACCTAAAATATCTGGCTCTTTATAGAAGTTTGTGGATCTCTATTCTACATGACAGCAATTTTTTTCCCCCCAAAGCAAATCTGATTTTTGGTAAGAACCTGGGCATGCACACATTGCCAACAGACCCCATGACGAACATCTTTGTACAGCATGTATGTGAGGGGGGCCCTGTCAAAATTTGATGTAATCAATAATTCACAAATCCATTTCATATTGTGATATGGTACCCAAGCATGCAAATTCTTAAAACAAAAGTCTATGAGATAAGGTTTCCCTTACTATCCACGATACAATTTTGTGCTTTTTAAAGTCTATTCTACGACACATCCCGTGTGGAAGAAGTAGACTAAGCTCTACCTGAGGATTACGTGGCTACGTGTTCAACACTCTGTCTCCATTTCCTCTGATAATATGTTTTCAAGTATTTCTTTATTTTTGTTAACATTTAAAAATCTGTATGGCATGACAACTACTTAAGGGGAAGATAAGATTTCTTTCTACTAAGTGAGATACTGTGATACTTTAGGCACTAAAACAGAGCTAGTTTTTCTTTTCTAGTTTCATTTGGTAGTGTATATAAGCCCATGCCACTCTCTCACTTTGTCCCAGCTTACCCTTCCCCCTCCCCATATCCTCAAGTCCATTCTCTAGTAGGTCTGCGTCTTTATTCCCCTCTTGCCCCTAGGTTCTTCATGACCATTTTTTTTTTTTTTTAGATTCCATGTATATGTGTTAGCATACGGTATTTGTTTTTCTCTTTCTGACTTCCTTCACTCCGTATGACAGACTCTAGGTCCATCCACCTCACTACAAATAACTCAGTTTCGTTTCTTTTTATGGCTGAGTAATATTCCAATGTATATATGTGCCACATCTTTATCCATTCATCTGTTGATGGACACTTAGGTTGCTTCCATGTCTTGGCTATTGTAAATAGAGCTTCAATGAACATTGTGGTACATGACTCTTTTTGAATTATGGTTTTCTCAGGGTATATGCCCAGTAACTCTTCCAAAATATAGCAGAGGGAGGTACACTCCCAAACTCATTCTACGAGGCCACCATCACCCTGATACCAAAACCAGACAAAGATGTCACAAAGAAAGAAAACTACAGGCCAATATCACTGATGAACATAGATGCAAAAATCCTCAACAAAATACTAGCAAACAGAATCCAATAGCACATTAAAAGGATCATACACCATGATCAAGTGAGGTTTATCCCAGGAATCCAAGGGTTCTTCAATATATGCAAATCAATCAACGTGATACACTATATTAACAAATTGAAGGAGAAAAACCATATGATCATCTCAATAGATGCAGAGAATTCAACACCCATTTATGATAAAAACCCTGCAGAAAGTAGGCATAGAGGGAACTTACCTCAACATAATAAAGGCCATATATGACAAATCCACAGCCAACATCGTTCTCAATGGTGAAAAACTGAAACCATTTCCACTAAGATCAGGAAAAAGACAAGGTTGCCCACTCTCAGCACTCTTATTCAACATAGTTTTGGAAGTTTTAGCCACAGAAATCAGAGAAGAAAAAGAAATAAAAGGAATCCAAATTGGAAAAGGAGAAGTAAAGCTGTCACTGTTTGCAGATGACATGATACTATACATAGAGAATCCTAAAGATGCTACCAGAAAACTACTAGAGCTAATCAATGAATCTGGTAGAGTAGCAGGATACAAAATTAACGCACAGAAATCTCTTGCATTCCTATACACTAATGATGAAAAATCTGAAAGTGAAATTAAGAAAATACTCCCATTTACCATTGCAACAAAAAGAATAAAATATCTAGAAATAAACCTACATAAGGAGACAAAAGACCTGTATGAAATGTAGTGCTTAAGTCACATTCTGCTTTACAAGTTGTTACAAATACAGGTGAATTAAAAACAAACAAGCAGAAGTCTATTCTATTTCATTAAAAAATGCTGAATGAGGTCGATTAACTCGATTTCACACCCATGAATGGGTGGAGACAAAGTCTGAAAATACCACCCCACAAATGTAGAAAGCAGCTAGGTGTACAATCCGAATGACACCAAGTCACAGAAAGCAGGAAAGTGTCCTCTTTCAGTCCCCTTTCAGTCAGAGTGTCCTCTTTCTGGCCCCGCTCTAACCAGGGCCCTACTCCCCACTCCCAAGAGCACGCTGCTACAGCTAAGAGGCTCTGCTCTCCAGGGGTAGAATGTCACAGAAAGTCTTTTGTCCATTGCCGTGAGAAAAGAAATTCCCTCAGGACCTCCTGTGTCACGACGTAAACTGGGGTTTAAGAATCCAGTTAGGGGACTTCCCTGGTGGCACAGCGGCTTAGAATCCGCCTTCCAATGCAGGGGATGCAGGTTCGATCCCTGGCCAGGGAACTAAGACCCCACATACTGTGGGGCAACTAAGCCGGTGTGCTCTAGAGCCCGTGCGCCACAACTAGAGAAAAGCCTGAGCACCACAATGAAGATCTTGGGTGCTGCAAATAAGACCCGATGCAGCCAAATAAATAAATGGTCCACATTAGAAAAAAAAAAAAAAAAGAAACTAGTTTGGGGCTAACATAACTGGGCCGAGGATTTTTGGAGACCTCACTCTCTCCTGTAACTTCAGGGTTTGAATGGGGGCCTGGGACGCATTACAGAACTTTGCCCATTTTGGTCAAGGCCACAAGCCACACATGGAAGCTTCCTGTGCTTTTTTGTAGCTTGAGCTGGGAGCATGGTAACTTGCTGTGGATTTTCTAGATGGTCAAGGCTGCTCAGACGGTATACTTAACCTTTCTGTGCCTCAGTTTCCTCATCACACCTTGTAAGGTTGCAGTGTGAATTAAAGAGTTAATATACATTAAATACCAACAACAGAGTCTGGCATGCAGTGAGCACTCAGTGAGTGGTAGCTGTTGCTAATATTACTGATTATTCTAGGCACCATGCCAGGGCTGCAGCTAAGCTGCCCCAGGTCCGCAGTCTTTTCTGGACTTCTCGCCATTCTGTTGCAGCAGAGATCCTTCTAGACACGGTTACACTGAGGCTGAGCTCACAGTGTTCAATTACTCATCCTTCTCATAAAATAGAATGGGAAATTAGGGAAATAAACCATAATTATTACCCAGTTTCTTTTGTGCCCAAGGCCATTGTAAATGCTGTCCCCTTTGCCTGGAAAGCCCATCTCTCTGAGCTCCTCCCATGGCGAGCTCATCACGTAGGTCACAGCTTAAATGTTACCACCTGTAGCCATGCATCTACTTTAGCTCCCCGCACCCCTTTATAGGCTATGTCAGCACTGGGCTTGTCCCTTCAAAGCCCCTACTGCAAGTTCTCTTCCTCCCTTTCTGTCTCATTTCCTCTCTCTTTTCTCTGGTTATTATCTCTGTCCCCAACTAGATCGTAAACTACTAAGGGCAAGAACCGCATCTGTACTGTTTGCCATTAATTCTCAAACCATGTGTGTTGAATGAATGAACAGTTTCAAAAACATCACTCTTGGAGTGACTCTGAGGAAATAAAGCATGTAGACTCAACAAACATCAATTTTTTTAAAATAAAAGTTTATATCATACCCCTTAATCTAATTCTGACTTTACGTCTAAGTGGAAAATAATGTTTATGCCCTTTGGGGTGTTTTACTGGCTTCACATCACTGGTGCGAGGAGATACTCCCTGATGACACTGCTGCTTTGAGTTTTCGGGGCCGCTAACGATCAAGAGCCACACGAGGCCTGAGAATCAGCAGTGTTAGAAAACAGAGCCCATCCCACTTAACACCAAAGGCATATCTTCCAAATATTCGATCAATCACAGACTGCTCCCCATGCGAGAGTGTATTGTTTAAGGAGAAAAGCAATTGGTTTGACCAGCTAGAAAAGTGCACTGACTGGGGTCTTTAGTGTGAGGCAGACATGGCCTGTATAGGATTCCAGATGCGATCTGAAGGTTGGAAACTAAGAAAAGAAAAGTAAAAAGCAAACCTCTTCCAGTAAGACGGGTAAACCAAGTCGGATTGAATTTTCCAGTGTGCGTAAGAAATTACTATCCGTGAGTTTAATGACCTTTAAATCATTTTTGCTTTCTTTGTTTCTTATCCAACGGTTTGCCTGTATGAGAAAGCACAAAGCAGGATGTTTACTTTCGAGTTTGTAAAAAAAGTGGAAGTTTTTAAACTTTAGAAATTTTGTTCAATCTAGAAACAAGTTTGAAAGATAAGAAAAAAAAAATATACCACTCCCACTGCAAATAAAAATACCTTTTAAATCTAACGTTTGGGATTCTTGCTTTTGTTCAAATTTGGGTCAAATGAAGAAAAGACCCATCTAGGAAAAAAGCTCACACTTAAGGTGTTCAAGCTTGTCTCCCTTGCTTTCAAATGGATTCCTTTTTCTAAACCCCATTTAGAACAATTGATCCATGGACTTAAGTTCAGATAATGGGATTCTGTATATTCCAGGCAGGCTTGCCCTAAAATTCATCACACCTTGACTTCATTCTCACTCCTTAGACCTCTTAGGAACAAAGAACAAGGACAGGAATGAATTTCTCCTCCCACAGAAAACAAATAGTCAACCTCCTAAACAAACCCAATCAATATCAAGTGTGCAGACCCCTACGTTCATGGCAGCACTTCTCACAATAGCCAAGGCATGGAAACAACCTAAATGTCCATCGACAGATGAATGGATAAAGAAGATGTGGTACATATATATGATGGAATATTACTCAGCCACAAAAAAGAGCAAAATAATGTCATTTGAAGCAACATGTATGGACCTAGAGATTATCATACTAAGTGAAGTAAGTCAGAAAGAGAAAGACAAATACTATATGATATCACTTATATGTGGAATATAAAATATGACACAAATGAACTTATCTATGAAACAGAAACAGACTTGTGGTTGCCAAGGGGGAGGAGAGGTGGGGGAAGGAAGGACTGGGAGTTTGGGATTAGCAGATGCAAACTATTATATATAGAATGGATAAGCAACAAGGTCCTACTGTATAGCACAAGGAATTATATTCAATATCCTGTGATAAACCATAATGGAAATGAATATGAAAAAGAATGTATATATATGTGTGTATACACACACACACACACACACACACACACACACACACACACATATGGATAACTGAATCACTTTGCTGTACAGCAGAAATTAACACAGCACTGTAAATCAACTACACTTCAATAAAAATATTTTTACAAAATCAAGTGTTTAGAGCACTTGGACTCCTCTCTTTTTACTTTCTACCTCCACAAAATGAGGGACGTGGACTAGAAGACAGCTCAACTCCCTTCTAGGTCTAAATGTCCAAGATTCTTACAAGTACGTTAAAGTCCACTTTTAGAATTTGTAATAGTGCAATATTAAGCAGAGTTAATAGGCTGCTCTTTATCTGAAGCGCTGGTTACACACCTGATCTTGGGGATCAATCATCAAAGGCCACCGTCTCCCTTGAGTGACCAGAATGCCATTTTCCGTTGATATCAGGTCACGGGGCAGCCCATCTGTGTTCCACTGCCGTATTTCGTAGGGATCGCCAAGAGTGTTAATGAGACTGAAGGCAGGATTGATTGGGATCTCTAGAGACTGACAGTCCTGGATCCAACACTCTATAAGCTGTAGAAGGAGAAAAGCTTGTATAGAGTCAGGAATACTCAGTAAATGAAGATACACACAACAAGTCCTACTTAGGCAGGAGATAGATGGGTCCCGGGGGCAAATGGTTTGAGTTTGTTCCTGTGGACCGATACTCTCAGATGGGAATGACAGGACAGTTGAGAGAGGAGGCTGGGCCCTGCCCAGATAGAAGATACATATTCCTCATTCTTGAAGTCAGGAGACCTCCCCGACTACACATGCACAGAAAGGCTCCTTGGAGGTCAAAAGGGGAGTGAGGTCAACTAATGCTCACTTACCCATAGGCCTCTTCGGTAGAATTCATCTTGGCTAAGAGATGTGGACGCACACATGGGAAATCCTGAGCTATACCAATACATATTTTGAACCAGGCAACTCAAAATGATTGGCCAAAGGAAACCCGGAAGAAATGCCCCATAAAAGTGATTCAAACTGCCATGAGGGCGCGACTCTCCCTGAGCCTGCCCGTGTGTCTATCCACATGTACTGTACTCTTTTTTCCTCCTAGTAAATTACTTGTTTCACTACTTTCTGTCTTTGTGGGAATTCTTTTTCTGCAAAGCCATAGTGTCAGGGCCTTGTCACTGGCCACTGGTCTAGGGGCAAGGATTCAGTGCTCTCACCACCGCGACCCGACCTCAATCGCTGGCCAGGAACGGAAACCCTGCTTCAAGCCGCTGCAGGCCGAGGCCACCCGAGATCACTACCAGACTCCACAGGCATCCTGGCATCAGAGCACAGGACACAAGAAGTGGACTAATAAGAGATCTGGGGGCTAGAACTACGCCGTTAACCAGCTGTGGCTTTGGGCATGTCCCACGCCCTGTCTGGACCTCAGTTTTCTCGTGTAGAAAAGAAAGGGGTTGTCACAGTAGCCTTCACCCACGGGTGTAGGTGGGAGAGTCTGGCAGCACGTGGAGAAGTTGGGAGTTATCACAATGACCAAGGGGGCTACTGGCAATTAGTAAATCGAGCAGAGGGGTGTTAGCATGTCACCTCCTTCAACGAGTGGCACAGTCATGCACACTAGGGAACTGTCTGTCCCCCAAGAGCACCCCTGGCCCCACTGCCCGCTTGGCATCAGATGATCCCTGAGCTCCTATAGAATCTGTATGAGTCCTATACCAACCAGGTTTTATTACTCAAGGACAGGGATAAACATTTTTAGGAAGGCATTTCATAAAAGTGGTTTGCAAATATCTCCAAATAATTCAGTTTCCTGCTCTTTCCCATCGTTGAGCCCTTTGTAGCAGGCCCTCACCAATTCAGAACACTTCATCCTCGTTCGATCCTAAGTCGGGAAGACTCCCTGTCTCTTTTTCTTCCTCAGGTTCCTGTGTAAGCAAGCGATGAGTAACTTTCTAAGGCGGGAGAGGAAAAGGGGGATTGTGTTAAGGAAAGCCTAGGGGTAACCATCACTGACTTGGGGGCAGTGGAATGAATACCTAAGGTTCATGGAGAACCTCCCTCTACACTTGGAAAAATGACACACACACACCCCGCCTCCCTCAGTTTCAGCTGCTTCTCACCCCTCCTCACAGAAAGCACGTTTACCCACCGATTGCCTGTACTGGGCTGTGAAGGCCCCATGATAGGCCACGCAAGCTGCTGCTATGAACACATTCCCGATGATGTTCGATATCTCCTCGTTGAATTTCTCGATGCTTTCTTCCCATCGGATTTGCTCGTCTCCTAATGCGGCCGTCAGCTTTCCAGCACGTACCAGACGTGCTTTGGTCAGGGCCATCGTCTTTGCTAGAAAATTTAAAGAAAACCGGGTTATGTTATTCAATATTTGCCTACAGTACAAGAAGTTTGTTCATCTGCTTCTGCTGATAGCAGAATGAGCATGACTTAGCTAATGACATCAATACATCTCTGGGAAACCTCACACCAATTCAGCACTAGTACCCATTTCAGAGCCAAGTCCAAGTTTGCCTCTTCCATGCTGAGAGTTCCTTTTTGATACTCCTTTACTCTGGCTGAAGATAGCGCTCTCTTTCTGCCCATGTGGTATTTATTTTCTGGATCAAATTCATGTGCTGCTCTGTGTTATAATGTAACATTCCCCCCCAAAGCCTTATTCAGATATAGGAGTTGAATATATACAATATACTAATGTTATACTAGAAGGTTAAGGCCATCCATCTAATGCAAATATGCCCTACATACTGGATGGAGGTTGAGACCTGACTGCCGGAAAACGCTTCTTCCTTTTGAAAATCAGGCATTTCCTGACCAGCATAAATTTTACGAGTTACTTACCCAGACTTTCTTTCTCATTCACGCTTTTGTCGTATCCACGTTGTAAGGCGTGTATCTGATCTTCCACGTTTTTTAGTAATGCTTGCTTTTCTCTCAGAGTAGCCATTGTAATATCAAGTTCAGCCTAATAAAATCAAGTAAATAAGAACAGGCCCCCAAAGAAGGTCAAATTTGCCCATTTATAATAGTTTATTTTAAAAAAATAGGATTTATGTTTTCTTTCTCTTAAAAGAGTTTGTCCTAAAAGATAGTGATATGATATACAAAGTTAAAACATATATGAGAGAATAAAATATAAAAGCAGAACCAGAACAAAACAAAACAAAAACAAAGCCCAACAAAATAAATCATAGAAGGATTAGAGAAACAGATGTACCAAGCGTTTGAGGATGAATTGGTTACTAAAATGGACTATTAACTTTAAATGATAAAACAAATGAAATACTCATGCAATAGTGAAAACTATCTTTCCTAACTAGTTCTCTAGAGCAGGGGTCTGCAACTATGACCTGCAGGCCAAATCTAGCCCACTGCCTGTTTTTGTGTGACTTGTGAGCTGAGAATCGTTTTACAGTTTTAAATGGTTGGGGGGAAAAATCAAAAGAAGAATAGTATTTCATAACACATGATAATTGTATGAAATTTGGCTTCCAATGACCATAAATAAAGTTATATTGGAACACAGCCACACTTAACTCGTGTCTGAATTGTTGATGGCTGTTTTGGTGCTGCAACGGCAGAGTTGGGTAATCGCAACAGAGACCATAGAGCCGGCAAAGCCGAAAATATTTACTGTCTGGATTTTTACAGAAAATGTTTGCCAGCCCCTGCTCTATAGCTGTGGTTCTTTTGGTAACCTGTTCCACTAAATGATCATTCTTTGTTCTTCTTGGGGCCTCACATCCAATTGTGGGTTAAGCTGGTTTTTAGAACCTCATCAAGTGTGGGAGTATTTAGCAAATAGAAACAGAGTATCAGATGCTAGAGCTAAAATAAAGTAAAAAATTACCATAGGCCTGACGATATGAATATACTAAGGACTTACTTTCCTTTTATGCTGGAAGAGGGCTGATTTCAGAGGTCATTTCTGAAAAAAACAATCTTTGCTAGCTATTTTTTAAAACAAAAACTAATTTTCAAGAGCATGATTACTATCTATATTGTGTAGGGTCTCAGCGGCACCACAAAGGGAGCTTGAATGATTGATGATCATGGCCTTTGATTCTACAAAATATCACAACACAGATGACGTACCTGTGCAGCGCGGAGTTTCTGTCTCTTTGGTTCGACTTCTTTGACTACACGAGAGTACAGATCCATCGCTCTTACCCACATGCACATGGATTTACATGCTTTGGATACTTTCTCTACTTTTTCAGGCACGAAATCAGGATTATTAATATACTTTTGAAGCTTTGCCAGGATTTGAGGCTTAACGTTTTCCTTATCATATTCTAAAAGTCTTCTCAGGAAGTTAGAGTCACCAAGAAGTTGCTTTGCCGTTGGCCAATCAGGCCTGAAAAATACACATGATAAGTTAATAGCATTGTAATGAGGGAATGTAAGAACAAAAGAAATGTATTCCTTTGAGGACATTAAGATATTATCCCACAGATTAAAAAAAAAATCAGGAACTTCTCTGGTGGCACAGTGGTTAAGAATCCGCCTGCCAATGCAGGGGACACGGGTTCGTGTCCTGGTTCGGGAAGATCCCACATGCTGTAGAGCAACTAAGCCCGTGTGCCACAACTACTGAGCCTGCGCTCTAGAGCCTGTGAGCCACAGCTACTGAGCCCACGTGCCACAGCTACTGAAGCCCGTGCGCCTAGAACCAGTGTTCTGCAACAAGAGAAGCCACCTCAGTGAGAAGCCCGTGCGGGGGCTCGCCGCAACTAGAGAAAAGACTGCGTGCAGCAACGAAGACCCAACGTGGCCAAAAATTAAAAAAAAAAAAAAGAAATAAGAAAATATGTCATTTAGGCATGATTAGATGGAATTCAGACAGAGTTATGTCAATTGTTTATGTTATTAGTCATGTAACGTTTAACTTGCTCTGAGTTTTCCTATTATAAAGCAAATATAACACAATTTACTGAAAGCATTTTACTAGGCTTTAAGAGCACCACGAGCTGCTACTTTTGTTTACTAGGCATATATTTATGCAATTTTACTTTCATAGTGTGTATAGTTTGTGCTTTTAAAAAATACTTAAAATGATGTTTCTGCAAATGCTCTTATTTACTGGTTGAGCTACAGTTATAAAAATTTATTTTGTTTGCATCTAACAGACTTTCAAAATTTGTAGAATGACATTTATATTAGTTACCCCCCCAAAATGAGGGTTTTTTTTACTGCTACTATTACTATTATTAGTTCCAAGCAAGACAGAAAATTGAAGTTAATGTAAAGAAGCTACAAAGATGTGTTTTTAATGTTGTCCAATTATGTGTTATTTATAATAATTTTTAAAAATACTATTAAAGTACCAGTCCAGTTAAAAAAAAAAGATATTATCCCACAGATGGCTTCTAGTCTTACCGTGGTGATTGTTCCACAATGTGTGCAAATGTCAAATCGCTATGTAGCACACCCGAAACTAACATAATATTGTACGTCAACTATATCTCTATAAAAATAAATTAATTAAAAATGTTATCCCCAAAAGTGGGTAGTTTTAATCTCAATACTATAATCCCAGTAATTGGTAGTTATGTGCACCACCATTCATGGGGGGACAAGTAGTTGGATGACTAATGTTCCATACAACACAGTTTTGGTAGAGAAACAATTATAAAATCATAGAGTCATAGAAATGTAAGGCATTATAGGAATAATAGTTATATTTCAAAAATAGCCCAGGCACTCACATTTTTATCTCCTTTGCTTGGTTTAGATCCTTAAAATCTCTTGCCAGGACACTACAATCACCTTCGAACTGGTTTTGTCTCTCAGTCAAACTCACTCTTTGTGAACTTTGGCCAGGTTGGTCTTTCTCACGTGAAAATCTGATTATGTCAACAATGTTCAATGGTTCTCAGGCCCCTGTGGCCAGGGCTCTCCATCTGTGCTCTGAAGAGCCCCCAGGTCCCACCGAGGTGCTGGCCAGAGGGTTAGTAGGGAGGCCTCGCGGGGGAGTGCTCTGGGCCCTCTACCCTCACTTTGATCACTTTTACTTGGAAAGGTTTCTTATAGCACAATTTTTATTGAAGAAAAGTTTATATTCCTAAAGAAAGTTTGAAAACTGCATATCTTCTAGGTGAAACCTGAACTGCTTAGCACAGCATACAAGACCGTTCATGATTCAGTCACTGCCCTCCTGCCCAGCACCACCCAATCCATGAGCATCAAAGATCCATGAGCATCAAAGATCCCTGAGCTCTCCCCATGGTCCACTCTCCACTTGAGCATCGTCTCCCAAAAAACCTGCTCACACCTCCGCAGGGGGACTTAGGCACTCTTTTCTTGGCACTCCTAATACTATGCAACTCTCACATGTCTTGAAATTATTATTTTTCATGCCTCTCTCCTTACTAGACTGTAAGTGCCTTGTACGGAAGAACTTATATTTTCCATCATCTAGTGCAAAATAGATGTTCAAGAAAATGCTTGTGGAATCAATTTGTTGAATGACAGACCGAACTGATGAGAGGGTGGAGAATAGAATGAAAACATGTAAATGAAAATGGAGAAAAAGAGCAAAGAAATTCCACCAGGTATTTTGGTAATGGGTGATTGTGAGGTACTCACTTGGCATTCAAGAGAATAGAGATGGCTTCCATCACAGTCATGACCATATCTGGGGGCTTTGTGAAAACTCTGATTTCAGATATATCCGCTTTATCTAAGGAATCCAGTGCTTTGTTAGCAGCCTCGAGTGCAGGGAGAGCTTCTTCAAGATCTCTTTGAGCATCGTCAGCTATGGCTTGGGTTTCTTCGGCTTTCACTTTTGCTATCGCTTCATCTTCTTGCACAACGCTTCGGACCTAACCATTGAAACACGACTGCTTAAGTGGTCTCAGTATTTGAATTTCAATGTTTCAAAGCAAAGCCAATCATGGTGAGTCACATTTGCCCCTTTGGATTAGACCAATGATGAAAGAAGTTTGTCTCTACTGCATTTTATGCTCTCCTTTGTCCGTCTCATGCCATGTTGATAATAATGGAGACAAAGTTATTAGAACAGACAGTTCCTTCTTAGGAGAAGATTTGCTGCTTTATATTTGCAGCTGGTACTATTCTCACAACTCTCTCTGTCCCACTCGTTGGGTTCACTCATTCTCAGGGAGAGAGCCAGGCTTAAAAGCATGGCTAAATTGACCTATCACTTAATTATTTTAATAACATATTTAAAAATCCAATCATCTGTCATTGTATATAAGGGATCGGTTGGTGGTCAAAGCCTTCTCACCCACTGTCGGGTGATGCTGCATACCTGATCAGCATTTTCTTGATCCACTGCCAGTTTGTCCATCAGGGCTTCAACATCTTGTGACTTTGTTAAAAGGACAGGTTCTAAAGCTGAAAGATCTAACTTCATTTCATCTACTAGTACATTTGTTTCTAATAGTTTGGTGAGACCATTCTTTACCCGTTCACGTGCCTAGATGACAAGGAAAATATCTATTATGATGAGTATTATAAGTTTACTGGCATCTCTTACTCATGTACTAGAATTTCACATCTGCAGAATTGGTGAATCGGTTTGTAATAGTTAACACTGTGAATGTACAGAAAGCTTCGGGTAACAGAACTCTAGGAAATGGCCCTGATATTCACCACAGTGGGTTTGGATCTATGCCCCCTGGCCACAGGAGTAGGACGTCACTGAAGGCCCACACTGTATTATTTTTATTCCCTGTGGTAGCTTGGTAGCATGTTGAATGAATGAGGGACGAGTTCAAATAGAAACTCCTGGAAGTCACAGCTCTGGGAGCTTGTTTCCTCAGGGTGGATCAGCAGGGCTGAGACCCCCTGGAGATAGTGTCCTGGGTACTTAGCCCTAGCTGCTGATCTAAACCTTACTCCCCGGTGGTAGGAAATTCTTGACTAGGATCAAAGGAGTGGTATCTGGTAAAGGAGGCACCTCGGAATAACTGTTTTTTGAGGGTGAGACAGAAAACGTGGTTCAAATTGTCATGTTTCAAAAATATGTGTCACGTTATTTTACTAGGCATACATTTACCAGGTAAAAATCCTCTGAAAGACATTTAAAATATCTAAATGGTAAATGCTTCCATTTTTACTATTTAAAATGTTGAAAATTTTAGGTCACGTTAATAGCCTGATGATGACAGTAGCCACTATATTCTGAGCACCTCATCTGTGTTAGGTCATATTCCAAGCACTTCACAAATCATATCTTATTTAAATTCTACAACAATCCAAGAGGTAGATACATATTTTTTAAAAACTTTATTTTCTACTAAGATTGGAACAGTTACAAAACATGCTCAAGGTTGTACAGGAAGAAAGAGGTAGAGCAGAGGTGCTACCTGGTCTGCCTGACACCGAAGTCCTTGCTCTTAATGGGAACCACTGACACGTGAGACCACCAAACCCCCATCTCTATTATTTAACAAAAAGATCTCCTTCTTACTAAACACTGCAGAGGTGACTAGTTCTCTGCTTCACTTTAATTCTGTTGCAATGTCCATATCATGCTCCTGAGTCAAGGACCCTTATGTAATGATAGAAGACAAAATCTAAATATCAGGGCTTCCCTAGTGGTGCATTGGTTGAGAGTCCGCCTGCCGATGCAGGGGACACGGGTTCGTGCCCCGGTCCGGGAAGATTCCACATGCCGCGGAGCGGCTAGGCCTGTGAGCCATGGCTGCTGAGCCTGCACGTCCGGAGCCTGTGCTCCGTGATGGGAGAGGCCACAACAGTGAGAGGCCCACGTACCACAAAAAAAAAAAAAACAAAAAACAAAAAAAACTAAATATCAAAGAAGGGGAAGGCCTTTGGACTGACAGCATGAGACACTTTTTGGTCATATTGTAGGTTTTCAAGGGCATGTATGGGATGGAGAGAGGTCCAGTAGGCAAGATGGAACATAGATCTTCCACTCATTCTGGCAAAAGTTTTGAGTCCGAGCAAAAAAAGAAGTTTTTTTTTTTAAGTTAATAATAGTAAACTTACTGAAATCAACTTCTTCTTTTTTTCACTCAGCATAGACAAGTAGAGATTGATGAGTTCCAAGTAGGAGGTGGGCGTTGTGTAGTACCGTCTCCGGAGCTCTGTGTAATAGCGTTCCGCCATACTGGAGACACTCAAGTGGACATTCACACACATGAGGGAGAGCTTTTCTTTCAGTTCTTCATTTACAGCATCAACATTTGAGAAAAACGTCTTTGATACAGAAAGAAGTGCTTCTTTGGGCCACTGTAAATAAAGATATGATTTGGAAAGTCTGTTGCTTATTTCCATAATACACAGTTTAACTATGAAGAAAACTGCATTTCTCTGAAAGTCTTTTTCGCCTTGTCCCGCCTTTTAGCTTGTTAACTCCTACTTGTGTCCATGATGTTTCACGAATTGAATGGCTGTGCTCATTTGAGGGAGGTCCTGGGTCTGTATTTGCTGACCCCAGCACAGTGTCTGGTACACAGAAGTTGTTCAAAAACTATTTGATTGATTGAATAAACGTGGGTGTTTTTAGCATAATTGTATGAATAAAATCACATCCATTATGAGGACCTCATGTCCTCTCTCTGTTTATTATACAGTTTGAGTGTCAGGTTCACGGTTATAATCACTGTCCTGTTCACCTCAACTCCTTTGCTCCTCTCTTGTCTCTCTGCTCAGTCAAGTGCAACTCTCTGTTATCCCACACCTGCAACTGTGCAGGTAGCACGGCTGGAGGAAACCCCCCACAGCTGTGCTGACTGGCCTCACTGTCAATTCATGGCAACTAGCTCAAGCGGGTTCTTAGCTCAGCCCAGAAATGCTTCTACATCGTCTCATCCATCACTCCTGTATCCTCCTGAGTATTTCGCACCCTATGTTACTTCCTCAGACTGCTAACACTTCCTCTTTCCTCTTCATTCTCAGTTCAGGACCTTGCTCCCCACATCACTAAAAAAAAATTAGAAGCAATGCAAACAGAACTTCAATGAATTTTCACCCCCACGTCTTCCCCTCTACTTGCATCTGTGGGCTTACACTCTGGGGTGAGCTGTGCGTGCTCCCTGCCCATGTCAGCCCCTTCACTGGTGAAGCCATCACATCCCTTCTTGCCTATTCAGTGACACTGGTCCAACAATGCCTAACTCTGCTGCACCATCAATATAATTCTCTTTTCTGAATCATTTCCATCAGCACACGTGTGTTGTTTGTGTTCTCCACTTAAAAAAATACTTCTCTCTTGACCTCACATACCCCTCTAGCTATTACCCATCTCATAGTGTTCCTTTGTGGAAAAACTCCTTGAAAGAGTTGTCTCCGATTCCCCTCCTTTCTTCTCTCTTGAACCTTCTACCCCATCACTCCACCGGAACAGCTCTTGTCAAGATCAATGGTAACTCTACACTGGTAAATTTAATAGTCTTCTATTCTTTATAAATTCCATTCTGCCTTTGTTCAATGATTTTCATTATCATCCCTTGCACATGAGTAAATCCCTAGTGGGCTTTGAAGCTAATGTAAGTACCCTTGAGGAGTTATTGGACAATGTGTTACCACTTTAAAATCAAGCAAGTTCAGACATATACCCGGAAAAGACAAAAACTCTGATTCAAAAAGACACATGCACCCCTATGTTCATAGCAACACTATTTACCATAGCCAAGACATGGAAGAGAGACCTAAATGTCCATCGAAAGATGAATGCATAAAGAAGATGTAATGGGGCTTCCCTGGTGGTGCAGTTGTTGAGAGTCCGCCTGCCAATGCAGAGGACACGGGTTTGTGCCCTAGTACGGGAAGATCCCACATGCTGCGGAGTGGCTGGGCCGGTAAGCCATGGCTGCTGAGCCTGTGCGTCCGGAGCCTGTGCTCTGCAATGGGAGAGGCCGCAGCAGTGAGAGGCCCGAGTACCGCAAAAAAAAAAAAAAAAAAAAAAAGATATAATGGGTATAGATATAGATATAGATATAGATATAGATATAGATATATATAGTGGAGTACTACTCAGCCATAAAAAAGAATGAAATAATGCCATATGCAGCAATGTGGATGGATCTAGAGATTATCATACTAAGTGAAGTCAGACAGAGAAAGACAAATATCATATGATATCACTTATATGTGGAGTCTAAAAAATGATACAAATGAACTTATTTACAAACAGAAACAGACTCACAGACATAGAAAACAAACTTATGGTTATCAAAGGGGAAAGGTAGGGGGAGGGATAAATTGGAAATTTGGGAGTAACAGATACACACTATTATATATAAAATAGATAAGCAACAAGTTCCTACTGTATAGCACTGGGAACTATATTCAATATCTTTTAATAACCTACAATGGAAAATAATCTGAAACATATATATATATACACATATATATACAATTGAATATATATGTAACTGAATCACTTTGCTGTACACCTGAAACATTATAAATCAATTATACTTCATTAAAAAAAATAAAATCGGGGCTTCCCTGGTGGCGCAGTGGTTGAGAGTCCGCCTGCCGATGCAAGGGACACGGGTTCGTGCCCCGGTCCGGGAAGATCCCACATGCCGTGGAGCGGCTGGGCCCGTGAGCCATGGCCACTGAGCCTGTGCGTCCAGAGCCTGTGCTCCGCAACGGGAGAGGTCACAGCAGTGAGAGGTCCGCATACCGCAAAAAAAAAAAAAAAAAAAATCAAGCGAGTCCTACTTCTCAAAGAGATATCCTGTGATGTCACCGACCTGGACAAACCAATCAATGGTGCAGCAGTTCACAAGGGATGGAAACATCCGGCATCGGGACCGAAAGGCCTCCCCAACGGGGCTCATGCAGAGAACAATGTGCAGCTTCTGACGGACTCTGCTGATAAAGTATTGAAACACCTGACAAAAAGAAAGACATTTTCAATTTAGAATAAGGCTGAACCAACTATGAAAATAAGTGTTGGCTAATGCATCTGACTCTACCAATATCAAATTAAAAAAATGTTAGCATAGTGGATGTATGAATTGTTTTAACATCCCATTCCAACCCCTTTTTCTCTTGCAGACTGGAAAGATTAAATGACGTTTTGCAGACTCTGTTGCAACTTGGGTTTGGCGTGTGACGTAGGTCCTCTTCATCAGTGGATTTAAGGAGACCCCTTGAATGAAGTGGAGAGAGGTAGTCACATAAGGCTTTGCCTTGGGGTAGGAGACCATTGGGAGAAAGAGACAGGGTACAGGGCAACTATTTTTGCAGGTGCAGAGCCTGGCAGAAATGGCATGGACCTGGGGTCACTATCTCTGGATGTGGCTCCTTACTTCAGCTGCTCCCAACGTGGTGGGGGACACATTGGCTTTGGAGCTGGCAGCTGAAGCAGTAGCACACTGATTGGTTAGAGGTCTCCTGGATCAGCAGAACGGTTGTGGCAGAGGCAGCAGTGTCCTTGACTGTTGACTTCTACAGTGTCATTTCATAATCATTCCAAGGAATTCAGCCTGGAATCCCTTTCTTTAGCCTTCCCAATGGTTGTGTCCCTCGAATAAAGCCGTTTCTGCTTACATTGGCTGTCTGTACCTATAAGTCCTGACCTAGCAGGGGAGGGAATTCTCATGAAAGGACACAGAAGAGAGGATATGAGAAAGACTGGCCCAAAAAGTTAGATAAGGTGCAGAAAGAAGAGAAAGGCCTGGACTAGACAAATAGCAGCTTACAGAGTATAGCACGGTGTTGGAGAAATGGATCTGGACAGCAGCTGTGTTGTGTGTGTGTGTGTCTGTGTGTGTGTGTGTGTTAGAGAGAGAGAGAGAGAGAGAGAGAGGTTGAGAGAGAGAGAGAATGCATTTCATAATCTTGCCAATAGGAAAGGCAGTCAAAAGTACTGAACTCCTTAAGCAGGGCACTGGGTGTGTGTGAAATCAATTTGTGTTTAAGAAGGATAAGAGAAGCTTTCCAGTTTGGACAGATCTATGATCTCCATGGGGTAGTAGGGTTTCTGTTTTCTGCTTTCCATAACAGTTTCTGGAAGTCTGATGAACCAATGCTTTGAATGTAGGAAATAAAATACATAGGATTACAAAGGAAACAAATTATATTGAAAAAATTCTATCCATGGACTGCTTAAGGGGATTTGTGGACCACTGGAAAAAGGCTAAGACAACTTTTTGTTTTCCAAAACCTTCTTACCATTCTGACATGTCCTACCTCATCTCTATTCCCCTCAGAAATTCCTGCTTCTTTCACTCTTGGTCTGGTGGCTGCTAAAACCTGCTCCAGTTCATCCTTTTCAAATAAATTCGGCACTTCACCTGAGTTCAGGATGTTATTTATATCTTCTAGAAACTCTTCTACTACAATCTGTAGAAGAAAGCAGAGTGGTCATTATACCTTATTCAACCATTTTACATTTACTGCCTGTATGTTACAAAGCAAATATATGATCTAAAATTCACACTGAGTTAATTTTATCTTTAAGAGAAGATGACCCCGGGGGAGTGGCCAAGATGTTAAAGTAGGATGACCCTGAGCTTACCTCCTCCCACGGCACACCAAAATTACAACCATTTACAGAGCAACTATCAATGAGAGTGACCTACTTAATGCATAGAAATATAAACAGAGAATTAGGCAAAATGAGGCAACAGAGGAATATGTTCCAAATGAAGGAACAAGATAAAACCTCAGAAGAAGAACTAAGCAAAGTGGAGATAAGTAATCTACCTGATAAAGAGTTCAAGGTAATGACCGTAAAGATCCTCGTGAACTAGAGAGAAGACTGGATGAACACAGTAAAAAGTCTAACAAAGAGAAGATATAAAGAAGAACCAAACAGAGCTTGTTTTTAAAATTTCTATGAAAATACAAAAGATCCTGAATAGCCAAACTCATCTTGAGAAAGAGGAACAAAGCTGGAGGTATCATGCTCCCTGAGGTCAAACTATACTAGAAAGCTACAGTATTCAAATAGTATGGTATTGGAACAAAAACAGACTCATAGATCAATGGAACAGAATAGAGAGCCCAGAAATAAAACACACACTTCTATGGGCAATTAATCTACACAAAGGAGGTAAGAATATACAATGGGGAAAAGACAGTCTCTTCAATAAATGGTGCTGGGAAAACTAGACAGCTACATCCATAAAGAATTGGACTACATTCTCATACCGTATACAATATATACTTTCTGTCCATTTCTCTTTCTCTTCTTCTGAAATTCCCACAATGTGGATATTGTTTGTTTTGATTGTGTCCCATCAGTCCCATAGGTTTTCTTCACTCTTTTTCTTTCTTTTTATGCTTCTGACTGGATAATTTTAAATGTCCTGTCTTCTAGGTCACTGATTCTTTCTTCCACATGGTTGAATCCTTTTGAAGCTCTCTATTGAATTCCTCAGTTCAGTCATTGTATTTTTCAGCTCTAAGATTTCTGTTTGGTTTTTTAAAAAATTGTTTCTATTTCTCTGTTGAACTTCTCATTTGTTTATGCATTGTTTTCCTAATTTCATTTAGTTGTCCATCTGTGTGTTTTTGTAGTTCACTAAATTTTTTAAGAGGATTAATTTGAATCTTTGTCTGACAATTCACAGATCTTCCCTTCTTTAGGGTCAGTTATTGGGGCTTTATTAGTTTCCTTTGGTGGTATCATGTTTACCTGATTGTTCATGATCCTTGATTCCTTACATTGTCATCTGCACATTTGAGTAAGTGATCTTCTCTTCCAGACTTTACTGGTTCACTTTGGCAGAGATTGTTCTTCACCAGTCAGCTCAGTTTGGGTTTCTGGACGTATCAACTGGTAATATCTTTGAACAGGTGGGACTTGCTATCAATGTCTATTTTAGGGTAGGGATAATGCCTGAGCTCTGAGGTCATGGGTGATGCAACTGGCTGAGAACAGTTGGACAGGACTTCTGACTTGGTTTTAAATGAGCAAGGCTATAGGATGAGCTCTGTGGTTGCCTGGGTTCTCTTATCAGGTTTCCTAGACTGTTGGGGCTGGGTACTATACTTAGCGGTAGGTGGGGCTATGAATTAGCTTCCCTGCCCTGGCAGAGTGGGAGAATGGGTTCCAAGCCCAAAAAGGCTTTTTGTGGTCTGGTGGGGTGGGGCGTGGCAGGGAGGTACACTCACCATTGGGCACTGTTATGAGTTAGCTCCCTTGCTGAGGTGGAGAAGAAGAGCTGGTTCCAAACATCTTCCTAGGTGTTTCTGGTCAAGCTTTCTGCTTGGAGGGGCTGGGAACTAAGCAGTAGATGGGACTATGAATTAGCTGCCTTGCCTGGGAGGAGCAGGAAACTGGCTTCAAGGCTGGAAAGGCTCTTTGTTTGTGGTCTGGACTCAAGCTGATCTTCACCCCAAGTTCCATGGCTGGGCAGTGTCACTCCACTGGCTTTGCCCTGTGGGCCATCTACTCTGTCTGCCATACTCTCCTCTTGAGCGTTGCTGGGCTACACAGCTTTCCAGGTGTTCTGGCCAGGCTTTCTGGCTGGGCGGGGCTAGGAGCTACACTCAGCAGTGAGCAGGGTATGACTGGGTGGGTGGGGGGACCGGACCAGGCTCCAGGGCTGGCAAGGCTCTTCATTTGAGGACCTCGAATCAGGCAGACCTGCACCCAGCTGAGTTCCCTGATCAGACTGGCTCTGCGGATGAGCAAAGCTGTTGGCTTGGACCACTCTTGGGCGCTGTGGGTAAGAACTTGTTTTGTCATGATCTGAGTGCTGGTTGTTACATCCTCACGCCTTCTCCGTCACAATCAGATTCCCAGAGGTCAAGCGCTGCAGATTCCTCCACCATCCCTGTGATTGGAAACTGGAGTAAAACTCCCAAGATGCTACCCAGAACACTGCGGGAGCTGGATGTCCACCCTGGGCTCTTTCTTCCCACTGGAGAGACCCCGGGCTCAGAGGAGACCTCTTGATGTGGTGCTGTGCTGGCTGGGAGGAGGGCAACGTGGTCAGTGTGTCGCTGCTCCTCTTACCCTTCTAACGTGGACTTTCTTGGTCTCTGTGGTGCAGGGGTGTGCTTCAGCCTCACCCTCCAGGTTCTAGGATTTTCTCCGTGTCTCGTCTGTGAATAATTGTTAGGTGTTCCTGTGAGGGGGAGCAAAGTCGGGACTGACCTATGTCACCATCTTGGTGATGTCACTTGCTGTCACTTTGTTCTTGCACTATTTTCCTGGTGTCACGAAATTGTGTATGTGTTCTCTTGTAGCTCTCTGAGCATCTTTAGAACAATTATTCTGAATTCTTTGTGGGGCAATTTGTGGATCTCCATTTCTTGGGGCCGGTTATTGGAGGTTTACTGTGGAGTCACGGTTCCCTGATTCTTCACGATCCCTGTAGACTTACATAGATGTCTGCCCATTTGAAGAAGCAGTCACCTCTTCCAGACTTTATGGGCTGACTTCAGTAAGGGAGAATTTCAGCAGTGGGTGGGGGCACGCTGGGGCACTAGACGCCAGGTCTAGTGGGGCAGGGCACAGAATACGGGGGCATGCGGTGTGGGGAGGTTATGTGACTTCGGCTCAGGCCACAGTGGCCACACACTCAGCTGTGGGTCTTTTCTCATTTGTAAAAAATATTTACATATTCAGATATAAGGTCACTGCTTATCACAGATGTTAAAAACAATATTCCCACCTTATTCGTACTTAGGCATTTTATAGTGTTTTCAAAATTAAAATGAATTTTAAAGTATTTATGCACCAGATTTATCACTTTTTAATCCCTTGGCTGATTTCTATAAACGTTTATTTTCCCTAACATTAAAAGTGTAGGGCTTCCCTGGTGGCGCAGTGGTTGAGAGTCCGCCTGCCGATGCAGGGGACATGGGTTCGTGCCCCAGTCCAGGAAGATCCCACATGCCACGGAGCGGCTGGGCCCGTGAGCCATGGCTGCTAAGCCTGTGCATCCGGAGCCTGTGCTCCACAACAGGAGAGGCCACAACAGTGAGAGGCCCGCGTACCGCAAAAAAAAAAAAAAAAAAAAAAAGTGTAATCACTGTAGACAATCCTCTATTATGGAATAAATTCAGGATCAGTTAAATTTGTTGTAGACATAATCTTATTTTAATTTTAAATTTAATTTAACCAAAACACATCCATTATTTTTTCCTTTTCTTGAGTAAAGCATGTTTCCCTAATTGATTTCACTTAGGGAATTACTTTCTTATATTTATTTCTACAGGAATAGTTTATTACCTCTGTTTGCTATGCCCTTTCCCTCCAAGAAAAGTTAAGTCCTTTCTCGCCCTCTTAACCTCTGATCACATTTACTTACTTAGAATTTAAAGGGGGAAGCAATAGTTGGTAAAAGAAGTAAAAGTGTATCGTAAAAGTCTTTCATAAGGCCCAAGAACTCTGTTATTAGAGGGAATGATTCCCTGAACTACATCCTAAAAACTATTTGAAGCTCACACACGTGATTGTAACACTTGTCCTTTTCCTGTTCTTGCTCTTTGGCTATTTAGATACGTACCTGGGTGTCCGTGAAGAGGAAAACCATATTCCTGTCTTCTACACCAGCCAGTTTGTACAGCTTCCTCAGGTCTTCATGAAAACAGTCATAATTATACCCCCGGCTCAATTCAATCTGCAAACATTTGTAACCACATATGTGAGCTGCAAGTCTTGTAAGAGACTGCTTTCCTGTGCCTCCCACTCCAACCAGCAGGGCGTTGCCTCTTTCCTGACGAATCATGCGGGCGATCCTGCAGGAGACAAAGCAGACAAAGGTTTATTTCAAGTGTACAGACAAGGCTTCTGCTCAGAGGGCCTGCCCCAGTGTGGAAGGTTGGTGGCCTCTGGAGGGTCATCCCCCAGCCAAAGGCCACAGGGAAGAGCAGGGTATGTCTGAGGTTCACGGTTGGGAGAAAAGCACCACTGGTTTCCTTATATCCATCTCTCCCCCATGTCCTATAGGCTGTTGGCCTTGGTCATGCAAATTAAGTAAGGTAAAGTCTCTTCTCCCTTCTTCAAAGTGTGAAGGATTTTGTTAAGGAGCCTGGCTGCTCTAGGCCACTACTTATATTAACCATTATATGGGCAAGCAGGTCTCTATTTCTAAGGATGAGCAAGAGAAAAATCGCTGAATGTAGGAGAGGAGACTGCAGCTCAGAAAACATCAACAGGAATAATCTGAAATGGATTTACTATATCAACAAAATTTTAGAAAATTTCTGATTCATGTTAACAATAAGAATTTATAAAAAATTGCAATCATGATGCTAGAGCGAGCACTCAGAAAGGGGAAAAAAATCCAAGTGTAGGAAAAATTGATTGTTGATGGAAAGTCTGACTACCAAATTGCAAACCTCAGTGGAAGATAGGCCTCACAAATAGGATACTGTGGAAAATTGAATAGGTGAAGTAGAAGGCAAACACAAGGAATTTAGCCAGGCCTCAGAGAAAAAAAGATAATGATATTAAAAATGACAAGAGAGAAAATGGAAGGTAAACAGGAGAAACAAATTGAATCCCGGAGGCCACACAATAGGAATTGTAGGAGAAATAAGAGGGGAGAGAGCTGAAATAATAGAAGAAACCCCAAGAGCTGAGCCCCTAGATCTGAGCAAGTCACTCAGTGTCAGGAAAGAAAGTCAAAGAAGACAAGCAAAACACTAAATGTTTTCTAGGAGATCTATAAATATAAAATAAACTATGTGTGTGTGTGTAGGTGAATGTATGCCTGCATGCATATGTGAATCAAAGTATGAAAGAGAAATCTATATTTTAGACACACTTGAAAATTTGTGAGCATCTGAAAAATAGATATAATAGATTACTCCCAAAGGGACAAATAATTTTAGGCTGGCCTCAGGCATCTCTTTTACAAGATGACATTCCACAATGGTTAAGAGGGAAAGCTATCAAGTTATTTCTCAGAGAGTAAACCACCTGCAAATCCTTCCTAAAAGAGTCCTTGAAGGTATATAGAGAAGTATGAATAAAATTCAGAAACTCAAGGAAAAGGGGGAAGGGATGTCAGTATAAAAGTGAGCAGTTTGTATGAGAGTCAAGTTCATATACTGTTGTTAAGATAAAAAGCTAATGGTAGGGCTTCCCTGGTGGTGCAGTGGTTAAGAATCTGCCTGCCAATGCAGGGGACACGGGTTTGAGACCTGGTCTGGGAAGATCCCACATGCTGCAGAGCAATGAAGCCTGTGCGCCACAGCTACTGACCCTGCACTCTGGAGCTCGCGAGCCACAACTACTGAGCCCGTGTGCCACAACTACTGAAGCCTGCGTGCCTGGAGCCCGTGCTCGGCAGTGGGAGAGGCCACCGCAGTGAGACGCCTGCACACCGCAACAAAGAGTGGCTCCACTCACCACAACTAGAGAAAGCCCGCCTGAAGCAACGAAGACCCAACGCAGCCAAAAATGAATAAATTTATATATAAAAAAAGGTAATGGTAATGTCAATAAACTCATCTTAAAAAGAAGATGCAAATGTAAAACAATTCTTTTTAAAAAATTATCACCTAAAATCTCAGATTGGGTCATCAGAAACTAAGAAATCATGGGAGAAATGTAAAAGCAGGTTTAATTTCTCTCTCTCAATCTCTCTCTCTTTTTTTTTTAATAGGAAGGTATCTGTCATCTACTCTATTTTTAATTCATGATGCTGATAATTGGAAAAAACAAAGTTCAAATATTTGAGAAGGATAATGGTTTTATTACTTTTTTAATTAAGAAAGAAAAACATGATCATTGTAACTGATGGGAAAAAACCACTGCTAACACTTTACCACTTGTAAGCTCCATCACGGGGGCCTGGATGCTGTCCTGTTCTCTATGGGGGCAATGTGTAGCACATGGTAGGTGATTCATACATAAATTTATGCCTGTTGACTTGTATGTGTGTGTTTACAAAAATGGAATTAATCTCTCCACCACATTTTGTTTTGTGACTGTTTTGCTAAATAATGCTTTATGGACATTCTCATGCTAGTGAATACAGCAATAGATATATCATAATTTATTTAATCGGTTCCCTACTGATGGATATTTAGTTCTTTTCATGGTTTTGTTATCATATTGACAATATTAAAAAACAAACCTTAATGCTAGCTGCAAATAGAATCCTTTCAGATCATGAGAGAGAGAGAAAATCCATGAAACAAAAAAGAGGTTGCATTAAAATAAGTTAGAAAATAAGTTAGGATGGCATAAATGTGGTTGTTAAAGCCATGCTTTAAAATAATATTTAATTATATAGGCTTGTGGAGGTAAATGAAATGTGTTAAAGGCATAATGTCTAACTCTATGTGCCATAATTGAATTTTGTAAAAAAATTATATATGCTTATAAATATATTTGAAAGCACAATTCAATTTTAAGTGACTGTCTCTAGGTGAGGAGGTGGAATTATGAACAATGTTTTTGTAAATTTTCCGCAATAAGTGTATTCAGTATATAATCAGAAAAAGTAATCACTATTTTTTCTTAAAGAAAACAAAGTAGATCTATTTCTTCCTTGTAGGAAATATAAAGATGTCTTCCTTATGCAGTAGTTCTATCATTAAAAAGATCTTGGTAATAGGCATTTTTATAAGTAAAATTACATTTATGAAAAAAGGAAATAAACATGTGATTTCTCATTCTAACTATCTCTGAAATTCAGTACACTACCACCAAATCACCTATATTGAAGTAATCAACTTCTAAAGACCTTAAAAACTGAATTAGACGACAGTGGTTAAATAGTTCTTATGCGCCATCAGCTTTGGTGGCAGGGCACAGGAGCTGCGTAGTGTGAGCTTAGAATGGGGAGTCTACAAGGACTGATTGGAAAATGCTCCTCTGGGACAAAGCACAGACTCCTAGGTCATTATTCAGTATCTTCTGAAATAGTATTAAACTTTCAGATTGGTCTTCTACAGCTTCACCCTCTCTCCTGCCCTTACGGTGAGTGTGCTGTTTCACTGCCCAGAAAGCCTTGATAACACTGCTTTGTCTAGAACAGGAGTGAGCAAAAGATGGCCTATGGGCTAAAACTTAACCCAAAGATAGGTTTTTCCAAAAAATTAAAAAAATTTTTTTATGGCCTATGAGCTAAGAGTGGTGTTTAGATTTTTAAATGGTTGACAAAAAAATCAAGAGTAATATTTTATGATATGTGACATTATCACATGACATTCCAACATGAGTGTCCATAAATGAAGTTTTATTTGAGCACAGCTGTGCTCATTTATTCACTGAGTGGCGGTGGTTGCTTTTGTGTTACAATGGCAGAGTTGAGTAGTTGTGACAGGGTCTGTGGCAGAGCCTAAAATATTTACCATCTGGCCGTTTACGAAAGAAGGTTGTAGCTCCTTTCCCTAGGACCTGCCAACTAAAAACTCGCTTGCCACCTGTTTCTACAAGAATGAAGTCACTAACCACTGCAGTCTCTGACCTTCAGCACACCCTGAAAGGAGTTCAGGGTGGAGATCAGGAATGAGGAACTCTGTGCTCTGGGAAAAACTGGCAGAACAGATCTTCAGATATCTATTTTCAGGAGATTTATGAGCTCAATTTTTTGCATCTTCTCATATCTAGAAAAGCACTAAAATCGTTAATGGAGACATCTGTTCCTTGTGACTAGCAGCAACCTTCTGCCAAAATGTGTGCTTGACTGCACGTACCCCCTTCACCAAAATCACCTCCCCCCTACCTCTCTGGAGCAGTTCCTCGTAGCTATCTGAGAGGTTGTTTTCTGGGCTATAGTCCTCATTTTCCCCCAAATAAAACTTAACTAATAACCCTTACATTGGGCATTTTTTTCTTTTTATTCATTTGACAGATCCTTTGCTAACTCCTCCCCTAAAACAACTAAGACCCACAGGTACTATTGCCACTGCTATATCTCTATCACAATGCACATCTAACAGACGACACTTCAGATCATTTGCTTATACCTCCTCAGCTACCTCTGAGAGTATAAAATTGAGGGCTGAATGGATATGTAATAATGTTTTGTTATTTCTTCCCATAATGCACAAGGGCTCTATAGTGGATGAAAATACTGAATATCATAAATATCTTGCACTTTATATGTTACTCTTCCCTTAGTTTCATTTACATTATAGTAATTTGTTTTTTCCATCTGAGATTATTTGAAACAAATGACTTGTCCTTTCTGCTTCCCAGTGTTACCTTTTCTGTCAACTTACATATCAATGGATAAAAAACTTCCTCCATTGAGAATCCTCCAAAGTTACATTTTCTCTGCTGTAGTAGGCAAGAGATGGCTCTCCTAATTAGTAACTTTATTTTAACAGAGAGATCCATTTGACCATCCTTGCAATATGGTGACACCTTTGGGGGCATGTAAGAGGTAAACAGCTTGGTGCAAACTGCTCTTCGAAAGCACAGGCTCTGAAGTAAATTTTAATTTTTTCTGAGTTGGGAAGGCTTTTATTCAGTTATCCTATGCAACAAAACAAAACAAGAACCTAGAATGTTAACAAATGGAAATGTAGTATCAGCTATATTGCTGAATATTTAGTGATTTTCCCAAAACTCTTGTTCATAATGGAAGTCCTTTCCAACTGCTAATCAGCAGTAGGTATTTGAGAGCTCTTACTTACGACAAGTAGAAATTCCTCTCTAGAAAAAAAGAGAACACGTCTACATAGTTATTTACATGGTGGTCCTTTTTGCAGGAAAACTAAATCTCTTCCATTTTACAAATGGTTTTTAATTTCCTTCTGTAATATTTTAAGCAAACCTTGAGTAGCCTGGTGATTCCCCTTCACAAAAGTAAGAGAGATTATAAATATAATTAAGCTGACTTTGCCTATCATCTGGTCTATTCTTCAGGAAGTTTCTCAGACCAGAGTTCTGCCATTCTTTTCTTTTCTTTTTTCTTTCAGGCTTAGGGCTTGCTTGAGCTATGGGAATAAAAGTTGTTAGGAGTTAGTGTGTGGGTATATTGGCAGGGGGACAGATGGGAAGCAAGTGGTATCCTGACAACCCAATGACAAACTATTTTGTGTTACAACACTTGAGCTGTGATGAACATAAATCCTTGAATTAGAGTTGATTAAATAGCAGAAGTATAGGAAGGGCAAAAGACTTGGTTTGTTTATGGTTATGGAAAAAAAATCCTGGAGATCTGTCAGTCTTAACAAGGTCCAACACTAAAATATAGTTGACAAGAGAAACAAACAAAGCAATTAAAATCTTGCCATGGTAGTAGACCATGGGAAATCCTGTCCTCACACACATTTTGCACTGCTTATTCCACAGAATACTATATAAAATCTGGGTATCACATTTTAAGTGAAACATTGAAAAGTTATAAAGGGCTCAGTATGTTGAAAACTGGAAATAACTGCTAATAGGCAATAGTGAAACATCTGGGATAATTATACCTGGAGAAGGTAAAGCTAAGAAGAACTTGGTCATGATTTTCAAATATTTGGAGGGCTGTTAGGAAAAAGAGTGGATCCATTTTCGTCGGAGGCATCTACAGTGAAGTTAGAATCAAAGCATTGGATATGATCCCCAGCCTGCCACTCACCAGCTAGAGGGCTTCGGACAATTCACTTAATCTCTCTGTGGCACACGGTATTGTCCAAAAATGCCTGCAATAATGTTTCTGGTCCTACTTGCTCTTTGACCCTATGAAGTGATAGAGTCTCTGATCCTGTCTTGTGAACCTGGGTAGCCCTGTATGATGCTTCTAATGACGGAGTATGGTAGAAGTGATGCTGAGTGACTTCCAAGGCTAGGTTGTGAAAGGCCATTTGCCTTCTGCCTGGCTCTCTCTTGGGGCACGAGCCTTTGGAGCCCTGAATCACTGTGTAAGAAGCCCCTGCACTCTGATGCTGCCTTGCTGGAGAGACAGTGGAGTCCACAGGGAGGCAGAGATGGGCCAGGTGTTCTAGGTGCTGTCTGACTGCAACTGCATGAGAGACCCCAGGAGAGAATGGCTGGGAGCCATGAGAAATAATGAAAAAATAAAGCTACTAAGTATTACAGTGGATTATTATGTAGCAACAGACCACTGGAACATTCTCTGAGCCTTATATTTAGAAAGATCATGATATTGAGCCATACAGAGGTGTTATCAGAGTTAAATGAGATACTCCATATCATGGTTTATATTCACACTCAGTGCCATTATTATTATTATTACCACTCCAAAGGATGGAATGAATATCAGAAGTCACAGGGAGTAGATTTTGACTTACTCTTGAAGGGTCATTTCAACACTTAAAAAATTTTTTTATTGAAGTATAGTTGATTTACAATGCTGTGCTAATTTCTTCTGTACAGTAAAGTGACTCAGTTATACATATATATATATATATATATATTCTTTTCCATTATGGTTTGTCACAGGATATTGAATATAGCTCCTTGTGCTATACAGTAGTACCTTATCATTTCAACACTTTTAACACATATTTACAATTTAAGAATTGTTCAACAGGACATGAGCCACTTTAAAAAGTTGTATATGCCCCAAGGACTACAGACGTTCAGGCTGGATACCTAGGTGTTGGGGATGACCCTTAAAGGATACTTGCAGTGGGTATGAGTCAGACTCAAAAGCAGTTAGAATGTATGATCCTTGCATTCAACTTGTTTTGCTATCAACAAAGCAAAACCCCCTATTTCTTTAGTCATGCATGTTAATCAGCCTGGTTATACTGTACATATCTGTAAACAACTTTAGATCTTTTTTTTGGAATGAGATAGGACATCTTAAAAAACCAAAACAATCTATTAATATTTAGCAAAGATAATGACCTCTGAGATTCCATAAAATGTTCATGTCATATATATTTTAAATATATCAAAAATACCTTTTTTTTTCTTTTTCTTTTTTTTTTTTTTTTTTTTTTTACGGTACATGGGCCTCTCACTGCTGTGGCCTCTCCCGCCGCGGAGCACAGGCTCCGGACGCGCAGGATCAGCGGCCATGGCTCACGGGCCCAGCCGCTCCGCGGCACGCGGGATCCTCCCGGACCGGGGCACGAACCCGCGTTCCCCGCATTGGCAGGCGGACTCTCAACCACTGCGCCACCAGGGAAGCCCCCAAAATACCTTTTAAGTTACAGCAAGATTTGCTAATAGACCTTTGTCCATCTAGCAATCTATTTAAAGAGTGTTTTACAACTTAATCCTTACCTTTTAATATAAATGAAATTAGATCAATGCATTATTAGGCACGTTATGGCACTATACCTTGAAACATGCTCTATAGCATCCTGGAAGAACACCAGCTTTACTTCTTTGGGATTTGTAAGGTTATAATCATCAAGATAGTCCTGTAGAACATTTGCGATTTTCTCCATATCAGGCATGTCATCATAAATCCGGTCAGCCTTATCTGCTCCAAACTAGATGATTTATTGGAGAAGAACCAAGTTGGATCAATTCTGATATATAAATGTATATAATATACATAACCTTAGGAGGGAACATTATTTTATCTATATTTTTATTTAATCATTTGCTTATATATGCTAGCAGGGCTTTAAAACCAAGGAAATCAGTTTAAAGAAACTCAGACGTTCATGGCTAACTGAAAAATTCATTTAATTCAACCTCTTCAAGTGGTACATTGGAATTTCAATGATCTTCGCAATAAAACTCACACAGAAGCTCAGAAATGATTTGAAATTTTTTCTCACTTTAACTTACTCTGGTTTCATACTTTTGCTCTTAAGCTGTTGACATCAGAAAAGCAAAATTGTTTAAAATTATGTATGGCAGATTGTGTTATAAAAAGTTATGCCAGAACTATACATAGTTTTTACACAGCAGTCATTTAATTAAATAAATCATTGAGCATGATATTTGGTGTAAACTATAGGCAACTGAGTGTCCGTTTGGACCTATTGATAATTTCTTGTCTTTGCCGTAGCAACTGCCCTAGGGACATTTTCTTTGGAACCGTTGACTAAAATACATATAGGCAATGGAAGAAGAGTCCAACTACTCTTTTTGCTTTGCTTCATTTCCCCATTTGATAATAATATCGTTAGAAACACACAGGAAATATAATCACCACCTGAAAATAAACTTCGGATTTTGATTTTAAGAATACATTTAAATAGACATATTTCGCAGCAAGATCTTTTTTTGACCCACCTCCTAGAATATTGAAATAAAAACAAAAATAAATAAATGGGACCTAATTAGACTTAAAAGGTTTTGCACAGCAAGGGAAACCATAAACAAGACCAAAAGACAACCCTCAGAATGGGAGAAAATATTTGCAAACAAAGCAACTGACAAAGGATTAACCTCCCAAATATACAAGCAGCTCATGCAGCACAATAGCAAAAAAACAAACAACCCAATCCAAAAATGGGCAGAAGACCTAAATAGACATTTCTTCAAAGAAGACATACAGATGGCCAACAAACACATGAAAACACATGAAAAGCTGCTCAACCTCACTCATTATTAGAGAAAGGCAAATCAAAACTACAATGAGGTATCACCTCACACCAGTTAGAATGGGCATCATCAGAAAATCTACAAACAATAAATGCCAGAGAGGGTGTGGAGAAAAGGGAACCCTCTTGCACTGTTGCTGGGAATGTAAATTGATACAGCCACTATGGAGAACAGTATGGAGGTTCCTTAAAAAACTAAAAATAGAATTACCATATGATCCAGCAATCCCACTACTGGGCATATACCCTGAGAAAACCATAATTAAACAAGAGTCATGTACCACAATTTTCATTGCAGCACTATTTACAATAGCCAGGACATGGAAGCAACCTAGATGTCCATTTACAGATGAATGGATAAAGAAGATGTGGTACATATATGCAATGGAGTATTACTCAGCTATTAAAAGGAACAAAATTGGGTCATTTGTAGAGATGTGGATGGACCTAGAGACTGTCATACAGAGTGAAGTAAGTCAGAAAGAAAAACAAATATCATATATTAATGCATATATGTGGGATCTAGAAAAATGGTATAGAAGATCTTATTTGCAAAGCAGAAATAGAGACACAGACATAGAGAACAAATGTATGGATACTAAGAGGGAAAAGGGGGGCAGGTGGGGGGAATTGGGAGATTGGGATTGACACATATACACTATTGATACTATGTATAAAATAGACAACTAATGAGAACGTACTGTATAGCACAGGGAACTTTACTTAATGCACTGTGGTGACCTAAATGGGAAGGAAATCCAAAAAAGAGGGAATATATGTATATATATAGCTGATTCATTTTGCTTTACAGTAAAAACTAACACAACATTGTAAAGCAACTGTACTCCAATAAAAATTAATTAAAAAAATAGATATATTTCATACAAATAAATTGTTTAGTATTTTTTTTAGTTGTCAGGGGTTATCAGGGTGGTGAGGTATTGCATATGTGTATGATATAAAGATGAGTCCATTCATTTGTTTAAACAGCATTGATTGAGAGCCTGCTATATACTTAGCTCTGTGCAGGAAACTAGGGATTTAGGGTGAACAAAACAAACATGGCCCTTGCCCTCTCAGGGACAGTAGGAATGTTGTACCCAAACAAGAGTCAACTTGGTAAAACAAGACAGCTATCTGTCAACATAGGTAGGGTGGTTAGACGGAAGTCTTCTAACATAGAATAATGTTACTCATCTAGAATAAGTCTATTCTAGGTAGGTCTAGAGGGTAAAATTAGGGCCTATGTGTAGATGTTGTTGGGGGGACAGACTTAAGGAACTTAGTACAAGGAAAATTTTGGTACTAATTAGAGCTACCCTGAAATGAAGAAGGCAGAACTGCTAACTAATTAGCTTCCCATAACTGGAAACCTCTGAGCAGAGGCTGAAGAACTACACAGGATTCTAGGAAAGGAATTGGAGTCCTGAGTTAAGAGACTAAATCTCTTTGCTTCCTTCCAAATCGAATACCTGATGGGTTTCGGATTCAAACTATTATTAAAATGAATGTAACTAGATCAGAAGTCAGCAATCTTTTTCTCTCAAGGGACATATAGTAAATATTTTAGGCTTTGCAGGTCGTATAGCCTGTGTTGCTACTACTCCACTCTGCCTAGTCATTAGAAAGCAGTCATATACATAGTACAGTCAAATGGGCCGTGGCTGAGTCCCTATAGAACTTCATTTACAAAAATGGGTGGTGGGTGGATTTGGACTATGGACCATAGCTTGCTGACCCCTGGTCTAGATCTCTAATCTTCACATGTGCAAAGCTCTTATAGAATATGAACTTGAAGTAGAAAATAGTAAATGTTTTATAGCCTTCAAATGTAGTCGTCAATACAACATACTTACCTTAATGAAATCTCCAAATATGATGGGCTTAGTCAAAAAATATTCCAGGCCTATTGCAATTCCAAAATGTTTGTCTATTCAAAAAACAAAATCAATTCTTAGTATAACAATAAGCTTGAATGCAGGATATTAATAATAAGATACACAGAATAATAACCCCTGTTACTTTATTTAGAAGCCTAATTGGTACACATGAAACTGAGGGAAAGCCATGTTAATGCCATACCACTTTAGTCTGGTTGATAATCCCCCAGATTTAAGATTAAGAATATTTACTATTAGTAAACATTTTATTAAATAACAGATATTGAATACATATTAATAAATAAGAAATACTTTAGAAATATCCTGGTTTCTTATCCAACAAAATGCTATTTTTTTTCCTACTTTCCCTCCTCTACTTAAAATGCTATACTGAATTAAGAATATTAACCCTTCCTGAATTTCAATGAAATGATTTTCATACTATTTCATATATTGTTATATATTTGGGTCATATATAAATATATGAAGAAAAAACCTTTTACTCATGAATGCTTACAATTCATTTTGCTCATTTTAGAAACCAAATTGTGTCTCCCTGGTAGTCTAATGGCTAAGATTAGAAACCAAATTGTTTTTCTACTAAAAAACAAAAAAACCTAGCTAAATAAAGATTGATATAAAGATTGATATTTACTGGCCATTTCTGTCAAAATAGCATGGAAATAGTGCTTATCTTCATTATTAATCAAACGGTCATGGAAGACTCTTTGACATTCATGGCAAAAAAGTCTAAATATCTGTATCTCTTCTCTTATTGTTCCTGGATCACATTGAAGGATACCTGTTTTTTAAGAAAAGGAGAAAAGAAGAAAAATTCTACAATTGTGGAATATCTAGTAGTTTAATTAAGGAGGAAATCCTTAAGTCCAACTTTATCCCCACACTACCAGAAATGGATGGTTCCCCAGTGGATATACACATATAATAATGGTGAGCTCATTTTTTGAAAGCAAAACTGGGGACACATTAGCGGTGAAAATGGGGAGGGTAGCAGAAGGGGGATATGGGGCCTAAAGAGAATTATTTTTTAAGTTGTGAGGTATTATAGCAGGGTCTTATGCTGTTAACGAATGATCTGATAGAAGAGGAAGCATTGACAATGCAGAAGAGAAGGGGGAATTATAAGAGCAAAATCCTTGAGTCGGCAGGAGGGGATGCGATTCAATACTGGGGTGGGGGGGACTATTGGCACATGTTAGGGGCAGGGACAGCTGAACCACTGCAGTGGGAGGGAAGGCAGATGCAGGATGTCTGGGAGATCTGGAAGAGGAGGCCCTTCTGGTTTGATTGCTTCTAGTTTTTTTCAGTGAAAAAGAAGACAGGCCACCAGCTGGGAGTGAGAAATGGGAGGGTGGTTTGAGGAAAGCTGTGAAGTAGTCAGTCTGGGGTGGGGGTGGAGGGTGACTTGAACAGGGACATTGTAATGGGATTTCCAGGCAAGTCTCAGACACCCATGTACACACACTTCTACTGAGAGATCTGGGGGTGAATGGAAATGGAAGGAGGGTGCAGGGCAGAGAATGAAGGTTCCATACACTACCTTGCACACATTTGGATAAATCCCTCAAGTTAAAGACATAATGAGACTTGGCTGGTGTAGGCAGAAGATCCACACTCATCCTGTTATAGATCTCAACTGAGGCTTCCACAATTTTGGATGCAGTTTGCTTTACAGCTGGTGGGAAGTCATTTAGGAAGCCACTTAAGATGGCCTAGAATCAGAAACGTAATATGAGAGGGTTAGATTTTTTTTTTTAACCAAAATTTATCTTTCATATACTCCAGATCTGATGATACTTTTTCTAATAATAAGTAGAAAACCAAATTACAGTGCAAGGACATGTGGATGTTAAAACTCTTCTTTTCTAGATGTGGCACATGTATACAACGGTATATTACTCAGCGATAAAAAGGAATGAAATTGAGTTATTTGTAGAGATGTGGATGGACCTAGAGAGTGTCATACAGAGTGAAGTAAGTCAGAAAGAGAAAAGCAATTATCATATAATAACGCATATGTTTGGAATCTAGAAAAATGGTATAGATGATCTTATTTGCAAAGCAGAAAAAGAGACATAGACGTAGAGAACAAATGTATGGATACCAAGGGAGAAAGGGTGGGGGGAGGGAGGAATTGGGAGACTAGGATTGACACATATACATTATTGATACTATGTATAAAATAGACAACTGATGGGAACATACTGTATCGCACAGGGAACTCTACCTGATGCACTGTAGTGACCTGAATGGGAGGGACGTCCAAAAGGGAGGGATGTATGTATGTGTATGGCAGATTCACTTTGTTGTGCAGTGGAGGCTAACACAACATTGTAAAGCAACCATATTCCAATAAAAATTAATTAAAGAAAAAACTCTTCTGGGGGAGAGATAAACTAGGTGTTTGGGATTAGCAGATACAAACTACTATATATAAAATAGATAAACAACAAAGTCTTAGTGGTTAGCACAGGGAACTATATTCAATATCCTGTAATAAACCATAATGGAAAAGAATATGAAAAAGACTATATATATACATATAACCGAATCACTTTGCTGTACACCTGAAACTAACACAACATTGTAAATCAACTACATTTCAATGAAAGAAACTCAAAACACAAAAAACAAAAACACCCTCTTCTTTCCATTTCAGAATATGTTCTCCAGAATGGACTCACTTCTGTCCTCTGTGATTGTCTGGTGCTGCCTGAGCAGCATTCACAGCTGACCAGTGATCTTACCGTGAACCCACTCTCAAGTAATTAGACCTCATCTGGCCGTGGGTCCAGAGGGTCTTCATGGAGTGCTCACACTTATCTGGAAATAAGCTGAAGTCCTCTCTCTGATTTTTATGGGTGAATGACCAACAAATCTGTAGACTTTCACCTTCATGTATATTGAAAGTTCGACTTACTGATACCTGTGAACTCCCCACCCTTCCGCTTCCCTAGCTCAGTGTATGGCCCCACCCTCCACTCAGATCAGGAACTTGGAAGTCTCTTTTCTCTTCTTTTTTAAAAATTTATTTATTTATTATTGGCTGCATTGGATCTTCGTTGCTGCGCGCGGGCTTTTCTCTGGTTGCGGCGAGTGGGGTCTACCCTTCGTTGCGGTGCGCGGGCTTCTCATTGCGGTGGCTTCTCTTGTTGTGGAGCATGGGCTCTAGGTGCGTGGGCTTCAGTAGTTGTGGCTTGCAGGCTCTAGAGCACAGGTTCAGTAGTTGTGGCACATGGGCTTCGTTGCTCCGCAGCATGTGGGATCTTCCTGGACCAGGGCTCGAACCAGTGTCCCCTGCATTGGCAGGCGGATTCTTAACCACTGTGTCACCAGGGAAGTCCTAGAAGTCTCTTTTGAAACCTGCCCTTCTTTGTCCCCCACAGTCGCTCTTGAATACATTTCTTGAAACTGCCTGCTTCCTTCTGTTCCCCTTGACGACACCCCATTCCAGCCCTCACTCCTTTTCATCTGGGCTTCCTCACTCCCTCCTTACTCATTGGCCTCTCCATTCCCACTCATCTCCCTTCTGTTACCTTTAATCAGGGAAATAAGGCCCTGCACCCCCACCAGTGCATGCTCTGCCCCTGCCCAGCCTCTTCTCCTTACCCTCTCTCCCCACGAGATGCTGTGTCAGCCTCCCTGGCCTTACTACCCATGCTCTCTTCTCCCCCAGGACCCATTCCCACAGGGCTCTCTGCTTCACAGGGACTTTCTCATCCTTCATGTTGGATATTACATGTCCTTCAGAGAGGCCTTCCCTGACTACCCAATCTAAGATAAGTCCTCCCATCAGTCTCGCTTATGGCTCTCTGATCTTCTCATATATCACTTGCCACAAGCTGAGAGTACGTATTTATTAGCCTTCTAGCCCCAGTTGCTAGGGAAACTCATATTACATTTTTAAATAGATAAACTCCCATCACCATTAGCCTTGGAATTACTTATGGGAGAAGGCGCCAGAATGCATATCAAATGCTTGCAAGTCAGCCCCTGTGACTTTAGATTTGGGGCTCATATATGACATAGTTTGAAATAAATCAAAGTATTTGTTTTCAATGAGCCTTCTGTTGAACATTATTTGTAAAAGCAGTTTGTGAGGACTATCTTTTTGAGGTACTGTCCTGCCGAGCCCCCAACATGAATTTAACATGCTCCTTTTTGGACCTCATGTTGAGTAGGACCATCCTAATATGACAAAAATAAAAATCCCAGTCTGCTTATTCTCCATCACACAAATACTAACACAGTTTACATCTATATCGATCTAATATATAGTATAGTTACATATATAAAAATACTGTCATATATATACAAAACAACAAATTTACTTTAACTTATTGATTTTGCTTTTTTCAATTCTTGGTAATCCCCAAGTTCTTTCTCCTCCACACGATAAGGACAGGAAAGGTGGGCTGTGAACTCTGCTTAGATGGGCTGTGATTAAAAAGAAAGTTTGGGGGCTTCCCTGGTGGCACAGTGGTTGGGAATCCGCCTGCCGATGCAGGGGACACGGGTTCGTGCCCCGGTCCGGGAAGATCCCACATGCCGCGGAGCGGCTGGGCCCGTGAGCCATGGCCACTGAGCCTGCGCATCCGGAGCCTGTGCTCCGCCACGGGAGAGGCCACAACAGTGAGAAGCCCGCGTACCGCAAAAAAAAAAAAAAAAAAGTTTGGGATCCAAGGCCTTTTTTTCTACAGACAAAATCTCCAGTCTGTTCTGCTAATGAGAAAAATATACTTCCCACCTGAATGCAGTCCAACCCAGAATCTCTCAGTTTTGCTGCATTTCATTTCTATTACCACCCACGGCTAGGGTGAGTTTTAAATGATAGCCTCTAAGTTACAGTGGGAAAAAGCAGTTCCTGCCTGTTTTCATCTGTAACGTGTTTGCTGGCTGATGTTCCTGTAAGTGACACATTTCCGTAGATGTGATTCCCACAGGCAGAGGGAGGAGGCTGAAAGTTGGGATCAGTTTCATTTCCAGGAGCTCAGACTCTACCTTCTTCCTCCCACCCAAGAAAATATTTTGGAATCATTAAGAATGACATTTTGTTGTTGTTGTTAGGATAACTTTGAATTTGCTTGAATTTGTTAAAATGTAAAATAATTTGCGAATTTAGTACCTTATCATCAGGCATAAGTTACTTGGGACACCCCCTCACCACTGATCACATCACAAAGTGTGTCAGGATACCATGGTGGGAATCACTCATTTCAAACTTTAGAATATACACATAAAGGTTCTCAACAAAAGGTAGGATTTTAAAAAGTCTAATACCTGTGTTGGTCCCCGTTACCCACTTCCTGTCATGTTCTGTACTTGCTACTTAATTATGGTAGATAAGCTCCCATCCTTTCCTATTCTAAAGTACTCTCTAACTAAAAGTTTTCCGAAATGTGGCAGTTCTTATGTATCCTTTTGGCATTAGCTCCTAAACAACTTATTGGAACTACTTCAAATTTATTAAAAATAATTTCCCATGGATGTAATTTCAATATGAAAACCACTTTCCAGCTGACTGTTGTGTATGTACTGGTTCTGGTCCTTTCTCTCCTCTAAGAAGACCCCATTGGAAGGAGAGGCTGATGCAGGTAAATGCAGAGGCTCACTTTATGCCTGTATCACTGCCTCTTTGGCTCCTGGGTGATTGCAACCAAAGCCAGTTTCTTCAGACCAGTCACCTGTCTCATCCTACCTGGATGCACACATTACCACTTCCTGCCTCTGTGACCACATTCACCTGTGTGTTTCTGTCCACCCCTGTCAATTCTACCTTGTAGAACTCAGCTCACTGGCTGTCTCCTCTGAGCGTCTTTGCTGGTTGGTATGACATACTCGCTCTGGTCATGGTCTCGCATCATTCTACTTAGGTTAATGCCTTGCACTTTCTGAACACTTCTGCTGATCCCTTACAGGGCAGACACAGTTATTTCCCCCAGTTAAAGGACGAGGAAGTGGTCCCCTGGGGAAGTTTGTGCAGATGGAAGAAATAAGCGTGGTTGTTTCTGCTGGGGGGGTGGTGGCAGCAGGGATGATGAATTCTGGGTTGATGTGTTGAGCCTGAGCCCGCTGGGTTATCAGGGGTGGTGTCTGCTGGGCAAGTGGACATAGACATGGCGATCAGCGAGGAGACGAGCACAGAGGCCGGGGCTGGGTAGGGATGAGATCTGCTGAGAGTCAAGGGCCTGGGACATAGCCTTCTTTAGAGGTAGGGGCAGTGTTCTGACCATCTTTCTGCATTCCTAAAACTACCTCTGAGACCACAAACGCAGAAGGCCATGATGCAAATGCCTATCAGCTACTGCCCAGATGCCCCTGTGCTTACCTGGTTTCTGCTGAGGAAATGATGGATGGGCTCCCTAGAAACGGACTGTTCTGTGTGAATCTTGGAACAAATAAGTTTTCTTTTCCCCTCTTGCCCAAGTTGGAATCCAGCCTCACCTGAAAAATCTGTTTCAGACTGTGCTCTGAGGGCATCGGGAGACAGAACATGCTGAAGTGTCGGATGAAGCGGGCGGTCACGGGGTTGCGGCCACCGCCTGGAGGTGCGCACGCTGATACAATCGTTACGTCCTGTATGGAGAGAAATCCACTCGGGTCACCCAGCAAAGAAGGACATGCAATGTGCCCATCCCAACAGTAGGACTCAACCAACGGTTTTGGAGGACCTACCCTAGGACAGCATTGTGTTATATTTTCCAACACATTATCTGACTTAATTCTCACAACCACCTCAGGAGATCACTGTTGTTATCTCCGGTTTGTAGATGAAAAAAATCAAGGCCCTGGTTGATCAAATAAGTTACTCAAGGTTACTTAGCTAACTCACCTATCTTGTATAAATACTCCTATGTAAAAATCTAATCTTAAAAAATTGTAAGAATTTGTACCTTAGGTTAAAATATATTTAATAAATACTAAGTATAGTCAGTTCTTGTTTTTTGTGGTAGCTGTGTTCTATAAAATTGCCAGGAACACTGAATTAATGCACCCTGAACCATTGCTCCTAGGGGAAATACAGGGCTAGGTTCCTTTGAGCCTCTGGTCATAACATGTTCAACTGGTCAATACATGATATTGTAGGTGCTTCTGGCCTTGCCTCCTCTCTAGTCCATACCTTCCCTGCAGCCAAGGGGATCTTTCTACAATGTTTCCTTCAGAGGCTCCTAATCACATGCCTCATCATGGCACCATGGCCCCCTGGGCTGACCTTTGCCTGTCTTGCTGCTTTGCTGCTCACATTCCACACCCCCATGGTGTCTCACATTACTTGCTTTGAGATGTAAATAACTCCCTTTCCTTGCTTTGCCCTGCCCTGCCTGCAAAATCCTGTTCTGACATCACCTCTTCTGGGAAGGATTCTCTCATCATCAACCCAGTGCCCACCCCTGCTCCCCTCCAGTCTCTTTCCACTTATCAACCTACATTATAAACACATGTTCATCCATCTTCCAAAGCTGAGCCCTCCAGGAGGCCGGGGCTGTCTCAGTTGTCTATAAATCTCATGAATCAAGCATGGCGAGAAGCCAATACAGACTGAATGAATTGAGTTACACACAAGAAATGCAGAGGCCATATGTCATGGGCTGAATTATGTGTCCTTCTCTGCCTCCTCTTGGCCAATCATGTGTTGAAGCCCTAACTCCCCGTAACCCACAATGTGACTGTATTTGGAGGTAGGGTATTTAAAGAGGTAATTTAGTTAAGATGAGGTCACTATGGTGGGTCCTAATCCAATATGACTGGTGTCCTTACAAGAAGAGACGGTTTGGACATGGATACAGGGAGAAAATCATAAGAAGACATAGGGAGAACACGGCCATCTATAAGCCAAGGAGAGAGGCCTCAGAATAAACCAACCCTACTGACATCTTGATCTTGGACTTCCGCCTTCTAGAACTGTGAGAAAATAAATTTCTATAGTTTGAGTCACCCAGTCTGTTGTACTTTGTTATGGCAACCCTAGCAAATGAATACACCATATTTCACTGCCATTTAAACCGAAACATGCAAAGTAATTTAAAACCTAAAGTAACCTGTATGTCTTTCCAAAAGAGTTTGTTTCTGTCATAAAATCCACCAAAATCTTGATATTGCCGAAGTAATTCAATGGGAGGCTGAGAGCCATAGTGATCCAGTCTGGGCATGTTTAAATCGTCAACAAAAATCACAATTCGTTTGTTTCCTGGTGCTCCTAGGAAACAACATGAATTTAAGAATTATTATTTGCCCTTGGTAAACGTAAGACGAGACTTAGGTAAGGCTTTGGACTCAGTGAACACCGTGCAGGTCATAATGAGCTCAGTTTTCTACAGGGTGAGAAGGGTCCCAGCAGAGTCTTGTCTTGAGGACGAGAGATCTCCCTCTGGCCCCATCCAGGCTCCGACACGAAGCTGTGGATCTTAGCACTTCAGTTGACCTTCCTCAATCCCAGCCACTCCCACTGCCCTCACCAACTGTGTGGCCTGGGCCTGGGGTGAGTAAAGTCATTTCCTTTTCACAGGAGGAAGCAGAAGAATCCCAAAAGTTTCCTTACATAAATGCCATCCCACCACCCCCTACAGGGAAAACAGGACAGGATATTCAAAACATCCTTATTACATCAAAGGGAAATCCAGTGCAGTGGAGCTGTACAATGGCATATTTAACTTAAAGAAAGTCAATATATACATTCAGAAGAAAAAAAAGAGTGATAACACAGAAGAGAGAATAACTTAAGAAGAGGAAGTGACTCCACTATGCTGGCATCCAGCATGTGACAATTCCAAAGAAAATGAGGCAAACTCAGTGCCCCACTTCATCTTCTGGCCTCTGGAAGCCAAGTAGCAGGTCAGGGGTGGGGAGGCGTGCTACGAGTACCATTCATAAAAATTTGGGGCCCCCACCAGAAAGACTGGCTTCCTTTGCCCTGCGCCTACCTGAGCAGGAAAAGGGTAACAGAGAGGGGCTAGGAAAGCAGCTGGCATGATGGCCTGTGAGATGATAGACAATGTGGAAGGTAGCTGGGCCTGAGCTCTGCCTAGTGCTCCACCCAGGAGGGCTGTGGGCTGGGCAAGTGGACCCCAGCAGCAGGAGGCTGCAGGATGTGCCACTGGAGGGTGGGACAAAGTGGGGCTGAGACCGTGATTCCCAACATCAGGGAACCTTCCAGTGGGAAGGTCAATGCTTGGCCTGTGCACAATTCTTCTGGGAGCCCCTGAGAAAACCTGCTCCTGGAAGCCTGCCACGCCGAAAGTGTGGACAACCATCAGGCCAACGGAGAAGCAGGGGCAATCCACAGAGGCCCACCTAAACTTCAGTTAGGGAGAACCTTGTCCTTCCCTTCTCCTCCCATCCAGATACACTAGAGCCTCCTAGAGGGAAGGTGGGAAGAGTAAAAGAGCCCCCATACCCCTCCAGCACCTCCAGCCACAAACCTGGCTTACAGCAGAGGAGAGGAAGAGCTTTAAATTGGGTTTGGACTGATTAACAACAAGGTCATACTGTATAGCACAGGGAACTATATCAAATCTCCTGGGATAAACCATAATGGAAAAGAATATACGGAATCACTTTGCAGTACAGCAGAAATTAACACAACATTGTAAATCAACTATACTTCAAAAACAAAAAAAAGACAAAAATTAATTTTGGGGTTTGGATTGAAGCTTTACATTGGACCAGACTCAAAATTGCAAGTGACCAGAAGGTTATGGTATTTATCTAAGCGGTTAATAAGGCAGGGTGAGAGAGATCCCACAAAGCTTGGCGGAAAGCGCTGACTGAAGGAAACACCAAAACATTTTCACGCTTATTCCCTACTGAGTTCAGATAAGTCAGTGCACCAGACATAAAGAGTTTTTTTTAAATTTTTTTTTTAAATTTTTGGCTGCATTGGGTCTTTGATGCTGTGCGCGGGCTTTCGTTAGTTGCTGCGAGCAGGGGCTACTCTTCGTTGCGGTGAACGGGCTTCTCATTGTGGTGGCCTCTCCTGCTGCAGAGCATGGGCTCCAGGCGCACAGGCTTCAGTAGCTGTGGCACGGGGGCTCAGTAGTTGTGGTTCGCGGGTCCCAGAGTGCACACTCAGCAGTCATGGCGCACGGACCTAGTTGCTCCACAGCATGTGGGATCCTCCCAGTTCTCAAACCCATGTCCCCTGCATTGGCAGGTGGACTCTTAACCACTGTGCCACCAGGGAAGCCCCTGTTTGTTTGTTTTAAATAAAGGGAAATCAATGCAGGTTTGAAAGCATGGCATGAGTGGAGAGAGGGAAAGCCTCGGAGAGGCAGAGATTGAAGATGCTCTGAGTTGAAGGTGATGATAGAAATAAACTACCTGCTTGCTAACAGTAAGATATCTAGATCTATACCCAGGAGAGAATACCATTAACAGAATTACCTTTACAAATAAATTAAGCAAAGAAAATATCCAATTGTAATTTTATTACATGCACGGTTTATGTGACTTATTAGCATTTAATAATTAATTTGTGTGAGACAAATGACAAGGATAATTCTTACCTAGAATATTTTTTCTTTTCCTTTCCAGTTTTGATTCAATGATCTCTTGTGTTCTTGCAGATGAAGTTTGAGCAGAAAAATTTAGATAAACAGGAACATAGCCAGCTGATTCTTGAATTCTATTTAGCAGTCCTTTTGTAATAACAGACTTTAAAATAAAAAAAAATGTTAATTGATTTCACATTCAATATAAAATCTTTCAATTGTCTATGTCAGTAATATTCCAGAACAATGAGTAAGAAACAGGACAGAAAAGGACAGAGGTTAAAGCCAGATTGAAATATCTGCCTTTCTCTTCCTGGAGATTCCATTTAATGATATTTATCAGAGCCAAAGAAATATCCTAATCAGCTCTATCTCAGCAAAAGTTTTTATTTTAGGATCATACCAAAAGCCATCTTGGTTACTATCCAAGTCAATTTGATAGTAAGATTTAGAAACTCAGAAATAATTTAGAGGGGAAACAGTGAGTGTCTGTTTATATGGATTCCCCCCAAACCAAGAAGACCAAACAATCAGCCTTTTCCTCTATACTCCACTTTTTCTAAACACCATCGCTGTGTCAGGTAGAAGTAAATGGGCAGGAGGGGACAGACTGACCTTCATCAATAGTCCATTGGGGACACAAACTGCCTTGACAAATTCCCACCTTAACCTGTGCAGTGGCAGCCCTAGAACTTCTAAAGGACACAACATAAAAGTCCCCAAACACAGAAGATTGGTCCACAGGGTTCTCTGGTTTATATATATTATTGACACCCAGGATTTATTCAGAAAGTGGCAAACTGTGGAGTCGATATAGATTCAGCACAGTCACATTCTTCCTGAAAAAATGATCAAAATTCAAAAGGCATTCCCCTGAGAAATAAGGTATTATTTACAGAGCTTACAATTCTAAGTTCACCATGCCCTTGTTTCGGACAGGACTTCTTGTTTGATGTAGGTTTCCTACCTTGCCAACTCCCGTTATTCCGGTAAACAGCACTGAATGCCTGACCGCCAGTAGTTTTTCCATTAGATACCCAAAGCGCACTGTGTCAGCTGTAGGGACAAGCATTTCAAAAAATGGAATATCTCGGCTGTACTTGAAGGTGGGTATGATTTGTTCCCAGGGATCCAGCCGTTTGGTGTCAAAGTCCATGTGAATGCTCCACAGATCACCAGAACTGGGAAGCTAGAGTATAAAATTAAACATCACTTTCAATAGGATTGACACATGGCAACAGAAATATTTACACAGAAACAAAGGCAGTCATGGAACATGGATGGATTTGGATTTTTGTTCCTTTGTGGAAAAATAGTTGTTTAAGATCAGAGTCTAATTCTTTAAGCTTAATCATGCAATGCAGTACAGTAAAAACCTGATATATTGACTATATCAAAACCCCTATTAGAATTGTAAATCATTTTCAATTCAATCCAACATTCAGGGGCTTACTCCATGCCAACTACTGTGTTTGGTGTTAGGGGAAAATGCTGAATGAGACCCAACCTCTGCCTTCAATGACCTTGTAATCTACCTGGGGGACACAAGTACATTAGTTAATACTCATGGAGAAATAAGGGTTATAGTGGAGTTTAGTACACTCACAAAGGAGAGATGGCTCATTTCTACTTGCAGGAGAGTTATAGTTGTGGCTAGAAATTTAGGAGGGCTTCTAAGGGGTGGTGATGCTACAACTTAGATTTGAAGGACAAGCAAGAGTCAGTCTTTGTCCTTCAAGCAAGGCAAAGAAGGGATGAGATGGGGATGGGGAAGAAGGAGTCAGGGTTCAGGCTCAGAAAACAGGTCTGGAAGCCATGGAAAGTGGCATGCATGTTGGGGACTATAAGAGATAAGTCTGGAAACACAGATGGGGCCAAATTATAAAAATGTCATTTATTAAAGAGCTTGCAGCAAGAGTTCAGTGAAGGATTCTAAGTAGGTGGGTGACATGATCAGATTACATTTCAGAAAGTTCATTCTGGCAGCTGTACAGAGCAGTGGTGTTTCAAGCACACTTGACAGTGACTCAATTTGACATGGTGACATGGTACATACATATATATGTGTGTGTTCAAATATGTATAATATTCACCCCAACTATCACTCTATTTTATATTCTATTCTATTTTTAAGAAAACTTTAGGATTTTCTACATATTCAGTTATGTTTTCTGCAAATAATGACAGTTTCATTTCCTTTCTAAAGTTTATTTATTTTTTCCTTGCCTTGTTGCACTGGCTAGGATCACCAATATAGTGTTGACTAAAAGTTGTGATAGTGGCTATTTCATTTTTAAAAATTGGGTTAATAGTCTTTCAACTGATTTCATGACCAATTAATAGATTGTAACCTGTAATTCTAAAAAACAATGGTGTATAGGTGAATTAGACAGGACTTGACCAAAAGCAAGGGAATAATAAATAGGCTATTTTAACAACCCAGAAAAGAAATGAAAAGAACCTGAGTTACTCAGAGGCAACAAGGATGAAGAGAAGAGGAAATATTTGAAAAAAATTAATTAGAAGAAAATTCCACTCACTTTACTCAGGTCAGTAAAGAAAGAAGAATCTATAACACTCATTGAGTTCTGGTAATATTACGTGGCTGTCTGGCCATTTACTAAGGCAAGAAACAAAAATCCAACAGCAGTACAAAGTAATAGATAACAGGATATTACTATTAAAAAACTGAGTACATAGTGAAAAATCTTCTCCTGTGCTCTTTTGACACGTGCCGTCGTTCTTCAAGCACTTCTTCACTATTTGACAAAAGATATTCTGGGCTCTTCGAACTTTCCCTGCTTCAGTACTGGAATCAGCTGTTTCACTAAGGTGCTTTGGTTCTCTTTCATGGAGAATAGTATTTAGAAATCAGTAACTAAGTATGCTCATTGCTATTGAGGTGTCATTCCTTCTAGTTCCTCTCAGCAGACAGAAGTAAGAAATTTATGTATGGATGGATGTATAGACCCATATATATATATATATATTCCATGAGTACCAAAACCTATAATTCCAATCCAATAACACAAGGTGCATTCTAATCTTTCTCTTCCATATTTGTAAGTCCCTTCTCTTAACAGTGAGAAACTCGTTGCCATTATCTTCAATATATTGATTCATTTGCTCAATTTTAGAACATACAGAAAGTAGCTTCAGAATTGCTAAACCATAACACTGTGAAAAAATAAGTTTACTAACTAAAATTCAATGTTTTTGCTAATAGTAGGGGGTTTTTATACACTTTTATACCTTACTTTCTTCATATGGCCGGGAGAGAACTCCTAAAATTTTTAATACAATAAATGTTACCTATAGTTTAAGAAAGTGAATAATTTTAGAAACACTTTTACATGAAGAATTTATAGTAGGACCAAGGCTTTTAAAGTTTTAGTCTTGAAATTTAATTTTAATGATTCAGAGTTATTATGTTAAAGTTAACTTTATTTGGCTCTTACCCTGGCATCAGGATTATCTTCAAATTGTGTCCTAATAAATGTATCAAAAGAATCCCAGTAGTTTTCAGTTAGATTCCCACCTAAAGACCATAAGTAACAGAATACAAAAGTCTGACACAGTACAGTGTTCAGTTTTGTTTGCTCCTGAAAGAACAAAGGGAAAGAATTTTAATATTTTATATGCTAACGTAAAAAGAATCTTAAATTGCAAAGTCTAAAGTCTGTTTTGTTTAGAATTATGCATTTTTAAAAGGGCACATTGTATGTTTCTTATATTTCATTCAATGGTGCACAGAGTGATGGTTTATAATAGTATATATTTAAATACTCTGATGCGAAAATGAATGGCAAGGAGCATGTAGAACAAAAGCTCAAAGTTGTCTTTCAACTATTATAACTATGTTTATGACTGCATGAAGGTATTTAAGGAGACACACACTGTGATTATGTTATACTGTAAGGAAGTTTAAACATTGAGTAGCGGAGTAATCTATAGGCTAAATTCTTTCCAAATCTGAGATTGTATGAATCTATTCATAGTCATTAGTCCCCTAGAAAATTAACTTGAAAATCAAATAATTATATGACAGAAAGTTTGGAGTTGTCTATTTGCAGAGCATCTATACAATAATCACATTTTCCTAGTTTTATAGCAGTAAGAAAACCTTTCCTACCATTGCCAAATTAACTTCATCTTTCCCAAGTATCAAAGACTCCAATAAGCAACAGAGCGTAGTAACTTTGCTTATGTCCACTTGTGGGATTGCTTGGTTGCATTTCTTATTGATAAAATTTAAACCATCATCAACATAACGCTGGAAAAGATTCAATATATATTCTTGAGTTTCTTCATTCAGCTGAAAAATCAAACAAACAAATAATATTTTAGCAAGACCAGATAAAATATATAATTAAGTTAAAAAAGGGTTGGTTCAGGGCTTCCCTGGTGGCGCAGTGGTTGAGAGTCCACCTGCCGATGCAGGGGACATGGGTTCATGCCCCGGTCCGGGAGGATCCCACATGTCGCAGAGCGGCTGGGCCCGTGAGCCATGGCTGCTGAGCCTGCGCTTCCGGAGCCTGTGCTCCACACAGGAGAGGCCACAACAGTGCGAGGCCAAAAAAAAAGGGTTGGTTCAAACTTGTATGTTGCAATATATCCTGTGACTTTTAGACTAAAGGGTATAAGCATCACAAGATATGAAACAAGTTAAATTAAGGAAAACCCTTCTATGACTTGGGAGGGACACATGGGGGAGATTCTGGGTCACTGATAATGTCCTACATCTTGATCTGGTAATGGGTACAGAGGTGTTTATTTTATAATCATTTGTTAAACTGTCAACATATATTTCATGTAGTCATCTCTATTGATGATATCTCTCATAATTAAGAACAATGAAAAAGAAGAAGTATAAAGAGAAACATTTTAAATATCTATGTAAGGTAAAGGACTGATTCCCAAAGATTTAAAAAAAAATGTTGCTCCCTCACCACTTTTTTTAACATTGTACTGAAAGTCTTAGCTAATGCGATAGGAAAATAAAAAAATGTGTACAGATTGGGAAGAAAGAAAAAAAATTGTCTTTGTTTACAGATGAAACAATTATCTACATAGAAAATCCCAAACAATTGACCAAAAATTCCTGGAACTAATGTAGCTATAGCAAAGCTGTAGGATACAATGTAAATATACAAAAGTCAATTACTTTCCTATATACCAGCAATGAATAATTAGAATTTGAAAATATAACACCATTTACATTAGCACCCAAAAATAAAATACTTAGGTATATTTTTAACAAAATATTTCCAAGATCTATATGAGGAAAACAACAAGATTCTGATGAAAGAAAGCAAAGAACATCTAAGTAAATTAAGAGACAGCTCATGTGCATGCATAGAAAGACCCAATATTGTGAAGATGTTAGTTATTCCTAATGTGATCTATAGATATGATGCAATCTGAATCAAAATACCAGTAAGTTATTTTGTGGATATCAACAAACTGAGTCTTAAGTTTATATGGCAAGGGAAAAGACCCAGAATAGTGAACACAATATTGGAGAACAAAGTCAAAGGAATGACACTACCTGACAAGACTTACGGTAAAGCTACAGTAGTCAAGAGAGTGTGACATTGGCAAAAAAAAATAGATTAATGGAACAAAATAGAGAGCCCATAAATAGACTCATACAAATATAGTCAAGTGATCTTTGACAAAGGAACAAAGGCAATCCAATGGAGAAGGGACAGTGTTTTCAACAATGGTGCTAGAATTGCACATCCACATGCAAAAAAAAAAAAAAAAAAAAAAAAAAAAAGGATAGAGAAAAACCAGACATTGATACTATGCCTTTCACAAAAATTAACTCAAAATGGATCATAAACCTAAATGTAAAATGTAAAACTATAAAACTCTTAGAAGAAAACAGAGGAAAATATTTAGGTGACCTTAGGTTTGGAAGTGAGTTTTTAGATATAACACCAAAAGCACAATCCATGAAAGAAAAATTGATAAGTTAGATGATTAAAATTAAAAATGTGTGTGTTGTGAAATATATTGTTAAGAGAATGAAAAGACAAGCCAGACTTGGAGAAAATACTTGCAAAACACATATCTGATAAATAACTTGTATCCAACATATATAAAGAACTCCCAAAACTCAATAATAAGAAAACATATAATCTGGACTTCCCTGGTGGTGCAGTGGTTAAGAATCCGCCTGCCAATGCAGGGGACACGGGCTCGATCCCTGGTCCAGGAAGATCTCACATGCCGCAGAGCAACAAAGCCCATTGTGCCACAACTCCTTAGCCTGCGCTCTAGAGCCTGTGAGCCACAACTACTGAGCCTGCATGCCACAAGTACTAAAGCCCGTGCACATAGAGCCTGTGCTCTGCAAAAAGAGAAGCCACTGCAAAGAGAAGCCTGTGCACTGCAACAAATAGTAGCCCTTGCTCGCCACAACTAGAGAAAGCCCATGTGTAGCAACGAAGACCCAACGCAGGCAAAAATAAATAAATAAATAAAAATAAAGCACAATGCATAGTCATTGACATCTGTGGAAAAAAAATCATACAATCTAATAAAAAGTGGGCAAAAGATTTGGACACCTCATCAAAGAAATATGGATGGCAAATAAACATATGAAGAGACACTCAACATATTAGAAAACTGCACAGTGAAACCACAATGAGATACTGCTACATACCTATTAGAATGGCTAAAATCTAAAATACCACACCACCACATTCTGGTGAGGATGTGGAACAACAAGAACTCTCATTTATTGCTGGTGGGAATACAAAATGGTACAGCCATGTTGGAAGACAGACTAGTAGTTTCTTACAAAGGTAAACATAGTTTTATCATATGATCCAGAAATCACAGTCCTGGGTATTTACCCAAATGAGTTGAAATCTTATGTCTACACAAATACCTGCATGTGAATGTTTATAGGAGCTTTATTCATAATTGCTAAAACTTGGAAACTTTGAGATGTCTTTCAGTAGGTGAGTGGATAAACTTGATAAATCCATAGAATGGAGTATTAATCCAGTGCTAAAAAAATAAGCTATCAAGCCACAGAAAGACATGGAGGAATCGTAAATACATACTATTAAGTGAAAGAAGTCAATCTGAAAAAGCTACATACTGTATAATTCCAGCTATATGATGTTCTGGAAAAGGTAAAACTATGGAGACAGTAAAAACAATCAGTGGTGCCGGGGTTGAGAGGGTGTGGATGTATGAATAGGTAGAGCACAGATTTTTAAGGCAGTGAAACTATTCTGTATGATATTATATATGATATTATTTATTTATCAAAACTCATAGAATTGTACAACACAAAAGGGAACCATAATGTAAACTATGGACTTTAGTTCATAAGACTGTATGGTTCATCCATACTGGTTCATCAATTTTAACAAATGTACCACACCAACGCAAAATGTTAATAACAGGGGAAACTATTTGGAGGAGGGAAATTATACGACAACTCTCTATACTTTCTGTTAAATTTTTCTATAAACCTTAAGCTGCTCTAAATAATAAAGTCTATTAAAAGAGTGAATTCAGAAATGTTTAACATCTTTTGGCAGCCCATGATAAAGTCTCAATTCTGAGAATTACTGTCTTTAATAAGGTACTCTGTTCACTTTGCTGTACACCTGAAACTAACATAACATTGTAAATCAACTATACTCCAATAAGAAATTAAAAAAAAATAAGGTACTCAGAGAGTTTACCACAAAATTATTAAAATGTTGTTGCCTAAGAATAAGGAAAACAATAGTTTTCTGATTCATTTTTGGAGGGGGAGATGCAGAAAGAAGATGGCTTTCTTGAAGTGGCTTTCTTGAGATGAGACGGAGCAAAACACTTAAAAAGATTGTTCCACATATATGCATTAAAATATGATATTTGTTTTTCTTGTTCTGACTTACTTCACTCTGTATGACAGACTCTAGGTCCATCCACATCTCTACAAATGACCAAATTTTGTTCCTTTTTATGGCTGAGTAATATTCCATTGTATATATGTACCACATCTTCTTTATCCATTAGATGAACCAATTTGCAGGGTAGGAATAGACAAGCAGACAGAAAATGGACATGTGGACATGGTGAGGAAGGGGGAAATGGGATGAATTGGGAGATTAGGATTGACATATATACACTACCATGTGTAGAACGGATAGCTAGTGGGAACTTGCTGTATAGCACAGGGAGCTCAGCTTGGTGCTCTGTGGTGACCTAGATGGGTGGGATGGGGGTGGGTGGGAGGGAGGTCCAAGAGAGAGGGGATATATGTATACATATAGTTGATTCATTTTGTTGCACAGAAGAAACTAACACAACATTGTAAAGCAACTCTACCCCAAGTAAAAAAAACAAACAAACAGGGCTTCCCTGGTGGCGCAGTGGTTGAGAATCTGCCTGCTAATGCAGGGGACACGGGTTCGAGTCCTGGTCTGGGAAGATCCCACATGCCACAGAGCCACTAGGCCCGTGAGCCACAACTACTGAGCCTGCGCGTCTGGAGCCTGTGCTCCACGACAAGAGAGGCCACGATAGTGAGAGGCCGGCGCACCGCGATGAAGAGTGGCCCCTGCTTGCCACAACTAGCAAAAGCCCTCACACAGAAATGAAGACCCAACACAGCAAAAATAAATAAATAAATAATAATAATAATAAAATACGAACAAGATGAGTGGATAAAGGAGAAGTGGTATATATAGACAATGGAATACTACTCAGCAATAAAAAAGAATGAAATCTCAGGGCTTCCCTGGTGGCGCAGTGGTTGAGAGTCCTCCTGCCGATGCAGGGGACGTGGGTTCGTGCCCCAATCTGGGAAGATCCCACAAGCCGTGGAGCGGCTGGGCCCGTGAGCCATGGCCACTGAGCCTGCGCGTCCAGAGCCTGTGCTCCGCAACGGGAGAGGCCACAACGGTGAGAGGCCCGAGTACTGCAAAAAAAAAAAAAAAAAAAAAAGAATGAAATCTCAAAAAGAAAAAAACATCGCTTGTTAAGGTAAAGAGGAACCGTATTTTAGAATGCAGAGGGCACAGAAGATAATATGGAACTGAGTTGTTCTGAATAGTAATGTAAAAGCTCTCCTTCACTTTGGGTGGAATGGTACCTCTGAGGTTAGAATTTGTCTTTGGTAATCGACCTAAGGTTGGGTGGGAGGTAAACTGGTTTTCTCTTCTTCTTGGCTCTGAGAGGTTTTAGGGGTTCCTAAAATCTAAAAACTGTAACAATGCTTGGATTTACTGTTCTTTTCCTTCCAGGTACTTCCCTTTCATTATCTCAAGCCTCCTGCAAAGTCATTTTTTTAATGCCCCAGGTTGTTCTACCTGCGTTTGGGGAAACTCAAGGAAGTGTTTATATTTGAGAGAAAACAGTCTGGAGAGAAGCCAGGCAGGGTAACAAAAAGTGAGGACAGCTTTGGGAAGTACACAACCTTCCTGGAAGATCCCAAGAATTCTGGGGAGAGAGCTATGTACAATGCGGGGATTCCCTCAATCAAGCACAGTGAGGCGTTAACCAATTGCTATCTGGGCACTCGAGGGAAGGGTGAGCCCTGACAGATGGAGACAGTGGGGAGTGTCTGATTGCACTTACTTTTTTAGAAACACTCTTCAACCAGGTTTTAACATAAGGCATCCACTTCAGTTCTTCAGGATCCACAAACACCATCCCACATCTACTGACTGTTGCAGGAGAGGCAACCTTTAGATCTTGCACCTAAAATTGAAAAACGTCGAACAGGAAATGGCTAACATGATACTTCCTTATTCCTCTAAATTCAATGTTAAGGAATCACACATTTAAAGTTTAACACTGTAAGGCTTTGTGTGGAAGAGAATGGCGGAGCTATAAGTGATTAAAAATGGAGAAGAAAAGTTAAGTGAGGCGTAAGGAGAAAAAAAAATGTAGAAGGCTACTGTCAAATCCTTATGGGAAGGTATAAGTATTTCTTTTCCCTTCTTTTTGTTTTTCTTCTTATCTTTTTCATTCTTATATCCAATACCTAGCCTAATACCCAGGACATAGTAGGTATTCAATTAATGTTTGATGAATGAATACAGCAGGGGTGGTATCTTCCATAATATTTTGTAGCTGTATTTGGCCCACATTCCTTTTCCAATCCCATCACCAAATATTCATACCACAGAAGGATGATTTATTCATCTTAAAAAAATTTATATATATATATATATATATATATATATATATATATATATATATATACTGCCTCCAAAGGAAAAGAAACAAATGCTTGGGAAGCTAGAATTTATTGTATTTCCTGTCTATAGAGAGACAGAAACATTTGAGAGACTTTGGTTGTCAGAATGGACAATCTATTATAAAAGGACAATTTGGTAAATATTTAGTATGTAAACAAAACACCATGGTAGGCCTTACAGATAGTCAATGGTACATCAGTAAGAGAAAAAAATTAATGATGGTATGCTAATCTAATGAATGATTTCACTCCACAGTAAGGAATATGCAATTTACCTCAAAAAGCATGTGGATTTGAGGTGTGAGTTTAATCCTCTCACTGTTAGCCAGGCAAAGCATCTTGTTATCATCCAGGACTGTATTCATATTTTCAATCCAAAGAGCATCTACTGGCCCATCACTGATGATCCATTTATGGTCTTCTGAAGTATCATTCACAGCTGCTCGGATACTTAGTGCCATCAAACCATCTTTCCACTCTAAGGTTATGTTATTAACTTCACCATATAATTCACCCATTGTAATTGATTTAGGATTAAGAACATATGTTTTAACGGATTGGTAAAAGGGATTGTCTACACCAAGTTTTCTCAAATTCCCTAAAGTTTCTGCTAGTATTTGGTAAACTGTGGTCTTGCCACCTCCTGTTGGCCCTACTAACATAACACCATGCCTTACTAGCATGGTTTCATAGAACTGTATCACTTTTTTAACCATACATGTCTCAGGCTGAAGATTTTGTCTCTTCATGACATCTATAATTGTTGACTGCAATATACCATAATCGTGTTCTGGAATTTGGACTCCAGGAAAAAGGTCAGATATGATTCCACTGTAAAAAAATAAAAGAAAATAAGTTAGGAACACTGGTCGTTGATATTTCCCCATGTTTGTTACAATTAATTTATTAAACATTACTATGGGTCCTATTTTTCTCATTATCTTTGCTTCTGAACACACAGTACTAGATTATCCTGTGTGTTATACCAGAATCTATCATTTCTCTGATATTGTGCATGATTTTGTTTGTTTCTTGTACAGTAGACCAATGTTCTTAAGTAGATTGGGAGCTTTTGGAGGTAGGGAATATTTCTTACATTTTTGTATTATACACAATATGTGGCATAGTACCAAACATATAGGTGACAAATTTAACAGTTTATTTTAAAAATTATATCTCAACTTTTCCCCAAAGCACTTATGTGTGCTTATAATGGTATATAAATATTCAGAAAAATAAGATGGAAATAGAAATAGAAAACTAGTACTACATAAAAAAGGGAGTAAAGGAAAAATGGACTGTTTCTGTAGGAAACAGTTAATATGGTATGGTTCTATGGGTAAAAAAGAAGCTAGGGGCTTCCCTGGTGGCGCAGTGGTTGAGAGTCTGCCTGCTAATGCAGGGGACACGGGTTCGAGCCCTGGTCTGGGAGGATCCCACATGCCGTGGAGCAACTAGGCCCGTGAGCCACAACTACTGAGCCTGCGCATCTGGAGCCTGTGCTCTGCAACAAGAGAAGCCGTGATAGTGAGAGGCCCGCGCACCGCGATGAAGAGTGGCCCCCGCTTGCCACAACTGGAGAAAGCCCTTGCACAGAACCGAAGACCCAACACAGCCAAAAATAAAATAAATAAACAAATGTGGGGTTTAAAAAAAAATAATAAAGGTTGGCCCAGTTTAAAAAAAAAAAAAAAAAGAAGCTAAACTCCCACCTTACACTACATAACACAAAAACATTTGAGAGGCAGTAAAAAACTTAATATAAAATGACAAGAAACATACAAGATGAGGGAGATGATGGTGAAGTAGGAGGATGTGAGCTCATCTCCCTCTATGAACACATCAAAAATACATCTATATGTGGAGCAGCTCTCACTGAAAACAAACTGGAGACTGGCAGAAAGACTCTTCTGCGGCCAAAATTGTAAAGAAAGATCCACACAGAGTCAGGTAGGAAGGGAAGAGAAAGAGCGATTAGGTTGGTACCTGTGCCTGTTGGAGGGGACACACAAGAGGCAGGGAATTACATGGGCTTGGAGGTCCTCCCTGGGGAGTGAGGGGTTTGACCCACATTGGGCACTGCAGTCCTGGGGGCTGACACTGGGAAGACAAGACCTCTTAGCTGGTTTGAAAGCCAGTGGGACTACCAGCAGAGCTGTAAGAAACCCAGACTCCACTTGTGAGGGGTGTACCCATGGTTGTTTACTCCCAAGAACAAGGGGGAGGAAACAGAATGAAACTGCCTGGGACTCTGACTGGTTTCCCACAACCCCTGTCTCCCACCTTGTGCCCTGGCCCATGCTGAGCACCTGCTCCAGCACTACTAGCTCTAGTGCAGCTCCCCACTAGGGTGAAGGCTGCCATTGCCAAGGAGACTGTGCAGTTAGGGGGAAGGAGTGGGTTTGGACCCAGCACTGCATCTGAATAGGGCAAGGGAGGCTATTGATGGAGCTTATGGAGGCAGTGGATTGTGAGTGGCCTGGAACTCTGATGTGTTGGGATCACCCCAGTACTTGCCCCAACCTGCACTTGGCATCCAGTCCGGCCCTTCTCACTCAGCACTGCTCCTCTAGAGTGAAGGTGCTGATGCTGGGAGGGGTAGATCACACACTTAGAGGGAATAGAACCAGCTCAGACCCAACCTCAGGGCTTCTGCTTCAGCACCTTGGGACCTGCCTCTGCCCTTCATAGGGCAAGTGTTGACCACTGAGCATAGGATAAGCCCTGGTTCACACCTGACTCTGGCTCTAGCCCCTCCATTTCCAGCCCCACTTCCCACCAGGGATTGCTGCCAGTACACCCTGGGGGAAGATGTGGCCTGTGCTTACTTCAGATCCAGCTCTCCCACCAAAGCCACTGGGCACAGTGCAGACTGCATATGGGGTCTTACACAAGGACACTCTTAAAAGACTGAGATAGGTAACTCTTTCACCTAATTTCGTATAGACAGAGAAAGTTAAGCTAAATGAGAAGTCTGAGGACTTTGTTCCAAATGAAAGAATAAGAAAAGAAATCTAAAATAGCAACTAATGAAACAGAGATAAATAGTTTATCAGATAAAGAGTTCAAAGTACTAGTGATAAGAATGCTAACTGAACTAGGGAAAAGAATAGATGAGCACAGTGAGAATTCTAATAAGGAACTAGAAAACCCAAATAAGGAAACAGATATCCAGGTACAGGAAGCACAGAGAGACTCAAACAAGATGAATGCAGAGATGCATACCAAGACATATCATGATTAAATGGCAAAAGTTACATATAAGGAGAGAATTCTAAAGGCAGCAAGAGGAAAACAAAGAATCACATACAAAAGAATTCCCCTAAGGCTATCAGCTGATTTTTCTGCAGAAACTTGCAGGCAGAAGGGAGTGACATGTTATATTTAAAATGCTGAAAGTGCTTAACTACTTGCTGGGTAGAGTATCCTACAACCTAAGATACTCTACCCAGCAAGATTATCATTTGGAATTGAAGGAGAGATAAAGAACTTCTCAGAAAAGCAAAAACAAAAAGAGTTCATCAATACTAAACCTACCCTAAAAGAAATGTTACAGGATCTTCTCTAAGTGGAAAAGAAAAGGCTACAACAAGAAGTAAAAATTTGTAGGGAAGGAAAAATCCTACTAGTAAGGGCAAATATATGGTTAAGGCTGTGGATCAATCACTTAAATAAGCTAGTGCAAAGATTAAAAGACAAATTGTAAAATCAACTATATTACAGTAAATGTGAAGGGATAAACATGAAGATGTAAAATATGACATTAAAACCATAAAATGTGGGGGAGGGGAATAAAAAAATGTAGATCTTTTAGAAGGCGTTTGAATTTAAACGGCTATCAGTTTAAATCAAGTAGATATAGTTATAGGTCAACATATATAAACAGCATGGTAACCACAAATCAAAACTTACAATAGATACACAAAAACAAGAAAGAAAGGAACACAAGTATACCACTAAAGAAAATCACCAAACCACAAGGGAAGAAACAAAAAGAAGAAGAAAAGAACAGAGAAGAACTACAAAACAACCATAAAACAAGTAATAAAATGGCAATAAGTACATAACAATTAATAATCACTTTAAATGTCAATGGACTAAATGTTTCAATAAAAAAGATATAGGGTGGCTGATTGGATACAAAAACAAGACCCATCTATGTGCTGCTTACAAGAGACTCACTTCAGAGCTAAAGACACACACAGACTGAAAGTTAGGGGATAGAAAAAGATGTTTCATGTAAATGGAAATGACAAGAAAGCTGGGGTAGCAATACTCAGGCAAAATAGACTTTAAAACAAAGCCTATAACAAGCAATATAGAAGGACATTATTAATGATAAAAGGGTCAATAAAAGAAGAGCATGTTACACTCATTAACATATATGCACCCAATAGAGGAGCACCTAAATATTCAAAGAAAATGTTAACAGATATAAAGGGAGGTATTGCCAATAATACAATAATAGTAGGGGATTTTAATACCTCACTTATATCAATGGACAGATCATCCAGACCAAAAACAACAACAACAACAACAAGGACACAGTTGTCTTAAATGACACATTAGACCAGTGGGACCTATAGATATCTACAGGACACTCATCCAAAGCCAGCAGAATACACATTCTTTTCAAGTGCACATGCAATATTCTCCAAGATTGATCATATGCTAGGCCACAAAAATAAGTCTCAACAAATTTAAGAGGACAGAAATTATATCAGGCATTTTTTCCTGATCACAATGGTATAAAACTAGAAATCAATTACAGGAAGAAAAATGGGAAAAACACAAACTCATGGAGACTAAACAACATGCTAATAAGAAAGCAATGGGTCAATGAAGAAAGCAAAGAGGAAATCAGAAAATACCTTGAGGCAAATGAAAATAAAAAAAATAACTTTCCAAAATCTATGGGATACAACAAAAGTAGTTCTAAAGGGGAGGTTTATAATGATACAGGCAAGAAAAATCTCAAATAAACAACCTAACCTACCATCTAAAGAAATCAGAAAAAGGAGAGGAAACGAAGCCCAAAGTCAGCAGAAGGAAGGAAGTAATAAATATCAGAGAGTAAATAAATATAATTGAAAAAGCAAACAAACAATAGAAAAGATCAATGAAACCAAGAGCTGTTTCTTTCAAAAGATAAACAAAATTGATAAATCTTTAGCCAGGTTCACTAAGGAAGAAGATAGAGGAACCAAATAAAAAAATAAGAAATGAAAGAGAGGAATATACAACTGATCTCACAGAGATACAAAAAATCATAAGAGAATGCTATTAACAATTACATGCCAATAAACTGGACAATGTAGAAGAAATGGATAAATTTCTAGAAACATATAATCTTCCAAGACAGAATCAGGATGAAATAGACAACATAAACAGACTGATCACTAGATGTGAAATTGAATATGTAATTAAAAAAAAATCTTGCTACAAGAAAAAGTCCAGGACCAGATGGTTTCATGGGGGAATTCTATCAAACATACACAGAAGAGCTAATAGCTATCTTTCTCATACTATTCAAAAAAGTTGAAGAGGAGGGAACAGTCACAAATTCATTCTATGAGGCTACTATTACATGATACCAAAACTAGACAAAGACACTAAAAAAAAAAAAGAAAATTACAAGCCAATACTTCTGATAATATACATGCAAAAATTCTCAACAATGATACATCATTTTTTTTTTGTTGTTTTTTTGTTTTTTTTTAACATCTTTATTGGAGTATAATTGCCTTACAATGGTGTGTTAGTTTCTGCTTTATAACAATGATCAAGTTGGATTTATTCCAGGAAGGCAAGAATGGTTTGATATTTGCAATTCAATCAGTGTGATACACCATATTAACAAAAAAGAGGAAGAATAAAAATCACATGATCATCTCAACAGCCACAGAAAAAGCATTTGACAAAATTCAAAATTCATTCACGATAAAAACTCTCAAGAAACTGGATATAGAGGGAACATATCTCAATATACTAAAAGCCATTTATGACAAACCCACAGTTAACATCATACTCAATGGTGAAAAGCTGAAAACTTTTATTTCAAAATCACAACAAGATAAGTAAGCCCACTCCTGCCATTTTTATTCAACATAGTATTGGAAGTCTTAGTCACAGCAATCAGATAAGAAATAGAAATAAAAGGAATCCAAATTAGAAAGAAGGAAGTAAAAATGTCACTTTCTGCAGATGACATCATATTATATATAGAAAATCCTAAAGACATAACCAAAAATCTACTAGAGCTCATCAGTGAATTTGGTGAAGGTGCAGGATACAAAATTAATATACAGAAACACGTTGCATTTCTATACACTAACAACAATCTATTGGAAAGAGAAATTAAGAAAACAATCCCATTTACAATCACATGAAAAAGAATAAAATATCTAGGAATAAACCTACCTAAGGAGGTAAAACACATGTACTCAGAAAACTATAAGAAACTGATGAAAGAAATTGAAGAGGACACACAGATGGAAAGATATATCATGCTCATGGATTAGGAGAATCAACATTGTTAAAATGACCATACTACCCCAAGGCAATCTATATATTCGATGCAATCTCTCTCAAAATACCAATGGCATTTTTTTCACAGAAATAGAACAAATAGTTTTATGATTTGTATGGAAACACAAAAGAGCCCAAATAGCCAAAATAATCTTGAGAAAGAAGAAAAGACCTGTAGGTATCACACTCCCTGACTTTAGATTATATTAAAAAACTACAATAATCAAAACAGTATGGTACTGGCACAAAAACAAACTCATAGATCAATGAAACAGAATAGAGAGCTCAGAAATAAACCCACACACTTATGGTCAATTAATCTATGAAAAAGGAGGCAAGAATATACAACGGCAAAAGACAGTCTCTTCAATAAGTGGTGCAGGGAAAACTGGACAGCTACATGTAAAACAATGAAATTAGAACATTTTCTCACACCATATAAAAAATGAACTTAAAATGGATTAAAGACATAAATGTAAGACTGGAAACCATTAAAATCCTAGAAGAAAACATAGGCAGAATACTCTTTGACATAAATTGTAGCAACATTTTTTGGATTTGTCTCTAAGGCAAAGGAAACAAAACCAAAAATAAACAAGTGGGACCTACTTAAATTTAAAAGTTTTTGTACAGCAAAGGAAACCATCAACAAAATGAAAAGACAATGGGAGAATATTTGCAAATGATGAGGGGTTAATATCCAAAATATATAAATAGCTCATACAACACAATATCAAACAAACAAACAACCCGATTAAAAAATGGGCAGAAGACCTGAATAGACATTTTTCCAAAGAAGACATACAGATGGCCAACTGGCACATGAAAATATGCTCAATATCACTAATCATCAGAGAAATGCCAATCTAAACCACAATGAGATATCACTTCACACCTGTCAGAATGGCAATCAACAAAAAGACCACAAACAACAAATGTTGGTGAGGATGTGGAGAAAAGGAACACTTCTATCCTCTTGGTGGGAAACTGATGCAGCCAACTATGGAAAATAGTATGAAGGGTCCTCAGAAAACTAAAAATAGAACTACCATATTATCCAGCAATTCCACTCGTGGGTATAAATCCAAAGAAAATGAAAACACTAATTTGAAAAGCTACTTGTACCTCAATATTCACAGCAGTATTATTTACAATAACCAAGGTATGGAAGCAACTTAAGTGTCCACCAACAGATGGATGGATAAAGAAGATTTGGTACGTATATACGTTGGAATATGACTCAGCCATAAAAAGAATAAAATTTTGCCATTTGCAACAACATGGATAGATCTGGAGGGTATTATGCTTCGTGAAATAAGTCATACAGAGAAAGATAAATACCTTATGTTATCACTTATATATGGAATCTAAAAAAATAAACCAGTGAATATAACAAAAGAAATAGACTCAAAGATATAGAGAACAAATGAGTGGTTATCAGTGGTGAGAGGGAAGGGGGAGAGGCAAGATAGGGGTAGGGGATGAATAAGTACAAACTACTATGTATAAAATAAATAAGCTACAAGGATATATTGTTTGGCACAAGGAATATAGCCAATATTTTATAATAAATTTAAATGGAGTATAATCTATAAAAATATTGAATCACTATGCTGTACACCTGAAACTAATACAATATTGTAAATCAACTATACGTCGATAAAAAAAGAGCAAGGAAAAAAGGTACTAGATGAAAATATAAGAGATGAACTTTACAACACTGTGTTAAGAAAGTCTACCTCAAAAAGATAAAAATTCTATAACTTAAAAAAGTTGATAAAGTGAAAAAATAAAAACAAGCAAACTTCTGTGAGGCAAAAGCCTTTAAACATAAAGAGTGAGTGATATACTTAGAGAATATTTCCAATTTTTATACGAGATAAAGTTTATGATTTCCCACAAACTGCTAAGTAAAAGAGCACAATAGAATAATGCTCTAAGAATAATAAATATAAATGAGTAATGAACATAAGAAATGATGCTCAGTGGTACTAATAATTAAAGTAATATACATAAAATAGGCTACTATTTTGGTATCTCTCCCTCCAAAACATATAAAGGGATATGGGCATTTTCATAAAACTGTTTATATAAATGTAAAATGTCTTTGGAGGACATATTGATAGGATCTATGTAAATCCGTAATGTCCATACCCCATGATCTAGGAAATGTACTTCTTAGGATCTCACTCATAGCAATATCATAATTGTGCAAACATAACTGTATAGAAATTTTCATCATGTTCTGCCAAAAGTGAGTAGACACATGTTCTGGGTAACAGGGGATCTGATAGTGGATAAAGGCAAAGAGAATCCCCAGCAAGGTCATAAATGGGCATCCCAGGATGACAGACATGCACCAGGGGTAATGGGCAACCAGTGTAGATCAGAGAGGAGGATGAGGGCTCCAAGGAGACAAATTCAAGAGAATATTTTGTACGATTGAAGGTCGTTTTTGATTTTGTTTTTAGGAGATTTATATTCTGGCAGAATTTGAAATGAATTAGTGATAGATTTATAGAAAAGTAGGTAAAAGGAATAAAAAACAAAAATTAAGATAATATATGAAGGGAAGATGAAAAGCTAGATAATTTAATAACAAGGGAAAGATAGTGCAGCTTTGGGTAACATTTATATTTCTATAATAAATTATGGAAATCCTGAATATTTAGCTCCAGTTATATTGTAACATGACTACACAGAAAGGATGGGTGGAGGGGGAGAGGTGCGTGTGCATACCCTCATCTCTCTGTTAGTAACCTAATAGGTAACATCTAAAATGGAAAAGTCATGAGATGGCATAAACGTGGTACTAAACAATATGGAGGTTGTTGTAGAGCAGAAACTAGCACACCACTGTAAAGCAATTGTACTCCAATAAAGATGTTAAAAAAATATGGAGGGATATAGGAAAGAACGAATGAATGAATTGAAAAATGATTGCCTTCGGGAAGTGGGACTTGGTGAAGGGCAGGGAACTGTTGTTTTTCATGAGAGTAACTTATAATAGCATTTTATTTTTAAAACCACATACTTATATGACTTGGATAAACATAAAACTAAATAATAAAAGTAGAAATAGATAAAAGCAATCACATTTATGTGGGGGCCCAAATCTGCTTCTTTTGAGTCAGGAATTTCTCTTAGGTCAGGAGTTTGTAACCCAATGCTAATTTGCATAGCATGCAGCTTGGTGATCAATATTTTGAAAAAAATAAATGATTGAATTGAGGCTAAAACTTTAGTATCTTTTAAACTAGTATTTTAAAAATTGCAATAGGTGTCTCTAGAAAAGATGATACCTTGTTAGAGGCAGACATATCTGAAGATAAACTATGCTTTACCTCTACACAGTAGCTATGCTTTATCTGTCACACCTAGAAATTTACCTGAATAGAACAGCATCATCTGTTAGGAATTTTGGTAAGTTAGAGTCTCGTAAAGCTCTTATCAATACCACATCTTCACTTAGGTCTGGGTTCTCTCTTTTTAAAGACCTAAATTTAAAGGAATAATTCAGATGACATTGCAAGAACATAATATGGAACGTGATTTTCCAAACCTGTGGGTCGGGGATTCTGCTTGCAGAAAGCTGTGGAGGGCACGCCACTGCAGATTCCTGCTGGAAGGAGGGTACCATTTTCCCTTGCATGCCCAGTGTCCATCTCCAAGAGAGCACACGGACAAGTCAGGCACAGGCTACATAGCCTTGAGGAGAATGACAAGGACATTTTCTCAAGCTCCCCCCATCAATCCAGACTTTATCCAACCTGTATTTACAGTTCCCTGAATACATCATGATGATTCATATCCCTGTGACTCCCTTTTCTCTTATCCCAGAATGCTCTGCTTTGGTCTTTCGCTGGCTCTTATTTTTCTTTCAAAATTCAGCTCAGACATTCCCTCCTCTAGAAAGTCCCTCCATCCCCTGCCAACGAACCCAGGGCACAGTCCCATGGTTGCCCTCACACATTATATTCTAGATGACTGCTCCTTTGTCTGTCTTGCCCGTGGGCTGTAGTTCTGTTCTCTGAATACAAGTGTCTCAACTCCTCAGTATCCCTCTTCCTTTAATGGCAATCCTATAAAGAGGAGAAATACTGTATCTAGGAGGTTGAAAGAAGGAACAGAGGGTAGAAAGCCAGGGAGATTTGTGCAGAAGCCTGGGGTACAGGAGCCAGGCAGAAGGGGTCCTGTGTGGGCGGAGCTTGAGCCAGCGAGTCACGGCCTGAGAAGATAGATTCCCTCAGAGACTCTGGACAAGCTGGGGATGCCACAGGTGGGCATGTCAAGAGGTTATAAAGAGAGAAACTGGGTCCTGAGAAGAGAAAAGACTCTTGCTCTACTAGGAACTAGAAAGAAGCTCAGCCTTGGACCAAACTGTAAAGAGAGAGGGGGCGTCTAGGATAAAAGCTTGGACTGCAGATGGAATGATGAAACTGAAGTATGCTTTGTCAGGTGACGTGTATGACTTAATTAGTGTATCTGCATAACAAACTGTATGTCTTTTAACTCTCATCATCCTACCTCATGGTGGTAAAGCCTTTTGTACACTGAAACCCATTGTATGTGACGAGTTCAGGGGAAACAAAAGTTACCCAAAGCCTAGTGGAGACTCAGGTTTGGTCTGGGGGCAGCTATGTTGGTTCTCACAGTGAAGAACCTTGGGATGAAGAGAGATGCCCCATTTCACTGTGGCAGGGGGGTGTCAAGGTAAGCATGATGACAACAGCAGCAGCTCACATTTATTAATCACTTGCTAAGTTGCTTTAAGAGCCATCTGTGAATTACTCACGAAATGCAAGTGATGACACGGTTGGAAACTTGAGTCTTGCCCACTTTGGTTTCTTACCCAGCCATGACCAGTACAGACTTCACGGCTCTCATGCCAAAGTCATAGTGATCCTGCTGAGAGAGCTGTTCACTGCAAAGCTTATACATCTGAGTCATTTTTCTTGCTAATATTTTACTGGATTCAAATCCTTCAGAATATAGAATTACCTAGAATGGGAAAATATAATGCAGTGTCTATTATGTTATATTGATAAAAACATATTAGCATAATACCAATGTATTCAAAATCTACTTTAGGTATTATATTGTATCTCTCCAAGTTGTTACACCCTTTAACAAGGAAATGTAAAGATTGAAGGGAAAAAGGTTTTGTGCCACAAGGTGGAAGGTGGGATATTATATGGGGATGTCTGAGCACTGATTCTGCTTTCTTTTGACAGATGAAGATGTGGTCTTGGTGACATTTGGTTCGAGGAGCAGCAGAGCCCACTGTGAAAATGTTCACATCTTGGAGGTTGGATGGTGCTGTGAGGCCTGAGTATAAAAGCAAGACTTGAGCTTCCCTGATCTGACAGTGTCAGTGATGCACTCCCTTTAGGATCCCTGGGAGTCAAGGGAAGCTACACAAAGATTTGCAGCCTCTCCCCTGCCCTAGGAAGCCACCTTGCCTCTGACAAGTTTCTGCACCCTTGGTTAAATAAATCAGTGATGATACGTGGAGGTGGGTATGGACACTTCCTTCAATCCATAATCTACTCAAATCACTGCAGTTGGCCTTGGAATTGTGATTTGAGATAATGCAGAGATTTCATACTGGTGTCTGTTTTTTTCATTCCTCTATCACTACCTATTAGCACAGTACTCTGTGCACTGCAGGTGATTAAAAATATTTACTGATGACAGACCCTGATTCATTTAATCTGTAACAACAATAGGAATAGCACTCAGAAGACTGGATTTTTAAATTTCTCCAATTAATTACTGAGTAATATAACAATAGGACAAAACGTGAGATGTGAACACAATGTTGGACTGAGTTCCAAACCTGGTTTTCTTCCTACCAGCTTTGGACAATGAGCAAGTCATTTATTGTCCTGTCCAGAGAGGGGTCTGGAGTGAAGATGCCACCTGCTTTAACTGCCCACCACCCCATCTTACCCACAGAGGACACTGGGGGACTCATGAGATGCTGTAGGCATTATACTAATAAAAGTTGTACTTTTTCTAATGCTAGGATTTGGCATGGTCTATTCTATTCTTAGGCAATTACTTTTAATTCATGTGGAGGAATATTTTAAATTAGCTGTTGTCAGGAATTTATTAGCCACAGGAGTAATATGTGCTTTCTGAGAAGCTCTGTTCGAAAAGGGGTAGCATCCCTTGATGTGAAATATAGCACCGAGCATGAGGGGCCTTCCGGAGTCCTGTAAACATTCTATGTATTGGTCTTGGTGATCACACAGGTGAATACATGTGTAAGGAATCACTCTGTTGTACCCTTATGATCTGTGCCCTTTACTATATATAAATTATACCTCGGTAAAAAGTGCCAAGAAAAATACATATAAAATTTAATACACTGGGTGTTAACTAGTATGAAGAAACAAAAAAAAAGTTTAAATAGAAAGATTCCTAGATAGATACAGAAGGAACAAATACAATCATAAAGAATTAGCTTATTAATGTTGCTATTTTTTGACTAAGTTGATACAGACTAGAAACAAATCCCTGACCTCCATCATTAGTGATTAGTATTGCTTTTACTTAACATCCCTTGACTCTAATTAAAAAAAATAATGCAGCGAGAGAAGTGAGAATAATACAGTCTTTTTAGAATAATCTAGACGTTTTAATTCCTAGAGACAAACTGATGAACCCCAATGGACTGGCTAATTATACTTAGTTATTCATTCCAGTTTTGGGGGCTTACTATATTCCAGATACCATCCTGGGCTTTAGGGATATAGCAGTTACACACATACACACAAACACACATGCACACACACACACACACACACACACACAGAACAAAACATTCTATGTGGTAACGATATCTACACACTTAAGAGGAAACAATACTGTATAACCTTGGCTAGACTGCATTCATAAGGGAAACTTTCTACCACAATAATCAAATACTAAATAAAAGAAACAAGCTTAAGTTTTTGCTGCTTTATAATGTGAAGCTCACCTCTGCAATCAATGCGTAATTTGGAACCATCATCGCAAAGGGCCTAAACAGGGCTTTCAAATTATCTGGCAACTCAGTTCTGCCTGCATATCCAGGATTCATTGTGATGAAGGCTGCACAAGTCATAACCAACTTGATTTCCCGCCCCTCAAATATGAATCTAGAGAGCTGTTGAAGGGAAAGAGAAAATATAAGCTAACACGTCCCCCGACATCTGTAAATTCTTTCCCATAATTACTACTCGAGTACAAAACTTGTGTAACATGCATTCAAGCAAAGACTACTGACTCTTGCTGTTGGGAATGTTTCCCTCCTGATTCTGTCCTACCCACTCCCAATCTCTTCCGGGCTACGTGCTTCCTGCTCTCTGCCTTCCTGCCCCTGCCTTGCCCCAGGTGTCTCCGCCTTCCTGGCCCAGACCTGTAATCTTCTGGGCCTCAACATCTTTCGCTGAGACTCCTCAATTCAACTTAGATTTAATGGCCACTAAACCTTCTCCGCCACTACTTTCTGGAGTCCCTAAGAAATTCGAATCTGATCTTAGTCCTTGAGTGGTTGAGGCCCCACTGTTAGAGTCATTGGAATTACCCCTTCACTTTCATTCAACAGCAAACACCCATTGAGCATCTGTGCCAGGCAGGCAATGGGTTAGGAATGGGCATGCAGAGCCCTTGAGAAACTCCTGGGCTTGTTGTGTAGGGTTAGACCTAGGACCATGACCATGCAGTGCAATCAATGCTACAGTGGAGGTGTGTGCAGAGCCTGCAGGGAGCAAAGCTCATATGAGGAGCAGGGAAGCCCGTGTGAGACCCGGAGAATGAAGAGGGCATTTCCCATAGATGAACAGGGCAGCCATTCCAGTCAAAGGGAGCAAGAACAAGAAACAGCATTGCATGTTCAGGGAATGGCCAGCTATTCACTTTGCTAAAGGGAAAAGTTCTAGGAGGAAAGTGTAAGTAGGCTGGGCCCTGAGCATCATAAACCTTGCATGCTCGGCTAAAAAATTTAGATTTTGTTCCATGGATGGGCAGAAACAGAGAGTTTTGAGCAGAGTGATAGGACCAAAGATGGCATTGGACAGGTTAGACAAACTACAGACAGGGGGACCAGTAGGGAGTGTTATTGGGGAGATGAGGAGAGCCAGAATTAGGGAGTTCTTATTGGAGATGAGAGAGATCTAGGAGATACAATTGAATGGACTTGGTGATGGCTTAGATTCTGGGGTTGATGGCAATGGGAAAAATTCAAGACGAATTCCAGGATTCTAGGTGGGTGACTGGATGAAGGCACTATATTCAGTCACAAAGAATACAGGGGAAGACCATGACAGAGCTGGGGTGATGTGTCATAGCCTGGAGGAGAAAGTGCTGGACCCCATAACTGGAGACCCCAGTCCTGCTGCTGTTTAATGGCTTTTGTGTTATTCAAACCTGTAAATTGCTGTGCTTTAGTTTCTTCACGTATTCTAGGGGGCGTATTCTACTCCAACTATCTCCTCTGACCACTGGCAAAGTCAAGTGTGAGATTTGGTTAGTCTCAGATGTCCTCCTACCTTCCTTTCACCTCACATGGTTGCCCTCCAGTTGGCAATGCTTCAAGGCTGCCTGCGTTCTCTCTGGTTCCTTCTACCTTGCTCCTGAGGCTTTGCTAAGCATGCTAAGCGCTCAGGGTGGTGATAATGACTGACATTATGTTATATCTGGTGGTCCCTGATTTTAATGCGGGCCTCCCAGAGGGTGTGTAGTTGGAGGAGCGTGGACCTCACGGTCACACAGATTTAGATGTGTGTCTTGGTTCTATGTTGTTCCCAGAAATGTTTTAATGTCTCTGAATCTTTTTGACCTGTAGCTTGGGAAAACGCCATCTACTTCACACTGGTTTGGTGTGAAGATGAAATAAGTGTAAAGTACAATGACGTGTACAATTTAGTAGCTGGTAAAAGTCCAATTTCTGTTTTCTTTTTACTTGTTCTATAATATGATTTTTTGCAGAGGCAATAAAATATTTAACAGCTCTTTAGCAGGGCACTTTCTGATGAGAATGGCTCTTGTCCCTAGAGCGGGAGCTGGGTCCAGAGGCCCCTTTGGTAGGTCAGGATGAACCCTTCTGGCTGGATCCTGAGGAGGTCTGAGACTTTTCAGGTAGGGGCCAAGGTAATGGTGGGGACCTTCCAGGGGCTCAAGGCAGTGACTATTTAAATATTAAACAATTGGCAAGGCTGTTCTGGTTTGTACTGGCTGAACATCAATCTGCCCTTTGGTGACTTCATGACATAATCTCACAAGGTCAACACAGAGTGGTAGGGGACTTGGTCCCATCCTTCACTGCCATCACCTTCCCAGTACAACACCCTTCTCCAGGAACATGCTCATATGGGCTAAATCAGATTTTAAATAGTGAGGCCCTTTTAATATCTTCATCTGGCCCTACACTCCTTGGCTTTTCCAGTCCAGTGAGTTCTGGAGAGTCAAGGTCCCCCTGGGTTTTCCAGGACTCCTCTCTCATTTTTCTACCAGCAATAGACTGAGACTAGGGGTCATGAGGAAGGCAGTAGAGCCTAGATAAGGCAGCATTAGAGAAACCTAGCAGAGAAGTATATGTCAAAGGCAAGAATAAGAAAGGTGAGGAGGAAAAGAGAGGTGGAGGAGAAAGGGACAGGGAGTACAAGAGTGTGTGTGTGTGCGCTCATGTGCACGTGTGTTGAGGGTGGGAAGAACAAGGTTCCATGAGGGCAGGGACTGAGTCTCACCAGCTCTGTATCCTCAGGTCCCAGCACAATGTCTGCCATTCAGTTGTTTCTCTGTGTTGCCTGGATGAGCAATTAATTCATCCAACTAAGTCCCGTTGCTGTAATACTCACCAATGACACTGGAAACTTGGAATACAGAGGCTAAAGTTAGCACTGTCCTTCCTAAGATGCAACATGCTGTAAATTCATTATGAAGTTAAGAAACGCGATCTCCACAGACAACTGACCAGCGCCTTACCTTTGCAGCTTTGGCATTCCTGATGGTAATGAGCTGCTGTGCGATGACTGACAAAACTTCTATGTCAATTCGGTTAAATTCATCAAAGCAGCACCAGGCCCCTGACTGTGCCAGACCACTGAAAAAGCGCCCCATCATCTGAAATCAAAATACATTCAACTATATATTGTAGAGTTGAACTCTTTCAAAAGTTAAATTTTGAGCTGAAATAGTAAAAGGAAAATAGGTGGTATCTGGAAATCAGCAATGGTTTTATGTGAATCCTGGTCTTATGTCAGAAGTTAACACCTTTCTCTAAGAGGAATTATCTTTTTGTCTTCTCTATAAATGATTTGAAGCTAATTTTTATTTTTAAATAAAATGACAATCTGACCAATTTTCCTACTTTTTCATAACCTCTGTTCACCTATGTAAATACTTCACAGGTTCCCAAAGAAACTAACACCTAGAATAGACACACTTAATGACTTAAGAAAACCTTGAAAAACTTTACTGGTAGAAGCTTTCATCATCTTTACCAGGTACTACACATGGCAGACAACAAACAGGGACCACTGAGCAGAAGCACAGCTGCACAGGGTAATGTAATGGTTGTTAATTTCTTCTACAGCAGAATCTTAATGGTGGAGGAGAATGAATATGTACTTGTGGCTATCTACACAGGAAAGTTCCTTTAGAGACTTGAATTTTGGGTTAAGCATTTTTACAAATATTGCATTATACCATCTCTATCTCTTTAAAAATAGAGCTAATGTTTTTTTGTTTGTTTGTTTCAAGATGGTCAACTGAGCATATACTGCTACCATCCCTTCCTCCTAAATGCCCATGAATGACAGAAAGGTAGAACTCTCTCCATTTCTGTACCTACACTTATACTTGTACCTGCTTGATAAAAGTATAATGGGAAGGGAAACCAGCAGCAGGAAGAAAGTTTTGAAAAAAAAATCTTGGAAGATGGAAAATACATAGATACAGATTACTCAACTGAGAAGGGCAGAATGCAGGCCCAAGACAGAGGGAAGGAAGAACTGCCCTTCAGGGGGGTCTCCAAGAAACTCCGAACCCAACAGCAATACATGCAAGAAAAGCAGACACAGGTCCCAGGGTGATCCTTGGGAATTAGCCAAAGATGAGTACTTGGAAAGATCAGGTTTGTTGGTCCTTCCCTTCTCTGTCCTTCCCTCTCCTTATTCCAAGTAGAGTAAACAGGGCTCTTAAGGCTGGCAGTGCTGACACTCTCCCTCCAGCCCAAAACCCAAGGACTGCCTTGTAGAGAAAGGGGGAGGTCTGTCTTTGGGAGATATAAGGAGATATTGGAAGAAGACATTAGGCTTGGGAGATAAGGAAAGCAGAGATAAAAAAAAGACAGATGATTTCAGACCTCCACTTTACTCAACTGAGAGTCAAAAGGATAGACAGCTCCATCCAAGAGTGAAACCCACTTAACTTCACTACTAGAAGAAAAGTCCTTATTATTTTGGCATTTATAAAATGTTTCTGGCTTCCTGGCTGCCCATGCCCACACACTGTATGGGGAAGCCTGCTAACCAAACATACTACACTCCCACAGAGATCAGGGGAGCTTTTTCTTTTAAGGCAGGGGCCTTTTGAGGAAACAATTTGTTCTCACTAATCAACTCAGTGCTCACTTAAGAACTAAGTAGTAGAAGTCAACACATATTTGAGAAACATCACCAACAAGGAAGAGAGAAGAAGAATAAACTAAATGAGCAACCCTGAAGAAAATGGAGGTAATTTGGAGAACAAAAGAAAAGATTTAAAAATTCAAATGGAACCCTCAGAGAGATTTTAGAGGAAATTGCATTCCTATCATAAAACAAGATGCTCTAAGAAAGAATTAGTGAGAGATAAGAAATAATACCTGGAAATTAATCATATTATAGTCAAGATTACAAAAATGAAATAGATGGACTAAACAACAGAATGGATAAGACTAAAGATGAAGCTGGTCTTATGGATGACAAAGCTGAGGAACTCCTTCATGTTGTAGAGCAATGGTTTCATTCCCTGGGTGGTGGGGGGTACAGGAAGACTTCTCAAGGGATATTAATGGGACAGAAGTTTTAAAAGAAGAAAATTCCAGGTCAAATGGGACTATATCAAACTGAAAAGCTTCTGTACATCAAAGGAAGCCATCAAAAAAATGAAAAGGCAACCTAAGGAATAGAAGAACATATTTGCAAATCATATATCTGATAAGGGGTTAATATCTAAAATATATAAAGACATCATACAACTCAATAGAAAAACAAACAAACAAACCAATTTCAAAATGGGCAAAGACACTTTTCTGAAGAAGACACATAAATAAATTGTCAACAGGTATCCCGAAAGATACCCAACGTCACTAATCATCAGAGAAATACAAATCAAGACCACAGTGAGACGTCACCTTACACCTGTTAGAATGTCCATTATCAAGAAGACAAGAAATGACAGGTGCGGTGAGGATGTGAAGAAACGGGAACCCCTGTGCACTGTTGGTGGGAATGTAAATTGGTGCAGCCACTATGGAAAACATTATGAAGGTTCTTCAGAAAATTAAAAACACAAGTGCCATATTATTCAGCAATTCTACTTCTGGGTATTTATCCAAAGAAAATGAAAATCACTAACTCAAAAATATATCTGCACCCCCATGTTCATTGAAGCATTATTTACCATAACCAAGACATGGAAACAACCTAAGTTTCCAACAATGGATGAATGGATAAAGAAAATTGGCTGTGACATATACATCACATTTGTGACAATATGTAATGGATGGACCTCGAGGGCATTATGCTAGGTGAAATAAGTCAGACAAATACTGTATGATATCACTACTATGTGGAATCTAAAAAAAACATGAACTCAAAGACAGAAAATTGGTGGTGATGGATGTTAACTAAACTTACTGTAATCATTTTGGAATATATACATATAACAAATCATTATGTTGTACACGTAAAACTAATATAATATGTCAATTACACCTCAATTTAAAAAATTCCAGATCTTTATCTTCAATATGGGCTCTTTGCTAAAATTTATCTCCCTATAGCATGCCTGCAGTCAATGCCCATAGCTTTAATTCAAAAAGAGTCATGTACCAAAATGTTCATTGCAGCTCTATTTACAATAGCCAGGACATGGAAGCAACCTAATTGTCTATCGACAGATGAATGGATAAAGAAGATGTGGCACATATATACAATGGAATATTCCTCAGTCATAAAAGGAAATGAAATTGAGTTATTTGTGGTGAGGTGGATGGACCTAGAGTCTGTCATACAGAGAGAAGTAAGTCAGAAGGAGAAAAACAAATACCGTATGCTAACACATATATATGGAATCTAAGAAAAAAAAAAGGTCATGAAGAACCTAGGGGTAAGACAGGAATAAAGACACAGACCTACTAGAGCATGGACTTGAGGATATGGGGAGGGGGAGGGGTAGGCTGTGACGAGGTGAGAGAGTGGCGTGGACATATATACACTACCAAGAGTAAAGTGGATAGCTAGTGGGAAGCAGCCGCGTAGCACAGGGAGATCAGCTAGGTGGTTTGTGACCACCTAGAGGGGTGGGATAGGGAGGGTGGGAGGGAGGGAGACGCAGGAGGGAAGAGATATGGGAACATGTGTATATGTATAACTGATTCACGTTGTTATAAAGCAGAAACTAACACACCATTGTAAAGCAATTATACTCCAATAAAGATGTTTAAAAAAAAAGATCACTGGAACTCATCCATGGTAAAAAAAAATTGGGTTTATTGCTTATTGCAAAAGGGAGACCACAGACCATGGGAAACCATGAGATGTCTCAGTAAAAGAACATTAAAAGGACTTCTTATAGGAAAGTTTGAGGAAGGTTCAATGAAGCAGGGTATTGCTCTATGTATTAGTTTTGAAGGGCGATTGTAACAAATGACTGTAAACTGGGTGGCTTAAAACAACAGAAATTATTTCTTGCATAGTTCTGGAGTCTATAAGTCTAAAATCAAGGTGTTGGCCAAGCCATACTCACTTTGAAAGTCCTAGGGGAGTATTCTTCCTCGTCTCTTCATAGCTTTTCATGTTTGCAGCCAATGATGAGTGTTCCTTGGCTCACCTCCTGTGTATATTCACGTGGCCTTCTCCTCTCTGTGTGTCTATAACCGAATTTTCCTCTTCTTACAAATCCACTAATTATTGGATTAGGGCTCATCCAGGTCCAGTAAGACCTCAGCTTAGCTTGGTTATATCTGCAGAGACCCTACTTCCAAATCAGGTCAGATTTACAGGTTGTCAGTCATTAAGACTTGAACATGTCTTTTTAGGGGACACCACGTCACTCTAAATTTTTGTTGGCAGAAAGCTGAGGTGATTCTCTGATGGGTATCATAATAACATCTATCTAGGAGTCTATAGGGCAGTGTGGCTCAAGGTGTCAGTAAAGATGTAGCAGTTACTCCAGTTAGTGGAGAGAGGAGGATATTCGGTCATTTTTGTGGTTTGGACAGAGTTCTTGTTTGTGTCTGTTCTCAGATTTGATTATGGTGTGGTTTTTGTCTCACGGCATCATGGGCACAAAGTGACCAAGTCTGATGTTGGTGGTCTGTGAAGCTGTTTGAGTTCAACTGGAGAAGCACAGAGTCTGTTTGAATCAGGCCAGCTCTCAGTTGATAGTGGTCAGGGGCTAATTTCTCCCCCTCCTCTTTTTGAAAGACATTAATTGTGTAGCGATTGATTGACCATTAAAAAAGAATTTTTGCAGTTATTTCTGCCATTTTAATTTTGATGCTTTATACTTTAAAAGAACTTTTTGTATCAGAGTATTTCAAACATACACAAGAGGTAAAAGAAGGTGCTCAGTTTAACAATCATCAACATTTTGCTCTTTTTAAAATACTTCCAACACTTTATGCTGTTGTTGGAGTATTTTAAAACAAGCCCCAGACATCATTAGTATTTCATCACAGATTCTGTAATCTGTAAGAACCTAAAAACAGAACAAAACAAAAAAAACCAAACCAATACCATTAACACATTCAAACAAAAATCAAGTAATTGGTTTTACCAAAACCCAAGTAATTCCTTGATGTCATCTAACAACAGTTCATGTTCAATTTTCCACAATGATCCTAAAATGATCCTTTTACAGTAGGATAAGGATGCAAACAAGGTCCAAACACTGCTTAATGTGTCTTTTTTTTAATCTTTATTGGTGTATAATTGCTTTACAATGTTGTGTTAGTTTCTGCTGTATAACAAAGTGAATCAGCCATACATATACATATATCTACATATCTCCTCCCTCTTGTGTCTCCCTCACACCCTCCTTATCCCACCCTTCTAGGTGGTCGCAAAGCACTGAGCTGTTCTCCCTGTGCTATGCCGCTGCTTCCCACTAGCTATCTATTTTACGGTTAATGTGTCTTTTAATCTCTTTAAATTTATAACAGTTCTCTGCATCCTCCCCCTTTTATGCAATTTATTTTTTAAAGGTCTATAGGTTATTTTCCCTTTGGAATTTCTTGCATTCCATATTTGGCTGATTGAATTCTTGTGGTTAACATGTTTATCTACCTTATATACTTCTTGAAAACTGTATTTAAATCTAGATACTTAATTCATTAGTTTGAGGTTTAAAAATTTCTGAACAGGAATAATTCAGATTGTGTACCAAAGAAGAAGATACATGTTTCCTGGTTGTCTCAAATTCAGTGATTTTTTTATTTTTTATTTTAAGAGGTTTTTTTTTTTTTTTTATGTGGTACGCAGGCCTCTCACTGTTGTGGCCTCTCCCGTTGCAGAGCACAGGCTCCGGATGCACAGGCTCAGCGGCCATGGCTCACGGGCCTAGCCGCTCTGCGGCATGTGGGATCCTCCCGGACCGGGGCACGAACCCGTTTCCCCTGCATCGGCAGGCGGACTGTCAACCACTGCGCCACCAGGGAAGCCCCTTCAGTGATGTTTTGATTGACCAATGGATAATTAGCCTGATCCATCCATTACAAACCTTCCAATTAATCCTTTAATGTGGTTTTAGCAAAGTTGATCATTACCAGATCTATTAATTTTTTAGAGTTTGCAAAATAGTAATTTCTAATGTTATCCCTCTGCATGTATTAGCTGTGATTCTTCTATAAAGAATTATCCTCATCAACTTTTTTTATTGAGGTACTGTTGATTTACAATATTACATTACTTTTAGGTATACAGAATAGTGATTCAATATTTTTATAGATTATACTATTTATAGTTGTTTGGGAAAATAGTTATTTTTCTTAAAAAGTGTGTTTATGCTAACATGTAATGAATTTATTATGGTTATTTTAAAACAAATAAATATTTTTATTTTACTTTATTTAAAAGAAAGGCTATTTATTTAAATTTTATTTATTTATTTATTTATTTTTGACTGCGTTGGGTCTTCGCTGCTGTGTGCAGGGTTTCTCTAGTTGTGGCAAGCAGGGGCTCCTCTTTGTTGCAGTGCGTGGGCTTCTCATTGTGGTGGCTTCTCTTGTTGCAGAGCACAGGGTCCAGGCGCACGGGCTTCAGCAGTTGTGGAGTGCGGGCTCAGCAGTAGTGGCTTGCGGGCTCTAGAGTGCAGGCTCAGTAGTTGTGGCGCACAGGCTTAGCTGCTCCACGGCATGTGGGATCTTCCTAGACCAGGGCTCGAACCTGTGTCCCCTGCACTGGCAGGCAGATTCTTAACCACTGCGCCACCAGGGAAGTCCCCCCCCCAAAATATTTTAAATGCAATTTTAATTTCTAACATGGTGTATATCAATAGATGTAATCCATACATATAAACAAAAACTTTCTGGAAGTCTCAATAATTTTTTTAAGATTTTTTTTTGATGTGGGCCATTTTTTAAAGTCTTTATTGAATTTGTTACAATATTGCTTCTGTTTTATGTTTTGGTTTTTTGACCATGAGGCATGTGGGATCTTAGCTCCCCGACCAGGGATCAAACCTGCACCCCCTGCATTGGAAGGTGAAGTCTTAAGCACTGGACTACCAGGGAAGTCCCAGGTCTCAAAAATTTTTTTTTTTTTTTGCGGTACGCAGGCCTCTCACTGTTGTGGCCTCTCCCGTTGCAGACACAGGCTCCGGACGCACAGGCTCAGTGGCCATAGCTCATGGGCCTAGCCACTCTGTGGCACGTGGGATCTTCCCGGACCGGAGCACGAACCCATGTCCCCTGCATCGGCAGGCAGACTCTCAACCACTGCGCCACCAGGGAAGCCCTCAATAATTTTTAAGAGTGAAAAATTCTGAGAACTACTCAATGAAAAATCTTACCGTGAATTCTCACCTCCTACATGTTTCATTTTCAATATGTAACTCTGAATACGTAACACCACACGTTTCAATACGTAACTCATCTCTTCCTGTAAGCTTATTCCTTGTTCCTAGATTTCCCTGCTATTCTGTCTTGTATCTCATCTCCCCTCTTTCTACCTACTGACATGAACAGGTCTTTAATCTCACCACCATTTGACCAATCCTCCCCTGGCCTTGATTCCTACCTGGCCCACTCGGATTGCCTTGTGTTGACTCTCCTCTCTTGCTCTATTTATTCTACTTTAATCATACCTTGCCCCACTAGTTTTCCCTAGCTTGCCATCACCCATTTCTCTCCTTTTGTTATGTCATGTTACAAATAGAGAAAGCCACATAAAACACTTAATGTTAGTGTTCAGATGCCAGGACCGTACCTTGTAGTCCAAACCATCGGAGCAGTTAAAGACCACACACTGGATGGCGAGAGCTTTTGCAAGGTCTTTGGTAGTCTCAGTTTTCCCCGTGCCAGCAGGACCAGCTGGTGCACCTCCCAGGTCGAGCTGCAGAGCCCCCATGAGGCAAAGGTAGCAGCGATCCTGAAGAAATTGATAAATTGTCATTATTGAAGGGAACTGACTCTGGCCACAAATTCATAAGTCCTTTCCTTTCTATAGCAGGAGGGTCATTATTTTTTTATGAAAGGTTCTATAGCAATTGAAATATACTAAAAAATCCAGGCACATGATCAAAAAGCGGAAATCTCTGCTTTACAAAGATGTATTCATGGCAAGTCCTTTCAAGGGTTAATGGTAGGAGGAAACTTTTCAGAACTATTTTGGTGGGGAAAAAGCAGTAATGAACCTAAATGATCAGTAACTTACCGTGAGAGGAGTAATAACTAATCTTGGGCATGCACCCAAATACTCATAGCCATAAGTATACTGAGAGAGCGCCATCCTTGCCACACAATTGTCCAGGTCTATATCCCAATAATAGCGCAGTTGTCTCTGCCAGTCAAAGGACTCAACTACCTCTACCTACATAAGTGATGACAATGATACACATATTAGATGCATTAATTTCACAAAGAAATATATGATTTTATTTAAGTGAAAGAGTTACCTTGGCTTGAACAAGTTCAGTGACTATGTCTCTTGCATGTACATCAATAGTAATTAAGGCAGTTATGATGTTTCTGTGTAATTTAGGAAGAGCGCCTCGGACTATTGCAGCCAGGGCATTTAATCTCTAAAAATTAAAAAAAAAATGTGATACATAATTTTCAAAAATCAGCTTACATGTATATCTTTTTACTATTAAATTTGGAATAGGCATTTTTTGAAACTATCTATAAAATTAGATACCTATAAAATTAGATAGTTTTGACAAATGTCTATTCCAAATTTAGTAAGAATCTGTAATTCTGTGACCCAGGACAACAGTTTAACTTATTTAATTCCTATAAGGCTTCTGTGAAGTACAGTACTATCTTTACCCCAGTTTCACATTAGAGGAAACTGAGGGTCACAGAGGGTAAGGAAATTGACATAGTTATAAAGTAGCAAAAATTACACTTGAGTAGACATTTGCCTCAAGGAAAGCCCATGCTCTTAACCACCATGTGATGATGTCTCTAGAGAACACGGTTCTCCCTAAAAATCAAATGTGATTAAGGTAGTACTCTTCATTTTCAGGGATAGGTTTTTTTTTTTTTTGGTGGGGGAGGGGGGAATAGTCAGAAATCCTGAGCATTTAAACCAAGCCAATGATTGATTAAACGAAAGCATTTTTTGATAGACTGAGTTCCTGATTTTCACATAAATGGTTAAATCTTTTTCAGAGAAGGGCAGTGCCTCTGAAAGCCTTGAACTGCTGTGCTGATTTTTCACTCAGGCTGACCATGACCAGGGGCCACCTCTACAAAGAGGTCAATGGGACTTTCCTTAGCGAGTCTTTTCTCTGGGGCTTTTTGAGTTGAAATTCTATCGAGGACCTTCATGAGAGAGGTTTTTTCCTATTTCAAGAAAGTTGTTTCCTCCTTTTTCTGTTTTAAGGGTGAGTCTTTAAAAATGCAACATTGCTTGGAAGTAGAATTGAATTTGGAGTTAAAGATGTGGCCTGGCTGTAAAGTTGCATTTCCCAATAGCTCAAAAATTTGTGTAGAATGGTATTTAATTCATTCAATTATTTATTGCTTTATTGATAGTTGCCTGAGGCTTCTATAAAACAGTAGAAAAGCACATGTTGGGCCTAAGAATAGAAATGGCACAAATCCTGTGGTTTTCTGGGATTGAATCCACTTCTAGGAGAGATATCAGGACCCAGGATAACATTTCTTCTTAAAGGTGGCAAACCATTATAATCCTGACATTTTCCTCTTGAGTTACGCTTTCCTTCTATTTTTAATATTCATATACATACTACACAAACATCAGGGTAGTGTCGCTGAGAAAACTTGAACAGAAATAGTTTTAGTGAGAAGCCCAAAGCTTTGGATGTCATGTCAGAGGCTTACAATTTCTGAAGTAGTGAATTTGCATTAACCACGCCAATAAAAGCCACTGGGACCATCTGGCACAGCGCTATGCTCGATGTCACCCTGCCGTAATCTCACCTCAAAGTTTACTTTTTCAAAAGCTTCCAGGGCCTCTAAATGATCACCGTCTTCTCTTTCCAAACACTCCGTCAAATCGCGGCACCACATGATTTGAGAAATGGTCAGGATCACCTGCATGGAAACACCTTTCTTCAGTGTGTGATGCATCTCACCCAAACAGGATCCAGAGGCGGAGATTTAAGGAGTGTAAGTTACTTGAGAAGGGTGGCCGGCGATCACCCATACTGTCCTCGGTTTCCCCAGATAGTCAGCGATGGCAGCTTTGCACAGGCGACGCAGAGACGTGAACATGGCTTCTTCCACTTTGCCCAGCCACTCCTCCACGTTGCCTCGGGCCTTGAGGCCTTTCCCCAGGCTCACCTGGAAGATAATCAGGCTGTGATAACATGTAGGCTGTACACTCTGTGTACTTCGTAACGGGACCCTGAGCTAGGTAAACACGGAAGCCTGAACGTGAACACTGGTACTTCTACTGATACCCACTCTACACCTCTCTTTACACCGCCCCCCTCCCCCGCCCCCACTTGGTGCTTTATTTCACTGCTTCCCTTTGGAGCCAACTCCCGGAAAGAGGAGTTTATGTGCACTAAATGAATTCCTCCACTTTTTTCCCTTACTTCCTGCCATCTGATTTTTGGCTCCAACCACTCCTCTAAATCTGTTCAGGTCATTAAGGTGACCAGTGCTCTCCCAATCAACCAGTCCAATCGACGCTTTAAAGCCCTTTTCATATTTATTTCTTGGACTACCAATGACCTGACTGCCCTGGTTGTCTGGGCTTCTGCATCTGTTCTTCTTCTACACTCTCTTTAAATGTCATGTTTTCCCTGGATCCTAGCCTAGGCCTTCCCCTTTCTCTTTTGCACTAGTGATGAACAAATTCTTTTGCAAGAGGATCAATTTAGGACAAGTAAAAAAATTTTCTTTATTGAGGTATAGTTGATTTACAATATTATATTAGTTTCACATGTACAACTTAATGATTCAATATTTTTATAGATTATACTCCATTTAAAGTTGTTACAAAATAATGGCTGTATTTCCCTGTGCTGTACAATATATCCTTGCTGCTTATTTATTTTATACATAGTAGTTTGTAACTCTTAATCCCCTACCCCTATCTTGCCCCTCCCCCCTCCCCTCTCCCCACTGGTAACCACTAGTTTGTTCTTTATATCTGTGAATCTGTTTCTGGTTTGTTATATTCACTAGTTTGTATTACTTTTTAGATTCCATATGTAAGTGAAAACATGCAGTATTTGTCTTTCTCTGTCTGATTTATTTCACTTAGCATAAAACCCTCCAGGTCCACCTATGTTGTGGCAAATGGCAAAATTTTATTCTTTTTTACGGCAGAGTAATATTCCATTGTATACATATACCATGTCCTCTTTATCTATCCATCTGTTGGTGGACACTTAGGTTGCTCCCATGTCTTGGCTATTGTGAATAATGCTGCTATGAGCATTGGGTGCATGTGTAGGACAAGAAAAATGTCTATGGGCTCCTTCCAATCCCATAGATACACTACTGTGCTCTACCTGGACTGAAAGCCTTGGCATTTCCCTGCACAATTTCTCTGTATGGAATGCTGTCCCTCCGATGTCTCCTCTCCACCTTCCTTGGCTGCCTGTGTGTATGTATGTGTGATTCTCCTCTGTCTGGTCACCTGATTCCCCACAGTCTACTAATGCATTCACTTGCTTGGTGTTTACAGGCACTGTGCCGGGCCCTGGAGAGGCTGCTGCCAAACAATGACAACTAATACTTCATAGCACCTGCTCAGTACTGTTCTAAGTAATTTACATACCCACTTGAAAATCCCCAGCAACTCATTAATCAGGCAGTATTACTAATCCTTGTTTTACAGATGAGGTTCAAGATTGGGAGTGGAATCCATGTGTCTGGGCAGTAGAACTAGCTCTTAACCACCCTGCTCTTGTTCCCCTTATGGAGAGTTAAGAACTGGCTCCAGTACTTTCTACCTGTTCCCAAGAACAGAGCACAGCCTCTGTTACTGCATTTTCTGTGGGGCTTTTCAATTGTTCGACTATGTCTCTGCTAGACTTTGAGTTCTTCGAGGGCAAGAATTTTATCATTGATTATCTTTGAAATTGCTGAGCTGGCAGAAGACCTGATCACAGCAGCACTTGATGAATGCTTAGCATGATGATGAATAAACCTCTACCCTCCACCCTAGAAGAGTAACAAAGTTGACGCATAAAGAATCATAAACAAAAAGCCCTTACCCTTTCTCCCTCTGGTGACAGCATTGCTAAAATATCATTAGTGTAAATCTTTTCTGGCTCTGCCTCCATGCCAGGAATTCTTCCCTCCGTTGGAGGCACGAGAGCGAATTCGAGCTTTGAAATGGAGTCGAAGCATTTCCTCAAGTGTGGCTGCACAGCTTGGGGATTTCGTGTCTGGGCCAAAATCTCCAGAAGCTCATCATTTGACAAGAAGTAAAATCTAGATGAAAGAATATCTTAAAATGTAACTTGAAACTGAAGCAAAGCCTTGTATGGACATGAAAGATAAATCCCTTAGGCACATATCGTCCCCATCCACTGACTTACTGGACCTCTATCCCATGGGTCCTGGGTCTGGGAGGCCACGTGTCTCTAAATATGATTTTTATAAAGATTAGGGTGGATGCATCTCAAACATCTGGAATGAGTGCCTGGTACATAAAAGGCAGATATTTTTCATAAAAATTGTAAAGATGCCAGCACTTGCTAAGATACTGATTTGGTTGTATGTCTGTTACCTGGCTTTGAGCTCCTAGAATGAAGATATATTACTTGTTTTCCCTAGAATCTGGCCTTGTACCTCACATATACCTGGTATTCAGTACATAATTTGTTGAATAGATGAATGGGTGGCTGCAGGAACCTTATTTGGTTCTGTGACTACACACATGGGGGCCATGCTGGTGTGATCCTGCCTGGGATTTTCTTAGATACTGCCCAACAGGGCCATTTGGAGACATGAAGATACCCTAGGAAAAAAAAAAAACTGGAGAAGGGGCACACCTGGATGCCCAGGGATGAGAGAGAAGGATGAGGGTCTGGCTGGAGAAGACACTTCACTCATGTGGAGGAAGCTGCCTATGAGAGATCCCTCGGGATTGGAGGGATCCTATTAGCACGTGGAAGGCCCCACGTGAGAGAGGGGCCCAGTTGGGTACCAGCCAAGTCAGGCTTCTCCTGACGTCTTGCCTCTCCTCCCTTTCCTGCCCCCAAACTGGAGACCTCAGGAACCTAATAGGAAGTGGGGAGGGTTGATGCCACACATCCTCATCATCACTTAAGCCTTCAGCCTTGCAACAGGCTTAGGCCAGAGAAGGGGGATGTTTTCACTTTGAAAGAAGTTCAGAGTTTTGATTATTATAGATCATTTAAAGGGTTAAGGTAATGAGAACTTTTTGTATTATAATCAGAGAATGACCAGAAAATTCATGTGGCCTGCTCAAGACTTTGGCCAGGGACAGGAAGAAACTAGCCCCTAGTAGGGAACACAGAGGCTGTCATTAGAAACAAAGATGTTTTGGGTTGTACCCTATTAGTCTTGCTTCTTTAAAATACCACATATGGTAATAATTTGTACCCCTGCCTCTTTTCGACTAATGAAACAGATAACTGTCAAGATTGGACTATGAGCCCTGTGGGAGAAGGAACAGTGCTATATTCACCTTGTATCCCCAGAACCTAACTTGGTCCATGGCTCATAGTAAGCCTTCATTAAGGCTTGGAGCATGAAATCGGTGGTGTGCAGAGCCTCCTGACATAATAAACACTGTAGACCTAGTTGATGTAATTCTAAACAAAAGGAAAAATAAAAGCTGATGCTTTTTGGTGTTCAGTATTATCACAGGTAAATTTGTGTCCAGATTTCTTTAAAGATTATAACAGTGTACAGATTTTCTCTGGTCTTGGGAGACTCAAGTTAGGAACCACTGATTTAAGAGTGAAATAAAAGGCACATTCCAAACCTCAAACTCTTCTGTCTTTTCCCATGTTGCCTGAATCTGTTAAACTCAATCAAATCTTCCAGCTCTTGGATATCTTGTGCACACACATAGCCTGTCCTGGTACCCAGCAACAACCCCTCTTACCCAAGTAACCCACATAAGCACCTAATCCTGGCTGACTCAGTGCTTGTCCTAGGAGAGACCTTAACAGCCATCTCCTTTACATCTAACAGGAAAAATCCATGAAAGATGGGCCATTTTTTGATAATGTCTGTGTTACGGTACAATGCGCCCCAAAGACTGAAGTCTGGAGCACTTGCTACCATCAGGTAGTCATAGTGTAGTCATATATAATTATATTGAAATGGTGTGTTTACATGAATGTCCACCTGTTAACCACGAGCTCCATTAGAGTGGGGATCTGGCCTTTTCTTCTTTGTATTTTTATCACTGAGCAAAACATTTGGTATGTTTCTAGAACGAATGGATGAGTAAAAAATTTCATTTGGAATTTGTGAAATGACCTCTTAGATGACTTCTACAGTAACCCTCTTAGGCCACCAATTAACCTAAAGAAACCAGCTCAGGCAACAAAGGTCTCTAACTTTTTACATACCCATCTGTGGACACACACACACATGCAGGTACACACATACACTCCCAGCAGTGAAACAATGCTGTGATCAAGAATCTTTCCAGTACCTTGGGTACTTATCCACTTAAACCAAATATTGTATATTTATCCTTGACACTTACACGCTCCAATCAAGATATTAGCTGGATTGCTATTATGAAATATCTTTCTTGTTTCCCTCTTTGGTTCCCTGATGTTTTGATTTTATATATATCCTAACAAATTAATGGATACTCTTAACTACTAAAAAATATTGTTGGTAGCTTTATAAACTTACCTTGGAAAGATAACTCTTTTTGATTCTAAATATGCCTCTAGACACTTCTGAATTTGGTCAAGTAATGCATTATTATTTTGAAAAGTTTCCAGAAGTCCTGTTCATTGAAAAAAAAGGTACTGGTAAAGTTGTGTTAAAATAAATAGAGAATATAATTTTAAGTGGAAGTAAAATATGATATTAACATTTTTAAAGTTTTGGTTTTATTTGATGAAAGAATGGTTTAATAAGTTAAAATTGGGGGGGTTGGCTAAGAATGTTAACTATAACTTTTAATAATAACATTAATTTTGATATTTGCCACAGATGAACAGGTAATTAACTTGAAACCTTTTTATCTGTCATCCCCCAGCTTTGGGGGCCAGGGGTGCGCAAACCAAAGCCAAACAGTTGCCATTCTCTAAACACTACATATTCTCTGTCACCTTCTTACTCATGTCTTCTGTTTTCTCTGCCATATTTAGATGCAAAAAAATTGTGGCAATAGCATCCTATGTCTTTATCACTAAACTGTAGCACCTTTAGGAGCAAGATTCATGTCTCACTTGATGTTTTGGTGCGTATCACAGTGCCTGGCTTCCCCACCTGTCTGAGAATCAAATCCGGTCTTTTCCACGGTCTCCGAGTCTCTACGTGATCAGTGACCTAATCCAATCCCCAACCCGCCACCCAAGCACACTCACCTCTCTGGCCTCACTCCTAAGCCCTCTCCTGTGCGTTGCACTCCACCCCACTCTGGCTTCCTTGGTGACAGTCATGTACGCTAAGCATGCTCTTACCGCAGGGTCTTTGTTCTTTTCTCTGCCTTTAACAATCCTCCCTTAGATCCACGAACATGTTTCGTTTCCTCATTCCTGCAGATCTCTACTCAAAAGCCACTTTATCAAAAAAATCCTTTCATCACACACACACACACACACACACACACACACACACACACACACTGCAGCCCCCAACTACTCTCTAGCGCCTTTACCCTGCTTAATTTTTCTTCACTGCTTTATCATCACCTGAAATAATATATCCAGGTCCACACTCCTTTATCTGAAATCCCTAGGACCAAATGTATTTTGGATTTTTTAAAAAATTTCAAAAGTTACATTATATAACAAAAGTCCAGTTGGCACTGGGGCAGCACTCTGTAATAAAACACATTAATATTTTTGCAGCAAAAGGTTTGGATATGCACATTAAGTGGATGTGCTAGGCAAGATAAAGGTCTCTCAGATATACCCATGTCCTAATCCCGAGAACCTGAGAATATGTTAGTTTTTATGGAAAAAGGCACCTGGCAGATGTGGTTAAGCTACAGATCATAGGATGGGGAGATTATCTTGGATCATGCAGTGGGCCCAGTGTAATCCCAGGGGTCTTTTTTTTTTCTTTTGTCCGTGCTGCGCAGCTTGTGGGATCTTAGTTCCCCAGTGAGGGATCGAACCCGTGCCCCCTGCAGTGGAAGAGAGGAGTCCTAATCACTGGACTGCCAGGGAATTCCCCACAGGGGTCTTTATAAGTGGCAGAGAAGGAGATGTGATGGCAGAAGCAGAGGCTGGAGTGATGCAGTTGTGACTGGAAGGGGACCAGGAACCAAGGATTGTGGGCAGCCTCTTGAAGCCCCAAAGTTTTAAGGTTTTCGATTTTATCATCCCACAGAGTTTTTCCTGCCTGTTTATGTTTTATGTAAGAGTCTTTGGGCAAAGAGTATAGTCCAGCAGTCTGCCTCTGCTTGACAAGGAAGCTCTCTGTCCGTATCACCAGGATAGGCAGTGTGCTGCCATTTGCAGAACAACAACCAATCCTGCTAAGGCTGTGATACAAACCGTAAAGTTCAATCACCACGTATGTGTAATCACCCGGAAGGACTTTGATTCCACATCCCTAGAAACAGAACTTACTAAAACTCATTTCAACTGTATAGCACAGGGAACGCTACTCAATACTCTGTAATGACCTGTATGGGAAAAGAATCTAAAAAAGAGTGAATATATGTATATGTATAACTGATTCACTTTGCTGTACAGCAGAAACTAACACAACATTGCAAATCAACTATATTCCAATAAAAATTAATTTAAAAAATAAATAAAACACATTTCAACCCTGAGATTAGAATTACCATTAGTGGCAATATTTGTAAGTGGTCTTAATGAATTACTTAAAATACGGTGTGGAAATTTTTATGGTTATAGGTCCGTGAGAACTTTAACAGAATAGGTCAACTGAATGTAAATGTATTTTTTGTAGCCTAAATTGTGAGATGGAAGCATCACTGATACTCTGTGGCAGGATCCCCTAATTCTAAAAACAGCAAAAAAAGTACATCCTTGTGTGCCAAAACTATGAACTGAGCTGAGAGATGATGATGATGATGACGATAATAATAATAAAAATAGTAATAAAATAACAACAACAGTGTTCAATTCACATTGTTTAGCATGAGTGTCAAATGTACTACAAATGTTCCTGGTCATCAACGCTGACTGGAATCAAGGGTTGAATGTACCACATTTTATTAGAATCTTACAGGTGATGGACATTTTAGATAACTGTAATTCCTTTGTGGTTTCTTTTTTACCTGGTTGAGTAGCTGCTCGGAGAGCATTAGGCAGCCGGTTCACCTTCCTCATGATTTCTTTCCATGACTTATCCACTTGAAGGAACATCTTGGCCTCTGCAGGTAACTGCCTCTGAATATCTGGAGCGCTAAAAATACTCTCTAGGTAGAGCCAGTTTCTCTGGCAGTTCAGCCACTCTTCCTAGGAGAAAAATAGGGACATTACCAGATTTTTAACCTCAGGTTGAAAAAATACAGTTACGTTAAAAATAATTACATGGGGATTCACTGTATCTTTTTCCTTTTGGCAGCTTCTCACAGGTCCTTTGAAATGAAACCTCATTAAAAGGTCCAAGTCTCACCTCAGCCTAATTTCAACCCATTTTTTGTACTGAGTAGAGTTATAACGAATCTACTACTGTGTGGTAACCAGAATGGACCCAGAGAAAGAGGATTAAAATGCCCAGAGGAGACACTCTAGGTGGAGGCACGATGCTTACTTAAAGGAATCTGAAGGGTTGGGAAGTGGTAAGTTTAGTGATTCACTTACTATTTCCAAATATAAAAGGTTAGCAAAAAAGGTGTTTTCTTTTTTGCCTCAATTATGTCTATCATTCTTCCCTCTCCCTCTTTTTAAGAAGAAATATGATTCATTTTCTTCGATCAAAAAAGTAAAACCTGCTTGTGACAGAACATGTGGCAAAGACAGAACACTGGGAGGAAGAAGAAAATCACACATCACTTTCCTCCTAGAGACAATCACTGTTAATCAGAGAAAGCAGAAGTGCAGGGTCAGATCTAAAGTCTATAGACCTCACCGTTCCTCTGCGCCTCCTGCCATCACATGTGTGGGCCTGAGATCCGTGAAAGGGTTTCTCGTGTCTCACTCTAGATTTTGGGGCTATGCTTAAGCCCTAATGTCCCAACCACTCCTTGGTTTATTTCAGGTCTCACACTTTCTATACACTTAATTCTCTGGAGGATCCCTACTATTCAGCACTGCTTCTTTTAAGGACCTTCTATGGAAACATGCCCTTTACTTTGATCTAAATTTAGTCTCTCCTTTCATGGGGCTCAGCCATCAGTACAGAAGGCTGGACAGGCGTCAGATTAAAAAGAGTCCATTGAAGAGGATGGATTCACCATAGAGATCTCTATGAAATGAGGATGGAACAAATTGCCTTTTCTTACTTAGTGCCTTTATTATTTCACAGATACCTTTTCATATTAGAACATATAAAAACCACAACATAATTAAATCAAGGGAAAAAAATGAAGTCTAAGAAAGAGATTGGATGGGAACAAAGTGAGACCAGAGTAAGTGGGTTCTTTATTATGGGATAATCTGAGGTTGAATAAAATAAAGAGAAGGTGTGTATGACAGGAAGGGTGCCAAGGAGACTTCAAGCAGCAGTATTTGTTTAGTAAATATGAGCTTGCTGTGGCTAGACTCTTAAGGTGGCCCCCAAGACCTGGGCTTCCTGACCTTGTGTGATCCTCTCCCCTCGAGTGTGGGTGCCACCGTGACTTGCTTCTAGCTATGGAGAATATACAAAGATAATAGGATGTACACAGTTATGTGTACAGTACACAAGGCTGTAACCTCTGTCTTGCCAGGAGACTTTCTCTTCCCTGCTCGACTGATGGAGTAAGCGATTTTGTTGAGGAAGTCCACATGCAAAAAACCTGTGGGCAACATGGAGGAGCTGAGGATGGCCTCTGGTTGACAGCCTGTGAGAAAATGAAGCCCCCGGTCCCGGAATTGCAAGAAAATGATTTCTGCCAACGTCCTTCCTCAGTTGAACCTCTGATGAGAGCCCAGTCCTGGCCCACATCTTGACTGAACCCTCGTGAGAGCCTGAGTATAAGACCCAGTTAAGTTATGAACTCCTGACCCACAGAAACTGTGGGATTATAAATGTAGATTGTTTTATACCACTAAGTTTGTGGTATTTTCTTTCACAGCAATAATAACTAATACAAGGGTAATGGTATAGTCTTGCAAAGAAGAGTTCAATATATTTGCATTTTCCTTACATTTTGAGTGTAATAAAATGTCAATAATTAAATCTTATATCTAAACTGTACAATATTTAAGTGACTGAACAAATGATTTCTAAATCCAATTCTCTGAGTCCATGAATTGAAATGATCCTTACTCACCAGTGTTTGATTAAACAAAGCAAGTTGTTTCTGCCAGTCATCCACTCGAGTTTTCAGTGGGCCAGCGTAACGTGATGAGGCAATGGTCGCAATGTTGATGGTGCTGTCATCAAGAAGGACCTTTAAGGAAAGGCGAAGAAAATACATGCGACACCATGTGTTTTTGCTCTCAAAGATAATTACAGATATTTAATTCCAACAGCCCATTTATTTTTATTTTAACATTTTTAGTTTTATATTGGAATATAGTTGATTTACAATGTTGTGTTAGTTTCAGGTGTACAGCAAAGTGATTCAGTTACACACATACATGTATCCATTCTTTTTCAGATTCTGTTCCTGTATAGGTTATTGCAGAATTTTGAGTAGAGTTCCCTGTACTATATATACAGTAGGTTCTTGTTGATTATCTATTTTATATATAGTAGTGTGTATATGTTAATCCCAAACCATTTAAAAGCCAACTTTTTGAATAAACAGCTTAATTTCACTTACTGTTTCCCACCCATCCACTTCCCCTCCTTCTCTCCTTCACTAGGGCTTATAATGCACTATGATGTTCTCTTAAATGTCACCAAGGAACTTCTGATTGTCAAATCCTGGCTGTTTCTGTAATTATTAATGGCACACATTTCTGTTTAGCTCAGCACTCTTCTCCAGTCTCCCCCCTACAAGGTATATGGTACCTTCTTTATATCATTTGGTCATCCAGGTCTTTATTTCTCAAAGTGCTCAAAACTTGAAAAAGTAAGTGCCTTCCCTACCCAATGAAACATCACTTTCCCTCAATTATCTTGAGGAAGAGGAAAAGTGAACTCATTCATGTCAAGCTCTGGATGATTATAGACAGTTTTCCCTCTACCTCCCCCCTCCCCTACTCCTTCCTCTTATACCACAGCACCCCTCGCAGAACATGTACATTTAAAAAACTGTGTCTGTTAATCTAAAGAATTTTAATTGCTCTATTTAAATTATAAACTTCTTGAGAGCAGAAGCCCCATCACCTGGCATCACCTGGCCTCATACTGACTGATTTCCATCTTGGGTCTGCTCTCCCCTCTACCGCACAGAGTGACGTCTGGTCTTGCTCTTCCAGACTACACCTGGCAAAGCCATTTCATCTCTAATTCTGGGCTGGGTACACCATAACAGGCCAGGGCTTTGCTTTTCTAAAAAAAAATTTATTGAAGTATAGTTGATTTATAATATTGTGTTAATTTCTGCTGTAGAGCAAAGTGATTCAGTTATACATATGTGTACAATTTTTCATATTCTTTTCCATTATGGTTTATTACAGGATATTGAACATAGGTCTCTGTGTGGACTTTGCTTTTTAAATTGAGTCATAATTCCCAGATTCTTTTGCTAAACAAATGTGCCCTTTGGATTTTAAGTCACTAAGAATATTCCAAACACATGGGTTAGATTTATCTTCTTTTGTTGTTAATAGAGCATGACCATCTACTCCTAATCTCAAAAAATTCAAGTGAATTTAGCTTCTTAGTGTGATATAAACCTGAAATGCTCATTCATGCTTCTTTGCCTCATTTAAATGGTTTGAAATGCCTTCCATTCCCATCTATGCCTATCAGACCCCCAGATTTTTAAGGTCCAGCATGTCTTCGCTGGTCTAGGAAGGATTCTCTGATCACTTCAGCCACAACTGATCTCTTTGCTCTTCTAAATTCCTCAACAGTTATCAACTACAAGATTATAACTCATATATATATATATATATATATATATATATAAACATATCTATTGCTTTGCTAAATATTTCATGTACAAGTATTCATGTCAATTATTCATATTCATGTATTGCCTTCCCAATTAGATTTTTCCTTGTTTAACAACTCTCATATTTCAGTCCTTCATAATAACCTCCCATAGAATATTTAGGACTAGGTCTCACAAGAACCTTCAACGTAAGTTTCAATAACCCAGTTACCCACCTGTATGTCATCTGTGCCACCCAGGATAAACACATCTTTGGAGTCACGGTGAGGGAGGACGACAAATTCAGTTGTTTTCCAAGAATCCTCCACCTTAGAAATAGTTCAAGTCTTAGGATAGCTCAATTCATTTGTGTGTAGGTACTTGATAAATGCATGTGGAATGAAACAAGTGAAAACTCCATAATTATCCTAATCTCCTTCTGCCTTTAAAATTCTTAAAATCTTCTAGGTTAGATGACAATGATTTGCTTAATTTTATTGAACAGCATTAAAACATATGAATAATTTGTGATACTTTCATGTGTATTCCCTCCCACTTCATGCTTTAATTAAAAGAAAAAAATTCTTTTCACATAGATGCTTGGAAGATGTGTGTTTTTGGAGTAAGGAGGTTAAATATCCTAAGTAGAGAAATCTTCTCAATGTGCTTTTGAAGCATTTCGTATAGTGAATCTTCTCTAGTGTGTAAGTTTGAAAGGTAATGTATTTTGGCATAAGAGATCTTCCTTGGTATGTGGTTCTTTATATAAAGCATGCAAATTTGTTGCCATCAAGTTCCTGTTGGATTATAAGCTAAGCAGAAAGAAGATATTTATAGAGGTGATAACAATAATAATGATATAAATGTAAGGAAACAGCACAAGGATAACTGATAATGAGAGGGTGAAAGCTGCAATGTTGAAAAACCCATTCAGATAAAACAAAAGTTGATCTCACTGAATATGAAAACCTTTACATTCCCTGATCTTCAGAATATACATTTTTCAGGTTTACCTTTTTAAGAAGTGTTTCTAAGGCAGCTTCTCCAGAAGCCTGTCCAGAAATGTCCTGGATTTCTTGGCCAAAGTCAAAAACATGCAACTCAGAGAGCTTCTCCAAGGTTAATGGAATGTCAAGGTCTACTAGGGTGGCATCAACTGTTTGTTCAATAGCTGCCCAATGTCTAGGCTTCAGAGTTGGGTTCCTCAGGTCAATGATAACTGGAAGCTGGAAAACAAACACTCTCAGAGACACCATCCTTTTTATCTGAAAAACAGCCCAAGGCTTCTGGTTTCAATTTGGGCACATAAAGAGCTGGAAAGAACACCACTGACACTCTTACAACAAAGAAAAGTCTGCACAAACTGCAAGTCAATGACTTGTATTGAACCCATCAGAAAAGTGAGGCTTCAGGGAAACCAACGAAGTCAAAATTTGAAGAGACACTGGTACCCACAGTTTTCTCCACAGCAAGAAACAGGACCCAAGAATTTGCTTACCTAGGAGAGATGCCTTGGGTTGCCGTTTAAACTAGTTAGAAGATGTTGCTGAATTTTAAAAATAAGTTGCTAAGACTGAATGTAGGGTAGCATGAGAGTGTGAAGTCCCTGGGGGCTACAAATATTACTAAATATTACAAATATTACTAAAGCTGGAGGAGGGACAGGAACAACTGTGAAGCTCAGAATTTTGTGAAAAAGGAGCACAGTGCTTTGTTAGGATAGAAACTTAATCAGAACACAAGGGAATATTCCTCCTCACTGCTTCCACCAGGCTAACAAGTACTGAGTAAAAATAACAGTGGAATAGAGAGTGGAAAGCTGCAAGATACAGATTTTCTCTGGGCATAAAACAAAAGAATGACCCAAGGTCAGGGAAAACAGAAATTGAAAAAATGACCGTTGGCAAACAAGTCCAAACTAAACACAAGGTATCACTAGAACAATTTGAATACTGTGGTATACTGAGGGCAACCACAGCGACACCAAACTTCAAATCTAGCTGAATTTCTAACCAGATTTAATATAACATGCCACACAGAAGGCCAAGTAGAAGGAAAGGCATGATCATTTCCAGGCATAAAAATTATTTACTTCAGTATCTACTGTTCTGCATAAGATGTCTGGATTTCAACAACAATTTAAGAAGTATGTGAAAGGGCAAGGCAAACATACATCCCAAAATATACAAAATTAATCAGAATCACACTCAAATCTGACACATATGTTGGAATTAACAGATAGAACTTAAACTAATTGTGATTAATATGTTAATGGATCTAATGGAAAAGGTAGACAACATGCAAGATCAGAAGGGAAATGTCAATAAAATGATGGAAACTATAATTAAAAATCAAATGGAAATGTTAGAAATGAGGAAGACTGTAAGAGATACAAAGAATGTCTTTGATGAGATGAACACAGACAAGGAATCCATGAATTTGAAGGTAAGTGAGTAGGAATTACCCAAACTCATACACAAAGAGAAAAAACAGTGAAATACTTCCCTGCCCCCATCCAAACCTAGAACAGAATATCCTTGAGCTTTGTACAATATCAGATGGTCTGACATACATGTAATAGAAATCCCAGAAGGATAAGAGAGATAGAAAATACAGCAGAAGAGATATCAAAGAAATAATGGCTCAATTTTTTTCAAAGTTAAAGGCAGACACAAAACCAGAGATCCAAGAAACTCTGAGAATATCAAGCAGGATAAATATAAATGGTAAACAACAATAATAACATACACCCAGGCATATCACACTTCATACTGCCAAAAACCAAGAAAAAGAGAAAAATTTGAAGGCAGCCAGACAAAAAATACATATTATCTACAGAAGAACAAGGATAAGAACTACAGCAGACTTTATGTCAGAAATCATGCAAGTAAAAAGATAACAAAAGGATATTTTTACATTGTTGAAAGAAAAAACAAAATCTGCCGACTCAGAATTATATACCAGTGAAAATATCATTCAAAATAAAGGATAAAGACTTTCTCAAAACAAAAATTTGGGGAGTTCATTGCTAGTATACCTACTCAGTAAGAAATATTAAAGGAAGTTCTTCAGGCAGAATGAATATGCTATGAGTCAGAAACTTTGATCCATACAAAGAAATGAAGAACATTGGAAATGGAACAGATGTAAAATAAATTTCATATTCTATTTTTATTCTCCTAAAAGGTAACTATAAAAAACAAAAATAGTAGCAACATGTAGTGTTTATACTACATATAAAAGTAAAATATATGACAACATTAATACAAAGGATGAGAGGGAGAATTGGGAATATGGTATTATAAACTCTTTATACTATGCATGAAGCAGTATATTATTTGAAGGTTGTTTTGGATTAATTGAAAATCTATATTTTAAATCTAGGATAACCACTAAAAATTGCTTTAATGAAGTATGAATAACAACTCCATAGAGAAGATAAAACGGAATCATAAAACATATACAATTAAATCAAGAGAGGAAAGAAAAAGAGGAAAAAAGAAACAACAAACAAATAAAAAACCAGCATGATGACAATTTTAATCCAACCATACAAATAATATTCTAAATATTAATGGTCTAAACATGTCATTTAAAAGACTTTTTAAAAATCAGATTGGATAAAAAAGCAGGAACCAATTATATGCTGTTCAAGAAATACTTTAAATATAAAGACATAGAAAAGTTAAAAGTGAAAAAATGGAGAAAGTAATATCATGAAAACTCTAAAAGAAATCTGTACTAACTATATTAATTTCAGATAATGCAGACTTCAGAAGAAGAAATCTTATGAAAAATAAAGAGGGAAAATATGTAAATGATAAGAGGGTCAATTCTCCAAGAAGAAATAGTAATACTAAGTGTGAATACATCTAACAATGGAGCATCAAAATAAATAAAGCTCCACTGTCTTGAGATGCAGTATCCTCATAAGTTATTTGGAATTTTTCTTTGTAGAAGATTTGTCTTTTATCCTTTGTCTATCTATCTACCTATTTATCTATCTATTCATCCACTCAGTTGTTTACTTATGTCAATATGAATTCATGGATATTTATTTTATAATTTGGGTTATAACACAATATTGTATTATTTATTGTTTGGTCAAATCATTACAACTTGGGCCATTGAAAATTCTTTCACTTGATTTCTGTGTATCTTTGATATAAGCCGTAATTTTTTTTTCTTTTTTTCACCAACAATAGAGAATCTATTTTATTTTATTTTTTATTTAAAAAATTTTTTTCATGTTTTTTTTCAACATCTTTTTTGGAGTATAATTGCTTTCCAATGGTGTGTTAGTTTCTGCTTTATAACAAAGTGAATCAGTTATACATATACATATATCCACATATCTCTTCCCTCTTGCGTCTCCCTCCCTCCCACCCTCCCTATCCCACCCATCTAGGTGGTCACAAAGCACCGAGCTGGTCTCCCTGTGCTATGTGGCTGCTTCCCACTAGCTATTATTTTACATTTGGTAGTGTATATATGTCCATGCCACTCTCTCACTTTGTCCCAGCTTACCCTTCCCCCTCCCCATATCCTCAAGTCCATTCTCTAGTAGGCCTGCATCTTTATTCCTGTCTTGCCCCTAGATTCTTCATGACCAATTTTTTTTTTAGATTCCATATATATGTTAGCATACGGTATTTGTTTTTCTCTTTCTGACTTCCTTCACTCCGTATGATAGACTCTAGGTCCATCCACCTCACTACAAATAACTCAATTTCGTTTCCTTTATGGCTGAGTAATATTCCATTCCATATATGTGCCACATCTTCTTTACCCATTCATCTGTTGATGGACACTTAGGTTGCTTCCATGTCCTGGCTATTGTAAATAGAGCTTCAATGAACATTGCGGTACATGACTCTTTTTGAATTATGGTTTTCTCAGGCTATATGCCCAGTAGTGGCATTGCTAGGTCATATGGTACTTCTATTTGTAGTTTTTTAAGGAACATCCTTACTGTTCTCCATAATGGCTGTATCAATTTACATTCCCACCAACAGTGCAAGAGGGTTCCCTTTTCTCCACACCTTCTCCAGCAATTATTGTTTGTAGACTTTTTGATGATGGCCATTCTGATTGGTGTGAGATGATATCTCATTGTAGATTTGATTTTCGTTTCTCTAATGATTAATGATGTTGAGCATTCTTTCATGTGTTTGTTGGCAATCTGCATATCCTCTTTGGAGAAATGTCTATTTAGGTCTTCTGCCCATTTTTGGATTGGGTTGTTTGCTTTTTTTGATATTGAGCTGCATGAGTTGCTTGTATGTTTTGGAGATTAATCCTTTGTCAGTTGCTTCATTTGCAAATATTTTCTCCCATTCTGAGGGTTGTCTTTTGGTCTTGTTTATGGTTTCCTTTGTTGTGCAAAAGCTTTGAAGTTTCATTAGGTCCCATTTGTTTATTTTTGTTTTTATTTCCATTTCTCTAGGCAGTGGGTCAAAAAGGATCTTGCTGTAATTTATGTCATAGAGTGTTCTGCCTATGTTTTCCTCTAAGAGTTTGACGGTGTCTGGCCTTACATTTAGGTCTTTAATCCATTTTGAGTTTATTTTTGTGTATGGTGCTAGGGAGTGTTCACATTTCATTCTTTTACATGTAGGTGTCCAGTTTTCCCAGCACCACTTATGGAAGAGGCTGTCTTTTCTCTGTTGTATATTCTTGCCTCCTTTATCAAACATAAGGTGACCATATGTGCGTGGGTTTATCTCTGGGCTTTCTATCCTGTTCCATTGATCTATATTTCTGTTTGTGTGCCAGTACCATACTGTCTTGATTACTGTAGCTTTGTAGTATAGTCTGAAGTCTGGGAGCCTGATTCCTCCAGCTTCATTTTTCTTTCTGAAGGTTGCTTTGGCTATTTGGGGTCTTTTGAGTTTCCATACAAATTGTAAAAATTTTTGGTCTAGTTCTGTGAAAAATGCCAGTGGTAGTTTGATAGGGATTGCATTGAATCTATAGATTGCTTTGGGTAGTACAGCTATTTTCACAATGTTGATTCTTCCAGTCCAAGAACATGGTATATCTCTCCATCTATTTGTATCATCTTTAATTTCTTTCATCAGTGTCTTATAATTTTCTGCATGCAGGTCTTTTGTCTCCTTAGGTAGGTGTATTCCTAGATGTTTTATTCTTTTTGTTGCAATGGTAAATGGGAGTGTTTTTTAAATTTCACTTTCAGATTTTTCATCATTAGTGTATAGGAATGCCAGAGATTTCTGTGCATTAATTTTGTATCCTGCTACTTTACCTAATTCCTTGATTAGCTCTAGCAGTTTTCTGGTAGCATCTTTAGGATTCTGTATGTATAGTATCATGTCATCTGCAAACAGTGACAGCTTTACTTCTTCTTTTCTGATTTGGATTCCTTTTTTTTCTTTTTCTTCTCTGATTGCTGTGGCTAAAACTTCCAAAACTATGTTGAATAATAGTGGTGAGAGTGGGCAACCTTGTCTTTTTCCTGATCTTAGTGCAAATGGTTTCAGTTTTTCACCATTGAGGATGATATTGGCTGTGGGTTTGTCCATCATTTTGTATGAATGAAATTCAATTTTTTGTTAAAATCCCTCCAAAGGAGAAAACTTCAAGCTCAGATAGTTTCACTCTTGAATTCTACCAAACATCTAAGTGAAAAATAATACTAATTCTGTATAATCTCCTGCAGAAAATAGAAGAGGAAGGAACACTCCCCAAGTCATTTTATGAGGCAGTATTAACTCATAACCACACAATGATGTTACAAGAAAAGAAAACTAAAGATCAATGTCCCTCATGAATATAGGCGCAAAAACATCCTCAAATAATATTAGTAATTTGAATCCAGCAATATAAAAGAGTATAGTACATCACGACCCAAGTGAGGTTCAGTTCAGGAATTCAAGCCTGCTTCAATATTTGACCACTGATAGATGTAATTCACCATGTTAATAGACTAAAGAAGAAAAACCATATGATCATAGGCATAGAAAAATCATTTGATAATTATCAACACCCATCTATGATAAAAAAAAGAAACCTCTCAGGAAACTATGAAACTGTTATCTTAATATAGGGCATCTATAAAAAAATTTGACTAACATCATACTTAAAAAGAGACTGAATATTTCCCCTCTAAGATACGGAAAAGGACAAGGATGTTTTCTCTCACCACTCCTATTCAATATCGTACAGTAAATCCTGGCCAGTGCAACAAGGCAAGAAAAAGAAATAAAAGGCACACAGATTGTAATGGAAGAAATAAAATTGTCTTTATTCACAGTTGAAATCATTTTCTATGTTGAAAATTCTGACTAATGTACAAAAATCTCCTAAAATTAAAAAGTGAATTTATTAAGATCACAGGATATAAGATCAATATACAAAGGTCAATAGTATTCCTACATACCAGCAATGAACACTTAGAATTTGAAATGAAAAAAAATATAATTTAAGATACCATAAAAGAATACTTAGTTTTAAATATGTGCATAATCTGTACACTGAAAATTACAAAATGTTAATGAAAAGAAATAAAAGAAGACCTAACTAAATAAAGGGATAGGCAGGTAACAGATTAGAAAATTCAATCTTGTTAAGATGTCAATTCTCTGGAAATTGATCTATTGATTTGACACAGTCCACCCAAAATCCCAGCAATTTTTTATACATATGATAAGCTAATTCTAACATTTACATGAAAAGGTAAAGGAATCAGAATTGACAAAATTGTGAAAAAGAAGAACAAGTTGGAGAACTTAACACTACCTGATTTCAAGACTTACTAGCTATAGTTATCAAGAGAGCATGGTATTGGTGAAAGAATAGACTTACAGAACAACCAAACAGAATAGAGAGTCCAGAAACAGACTAAAAAATATGGTCAGCTGACTTTTGACAAAGATGAAAAGGCAAACAATGGAGAAAGAATACTTTTTTCAAACAATGGTTCTGGATCAACTGAATATCCATATGTAAAAATGTAAATAACTCAAATCATATACTTTAATTTAAAAAAAAAGCAACACTAAAAAACTTCCAGAAGAAAATACAGAAGAAACTCTGTGTGACCTTTAGGTTTGGCAAAAGTTTTTAGATTCTATACTAAAAAGATAATCTGTAAAAGAAAAAAATATTACTTGGACTTTTATCAAATTTAAGCCTTTTGTTCTGTGAAAGTCACTGTTTAGGGACTAAAAAGACAAGCTACTGACCGGGAAAACTATTTTCAAGTTACATATTTGAAAAAGGACTTATATCATGACTATATAACACAACATTGTTAATCAACTATACTCCAATATAAAATAAAAATTAAAAAAAATCTTTGCTGTTCTTCTATGAATTGTTAGACCCTAATGTCTTTAGAATGTAAATTCTAAAAACTTCTGCTGTGTAAAATGTATAAAAACTTTTTGGTGTGTCAAATATCATTTGTGTTACAAATTTTCAAGCTGGTAGTCTCTTTTACCATTACTTTCTGAGTACTATTTAATTACTATTTGAGAGTCAACAGAAGAATGAATGAACAAGGATCATCGTTGCCAATGGACACTGTTCTCTATTTGTCAAAAATTAAATAAAATATAGATTTTAAAGTTCCAAAAAAAGAGAACTCTGAAAACTCACTAATAACAAAACAAACAACCCAATTAAAAATTGGGCTAATATTCAAACAGACATTTCAGCAAAGAAGGTAGATGGATGGCAAATGGACATGGGAAAAGATGTTCAACATTACTAATTATTAGAAAAAGGTAAATCATCACGATTATGAGACTATACCACACATTTATTAGAAAGGTTAAAATGAAAACCAAACCAAACCAAATAAATAAACTCCCTATTGATAACAAGTGCTGGTGAGAATGAGAAACAACTAGAATTCTCATAAAAATCAATTGCATGATTTGGCCAGTTGAAGAGAGGGATGCAGTCTGTGCCTCTGCAATACAGTAGCTGAATTTGTCTGTTGTTTCTTCTCTCTGCAAAGCTGACTAATTTAAACAGAGAAGAATTCCTGGCTTTGGTCTCATTAGCATCAAGTAGTAACTGATTGACCTGGAGTTTTGGAAATAATTTCTACTAAACTTACCTTTTCTTTCATATTTTCCACCTTACTTTTTAGCTGGGGCACTGCACTGTTGGGTGGCAAGCCTTTTTCCAATTGAGTCACAAATTTGGCATATTTGGAAACTTGACTGTTTAGAAATTCTGGATCCAGGCAGTCAAATTTAGACTATGAAAATTGAGGGGAAAACAAAGAAGTTAAGACATATGATAAAAGGCAAACTTGAAATAGTAAATTTTTTTTACTCTACTCACATTTTTTGATAGCTATGTTGTTAAACCAAGTTGACTCTATATTTTGGAAATGGCTCTACTTATTAGGATTTCTAATAGTGTATCAGGCATTGTTTGTTTATTACACTCATATCATTTTCTCCCATATCACCAAATGCAGTATTGCAATCCCTGTAATTTATTCCAGAGGGCCAACCATTGTAAAGTTACAAATAGCTAATGTTTACTCTTGTGACCTAGAAATGTCTCACCAAGTAGTCTCCTATTATTTGATCATGTAGCCCTTTAATATAACTGATTTAAACATACATTCCAATGTATGCATGTATTTATAAATATATTTCTCAGTTACATAAACATGTAAGTGTACACATATATTATGTCAGATGGGCATATGGATTGATGGTAATAGAAAATTTGTAAAAATGAAAAGATATTCCATGCTCATGGATTGGAAGAATTAATATTGTTAAGATGTTTATACCACCTAAAGAAATCTACAGATTCAATACAATCCCTATCAAAATTCCAGTGGTATTTTTCACAGAAATACAACAAACAATCCTAAAATTTGTATGGAACCACAAAAGACTCAGAATAGCCAAAGCAATCTTGAGAAAGAATAAAAAAGATGGAGGTATCAATTCCTTGATTTCAGATTATCCAACTATCCAAAGTTATCGTCATCAAAACAGCATAGTACTGGCCCAAAAACAGACACATAGATTAATGGAACAGAAGAGAAAGCCCAAAAATAAACCCACACATGTATGGTCAATTAATTTACAAGAAAGGAGTCAAGAATATACAATGGGGGAAGGACAGTCTCTCAATAAATGGTGTTGGGAAAATTGGACAGCTAGAGGCAAAGGAATGAAACTGGACCACACACAAAAATAACTCAAAATGGATTAAAGATTTGAACCTAAGACCTGAAACCTAAAAACTCCTAGAAGAAAATATAGGCAATAAGCTCCTTGAGATGGGTCTTGGCAAAAATATTTTGGATTTGACACCAAAAGCAAAGGCAACAAAAGTAAAATAAGCACTACATCTAACTAAAAAGCTTCTGCACAGCAAAGGAAAGCATGAACAAAATGAAAAGGAAAGCTATACTTAATGGGAGAAAATATTTGCAAATTATATAGCTGATAAGGGGTTAATATCCAGAATATATAAAGAACTCAATAGCAGAAAAACAACCTGATTAAAAAGAGGGCAAAGGATCTGAATAGATATTTTTTCCAAAGAAGACGTAACAGATGTCCAACAGGTACATGAAAAAATGCTCAACATCATTAATCACTGGGAAATTAAAATCAAAACCACAATGAAATACCGCCTCACTCCTGTTAGAATTTTAGTATCAGAAAGACAAAATAGAACCAGTGTTGGCAAAGATGTGGAGAAAAAGGAACACTTGTGCATTGCTAACAGAAATGTAAATTGGCACAACAGCCATATGGAAAACAGTATTAAGATTCCTTAAAAAATTAAAAATAGAACTATCATATGATTCAGCAATTCCATTTCTGATTATTTATCCTAAGAAAGCAAAAACACTGATTCAAAAAGATATACAGACACCCAAGTTCATAGCAGCATTATTTACAATAGCCAAGAAATGGAAACAACCTAAGTGGCCACCAGTGGATGAATGGATGAAGAAAATGTAGTATATGTATACAATAGGCTATTATTCAGCCACAAAAAGAATGAAACCTTGTCATTTTTGACAACATGGATGGACCATGAGGGCTTTACGTAAAGTGAAATAAGTCAGACAAAGAAAGACAAATACCATATGACCCCCCTTGTATATGGAATCCAAAAGCAAACAAAACAACAGAATAACTCATATGTAGAACCTAAAGCAAAGCAAAACAAAACAAAACAACTAAAACAGAACAAATTGGTAGTTTCCGGAGGAGGGGTGTGTGTGTGTGTGAAATAAGTGAAGGAGGTCAAAATGTACAAACTTCCAGTTATAAGATAAATAAATCATGGGAATGTAATGTACAGCACAGTGACTATAGTTAATAACACTGTATTGCATATTTGAAAGCTGCTAAGAGAATAGATCTTGAATATTCTCATAAGAAAAAAAGTTTTGTAACTATGTAAGGTGACAAATGTTAACTGAACTTATTGTGGTGATCACTGTGCAATATACAGAAATATTGGATCATTATATTTTACACCTGAAACTAACATGTCAAATATGCCTCAATTTTAAAAAAAGAAAATTTATAAACATTCATTTTTTTTTCTGGATTCAACATTTTCTTTTTGCTCCCTAATGGGTCTTTTTGTATACTTCCTATGGTAAATTTGTCCCACTTTAGAAGCTACTGCTCTAATCTATGGTGGTAATCAGAAAACTCTCTAAGCTTCTTCTTTACTACTCAGGAGCATTTTCTAATTCTGAGATAAGTGATAAATGAGTTACACAAAAGCACTTAAAATGCTCTGATATAATAGTATATATATGTTTGTTTATTTTCCACTTTCTCCACCAAAAGGTAAATTCTGTGAGGGTTTGGACTTTGTCCTTTTTATTCTCCACTGGTATCTACTGTACCTAGAACATTATCTGGGAAACATTCTTGCATCACTGTGCCCAGATATGTGACTTCTAATTATAGGCACCAGCATAGGGAAGCTGAACAAGCAAGTGTAAAACAATATTTGTGAAGTTGATGGTATTTCTTACATGTCCATATCACACTTGAAAGAACAGATGGTCACCTATTCTGCCTCCTAGAGGGTTGACACTTGTTAAGGTTTGAACGCAAGGGTAGACCCTAAAAACCAAACCCTATGATACCTGGTCCCCTAATTTACTATTACTAGAATTTACTATTAAGCTCTCAAGGGAAGATCCTGGATCTCATTACTGGGATTCTATTCTATCACAGGGAACAAAAGGGCTTCCTTCCTTCCTTCCTTCCTTCCTTCCTTCCTTCCTTCCTTCCTTCCTTCCTTCCTTCCTCCCTCCCTCCCTCCCTCCCTCCCTCCCTCCCTCCCTTCCTTCCTTCCTTCTTTCTTTCTTTTTTAAAAGGACAATAAGGGCTTCCCTGGTGGCGCAGTGGTTGAGAATCTGCCTGCTAATGCAGGGGACACGGGTTCGAGACCTGGTCTCGGAGGATCCCACATGCCGTGGAGCGGCTGGGCCCGTGAGCCACAACTACTGAGCCTGCGCGTCTGGAGCCTGTGCTCTGCAACAAGAGAGGCTGCAATAATGAGAGACCCGCGCACTGCAATGAAGAGTGGCCCCCACTTGCCACAACTAGAGAACGCCCTCGCGCAGAAATGAAGACCCAACACAGCAAAATAAATTAATTAATTAAACTCCTACCCCTAACATCTAAAAAAAGAAAAAAACACTTACCATGTTCCTTCAATGAGTCAAGTTCTTTCACAATATTATAAAAATAAATAAATAAATAAATTAAAAAAAGGACAATAAAAACAGAACCTAGGCTAACAGAAATCTAATGTGTGTAGATCATGAATAAAATCCTACAAACCTTAATAACACTTGGCTGTAGTGTGTTGGGACAACATTGTGTTCAGAAACCACAAAGAAGTTAAATGCCATGCTGTGAGGTCCTTTGATGACTCCTTCATTTAGTTATCTTATTTGGAGGACCTGAGAAACCTGCCTTACAATAATGTAGTCTTCTCTGTGGTACTTAAAGACTTATGTGGCAGAAAGACCTTTGTGCATTTCACCAGAAAGCTGATAATAATTCCCATAAAATAACACTGCATGTTTTGCTGAAATTAAGAATACACCAGCTTATTTTTTTAAAAAACTATAATTCATACCATTAGGATTCTAAGGTTAAATAATACAAAAATGATTTAAGAAATGAAAGTTGTTGGTTTTTTTTACCTGTAACCATTCTTGTTGGAGTTGATCCCATTCAGATAAAGAATCCCAGAGCAATTGTTTGAGCTTCAATTCAGCACTAACTTCTTCCAAAGCTTCAAACTTGGACACTTCTACCTTTTAAAATATAATAAGCAAAATGTACTATTTAATTTTCTGATATAGAGATCTTATGTTATCTTCCTATCAATAATTTTTGATACAGTGACACCTTAGCAGAATATAGGTGGGACCCAAATGGGGAAAGAAAAGGAGAGACAGAAACAATGAAAAAACAAATCACAAAACCCCATGTATATTCAGATTTCTATTTGAGTGACAAAATATAATTCTTTATATTTCCTTAGAACTTAGAAATTTTCCAAAGACACAAATATTACAAGAGTGCTAAGGGCATTCTTTCTCAAGTTGGATCATACATGTATATACCTGTCTGGTCTATTGGGTAAACAGTTGAGTCTTTAGAGGCAATGATATCCTTTAGGGCTTATATCTTAGATGATAGAAGAGGGAGAGGATGTTTGTGTGGTAGTTGGTGGAGGGAATGGGGAGATTAAAGATGGAGTGAACAGCCTAGTTTCTTACCTATTTCTAACCCAATGGACTGTATATGAACCCTAGACAGAGAAAGGTTGCAAGAAAATCTGAAGAAGCTGTTTTCATGCCTTGGAGGTGGGAAAATCTCCAGGAGGTTGGTTGCACAGAAACTGTGAGCTTTGCCATAAGCTGGGGCTTTAAACATTGCATACAATAGCAGCAAAATACACATTCTTTTCAAGTGCACGCAGAACATTCCCCAGGATAGATCATATGATAGGCCACAAAAGAAGTCTTAACAAGTTTAAGAAGTCTGAAATCATATTATCTTTTCCAGCCACAATGGTATGAAAATAGAAATCAACAACAAGAGGAAAGATGGAAAATTTACAAATATTTGGAACCTAAACACCACACTCCTGAACAACCAATGGCTTATAGAGGAAATCAAAGGGAAATAAAAATAAATATCTTGAAACAAATAAAAATGGAAACACAGCACACCAAAACCTATGAGATGCTGCAAAAGTAATTCTGAGAGGGAATTTTATAGTAATAAATGGATATATTAAGAAAATAGAAAGACCTCAAATAAACAACTTGACTTTACACAGCAAAGAACTAGAAAAGGAGAACAAGCTAAGCCCAGAGTTAGCAGAAGAAAGGAAATAACAAGGATCAGGGTGGAAATAAAAAAAATAGAGAACAGAAAAACAATAGAAAAGATCAATGAAACTAAGAGCTTTTTTTCTGAAAAGATAAACAAACCTTTAGCTAGACTAAGAAAAAAAGAGAGATGATTCAAGGAAATAAAATCAGAAATGAAAGAGGAGACATTAAAATCTACACCTCAGGGGGCCCTTCAAGATGGCAGAGGAGTAAGACGTGCAGATCACCTTCCTCCCCACAAGTACATAAAAAATACATCTACATGTGGAACAACTCCTACAAAACACCTACTGAACACTGGCAGAAGACATCAGACTTCCCAAAAGGCAAGAAACTCCTCGCCTACCCAGGTAGGGAAAACGAAAAAAGACGAAACAGAGACAAAGAATAGGGACAGGACCTGCACATCGGGGAGGGAGTTGTGAAGGAGGCAATATTTCCACACACTAGGAAACCCCTTCACTGGTGGAACCCTGCTGGAGTGAGTTGGGGCTGGGAGCTGAGGCTCGGGCTTTCAAGATCAGATCCCAGGGAGACGATGGGGGTTGGCTGTGTGAACACAGCCTTAAGGGGGCTATTGTGCCACAGCTAGCCAGGAGGGAGTCTGGGAAAAAGTCTGGAACTACCTAAGATGCAAGAGACCATTGTTCCGGGGTGCGCAAGGAGAGGGGATTCAAAGCACTGCCTAAATGAGCTCCAGAGATGGGCGCGAGCCACAGCTATCAGTGCAGACACCAGAGACAGGCATGAAATGCTAAGGCTGCTGCTGCAGCCACCATAAAGCCTGTGTGCAAGAACAGGTCACTATCCACACCTCCCCTCCTGGGAGCCTGTGCAATCCGCCACTGCCAGGGTCCCGTGATGAAGGGACAACTTCCCCGGGAGAACACATGGCACGCCTCAGGCTGGTGCAACGTCAGGCTGGTCTCTGCCGCCGCAGGCTCGCCCTGCATTCTGTACCCCTCCCTATCCCAGGCCTGAGTGAGCCAGAGCTCCCTAATCAGCTTCTCCTTTAACCTCCTCCTGTCTGGGCAAAGAACAGACACCAGAGGGTGACCTACATGCAGAGGTGGGGCCAAATCCAAAACTGAACCCCAGGAGCTGTGTGAACAAAGAAGAGAAAGGGAAATTTCTCTGTGCAGCCTCAGAAGCAGCGGATTAAATCTCCACAATGAACTTGATGTACCCTGCATCTGTGGAATACCTGAATAGACAACAAATCATCCCATAATTGAGGCGGTGGACTTTGAGAGCAAATGTAGACTTGGGGTTTGCTTTCTGCATCTAACTTATTTCTGGTTTTATGTTTATCTTAGTTTAGTATATAGAGCTTACTATCATTAGATTTGTTTATTGATTTGGTTGCTCTCTCTTCCTTTGTTTTTCATATATATATATATATATATATATATATATATATATATATGTTTTCCATTTTCTCTTTTTGTGAGTGTGTATCTGTATGCTTCTTTGGAGATATTGTCTGTATAGGTTTGCTTTTACTATTTGTTCTAGGGTTCTGTCTGTTTGATTTTTTTTTCTTTAGTTTAGGTTTTAGTGCTTCTTTTTATAGGTGGATTTGTTTATTGGTTTGGTTGCTCTCTTCTTTCTTTAATTTTTTTAATTTTAACAAAAAAATTTTTATTTTAATAACTTTATTTTATTTTTCTTTCTTTCCTCCATTTTCTTTTGAGCCATGTGGCTGACAGGGTCTTGGTGCTCTGGCTGGGTGTCAGGCCTGAGGCTCTGAGGTGGGAGACCAGAGTCAGGACACTGGACCACCAGAGACCTCCTGGTCACAGTAATATCAATCAGCGAGAGCTCTCCCAGAGATCTCCGTCTCAATGCTAAGAACTAGATCCACTCAATGACCAGCAAGCTCCAGTGCTGGACACCCATGCCAAAGAACTAGCAAGAAAGGAACACAGCCCCACCCATTAGCAGAGAGACTGTCTAAAATCATAATAAGTTCACAGACACCCTGAAACACACAACAGGACATGGTCCTGCCCACCAGAAAGACAAGATCCAGCCTCATCCACCAGAACACAGGCACCACTCCCCTCCACCAGGAAGCCTACACAACCCACTGAACCAACTTTACCCACTGGAGGCAGACACCAAAAACAATGGGAAGTACGAACCAGCAGCCTGTGAAGTGGAGACCCCAAATGCAGTAAATTAAGCAAAATGAGAAGAGAGAGAAATATACAGCAGTTGAAGGAGCAAGGTAAAACCTCACCAGACCAAACAAATGAAGAGGAAATAGGCAGTATACCTGAAAAAGAATTCAGAGTAAAAATAGTAAAGATGATCCAAACTCTTGGAAATATAATGGAGAATAAAAGAAAGGATTAACAAGGACTTAGAAAAACTAAAGAGCAAACAAAGAATGATGAACAACACAATAAATGAAATTAAAAATTCTCTAGAAGGAATCAGATGAAGAACACAATAAATGAAATTAAAAATTCTCTAGAAGGAATCAATAGCAGAATAACTGAGACAGAATGGATAAGTGACCTGGAAGATAAAATAGTGGAAATAAGTACCGTAGAGCAGAATAAATAAAAGAGAATGAAAAGAATTGAGGACAGTCTCAGAGACCTCTGGGACAACATTGAGTGCATCAACATTCAAATTATAAGGGTCCCAGAAGAAGAAGAGAAAAGAAAGGGACTGAGAAAATATTTGAAGAGATTACAGTTGAAAACTTCCTTAATATGGGAAAGAAAATAGTCAGTCAAGTCCAGGAAGTGCAGAGAGTCCCATAAAGGATAAATCCAAGGAGAAACATGCCAAGACACATATTAATAAAACTGTCAAAAATTAAATACAAAGAAAAATATTAAAATCAGCAAGGGAAAAGCAACAAATAACATACAAGGGAATCCCCATAAGGTTAACTGCTGAACTTTAAGCAGAAACTCCGCAAGCCAGAAGGGTGTGGCAGGATATACTTAAAGTGATGAAAGGGAAAAACCTACTACCAAGATTACTCTACCCAGCAAGGATCTCATTCAGATTCAATGGAGAAATTAAGACCTTTACAGACAAACAAAAGCTCAGAGAATTCAGCACCACCAAACCAGCTTTACAACAATGCTAAAGGAACTTCTCTAGGCAGGAAACACAAGAGAAGGAAAAGACCTACAATAACAAACCCAAAACAATTAAGAAAATGGTAATAGGAACATACATATCGATAAATACCTTAAATGTAAATGGTTTAAATGTTCCAACCAAAAGTCACAGGCTCACTGAATGGATACAAAAACAAGACCCATATATATGCTGTCTACAGGAGACCCACTTCAGACCTAGGGACACATACAGACTGAAAGTGAGGGGATGGAAAAAGACATTCTATGCAAATGGAAATGAAAAGAAAGCTGGAGTAGCAATTCTCATATCAGAGAAAATAGACTTTAAAATAAAGACTATTACAAGAGACAAAGAAGGACACTACATAACGATCAAGGGATCAATCCAAGAAGAAGATATAACAGTTGTAAATATTTATGTAGCCAACATAGGAGCAACTCAATACATAAGGCAAATGCTAACAGCCATAAAAGGGGAAATTGACAGTAACATAATGATGGTAGGGGACTTTAACACCCCACTTTCACCAATGGACAGATAATCAAAAATGAAAATAAATAAGGAAACACAAGCTTTAAAGGACACATTAAACTAGATGGACTTAATTGATATTTATAGGATATTCCATCCAAAAACAAAACAATACACTTTCTTCTCAAGTGCTCATGGAACATTCTCCAGGATAGATCATACCTTGGGTCACAAATCAAGCCTTGGAAAATTTAAGAAAATTGAAATTGTATCAAGTATCTTTTCTGACCACAAAACTATGAGACTACATATCAATTACAGGAAAAAAATCTGTAAATAATACAAACCCTGGAGGCTAAACAATACACTACTAAATACCCAAGAGTTCACTGAAGACATCAAAGAGGAAATCAAAAAATACCTAGAAAAAAATGACAATGAAAACACGATGGCCCAAAACCTATGGTATGCAGCGAAAACAGTTCTAAGAGGGAAGTTTATAGCAATACAATCCTACCTCAAGAAACAAGAAAAACCTTAAATAAACAACCTAACCTTACATCTAAAGGAACTAGAGAAAGAAGAACAAACAAAAGCCAAAGTTAGCAGAAGGAAAGAAATCATAAAGATCAGATCATAAATAAATGAAAAAGAAATGAATGAAATGATAGCAAAGATCAATAAATCTAAAAGCTGTTTCTTTGAAAAGATAAACAAAATTGATAAACCATTAGACAGACTCATCAAGAAAAAAAGGGAGAAGACTCAAATCGATAGAATTAGAAATGACAAAGGAGAAGTAACAACTGACATTGCAGAAATACAAAGAATCATGAGAGATTACTGCAAGCAACTATATGCCAATAAAATGGACAACCTGGAAGAAATGGACAAATTCTTAGAAAAGCACAACCTTCCGAGATTGAACCAGGAAGAAATAGAAAATATAAAGAGACCAATCACAAGCACTGAAATTGAAACTGATTGAAAATCTTCCAACAAACCAAAGTCCAGGACCAAAGTCCAGATGGCTTCACAGGCAAATTCTATCAAACATTTAGAGAAGAGCTAATACCTATCCTTCGCAAACCCTTCCAAAATATAGCAGAGGCAGGAACACTCCCAAACTCATTCTACAAGGCCACCATCACCCTGATACCAAAACCAGACAAAATGTCACAAAAAAAGAACTACAGGCCAATATCACTGATGAACATAAATGCAAAATTCCTCAACAAAATACTAGCAAACAGAATCCAACAGCACATTAAAAGGATCATACAGCATGATCAAGTAGGGTTTATCCCAGGAATGAAAGGATTCTTCAATATATGCAAATCAAAAATGAGATAAACCATATTAACAAATTGAAGAATAAAAACCATATGATCATCTCAATAGATGCAGAAAAAGCTTTCAACAAAATTCAACACTGATTTATGATAAAAACCCTCCAGAAAGTAGGCATAGGTAACTTACCTAAAGATAATAAAGGTCATATATGACAAACCTACAGCCAACATCGTTCTCAATGGTGAAAAACTGAAATCATTTCCACTAAGATCAGGAAAAAGACAAGGTTGTCCTCGCTCACCACTATTATTCAATGTAGTTTTGGATGTTTTAGCCACATCAATCAGAGAAGAAAAAGAAATAAAAGGAATCCAAATCGGAAAAGAAGAAGTAAAACTGTCACTGTTTGCAGATGACATGATACTATACATAGAGAATCCTGAAGATGCCACCAGAAAACTACCAGATCTAATCTACCAGAAAACTACTAGAGCTAATCAATGAATTTGGTAAAGTAGCAGGATACAAAACTAATGCACAGAAATCTCTTGCATTCCTATACACTAATGATGAAAATCTGAAAGAGAAATGAAGGAAACATTTCCATTTACCATTGCAACAAAAAGAATAAAATACCTAGGAATAAACCTACCTAAGGAGACAAAAGACCTGCATGCAGAAAACTATAAGACACTGATGAAAGAAATTCAAGATGATACAAACAGATGGAGAGATATACCATGTTCTTGGATTGGAAGAATCAACATTGTGAAAATGACTGTACTACCCAAAGCAATGAACAGATTCAATGCAATCCCCATCAAACTACCAATGGCATTTTTCACAGAACTAGAACCACAAATTTCACAATATGTATGGAAACAAAAATGATCCTGAATAGCCAAAGCAATCTTGAGAAAGAAAAACAGAGCTGGAGGAAGCAGCCTCCCAGATTTCAGACTATACTACAAAGCTACAGTAATCAAGAAAGTATGGTAGTGGCACAAAAACAGAAATATAGATCAATGGAACAGAATAGAAAGCCTAGAGATAAACCCACACACATATAGTCACCTTATCTTTGATAAAGGAGGCAAGAATATACAATGGAGAAAAGACAGCCTCTTCAATAAGTGGTGCTGGGAAAACTGGACAGCTACATGTAAAAGAATGAAATATGAACACTCCCTAATACCATACACAAAAATAAACTCAAAATAGATTAAAGACTTAAATGTAAGGCCAGACACTATAAAACTCTTAGAGAAAAACATAGGCAGAACACTTTATGACATAAATCACTGCAAGATCCTTTTTGACCCATCTCCTAGAGAAATGGAAATAAAAACAAAAATAAAGACATGAGACCTACCTAAGGAAACTTAAAAGCTTTTGCACAGCAAAGGAAACCATAAACAAGACCAAAAGACAACCCTCAGAATGGGAGAAAATATTTGCAAATGAAGCAACTGACAAAGGATCAATCTCCAAAATATACAAGCAGCTCATGCAGCTCAATATCAAACAACAAACAACCCAATCCAAAAATGGGCAGAAGATCTAAATAGACATTTCTCCAAAGAAGATATACAGATTGCCAAGAAACACATGAAAGGATGCTCCACATCAGTAATCATTAGAGAAATGCAAATCAAAACTACAGTGTGGTATCACCTCACAACGGTCAGAATGGCCATCATCAAAAATCTACAAATAAATGCTGGAGAAGGTGTGGAGAAAAGGGAACCCTCTTGCACTGTTGGTGGGAATGTAAATTGATACAGCCACTATGGAGAACAGTATGGAGGTTCCTTAAAATCTAAGAGTAGAACTACCCAGCAATCCCACTACTGGGCATATACCCTGAGAAAACTGTAATTCAAAAAGAGTCATGTACCACAATGTTCATTGCAGCTGTATTTACAATAGCTATGGCATGAAAGTAACCTACATGTCCTTCAACAGATGAATGGACAGATGAATGAAAGAAGTTGTGACAAATATATAAAATGGAATATTACTCAGCTATAAAGAAAAAGGAAATCGAGTTATTTGTAGTGATGTGGATGGACCTAGAGTCTGTCATACAGAGTGAAGTAAGTCAGAAAGAGAAAAACAAATACCGTACACTAACACACATATATGGAATCTAAAAAAAAAAAAAGGTTCTGAAGAACCTTGCAGCAGACAGGAATAAAGACACAGACATAGAGAATGGACTTGTGGACATGGGGAGGGGGAAGGGTAAGCTGGGACGAAGTCAGAGAGTGGCATGGACATATATACACTAACAAATTTAAAAGAAATAGCTAGTGGGAAGCAGCCACATAGCACAGGGAGATCAGCTCGGTACTTTCTGTCTACCTAGAGGGGTGGGATAGGGAGCGTGGGAGGGAGATGCAAGAGGGAGGGGATATGGGGATATATGTATAGCTGATTCACTTTGTTATACAGCAGAAACTAACACACCACTGTAAAGCAATTATACTCCAATAAAGATGCTAAAAAAAAACCTTACACCTCAGAGATACATATGATCATAAGAGACTCCTCTGAATAAGTATATGCCAATAAATTGTATACCTTTGCAGAAATGTATAAATTGCTAGAAACATACTGCCCACCAAGACTGAATAAGGAAGAAACAGAAAATCTGAACAGACCAATAAGGATAAGAAGATTGAATGAGTAATCCAAAACCTCCCAGCACAGAAAAGCCCAGGACCAGATGACTTCACTGGTAAATTTTACCAAACATTTGGGGGGAGAAAAAAGAATTAATGCCAATATTTCTCAAACTTTTCCAAAAAAATTGAAGAGGTGGGAACACTACCAAACTCATTTTACAAGGCTAGCATTACCCTGACATTAGGGATCTGGCCTTGACTTCATTAAGAATTAGAGATGATTTCCTAGGCCAGTTAGGCCTTCACTCCTATCCTCCTAATGACTGAGAGCTGCAGAGGAAGGTTGATATGAGGTGATCCTAAAGGATCGTAAAGTATAGATATGGAACGTGGAAGGAGGGAGACACACTTCTATTTCAGGCTCTGGCTCAAGCAAGGCTATTCTTTCTGACCCAAGAGTGCCCACCTGTTAGTTATAGCCGTTATCAAGCAATATTTCTGCCACAGCTCCCGTCCTACTGCATACTTTCCTGTCTTACAGGTCAGTTAACTAATCTGGGAAAAACTATGAACCCTAATTCTCTCATGCACAAACCTCCTGAATCAAGTATTGTACCAGTTGCATTGTCTAGTGCCAGGTCATTATTTTGCAGGTTGCTCCACCAAGCCCTGGGATCTGGAGTGGACACTCAGACTGCTCAGACCACTTTCTGGCCATCCATTTGGGGCTATGGAAGAGACAGGTGCATCCCCATGTGAGGTCCATGCACTCCGCTGAAACTTTTGGGGAACTGATTAACCCCTCCCTCATTGCTGGTGGCCCTCTGGATTTGATCCTAGGAATCTTTTCTATTTTCTTTTCTTTTTGGTCTCTCTAATAGCTGTTCAGAGCACTTATATCTCTCACTCATTTCTCTTCATTTTTTTGAGGCATATCTTTTAGCTTTTTAAACCTACCCTTTTTGTATCCATCTTTGCCCTGGCTTAGCCAAATTGTCTTCTTTCATCAAACTGGCACATCAAACCAGGGCAAATTAGGCAATATTGATGGAATCATAATACACACATGAATGTAAAAGAAGCTTGAATATTATTTAAGGAAGAATAGAGGGGTTTTAATTGACCACATTTAAAAATCCACATACATTTTAACATAGAAGCTACAGTCCCTGGTCTGAGGGTTTGTCTAAAATTCACAATTACTTTTTAATTAGAAAGACATTTTGTCTAACCTGTGTACTAATCTTTAAACACTTCAAAGGCAGAGAACATGTCATATTTTGTATTTCAGATTGTTCCAGCACAGTGACTAGCACATTGGTGTCCAAACATTGAATACTTACAGTCACATTATTGAAAATGCGTATGCACCAATGCCATTTCTATGCACATATTTTAGAAACATATGTGTAGAGCTGTCATTACCTTAAAATTCTTCTGATAGGATTTATACTGAAATGCACGTATTTGAAGATCATCTAGAACTGACTGCAGATCATTCAACATGACGTTTACTTTGTCTTGGTCAGCGTTAATATCCAAAATCTGTGGATCCTGTAAAATTAAGATAGGTTTTGATTACTCATTCCTATTTTGATGTATACCATCAAAATAAATGAATTAATAAACGTTTTCAAAAAATATTTCTTCTAATTCTCTTTTCACTCTAATTTTTAGAAAATATATTAAAATTGTTGTTTTTCTGTATTTAAAGCAATGCATATACATTGTAAAAATTACAGAAATGTATAAAGAAGTAACTTGGGGATAATATTGCTTTTAAAGAATACCTAATACATTTTCCCTCATCTGTTTTCATTTATTACATTTGTTTCAGCTAACGTGACTTCAGGTAAGGAGAGGTGAATACAATATGGAAAAGAAAGAAGAAAATATGATATAAGGAAAATTATCATTTTACAATAAAGGAATAATTACAATTTATGGGACTTCCCTGGTGGCTCAGTGGTTAAGAATCTGCCTGCCAATTCAGGGGACACAGGTTCGAAACCTGGTCCAGGAAGATCCCACATGCCACGGAGCAACTAAGCCCATGGGCCACAACTACTTAGCCTGTGCACCTAGGGCCCATGCTCCTCAACAAGAGAAGCCACCACAATGAGAAGCTTGCACACCACAATGAAGAGTAGTCCCTGATCGCTGAAACTAGAGAAAGTTTGCACACAGCAATGAAGACCCAATGCAGCACACACACACCCCCAAAAAACGGAATGATTACAATTTACAATAAAGGTATGATTCTATTTAATTGAAGTTCATAAAAAGGCAAAACCAATTTATGGCTTTAGAATTCAAGGTAGTGGCTGCCTTTGGAGAGGAAGGAAGGGTTAGTGACTAGGGGAGACACTAAGGATGGCAATAGCAATAGTTCTTCATCTCAGTAGTGGACACATGGATGTGTTCACTTTCTGAAAACTCACTGACTTGTACACTTATTACACTTATGTACAGCTTCCTCTGTGCAAAAATACAAAAATACTTCAATACAAAAGTAAAAACAGAGATAGCTGCATCCACCAGAGGGCAGACAGCAGAAGCAAGAACTACAATTCTGCAGCCTATGGAATGAAAACTACATTCACAGAAAGACAGACAAAATGACATATGTACCAGATGAAGGAACAAGATAAAACCCCAGAAAAACAACTAAATGAAGTGGAGATAGGAAACCTTCCAGAAAAAGAATTCAGAATAATGATAGTGAAAATGATCCAGGACCTCAGAAAAAGAATGGAGGGAAAGATACAGGGGATGAAAGAAATGTTTAACAAAGACCTAGAAGAATTAAAGAACAAAGACCTAGAAGAATTACAGAACAAACAAACAGAGATGAACAATACAATAACTGAAATGAAAAATACACTAGAAGGAATCAATAGCAGAATAACTGAGGCAGAAGAATGGATAAGTCACCTGGAAGACAGAATGGTGGAATTCACTGCTGCAGAACAGAAGAAAGAAAAAAAAAAAATGAAAAGAAATAAAGACAGCCTAAGAGACCTCTGGGACAACATTAAAAACACAAATATTCACAGTATAGGGGTCCCAGAAGGAGAAGAGAGAGAGAAAGAACCCGAGAAAATATTTGAGGAGATTATAGTTGAAAACTTCCCTAACATGGGAAAGGAAATAGCCACCAAAGTCCAGGAAGCGCAGAGTCCCAGGCAGGATAAACCCAAGGAGAAACATGCCAAGACACATAGTAATCAAACTGACAAAAATTAAAGACAGAGAAAAATTATTAAAAGAAACAAGGGAAAAATGACAAATAACATACAAGGGAATTCCCATAAGGTTAACAGCGGATTTCTCAGCAGAAACTCTACAAGCCAGAAGGGAGAGGCATGATATATTTAAAGATGTGAAAGGGAAGAACCTACAACCAAGATTACTCTAATTGGCAAGGACCTCATTCAGAATTGATGGAGAAATCAAAAGCTTTAGAGACAAACAAAAGCTAAGAGAATTCAGCATCACCAAACCAGCTCTACAACAAATGGTAAAGAAACTTCTCTATTAAGAAAAATGGTAATATGAACATACATACTGATAATCACCTTAAATGTAAATGGATTAAATGTTCCAACCAAAAGTCACAGACTCACTGAATGGATACAAAAACAAGACCCATATATATGCTGTCTACAAGAGACCCACTTCAGACCTAGGGACACATACAGACTGAAAGTGAGGGGATGGAAAAAGATATTCCATGCAAAGGGAAATCAAAAGAAAGCTGGGGTAGCAATTCTCATATCAGACAAAATAGACTTTAAAATAAAGACTATTATAAGAGACAAGGAAGAACACTACATAATGATCAAGGGATCAATCCAAGAAGAAGATATAACAATTGTAAATATTTATGCAGCCAACATAGGAGCACCTCAATACATAACATAACAGGGTAAATCGACAGTAGCACAATAATAGTAGGGGATTTTAACACCCCACTTTCACCAATGGACAAATCATCAAAAATGAAAATAAATAAGGAAACACAAGCTTTAAAGGATACATTAAACAAGATGGACTTAATTGATATTTATAGGACATTCCATCCAAAAACAACAGAATACAATTTTTTTCTCAAGTGCTCATAGAACATTCTCCAGGATAGATCACATCTTGGGTCACAAATCAAGCCTTGGTAAATTTAAGAAAACTGAAATCATATCAAACATCTTTTACAACCACAACGCTATGAGATTAGAAATCAATTACAGGAAAAACACGTAAAAAACACAAACACGTGGAGGCTAAATGATACACTACTAAATAACCAAGAGATCACTGAAGAAATCAAAGAGGAAATAAAAAAATACCTAGAGACAAATGACAACGAAAACATGACAATCTAAAACCTATGGGATGCAGCAAAAGCAGGTCTAAGAGGGAAGTTTGTAGCAATACATTCCTACCTCAAGAAACAAGAAAAATCTCAAATAAACAGTCTAACCTTACACCTAAAGGAACTAGAGAAAGAAAAACAAACAAAACCTAAAGTTATTAGAAGGAAAGAAATCATAAAGATCAGAGCAGAAATAAATAAAATAGAAACAAAGAAAACAATAGCAAAGATCAATAAAACTAAAAGCTTCTTTGAGAAGATAAACAAAATTGATAAACCATTAGCTATACTCATCAAGAAAAAGAGGGAGAGGAATCAAATCAATAAAATTAGAAATGAAAAAGGAGAAGTTACAACAGACACCACAGAAATACAAAGCATCCTAAGAGACTACTACAAGCAACTCTATGCTAATAAAATGGACAACCTGGAAGAAATGGACAAATTCTTAGAAAGGTATAAGCTTCCAAGATTGAACCAGGAAGAAAGAGAAAATATGAACAGACCAATCACAAGTAATGAAACTGAAACTGTGAATAAAATCTTCCAACAAACAAAAGTCCAGGACCAGATGGCTTCACAGGTGAATTCTATCAAACATTTAGAGAAGAGCTAACACCCATCCTTCTCAAAGTCTTCCAAAATATTGCAGAAGAAGGAAAACTCCCAAACTCATTCTACGAGGCCACCATCACCCTGATACAAAAACCAGACAGAGATACTAGAAAAAAAGAAAAATTGCAGACCAATATCACTGATGAATATAGATGCAAAAATCCTCAACAAAATACTAGCAAACAGAATCCAACAACACATTAAAAGAATCATACACCATGATCAAGTGGGATTCAATATATGCAAATCAATCGATGTGATACATCATATTAACAGACTGAAGAATAAAAACCATATGATCATCTCAATAGATGTAGAAGAAGCTTTTGACAAAATTCAACACCCATTTATGATAAAAACTCTCCAGAAAGTGGGAACAGAGGGAACCTTCCTCAACATAATAAAGGCCATATATGACAAACCCACAGCAAACATCATTCTCAATGGTGAAAAACTTAAAGCATTTCCTCTAAGACCAGGAACAAGACAAGAGTGTCCACGGTTGCTATTATTATTCAAGATAGTTTTGGAATTCCTAGCCATGGCAATCAGAGAAGAAAAAGAAATAAAAGAATACAAATTGGAAAAGAAAAAGTAAAACTATCACTGTTTGCAGATGACATGATACTATACATAGATAATCCTAAAGATGCCACCAGAAAATTACTAGAGCTAATCAATGAATTTGGTAAAGTTGCAGGATACTAAATTAATGCACAGAAATCTCTTGCATTCCTATATACTAACAATGAAAGATCAGAAAGAGAAATTAAGGAAACAATCCCATTCACCATTGCAACAAAAAGAATAAAATACCTAAGGATAAACCTACCTAAGGAGGTCAAGACCTGTACCCAAAAACTATATGACACTGATGAAAGAAATCAAAGATGACACAAACAGATGGAGAGATATACCATGTTCTTGGATTGGAAGAATCAATATTATGAAAATGACTATACTACCCAAAGCAATCTACAGATTCAATGTAATCCCTATCAAACTACCAATGGCATTTTTCACAGAATAGAACAAAAAAATCTTAAAATTTGTATGGAGACACAAAAGACCCTGAATAACCAAAGCAATCTTGAGGGCAAAAAAAGGAGCTGGAGGACTTCAGACTGTACTACAAAGCTACAGTAATCAAGACAATATGGTACTGGCACACAAACAGAAATATAGATCAATGGAACAGGATAGAAAGCCCAGAGGGAAACCCACACACCTATGTTCAACTAATCTATGACAAAGGAGGCAAGGATATACAACGGAGAAAAGACCATCTCTTCATTAAGTGTTGCTAGGAAAACTGGACAGCTACATGTAAAAGAATGAAATTAGAACACTCCCTAACACCATACACAAAAATAAACTCAAATTTGATTAGAGACCTAAATGTGAGACTGGACACTATAAAACTCTTAGAAGAAAACATAGGAAGAACACTCTTTGACAAAAATCACAGCAAGACCTTTTTTGACCCACCTCCTAGACTAACAGAAATAAAAACAAAAATAAAGAAATGGGACCTAATTAAACTTAAAAGCTTTTGCACAGCAAAGGAAACTATAAACAAGATGAAAAGATAACCCTCAGAATGGGAGAAAATATTTGCAAACAAAGCAGAAAAGGATTAATCTCCAAATTATATGAGCAGCTCATGTGGCTCAATATTAAAAAAAACAGACAACCCAATTAAAAAATGGGCAGAAGACCTAAATAGACATCTCTCCAAAGAAGACATACAGATCCAAGAGGCACATGAAAAGCTGCTCAACATCACTAATTATTAGAGAAATGCAAATCAGAACTACAATGAGGTATCACCTCACACCGGTTAGAATGGGAATCATCAGAAAATCTACAAAGAAAAAATGCTGGAGAGGGTATGGAGAAAAGGGAACCCTCATGCATTCTTGGCAGGAATGTAAATTGATGTAGCCATTATGGAGAACAGTATGGAGGTTCCTTAAAAAATTAAAAATAGAATTACCATATGACCCAGCAATCCCATTACTGGGCATATGCCCAGAGAAAACCATAATTCCAAAAGACACATGCACCACAATATTCATTGCAGCACTATTTACAATAGCCAGCTCATGGAAGCAACCTAAATGCCCATCGACAGACAAACGGATAAAGAAGATGTGGTACATATATACAATGGAATATTACTCAGCCGTATAAAGGAACAAAATTGGGTCATTTGTAGAGGTGTGGATGGACCTAGAGATTGTCATACAGAGTGAAGTAAGTCAGAAAGAGAAAAACAAATAGCGTATATTAACGCATTTATGTGGAATCTAGAAAAATGGTACAGATGAAATGGTTTGCAAGGCAGAAATAGACACAGATGTAGAGAACAAACGTATGGACACCAAGGGGGGAAATTGGTGGCAGGGTGGTCGGATTAATTGGGAGATTGGGATTGACATGTGTACACTAATATGTATAAAATAGATAACTAATAAGAACCTGCTGTATAAAAAATAAATAAAATAAAAATTAAAAATTAAAAAAAAAGAATCATCCAGATGTCTAGTCTAAGTTCTTAAAATAATTCCTCTTGCATCTTTTGTATAGGAAAATTGATGCAAGTTAATCAAACATTCTTCTTTATCATTTATCAATTTATACTCTACCTCTTTCTAAGGGGGAATTTTCTAATATGCAGCTAAGCAAACCCTAAAATTGTCACAATAACTATAAAATATGCTAACAGGTTATAAAAACACTCATTTCATAATAATAAATAGAAACCAGCAGAAGGAGAATTCAATATTGCATACATGCTTTAGTTGCAATGGCCTAGAATTTATTCGGTATCTAAGAGAGGTTCAGAAACACTTTCAGTTTTCAATAGCAGCTCAGAGAATTAAGCCATAAAAAAAAGTTAAACCAGATTAAAATGAAATATGCTTTCTAAATGGTTTATTAAAATGGAATAGTCAGCCTTTACACAGATTTTTAAATCCTGCTTCAGCTTACCTGTGCTAGCAGCTTTATTTCATTCACTTCATTGCTTAGATCCTCAAGATCTCTGCCCAGATGCACACAAAATTGCTTAATCTTTGTTTCTCTGTCACCCACGGATTTATCAATGGCATTCCGAACAGCAACAATGGATGGCTTCATAGTGACAAAAACAGCAAAGTCTTCGGGAGGTGTGGGAACCTGATACTGTTCAATCAGCTTGTACATCTGAACCACTACATTCCCTTCATCTTCAAGGCTTTCAATCTAAACAGAAACATTCGCTGCTCGTTAAATAAATCAGAGTCCTTGTTATACCCGTTAAGATTGTCTGATAGGAGACAGCTGCTGTGCATCGTAAATATCACGCTGTGAAGAGCCAGCACACAGAGGGGTGCGTTTAATGCAGATCAAACTGGCTGGAGCCTGCTGGGTGGCAAATACAGTCATTGCTACGATGCAGGTAATAAGGCCCAGGAGGTAAGTTTTTCAGAGCTGAGCATAGTTAGTATTACTGTTATAGGTGTTTAGTTTTGTCTCTCTGTTTTGTTCTCTAGTAGATTAAACAGTGCCAATATTTGAAGTTTTCAGAGACAACAGGTGCTGTGAGGACGCCCAGCTGTAACATCTGACATTCCAGGCCTGTGTGTTGAGCAGTGACTGTCCCAGGGCAGCCCCTGAGGTGTGTGGACCATGTACCCATAGATTCAGAACCCTGATCTATGGTGAGACTCACACTACCCTTTAATAAAGGCTTCTGAAACCTTTATTACTGACTACTAAACATCTTTGCTTTGATGCCCTTCCTTCAGTGGACAGTGCCTTTACTACATTTTTGGCAAGGACTCCCCAGTTTTTGGGGAACCCTCCTCCCTGCCACTCTGCCACAAGATTATAGAGCAAGTATCCATGTTCTACAACTTGACCCACCTCCTGGCCACAAGCTGAACCAGGGAGAGTCAAATTGGGACCTAGTGAAACCAGCTTAGTCTGATCTCTCTCTTGAACTTGGGAAGAGTTAGGGTGCAGCTGTTGGCGGAGGCTATTTGCTTCCATGGGGTAACAAAGCATGTCCTAAACAGGAAATGAAAACTGCAGAGAGGCTTTAGAGAGATGGTTCTCAACCTTTAGCTGCATCCCAATTGCCCTGGCAAGTTTGGTAAAGCAAAGATTGTTGAACCCCTCCTGAGAGTTTCTGATTCAGAAGGTCCAGGGTGGGGCCTGAGAATATGCAAGTTCTCCAGTGACACTGATGCAGCTGGTGTCGGGAACACCCTTTGAGAACCACTGTTCTAGAGAGGAGCAGAGATGCGAGATGGAAAGAGAGGTCTTTTTGGTTTCCCTATGCTGCTCTAGTCCCTAGTTCCTGCCCTTTTTAAAGGCTAGGCTCTATCCATACCTTTGGATTCCAAAAGATATCCCTGCAAACTTAGAATAATTCTTCTCATTTTTCCAAGCTAACTATGTGAGTTTTTGTTACTTTCAACCAAAAGTGTCTAACATCTTCAATAAGTTACAAATAGAACTAAGTCTGACAACCAAAATCTGCTCACCTTCCTGGATTTCTGGTACGTGGAGTAAGCATATGTCCTGTTTTCTCTGGGAGTGTCTTGGTTTACACCAAGGTATTGTCCTGGCATGATGATTAATGGTGCCTCTTTCACTCTCAAAAATGTTTGGTCAGATAGTGATTATGTGGCCTGCCCTACCTATGCTGGCTGGTGGTCTACCCATTCACTGTAAAAGGGTATCTAAGAGTTATCTCAAATTTCTTTTGCTGTCCCCTCATTCAGTTGCCCACCAAGTCCTTTCAATTCTACTTACTTAATATCACTAGAATCCATTCCTTCTCTCCTATCCTTGGAAATACTACTTTAGCTATGGTTCATCAGCTTTCTCCACCAAACACCCCTTCTACATAGCATACCAACTGCCATATCCTGTTCTTGCCACGTTGCCTCAGGTCTGTGCATGCAAATTTCCCTCTTCCTGGAATGCCTACCTGAATAGATGGACTTTAGGACAAAGCTTAAATGCCCCAACCTCCACAAAGCCTTCTGTAACTCATAGGAATGACTGCACCCTCCCTCTGCTCCACCACCACCCTGCCCACAACAGTATCTTGTACCTATATCCATTGTATAAGAGTTATCTGCTGTCATTCATTCATTTCAAGGACTCTGAGGTCCTTGAAAGCAGGTTTACTCATTGTTGTCATCCTTGCGTCCTGCTAAGTGAGTGCTTACAACGTTTTTGGAACTAATGGATTAGGTTCCAAAGAAAAGCTGTCTGTGTGTGCAGAGCATTTTCCTAAGAAAGGCTGCTTCCCCAACACACCACCCAGCCATGCACAGACAACCTTATGGAGACGGGACACAGTCTGGGTTTCTGCATATGGCACATCGACTCTCCTGTTCTGGAACCAGAGAGAGAGCAGTCTACCCCCTGCTACATGATCCTTCCTTCCATAGTTTATACAACAGGATCAGGGTAAGGGTGGGGGCTGAATCCATTCATTAAACATTTAGAATTGATATCAGAGGAGAGAGATTCTCTCTCTCGGTGGCCCGCTAGACTTGCAACATGTGACCTGGGAGGTGCTGGTGGCCACGTATGCTGCTGAGGATGAAACAGCAGGAGGAATGTGTTTGCAGAGGTAAAGGAGCAAAGCAGACCCTCAGAGAGATGCAGAGAGGAGAGAGGATCACCTGGGTTTCCCACAGCCTTCTTATTCCTGGCTCTGGTAAGTTCTTAAGCCTAGTCACATTCTTGGTGTGGGTGTGGGTGGAGTGTGTTCCATGGAATATTCCTTCCTCCTTAAATAGGGTCCACATTTTGTCCTAAGGTAGGGCTAAACCTCAACTGGGTTTTGGTTATTTGACAAAGAGTCTTTCTGACTGCAGATAATAATAAATGCTGGGCATCTTTAGCCTCCTGGGATGATGTATAAGTAGACTTGAGGGAAAACCACAATCATCTTGAGATCATCACATTTGAGAAGGTGTTGTTTCTTGAAATGAGAAACAAAATTTTTACTTTTATAGGTACATGAAATAGCCTTTACTATTAATTCTGTTAACAATATATAACATTATCCAACAGATTATTGTTGTTAATGACTTATTTCACATTTCAGTTTGTATTTTTAAATTTGTAACATATCTTCAATTTCCAGATATTTAAGAAAATGATTTAACTCTATTTTAAATGCCAACTGGTGTGACTGAAAAACCTGACTATTGAAACTAAATGCTAGATTGCGTGCCACAGGGGAAAGATGGGAGGAGGAAACCACGTTTTTGGAGAGAGAGAAATAAGGGAGACAAAGGAGTGAGTGAGTGTGTGTGTGTGTGTGTGTGTGTGTGTGTATGAGAGAGAGACAGAGAGACAGAGAGAGACAGAGAGAGAGAGGGAGGGAGGGAGGGAGGGAGAGAGCGGACCCCAGCATTTGTGTTACTTGAGTCCCCGTATCTGCTGTTGTCTCCCTGTCCCGCCTCCCTGTTTAAGCTAAAGTTGGGTTTCTTTTATTCCTAATTGGAAGGTTCCTGACTATTATGCAAATATAGGTTAAGGAGGATCAAGACTTCCATTATGACTAATATCAAGTTTACAATTCTATTATCATCTATCACAAATAAGAATTGCAATAAACTGGGGTTGAGAGCATTGGCTTTGCAGTCAGAGACCCAAGTGTAAATTCCGGCTCCACTACAAAAAGTTCTGTGATCTTGGACAGCATAACCTAGTTTTGTCCCTGTTTCCTCATCTGCAGAATGAGAATAAAAATTCTTTATACTTCTTAAGTTTTCACAAGGATCAAAAATGTAATGTATGTAGAAAATGTAATGCATTCCCGGCTAGTAGTACAAGTTTGATCAATGTTAGCTGTCATTACTACTGTGATGTAAGGCATATACTTACTTTGCCTGAAAGTGTTTTTGATATTCTGACAGCTGTTTCCTGATCTTCAGTCCCTCAATTTCTCCTACTTGCCTTCCTTACTCACCACAAGATCTGGAATAATGAGTTATGTAAGAATCAACTCACCCTTTCCTGAATTTCATCAAGAAATAGTAAGTTGTTAACATATTCTATGGTGGTAGTTGGGACAAATTCAAGTTTATATTCTGCATCTTGTGCCTCAGAGACAAGGGCATCCACTTTTTTCTTGCTTAGACGAGGAAGCATATAATTTAGCACCTAGGAAAGAAAAAGGAACTGTGAATCATAACTACTTGAGTATTTCCATTTTATTATATATTTTAGATAAATTCTAATTGAATGGCTGTTAAGTCGGCAGGTATTGGAAGCAGCAGTATATGTGAAGGGGCTGGTGTTTTTCACATTGAACCAATAGGAAGGGCTAGTTTTGAAGATAATTTCTAGAACAAGCTGGATTGCACAACTTATTAAAAAGTTTGCCTAAATGCTCTGATCTTTTGTAAGTGCCCTTTCTGCTGCTTTGCCCTGTATAGTGAACATTGTGGTGCCCTCCCCAGCATCAACTCCACTTCTTTCCTGTTGGGTGGTTATGTGGTTTGGAGGAAACTGATCTCCCCTTTAGAAACAAAGACGGAGTCTGATCAGTCATAAGGCAAATATGAACATGGCTTCCTTTGGCTCATGTGATAGGATTAGGGCGAACCTCTGACCTTAGCTGATCCAGTTAAGTAGAAACACAAGACTTTTGTTTAAGGATGAGAGATGTCTCATGTTCTCTCTCCCTGGACATGAACAAGGAAATAATTAGCCTATGGAGCTTTTGACAGCCATTTGAGAAATGTGAAGGCATGTGAGCTTTAGGTTGAAGCTGGCACATCAGAAGGCTTGGTATAGAGAATGACTAAAACTACTACTGAGTCACTAGATTACACCTCCCTGGTGGCCATCCACTCTCTGGACTTTTTAGATGCATAGCCCATACATTTTCTGATTGCTGAAGCCAGTTTGAGTTGAGTGTTCCTTGGCTTGGTATATAGTAGTGCTCTTAGTGCTCAGAAATGTTTGCTGAAATTGAATTCTATATATTTTTTCTTTTGCAGCAAATGAAGCAGCAAAGCTCTAGAAGAAAGCCCAATGCCATACAACGAATTAGTGACAGAATAGATACTAGCACTCAGGCCTGCAGCCTTTTAGACAGGGCTCTGTCTTCTTTCATCTGCACGAGGGGTCAGCAGAAGTTTTCTATAAGGGCCAAATAGTAAATATTTTAGATTTTCAGGACATATGGTCTCTGTCACAACTACTCAGCTCTGCCCTTGTAGTGAGAAAGCAACCATAGGCAATACATAAGCCAACTGTCATGGGTGTGTTCTAGTAAAACCGTACGTACACAACAGGTGGCAGGCTGGACTGGTCCTGTGGGTTGTAGTTTGACAATCTCTGTTCTACACCATTATCTCTCTGGAGGTATTTGACAGTATATATGACTCTAAAGGAAGACCTGTGAGTTATTGCAGAAGCAATCAAGTTTCCTCAGCTCTACAACTCACCAAAATATAATCAGATCTTTAGGGACAGTTTCAGATCAGGAAATGATCTCCTAAACTTGATCTCAGTATCCTAGAATCAACCAGCATTCCCACTAGGATCCTGAGCTGTTACAGTGGTGTCTCTTCTGTAGGAAGTCTTGAAATGCTCCAACAAAGGAAAAAGGAATGGGTGTAAGAGGCTAGTCTGAGGGCTGCTGTCTCCTCACCTGAAAGCTGACTGTGCTTGGGACAGAAAGAAGAATATGGGACTTTTCCTAGAAATTAAGGATGCGCAATAGACTAACGTTAATTTTAAATATTTGCAATACTGGAAAATAAAGATAGGTTATTTGCAAGAGAAGAATCATAAAATAGTTGTAGAGACCATAATTTAAAACTTTCTTAGTTCATAGTTACCTCCAAGCATCGCAAAGGTGATGGAATTAGTTTTTCTTTTAGTTGCGTAGTGTCAATGAGCAGCAATCCTACATTCCTGGTGCATCTTAGAGCTACTGCGTCCTTGTGCTGTCTGTGATATTTTTCCAGTTGTTCACTAAAGAACTTAACATCTAGGTAAAGTAATTCACATAAAGCATAAAACATATGTATGAGATTTTAAAGGATCATTATAAAGATATATTAAAAATCATTGCATTAATAAATTTACATACATATTTATAATGTATTATCCATATGTAGAGGACCTTGTGTAACTTTAAAATGTTAATTCATAATGCTTTATGTTTTATTCTTGAAACTAATATTTAATAATGTAAATATGTTCTCTGGCTCCTGTTAAGAATGGCACATGAAAATAACTTGTAATTGTATTAGAGGATCTGGTTTAGAATGGATTAGATTCTAGAGTCAGGTTGGTTTGAAGTTGGCTTAATCTAAGGGTTCTCCCACATGGTAACTCAAAGTAAGCATTCATCGAGGCTAAGGCTTTGTCAATTTGTGTCTTCCATATATTGAAGTTGAATGTTGATAATATTCCCATCGCCATTTTCTCCCTTTTCCAAACCAGTGGAAGCCTGATTACCTTAGATACACTTTTATCATACTCTTGGTCAAAAACAGCTCTTACTAATACACATATAATACTAAACTACTTTACTCATCTTTCAAAATCCTGTACCTCTCGGCCTTTAAATATTTAGTTAACTTTATTTCCAATTACTCTCTCTGCTTGAGTCAGATTGATGTCCTTACTGCTTCTTGTTTTCCTTCTCTAATCCTCCCCTCTACCATCCCAAAGAGAAAAGGGTGTTGATTCTTGCCTTTATTCATATCATCTTCTCTCCTGGATACAAGGGAGAGTTTGACACAGTATAAAGAACACAACAGGGACTTCCCTGGTGGCGCAGGGGTTAAGACTCCTCACTCCCAATGCAGGGAGCCTGGGTTCAATCCCTGGTCAGGGAACTAGATCCCAAATGTATGACGCAACTAAGAGTTCACATGCCACAGCTAAAGAGCCCATGAGCCACAACTAAGACCCGGTGCAACCAAATAACTAAATAAAATAAAATAAATATTTTTTTAAAAAAGGACAAATCAGACAAAGTGTTAGAAGACCTAGGCTCAAGTCTTTAACCCATCTGTGGCTTTGGGTAAGTTACTTGATAGTCGATCTTCCTGAGCTTCGGCTTCCTCGTGATACAAAAAAGGGATGACAGTTATCTGTCCTACTCATTTCAGAAGGTTTTGATGTGTGTATTTTTTATTTTATTTTTTTTTAGCTGTACTTGGGCCTCTCACTGTTGTGGCCTCTCCCGTTGCGGAGCACAGGCTCCGGACGTGCACGCTCAGCGGCCATGGCTCACGGGCCCAGCCGCTCCGCGGCATGTGGGATCTTCCCGGACCGGGGCACGAACCCATGTCCCCTGCATCGGCAGGCATACTCTCAACCATTACGCACCAGGGAAGCCCTGATGTGTGTATTTTTGAGAACTGACAAAATAAGTATATCAAATGATCTGAGAAGACTTCTGGTAAGGAAACCTGTATAATGTGGATTGGTCAAGTATTTTCCAAACTTACTTGAACACAGAGTCTTTTTCATTTTTTCATGGTATCATGTAATATCCTTCAGAATAGTGGTTCAAGGAATACTAGCTTGGGAAACACCAATTTGGTCCAATACTTTCATTTCATACATGAAGAAATTTAGATCATTCGAGGTTAAATGACTTGGCCATGGTCATATATAGCCATGTTCAAAGGGAAACAAAAGAGTAAAGCTGATAGAAGAGTTCTCTCTTTATGAGATAGAGGAGAGGCAGTTTGTACAATAGTTAAGCACACAAACTTTCAAGTCAGAGAAAACGATTTCTAAACCACTGACTAGCTGTGTAAACTTGAAGTTACCTTATCTCTATATATTTTCACTTCCTTATTTGTAAAATGAGAATACTCGCCTCATAGAATTATGAGGATTAGATGAGATGCCTGAAAATCACTTAGCACAGGATCTATCATAAGCGCTCAGGAAGTATAGAAATTATTAGTAAACACTGACATTTATAGAAATTCAGGGGTGAGATATGGCTGATTAGTTCAGGAAGCCAGAGTCTGTCCCCTGATCATCTTCTGGGGCTAGACAGAGGTGAGTGTGGCTAAAAGTTTGGTTAAACAGACATATGTTAAGTGTCTATAATATGTGCTAGGCAGTGTTAGAATAGTTTGAGGGAATATGATAACAGGCAAGGCATGGTATCCAAGGGGCAAAGTTACATTCTATTAACCTCTGGCTAACAGTTGGGTTCGAGGTTTAGGAAGTACCAGGGAGTTCCTACAAAAGGAGGAACACAACGTTTAGGGGTCCAGACCAATGCACTCCAGAGTCCCAGAAAACAAACAGCTAATACCTATGAGACCCTGGTTCCAGGATTGGATAGAATTGACAAGCCAAGGCAGGACTAGAAGAAGGGCAACCTGGGAGCTTGGTGGCCTCATCCAGATGAGTGGTTGGTGAGGGAGTAAAGTTATCCAATGTGAGGAACAAGGTAACAGGATACTAGGAGGCCTTGGCTCAAGGTTATGAGTAGAAGATCTAGGGGATTAGAACTGGTTATTTGGATTAGGCCTACTCCATGTGCTGAAATGCCAGGTTCCACACCTTACCGCCACCCTGGTGCCATTGTGTCCCTGTCAGTTCCCTTCAGTTCAACACACACTAAGTCTCAATGTGACAGTGTTGGTGAAGAACAGTAGAAATGAACTTGTCTAATTTGTTTTTTAAAGTAAGACCCCACTTCGGTTTCTTGAGCAAGTCAGTGTCTCGAAATAAAGGGTCTGTTTCAGATTTTAAAAACTTAAGGGACATAACAAGTGAATATAGTGCCTGCTCTTGGACTAGATACTGGGTCAAACTAGCTGCAAACTGCTTTATTTGGGGGATTCTGAATAGGGACTAAATGTTGATATTAAGGAATTCTTGGTTTTTTTATTAGGTGTGATAATATTAATTTGGTTCTGTAGGGACATGTTTTTTAAAGATGAATATTGAAATATTTCATTTAGGAATGGCAAGTCTAATTTACTTTAAAATACTTCAGCATAATAAAAAGAATGGGTTGAAACAAAAGCATAAAAATTTACAGAAAAAATCAGTGTTGCTTTGTGAGGCAAAGTATCAGAGTAATCATTTTTGTGCATAAGAAAATAAAGGAATAAAGCCAGTTCATGAAATAAAAAAAGAATATGAATGATATGCTTCACATTTTTAAATGGTAATAATGAATAATATATACTTAATTTTTGTAAACATTTGGGAACTTTCTTGCCGGAAATTTCACTTGGATATTGTATTTTATTTCCTTTTGTTGAAGATAATGAGTTTAATAAAATAATTTCCCTTCGGAACTGATCTCATGACTAAGAGTTGTGGATTCATACCCACCAGGTTACAATATGGCCACAGAAATAGAGTAACTTGAATTCCTGAGACACATGTTGCACTATGTAAACATTTTTTAAAGGAATCTGAGAGGTAAACATTCCTTTTGACTCCTTCCCATGTAAAGGCTATATAACCTTAGCACTGGTACAACTTGATACTAAAAGATAAGCTTTTGGGGAGGAATTCTTTCCCATAATATTCTGAAATAAAACAGTAACAGTAAACCTAAAGAAAAAAAAGTGGCTCTACAGCAAATAATCTAGAAATGAATAAATTCTTGCATTTTGTCAGGCCAACGCTTTGGGGCTACCATTTCTGTCACCATACACCACCAAACAGAAACATACACAATGATAAACCTTGATATACCTGTCAAACATAATTAGTAAGGACAAACAGAAAACTTACCAGGTTCTTGAAGTTTAAGAGCTTGTAAATCAAGACTTTCATTTTCCTTGAAGAATATCTGAAACTTTTCAAACGTAGCTGCATATAATTGAGCAGATTCAAATGCTGCCTGTATGGTTTCCTAAATGTTATAAAAAAACAGACAAACTATATTTTTCCTGAGCAGAATTCAATTCAATAAAACTGAACAAACACAGATGCCTTCTCTGTGCCCAACACTATGCTTTGACCTGAGGATACGTAAGTGAGGAAAGATACCATCCTGGATGACAAGAAGCAATTAATGTATTCTCTTATGAAACTAAAAAAAAAAATACACATTCAGATCTGACTTTCAAAGAATTGTTCCTTATGATTGAAAGGAGGCACACCTGTAATGTTTTTAGCTTCATGGTGAACTTATACATCACTAGTAAATATATGGTAAGAGATAATGTCTATTTATTTTCCAAACTGCAAATTTTATATCTTGGTTAGTGTTTTTGAGCAAGGGCAAAATCATTTAGCATAGTTACAAAATTACTTGCCTAATCTCATTATTAACTTCTCTGTGCTGTCAAGTCTCCTGTTCCAAAATGTCTTCATAATTTGCCCTAATAAAATTCTTTCCTTCCCCTCACTTAACCTTGGCTCCAACCTCCACTTCCCCACAGTTTTTCCTACAATACCCATGTCAATACATGTTATCATAGGTCAATGCCTATGAACAGCAGTTAGGATCAGTTTGTTGTTGGTCTTGGTCCATTATTCCCTGGCTGCACTCAATTGCCTTCCCTTACATTTCCTACCGAGACTTCTTGCAAATGACTGCAATTTGTCCCAAGGAAAACTAGAGATGATCAATGGAATTGCTCATTCCCAACACATCAGTGCTAGGTTATTGCTTTATGGATTCAGACTCTTGCTTTAGGGATAGTGGGTAGCAGTAGAAAGTTTCATTACAAACAATAGCACACACCCTGGATGGCTTAGTTACTTGTTCATTTATTTCCTTTTAATAGGTTCTTATGTAATCTTCCAGAATATTTCTGCTGTTTATTTATTTACATTAAAAATTGAGGGGAAGAAATTATGTCAGAGTATGTCTCCTTTGAGAAGATGTGCTACATATATACAATGGAATATTACTCAGCCATAAAAAGGAATGAAATAGTGCCATTTGCAGCGACATGGATGGACCTAGAGACTGTCATACAGAGTGAAGTAAATCAGAAAAAGAGAAATAAATATGATATAATATTGCTTATATGTGGAATCAATAAAAATGGTAGAGATGAGCTTATGTGCAAAGCAGAAATAGAGTCACAGATGTAGAGAACAAACTTATGGTTACCAAGGGGGGAAGGGGCAGTGGGATGAATTGGAAGATTGGGACTGACATATGTACAGTACTATGTATAAAATAGATAACTAATGAGAACCTACTGCATAGCACAGGGAACTCTACTTAATGCTCTGGGGTGACCTAAATGAGAAGGAAATCTAAAAAAGCGTAGATATATGTATACGTATAACTGATTCACTTTGCTGTATAGCAGAAACTAACACAACGTTGTAAAGCAACTATACTCCAATAAAAATTAATAATAAAAAAGAACATCCTTTTCCCCACAGCAAAAAAAAAGTATATCTCCTTTGAGCAGATTTAATAGTCTCTGATACATGATCATGCAGGTATTAGAAACACAACGGGAGGTCTGTAAATGGAAAGCTCCACCAACATTGTTCAAAATATGATTTTAAACCTCACAGGAAATTTGCTGGAATAGTACAAAGAATTCCATATATCACCACTGAAATTCCCTAATTTTTAACAATATATCACATTTGTTTTATCATTCTCTTTCTCTATATTATTTTACCCTGAACCATTTGGAAGAAAGTTGCAGACACAGACATTTTTACCCCTAAATATTTCAGGGTTTGTTTAATAAACACAAGGATATTTTCTTATAGAACCATAGTATAATGACCTAAATCAGGAAATTAGCATTGATATTAATACTATTATCAATTACAGATCTTATACAAATTTGGCCATTTGTCCCAATAATGTCTTTCATAACAAAATAAAAAACCTTTTTTTCCTGGTCCACTGTCCTATCCAGGATCATGTATTGAATCTTGTATCTTGTATCGTATCATGTATTTCTTGTATTGTATCTTGCCACATCTCTGCAGTGTCCTTTAATCTGAACAATTTCTCAATCTTTGTCTTTCGTGACCTTTAACATTTTCGAAAAGTATCTCCTGTGTGTGTATGTTATACTTCCTAATGCTTACATTCAGTTATACATTTTTGGCAATAATACTACATAAGTGATGTATGTTCCCTGTGAATAGTGTCAAAAGACACAGAATGTTGATTTGTCCCATTACTGGTGATGTTAACATGTTAGTTAAGGTGCTGTCTGTGAGGTTTCGTTACTGCAAACTTACTATTTTCTCTCTTTAAATCAATAAATATTCTATGCAGAAACGCTTTGAGACAATATCCTTTTCCTCATCATATCTTTGCATACTCGTTCTAGTATGAATTAGAGATTCTTGCCTATTTCTACAGCAGTGATTTTTCCTTATGTTTTCCTTCTACGTTTACTATTTGGCATTTTACTGTAAGGAAGAGCTTTCCATTCTCACTCCATTCCTTCATTCACAAAATGGACTCATGTATTCTCATTTTATTCAAAGACTGTTATAATCATTACTTATTTTAATGGTCAAATTGTCCCAGGGAGACCCTTCAAGCTGGCTTTTTAATTTTTTCTGCATGTCGCCATTACTCCTTAGGCACCTTGTTATTTTTTGGTTCAACAATATGCTCTGGGCTGTTCTTGTACTTTCCCTGCCCCAGGTTTTGAGTAAGCCATTTCTCCAAAGAGATTTGGTTCCTTTTGATTTGGAATGATATACAGAAAACAATGTGTGGACACCAAATATGCTCATTGTTACTAGGATGTCACTGCTTCTAGGCCATCTCAGCAAGCAGATCTAGGATACACACAAACACCTCACATAAATACATATATACACAAAACCCTATACATAGTGCTCTTTCTATCGATCAATTAAAGATCATGAGTTCATAACTCCAGTTCCAATATAACACCATTCTGGCTTTTCCTCTTCCATATTTGGATGGGGATGAATAACCTCATTTCATTAGCCACAATATTTAGTTATTTGCTTAGCTCCAGAATACACAGAAAGTCATTTCAGAATTGCTAACACACTAATACCACTATGAAAAACAGACTAAGTGGAATTCAATATTTATTATAGTTATAGTGGTCTTTAGCTTAGGGTATATGGGCAAAATAGTGTGTTTAAAAGTTACTTGGTTTAGTTTTTTTCCCCTTCCTTGCAGTGTGGTTATGTTATTCATTTGAAATATAGTCTAGTTCTTTTGTTTTCATTGTATTCTATTTTACAGTTTTGTTTCCCCATTCTTATTGATTTTTAAGTGCTATATTAAAAAGTATACTCAGAACTAAGCGTGACTCTTCCCATCTTTTCTACTCCATACCCACCATCCTGTCTACACCATTCCCACTGTCTCCTCTAGGTAACAAATTTCCTTAGTTTCTGGTTTATCTCGTCTCCCTCCCTATTTTCTGACATAAAAAGTAGCACACTATAGATATTCTTTTCTACTTTGCTTTTTTCACCTAACAATGTATCCTGGAAATCGCTCCATATTAGTTGGTAGATATTTTCCGTATTATTTTGTTCAGCTGCATAGTCCTCCTCTGTGTAAACGTACCATAGTTCATCCTGTGTATTTTGGGAGTTTCTGATATTTTATAAAAATAATAATGTTAACAAAATCTAGTGCATATGTACTTTTGTATTGCTGGGCATGCATCTTCTGGGTACATATTTAAAGGTGGAATTGCTGGATCAAATGGTAAATACATAACATGTAGTTTTGTTATATATTGTAAAATTCTCCATTATTTGCATTCTCAAAGGCAAAGTGTGAAGAGCATTTGTTTATCCATAAGCTAGCCAATGGAATGTGTTGTCATACTTTTGAATTTTGCTAATCTGATAGTTGAGAAATGCTACCTCAATTTTGTTTCCATTTGCATTTCTCTTATGAGGTAGAATATGTTTTCATGTGTCTAGGTTCTTGTTTTTGGTGAGTTTTCTATCATATGTTTTGACCATTTTTCTACCGAGTTTTTGTCTCCTCCCTGCTCCCCATTGGCAAGAGTTCTTCATGTATAAAAATATTAGCCCTTAGCTGTGATTTGTATGCTGCAAATAGATTCTCCCAGTTTGTAATTGTATTTTTACTTTGTTTATATATTTTTTTGCCTTGAAAAGTTTTAAAAAACTTTATACCATCAAATTTATCAATTTGTGCCATTATTGCATCTGGATTTTGAGTCATAGCTAGATAACCTTTCTTTATGAACAAGATTATAGAAGAATTCACCCATGTTTTCCTCTAGAACTTGTATGATTTAAATAAATTTTTAGATCTCTGATCCAGTTATTTTTATATACAATGTGAGATATGTATCTAACTTTAACTTTGTACCAAAGGCTAATCAGTTATCCCAGCACTATTTATGAAAGCATCCAAATATATCTCAGTGATCTGAAATACCATGTTTTTTATTTAATAAATTTTCATGTGTACTTAGGTGTATTTCTGGATTTTCTATTCTGTTCCACTGGTCTGATAGCCAATACCACAATCTTTTAGTTATAGAGTTTATATTTAATACTTGGTAAGAATAATATCCCAAATAGCTTTTCTTTTTTAGGGTTTTCTTAGCTTCTATGCATGTCTATTATTACATATAGGCTTTACTATAAACTTATGCTCTATGATAAAGCTTATTAGTATTTTTATTGGCATTGTGTTAAATTTATAGATTAACCTAGGGACAACAGATATCTATTATGTTGAGTCATTCCATCTAAGAATATTTCTTTAAGTCTATTTTTGTGTCTTCCAGAAGCCTTTAAGAAAACTTAAAAAGATATCCTTATATAGGTTTTTTAAAACATTTCTTATTAGGTTTACTCCTAAATATTATATATTACCTGCTTTGTTGTTATAACAATGAAGTTTTTTCCACCAAGCATTTTCAGTATTCTAGAACAATTTATGTGCTATTGTGAATATCTGGTCTTTGGAGAGTTGATAAAATTCCCTTGTGAAACCATCTGGGCCTGGTGCTTTTTACAAGGTATTTCTTTGATAACTTCCTCTATTTCTTCTGTGGAGCTTGGTAAGCTTTTTATTTTTAATGTGGTTGATTTAGATTACCATGTTTCCCTAAAAATACTATCTATTTAATCTAGGTTTTCAAATTTATTTGGATAAATGTCTGCAAGGCAATCCCTCATTTTTTTTTTCTGTTTAGATAGCTATTTCCTTGTTATTTGTCATTGATTATGTTAGTTAGGACTTCTATACCCTTATTTATTTTTCTCCTACTTGACCTGCCTTATGATGAGAGTTGCATGTTAAAGTCTTCTATTCACAGTGTTTCTATTTATGTTCCATTTGTGTCTCATTGCAACTCTTTGCCTTTTGCAAGTGTTTCCTGTATATATATGTGGTGCATAGAAATTTATAGCCCTGACTCATAGGATCACAAATCTTGCTTTCTTATTGTTTACATTTGTCTCTACACCACTGAGCACCACTTCATTTTCAGTCTTTCTAAAGAAAGACTAAACGTCCCCTACCAGGGTGGTATATTTGTTACAATTGATGAGCCTACACTGACACATCATAATCACCCAAAATCCATTGTTTACATTATGGTTCACTCTTGGTATGGAACATTCTATGGGTTTGGACAAATATATAATGACATTTATCCATCATTATGGAATTATACAGAGTGTTTCCACTGTCCTAAAAATCAGTGTTTTGCCTCTTCACTCCCCCACCCTCAACCCGCTGGTAACCACTGACCTTTTTACTGTCTCCATGTTTTTGCCTTTTTCAGAATGTCATATAGCTGGAATCATACAGTATTCCCATTACACATATGTTACACCTTTTGAAGTTGTCCTACAGTGTTCTTGGATAGTCTGTTGTGTTTTTTTCAGTCTTTGTTCTCTTTGCTTTTTGGTTTTCAGGACTCTATTGATGTATTCTATGGCTCAGAGATTCTTTCCTCAGCTGTGTCTAGTCTACCAATAAGCTCATCAAAGGCATTATTCATTTCTGTTATGTTTTGTTTTTTTACCTCTAGCACTTCTTTTTGGTTATTTCTTAGGATTTCCATCTCTCTGCTTACATTGCCCATCTGTTCTTTCATGCTGTTTATCTTATCCATTGGAGCCCTTAGCATATTAATCATAGTTGTTTTAAATTCTGGGTCTGATATTTCCAATATCCCTGCCATGTCTGGGTCTGATACTTGCTCTGTCTTCTAATTTTTCCCCTTATTAATGTGCCTTGTAACTTTTTTTTTTGATAATTGGACATGATGTATTTGGTAAAAGGAACTGCTGTTAATAGGTCCTTAGTAAGGGGATGGTATGTGTCAGCGGAGGGGATATATTCTATAGTCCTTTGATTAGGTCTCAGTCTTTTAGTGAGCCAATGCCTCTGAACTGTGAACTTCATAAATATTTCTCACTTTTTTTCTCTCTCTCCTTAGGTGGGACAGATGGCTAGAGTGGGCTGAGGTTGTGTATTTCCCCTCCCCCAGGTAAGTTAGGATCAAATAATACACTAGCAAATTAGGTTCTGGTTAACTAGTTTCCTCTGAGGGTAGGCCTTGTTGAGAAGAGGGTGCTCTGACATATTTCAAATTATTCTTTTTCCCTTCTCCCTGCTGGAAGCATGAGAGAATTTTTCTCTAATATTTACAGTGAGAATCTGGTTGAGTTCTTGCAGGTAAATTTCATAATAATGTGGGGGTTCCCTATAACTGGGTCCCCGGAGATTTTTAACTCTCAGAGTTGTTCACACTGAGCCTCCTGCAATTCATCAGTTACAGTTCAGGTTTTCCTGTCTGGCACTGGTTCTCACTGAGGTTTCTGCTCATAGTCTCTGCTCTCAGAAGCCATGACTCCCTGTTTTCATCTCTCTGTCTCTACAATTTTGAGAGCTGTGGTTTCCCCTGTGTCCTCCCCTCTATTACAGATCCTATAGCAGTCTGTTCAGTCAGTGTGTTCAGCTTTTTACTTGTTAGAATAGAGTGGCAACTTCCAAGCTCCTTACATGTGGATCCAGAAATAGGAAGATCAGTCCTTTTGCCAAGTTATCTCTTGGTTGGATGAAACTCATCCCAATTTCATAAAAAATCCTGATCAGCACCAAAAACCCTAGGCCCTTGCCTTTTTAAAACTATTTTTCTATAGCCTTGATATTTGAAGGACTAGCTTGGTTAGATAAAAATTATTGATTCGCATTAACTGCTCTTGAGTTTCATTAAAAATGCTGTTCCATCATTGCCTTTCTTTATACGTTGTTTTTGAGAAGACTGATGTTAGTCTAATTCTCTTACTTTTGTAAGTTATTTTTATTGTGCTGTGAGACCTGGAGGAATTTTTCTTTAGCTTTAAAAGCTAATAGTTTTAAAAGGATGTATCTCAGAGTTGATTTTTCTAGGTCAATTTTCCAAGGCACTCTGTGGGCCCTTTCAATATATAGATTCACATTTTCTTTTCTTGGACTATAGTTATGTGTTTGTTCTACCCTTTGTTTTGTTTTTCTCCTTCAGACACTCCAATTATATGTATGTTATTTCTTCTTTGCCTGTTTTCTATTTCAATTATTTTCTCTCTGACCATTTTTACTTCTATCTCTAGCTTATTTTCATTCTCCTGATTGTTTTCCTGTCTTTATACTAATTATTACATTTTCATTTCAGGTTATTCTCTCCGGCATGATGCAATTTAGTCTTGATTTCTAGATAATTTTGTCTTTTTTAAAAAAGTTCCATTTTTATTTTAAATTTTGATTTTTTTTGATTTACTGTTGAGGCTATTTACTTTAGTTTATAGTGCAGCTTTTGTTTCATGTTTTATGGGAGGGAATATTTTAATTTTCACTTTCTATTTTGTCCTTATAGTAACTTCTCAGATATTTAACATATTTTAATTTCTTCAGCTCATGGATTTGAGTGATTTACAAAATTTATAATTCAAGGGCATTCTGTTTTGTCAGTAGAGCAATGTGCAGATTATTTTATTTTAGTTTTTGGTTGTGGGGAAAGAGTTGGGTGTATTCTGGTTTTCTGGTTCTTTTTGTCTTGCAGGGCCTTACATTTTCACCAGTTGCTCTATTTTCACTGTACCACCCAGTGTTCAGATAATGTCTCTTCCTCCTTTTTAACCTTATTTCCCCCCCAAAAAAATTGATACCATCTTGAATAGCTTGTACTTTTAAGTCTCTTTCTTATAATCAGCGCTCTAATCTACCAGGACTTAAAAAAAATCACTTTAGCATTTAGAGATTAAGTAGCATTTAATCTAAAGATAAGACAGGAAGAAAATATGTTACCCAGTTTCTTAAAAATAAAAAATATTATAAAAATAGTTTTAGTAAAAGAAAGTATACCTTTATTTGAAAGATAATTGTGTGAAAATTCTTATCATCATCAAATACTGCTGATAAGCTTGGACCAAATCCACAAGTTTTTTCTTCCAATTTGTTGTTAATGTAAGGGCTGGTAAAAGCATCAAAATATGAATCAGGCACAAGATTAGGAACTGATAACACAGTGTTTTGGAAATGGTTAATTGCGCCTGAAATACCATCCTGTTGGAGAGAAAAGCACAAACATAAATGTAAACACACACATGGTTATATTTATAAAAAGTTTTGAATTTTCTTAACTGCTAAAATAAATAAGAATAACTCATTCAACAATGCCAGGTACTGCGTTGACTCTGAATATACGACAAATCAGAAGACACAGCCCCGTCTTCAGGAAATATGTATTCTAATTGAAAGAGAGGTAGATAAGCAAAAAGTTGCAACACATTAAGATAAATATATTACATTCATTTGAAATATGAACAAAACACAGAAAAGTCATAAGGGAAGGAAGGCCAAAGTATGCCTAAGAGAATCAGGGAAAGTTCAAAAGGTGGGTTAAAAGTTCATATTCTTTGAGCAGTAATTTCCATCCTAGATATCAATCCTAAGAGAAAAAATTAGATATGTAAACAATGATTCATGTGGAAGGGCAGTCACTGAAGCATTAATTATAATAAAAACTAATTAGAAAAAATACCTTAGTGTTCAAAAATAGAATGGTTAAGTTATGGTATATTTATATGAATGGAAATTAGGCATCTCTTCAAAGATTGATTAGTGACATGGGAAAAAGCTTATAATGTAATCTTAAGTTAAAAAAAAAGAGCAGGATGAAACTGGTGTATAACATCCCATTTTAAAAATGTATGTGTAAAATCTCATGTTAAGTTAGGTGTGTTGGTATATCAGTATGTACTAAAACAAGTTGGAAAAAAAGTATAAAAATGTTAAAAGGTTGTTTCTATTTCCAACACATGGTATTACAAATGATTTTAATAATCTTTTTATGTGTTTTTCAAGTTTGATGAGCACGAATTAATTTATAATAATATATATCTAAATGATATAAAGGTACTTCTTGAGAAGAGTCTTAAAAGACGAGCAGGAGCTTGTCAAGTATACAAGATGGGAGTACAGTCCTTGTAAGTCACTGTATGTGAGAGGCCCAAGGGGGGCTGGCAGGTCTGGGTGCTGGAGCATAAGTGTCAGTGTGGAAAAATGCAGTCATGATGCAGTCGGCCCCTTCTTGAAAGGCCCTGTGAGTGATGCTGGGTTCCAGTGTTAGCCGGTGGTCTGGCATTCCCCAGATTGTGACCATGGACTACCCTGAGTTAAAAAGGTCCCAATGTCACATAAGTTTGGGAAGAAACCTTAGGTTAAACAGGATTTTCCTCTGGATCTACAAAACAGGATTTTCCATATTTGTTAATATGCAAATGCATATCACAAACCCTTTTCTCCTAGAATGCCTATCAACATCTCACAGAGCATCCTATAGACAATGAAGAAATTTAATTTTAAGTGACATGATCAGATTTGCCTATGAAACAATCTTGTAGTCAGCAATGTAGAAAATGGATTAGAAAGAAGAGGGGCAGGCAGGTCAGAAGAGACTATTACAGCAGGCCAGGTAAGAGGTGATGAGGTTCCCATCAAGGGGAGGTGCAACTAAGGTCAACACACAGGACTTGCTGCCTTGATCTCAAAGAGGTAAGGGAGGATCTAGGATGACTCCTGGATTGCTGGTTTGGGCATGCGGATACTGCCTTTCATTGAAATGGAGATATGGAGGGAGGAGCAAGTTTTGGAAGAAGTTGATAAGTTCAATTTATTTTGGTGAGTTGGAGTTAATTGTGGAGATTTCCAGATGGCTCCAAGTCTGAAGTCTAGAAGAAAAGTACACGATGGAAATATTTATTTAAAATCACCATTCTAGAAGTGGTAGTTGGAACAACAGGCACAGACACAAGCCCCCAGAGGAACATATAAAAGGTGAAGAGGAGGGAGCCTTTCAGGATCGCAACAGTCAAAGGTCAGACAAAAAAAGTGACTCCAAGGTAGAGTACTGAAAAGGAAAAAATGTTGGCACAGGAGTAAAACCATGAGAAATTAAACCAAGGGGGAGTCTGTTTCCAGAGGCGGGAGCAGTAAATAGAGTCATATGCCACGGGAGGTCTGTCAAACACAATAGGAAAGAAAAGAACTGGAAAATGTATGTTGGATCAAGTATTAGGAAACCATAGTTAACCCAAGAAAAAACAATGTCAGATGTCAAGATTTAGGTATATAATTTTCCTTTAGACAAAGCTGTATGTGTGTCTGTGTGTTTGAAATGTTAAGACTAATGACCAAAATCAGAGCGAGAAAAAATAGAAAATTCATGAGTGATCCACTCATGGCAGTTTATACTGCCCTTGGCTAATTTGGGATTACATGAAGCAAAATCTTATGTGTGGTGTGAACACATGAACATGCCTGGCCTATGACTTCATGGGTAGGAATTAAAAACACCCCTGTGGGGAGTTGGACCCTACAACAGGAAATACAGAGAATGTTAAGGTTTTCAAGGCTTGTCACTTGGAGCTTAAGGAGAATAACCAGCTGCTTGCTGGAGAGAGCTTTCTTGCATCATCCGCTGCACAGAAACCTTTGCCTTCCACGTGAAGGCCAAGAGCCTTCTGGCCCGGAAGGGACATGAGAGCCCAGTGCCTCTCTGAGTGGGAGCTCCTGAACGAAGGTCCAACCACAGGGAACTCAGCAGTCTGCTTGTCCTTGTAAATAACCTAAAATAGCCTGATGATCTGATAAATTACGGGGTCATAGACTGCTGGAAGAGGAAGCAACCTTAAAACTCATCTGCCTCCTCATCTCACAGATGCATAAACTCAACCCCAGAGAGGTAAGTGGTTTCCCCATAGGAGTAAAGTCAAGACTAGAATCTAGAGATTCTGAGTCAAGACTAGAATCTAGAGATCCTGACTACTAGTGCTTTTGTACCAACACACAGCTAAGGGCAGAAAATATAGACTCTGATTGGTTTATTAATCTATGCCTGTACCCAAATGGGGAAGGCAGAACCCTAAGATGGCTCCTAAGATCCCCTCTCCCTGGTTTACATGTCCTGTGTAATCCCCTCCTCTTGAGTATGGGGGGATCTGTGAATGTAATGGGATGCCACAGCCATGATTATGTTATATTACAGGGAAAGCTGAAGGGACTTTGCAGATATAATTAGGTTGACTTTGAGTTAGTCCAAAAGGTGATTATCCTGGGTAGACCTGTCTGAATCAAGTGAAAGCCCTTAAAAGAGGGATTGGGCCCTTCTCAAAGGAGATTCTCCAGCTGGTCTTGAAGAATCAAATACCCATATTGTAAATTGCTTATAGAGTTGGCCACATGAACTATAGGAACTATAGGTGGTTCCTAGGATCTAAGGGTGGTGCCCACTGGACTTCCCTCAAGAAACCAGGGACTTCAATCCCATAGCTGCTTAGAGATGAATTTTTTTCAACCACCTGAGGGAACTTGGAAGTGGATCCTTCTCCATTCAAGCCTCTAAGGAGACCTCAGCCCAGACAATCCCCGAAGGGCAGCCTGCATGGAGAGGCCCTGAAGCAGAGAAGAAGCTAAGCAATGCCCAGATCCCTGACCCGCAAGACTGAAGTAATAAATGGCTGTTGCTTTAAGCTGCCAAATAGGTGGTAATTTGCGGCACAGCAGTCGATACCAAAACAACGCTCAGATGCAACATACTTGAAAAGATTTCAAAAATGGTACTTACAACACAGTGATTTCTTGGGGGGATGCCTCTAGTCAATTTTACATTTTGTATAGCTTCTGTTCTCTCGGTGGTGTACCCTACCAAGCCCCTAGTCTGTCTCAAGTTAAAGAAAATGTGCTGAACTTTCAGATACCTTTTAGGTAGATGCCATGCTGTGTGCAGAACAATGCTTTGTCTTTTCCTTACGATCATTTTGGAGAAGGGACAATAGCAACCCTGCCAACCATGTGACAGTAGAACAGTTGCTTCATTTTCCAGAAAGGTATTTATACACGGATGTTATAGGAGGAAACACATACCAGAAAATCTTCCAAAGGAGGCTCAAAGAGCAGGGACTGGACTGTCAAAATCAGTTCTGTGACAAACATGGGAATGAGAGATTCATCTTCTTCCTGCTTCTCCAACACGGGGGCCCCCTGAAATGAGCACTTCTGCAGTGTTATAAAGATATAAGTACCAAGGTCTAAAATTTAAAAAACCTCTGTATTACAGAAGGCACGTAAACTTAAGCTTACACAATTAGCTGATGTTATAATGTTGGCATGTCTTTCAAAGAATACTACCATAGAAATTAAAAAATAAAGGCAAATATGGAAAGACTACATGGCAGTGTAAAACTTCTCTCCTTGTAAAAACACTATCAACAAGGTGGAAAGGCAAACAACAAACTGGAAAAATATATCAGTAATGTATATAGTAATGCAGATAGAAGGTTGGTTATATTTAAATAGAAATATACTTGATATAGTCAATAGAAATATATACTAATAACATCATAATTGATATTAAATAGAAAGATATTTAAATAGAAAAATAGGCAAAGGGCATAATCTGACATTTTCTAAAGGAAATATCAATCAACATCCTCCTCCTTCTCTTCCTCAAGATATTAATAGTTTATTCAGTAACATTTATTGAGTATTACTGTGCTAACTATTCATGTAAATCCCACACCAATCATATGTAGCAGGTGTCATTTTTATTCCCATGAGAAAACTACGATCTGGAGAAGGTAAGACATTTCATTAAGGACACACTGGTTTGTAAGTGGCAGATCAGAACTGACGCCCAGGTCTTTCTCATCATGAGACCTATACTCTTATCCCCATACTGTGGTGGTAGTTAAAGGAATATAACATTTAAAAGTAGTGACATATTACTTTACATCCATCAGATGGACAAAGACTGAAATGAATGATAATATCTAGTGTGCATATGGCCAAAGGCTCCTTCTCGAACATTGCTAGGAAGATTGTAAAATGACACAAAACGTTCTAGAAAGTTATGCATCAGTTTCAAAAGCCTTAACAAGTGAGCATATTTCTGATCCAACAATTCCACATCTAGAAATTTCTTCTAAGGGGAAGAATCAGAGATGTATGAAAAATGTATAGACAAAGATATTCTTTGCAGCATTATTTGGACTAGTGAGAAAGTGATCAATAATAGAAAATTATTTACAAGATGTATAATACATTTCTATGTGGGAATGTTATATGGAACAAATACATATTGACTAGGGAGATTTTTCATAATACATTGCTAAGTGGAAAAAGTAGGTGACAAAGCAGTAAGTAAAGTATGATTCCTTTCTTTCCCCCTTGGAAATAGTTAACTTGGTATAGCAGAGGATGCTTTTCTTTGTATACGTCTGTGTTTTTCAAATTTTCTGCACTTAGCATATATTACTTTTATAATTAGAAAGATAAATGTTACTTTCAAAATGTGGTAGTATTGAGGAAAAAAGGGAATTGAGAATAGGGAAGGAGAGAAAGTAATGAAAAGGAGTATGCAGCTAAAATTCAACTTTTGGAGGAAAGGAAAACGACGGCAAAGAGTGACAGGCCTTGAAACTACATATTGGGTCTCCTGGGGGGATGCAGAGATATGAAGGTAGGAAGCTTGATGAAACCAGATATGCATGTTTTGCTATGTGTTTAGGTTTCTGTCATGGATGGAGCTGGGGAAAAGCTTATTGGGCTATCAGATAAGCTATGTTAGAATGCACAAATTTGTGCATTTAATCTCAAATGTCTCACATTACTCTGTGTTTCTAAGACCGACATCCTCCTAAGAGGTTTTTCACTGAAAGCACAAAGGTTTGCTCCCATGATTTGCTCCTCCTCGCCTCTAAACCATCGTTTATCTTTGATTTATACCACCTTCCCTGCTTCTCTCTGACAGTTCATGCTCACGATGACCCCTGAACTGTAAGCTTCTTGGGGGCAAGTATTCTATCTATGCTTTTCATCACCGTGTACCCAATACCCAGCATAGGGATTGGTACATAGTAGATACTTAAGGAATATTTATTGAGTGAACACATGAGGAACCTTTAGCAAGTGCCTGTGAGAGAGACTGCAATGTTCAGCACAATGGATGCCTTCTCTGCTATTAGATACTTGCTGATATGCTGATTTTCATTCTGTCATTTCATGTGTGTATGGTAGACTCTGATTATACTGTGAAATTCTCTAAGCATTTCTCCTATTTTTCCAGTACACAGAAAATAGCATAATTCACAGTGCATAGTAAGGACTCCTCAATAATTGTTGACCAATGAATTTTCTTAATTGTGTCTGAATATACCTTTTTATCAGCGACTTCAGGCTTCTCTTCTGTAATCCATTTCTGAATGACATCTGCTGAAGGTGTCTGTTCTAACTTATCAGTGAGATAATTCAAAAGGTAGCTAGCAGAATTTACTGTTACGACATGCATTGTGTTCTCAATTAGATAGTCGTTTAGACGAATAAAGCTTGAAAAGAAAAAAAAATACTACCCTCAGAATGGGAGAAAATATTTGCAAATGAAGCAACTGACAAAGGATTAATCTCCAAAATATACAAGCAGCTCAATATCAAAAAAACAAACAACCCAATCCAAAAATGGGCAGAAGACCTAAATAGACATTTCTCCAAAGAGGATATACAGATTGCCAACAAACTTATAAAGAATGCTCAACATCATTAATCATTAGAGAAATGAAAATCAAAACTACAATGAGGTATCATCACACCAGTCAGAATGGCCATCAACAAAAAGTCTACAAACAATAAATGCTGGAGAGGGTGTGGAGAAAAGGGAACACTCTTGCACTGTTGGTGGGAATGTAAATTGATACAGCCACTATGGAGAACAGTATGGAGGTTCCTTAAAAAACTAAAAATAGAACTACCATACAACCCAGCAATCCCACTACTGGGCATATACCCAGAGAAAACCACAATTCAAAATGAGTCATGTACCACAATTTTCATTGCAGCACTATTTACAATAGCCAGGACATGAAAGCAACCTAAATGTCCATTGACAGACAAATGGATAAAGAAGATGTGGCATATATATACAATGGAATATTACTCAGCCATAAAAAGAAACGAAATTGAGCTATTTGTAATGAGGTGGATAGACCTAGAGTCTGTCATACAGAGTGAAGTAAGTCAGAAAGAAAAAGACAAATACCGTATGCTAACACATATATATGGAATTTAAGAAAAAAAATGTCATGAAGAACCTAGGGGTAAAGCAGGAATAAAGACGCAGACCTCCTAGAGAACGGACTTGAGGTTATGGGGAGGGGGAAGGGTGAGCTGTGACAGGGCGAGAGAGAGTCATGGGCATATACACACTAACAAACGTAGTAAGGTAGATAGCTAGTGGGAAGCAGCCGCATGGCACAGGGATATTGGCTCGGTGCTTTGTGACAGCCTGGAGGGGTGGGATAGGGAGGGTGGGAGGGAGGGAGATGCAAGAGGGAAGACATATGGGAACATATGTTTATGTATGACTGATTCACTTTGTTATAAAGCAGAAACTAACACACCATTGTAAAGCAATTATACCCCAATAAAGATGTTAAAAAAAAAAAAAAAAGAGTCATGTACCACAATTTTCATTGCAGCACTATTTACAATAGCCAGGACATGAAAGCAACCTAAATGTCCATTGACAGACAAATGGATAGAGAAGATGTGGCATACATATACAATGGAATATTACTCAGCCATAAAAAGAAACGAAATTGAGTTATTTATAGTGAGGTGGATGGACCTTGAGTCTGCCATACAAAGTGAAGTAAGTCAGAAAGAGAAAAACAAATACCATATGCTAACACATATATACAGAATCTAACAAAAAAACAAAAAAAGGTTCTGAAGAACTTAGAGGCAGGACAGGAATAAAGACACAGACGTAGAGAATGGACTTGAGGACACGGGGAGGGGGAAGGGTAAGCTGGGACGAAGTGAGAGAGGGGCATGGACATATACACACTACCAAACATAAAATAGATAGCTAGTGGGAAGCAGCCGCATAGCACAGGGCGATCAGCTTGGTGCTTTGTGTCCACCTAGAGGGGTGGGTTAGGGAGGATGGGAGGGAGACTCAAGAGGGAGGAGATATGGGGATATATGTATACGTATAGCTGATTCACTTTGTTATACAGCGGAAACTAGCACACAATTATAAAGCAATTATACTCCAATAAAGATGTTAAAAAAAAAGATTGGGGATGTTGGGGGTGAAGGAGTGAGTATGACTATAAAGGGGTAGCATGTGGGCAATATTTACAGTGATAGAATAGTTTTGTATCTTGATTGTGGTGGTAGTTACACAAATCTACACATGTGATAACATGATACACTGTACACCATACAATGTCAATTTTCTGGGTTTTATATTATATTTATAGTTATGTAAGATGTAATCACTGAGGGAAACTAAGTGAAGAGTACACAGAACCTCTCTTCACTTCGTTTTTTGCAATTTCTTGCAAATCTATGATTATCTCAAAATTAAAAAAAAAAAAAATCAAACTGCCAGAGTTCAAATCCAGGCTCTACTCTCCCTGTACGAACCTGGGCTTATTTAACTAATCTGTGCATCGTTTTGTCATCTGTAAAATGAGGACAACAGCATCTACCAAGTTATGGCAAGAAACAAAGAAATTAATACCTAAAAAAGGATGAACTGCTGATACGGAATATGGATGAATCTCGAAAGCATGCTAAGTAAAAGATACAAGAGACTATATATTATATAGATCTGTTCATATGACATTTTGGAAAAGGCAAAAACTATAGGGAAGGAAATCAGATCTTGGTTGCCTAGAGCTGGATATAAAGAGAGGGGACTGGACACATCTCTGAGTAATGCCTTTTGGTATAGTTTTGAGTTTTGAAGTCATCCTGATATTCTACATATTCAGTAAAATAAAAGTAAACCAACAAGGATGGGGGAAAACAACATTAAAGTAAATGCAAACAAACCAAATCAATCCAATTAACTGTATTTCAAATGTGCAACATAACCAAACTGAGCAGGGCAGAGAGTAATCCAAGTACTTTCACTATATGCTCTCTGTCTAGGGGGAAAAACGGCAAACAAATCCTAACTGTTTTTAGTAGGTAAATCCAAATTGAGGAACATCTGAAAAAACAACTGGCCTGTATTCTTCAAAAATCTCACTACCATGAAAGACAAAGAAAAGCTAAAAAGCATAGGTTAAGGAGATTAGAGACATGACAGCTACATGATCTTGAACTGTATCATTTCTTGGAGAGAAAACAAAATGTCTTAAAGGGCATTATTGGAACAAATAATTGACAAAAGTGAAATACTGTAACTGTAGATTAAAGTATTGAAATATAAAAAAAAGAAAAACAATACTGCTTCAATTTTCTATACTTACTACCTATTTTTGAAAGTGACTCTAATGCAGATATTTAAAATTTTAAATATCATAATTTCTCTTTGACTTTCCATTTATATTACAATATCAGAGATTAATTGTTCAGAACAGTTGTTCTTAGACACTCTTCACTTTAAAACACAAATATACTCAAATATACAGCATCAATTTAGCTAGGCATTCTAACCATTCAGTAGGATATTTAATGAGCAATATAGTTATGAAAAAAGCACATAGCTCATTAGGGGCCATAAGTTTTTTTTTAAAGATGCTTTAAAGAAGAAATCAGTAAACATATGTCTGTGACTTACATTCTAATGGTAATAAAATCTTTGCTATTGAATAAATGTTGTTTGACAGCAATTGCTAACCCAAAGATGAAAATTTAATGTTTCCCTACTTGAGTGCTTAGAATGTAAACTGAGTCAGCAAAGCATTTGAAATAACTTTTTATGCTGCTTAAGTGGAGCCTGAGGGGCCTCTAGCCTATGATAGTGGCCTCAGGACTGCTTCACTGCCTTCTGTTGCAATACAGACATTACTACCAGATTATCTCACATATAAACTGGGGCACAATTAAGATTTATTAAATGGTTGTAAAATGTGGACCAAGTTAGTGAGCACGGAGTAACAGTCATCAGTGTTTTCTAGTGCCCCATACAACTCTTCAGATAATGTTTGGTGATTTTGTTTGCAAGAGTTAGTTGCAGTGATGAGGTTTTAGAATGACGTGGAATCCAAACTCTGGGACAATGGCAAGACCCAGTTGGGTAAGCAGGTGGAAGGTCCTGGTGAGATCCTGGAAGGTGGACTTTCTTCCCTGGTCTCTCCGTGGCAACCTGCCTTAGGAAGAGGGTGGAACTTTGTGTGGCCACGCAGCTGCCCGTAGCTCTTTAGGGACCAGACAGGTGGAGCTGACCCTCCAGATCCACTCCAGGAGGCCCACAAATCTCTGTGTGCCTGACTTCTCCTTACTACAGCCTGCCCAGTGCTCCTGGCTGGGCTAGAGGGAAACAAAGCCTTAGTGATCAAAGAGGAGCTCTTGGCCTTGGACATGCCCTCCACCTTCTCTGGCTGCTTTGCTAGGTGGCAGCTGGAAGGGCAGGCTTCTGGAGCCTGCGTTCAGGTTACTGTGTCCTGCAAATCCCTTATCACTAGTGAATCCTGTGATGATGGCTTTAACTTTAATGAAACTTGAGAAGGATGGATGCTCTAGTTTTTCTTGAAAGAAAGAATAACAATTTACCATGTTAGCCTCATGCAGTGATGCCTTTTGCTGGCCTGCTCTGTGTATGTCATTTTCTTGGAGTCTCCAGAGGTAGGCAGCTCAATGAGACTTCCGCTTTCTGGCATTTTACAGTGACCTAAGAACAACAGAAGACACAAAGACAAGAATTCTTGTGTAAAAACTCCATTTCTTTCAATATGGATTAAGAGACAAGTAAAATTCAAAAATGACAAAATGCTTTGGTTCATGAGCTATTTCAGACTCCAGAAAACAGCCCAGTTATCCAAACAAATTCCTCATCAAAGGATTTCAACTTAACAAAAGCCTCTAGACAGCTTACTAACATCTTCTTTAACAGGATCTGATTTCTGTCCCGTGCCACCTCTTTCCAGGAACACATTTACCCTCCTTTTCTGCCTGCATAAAATTATCCTTTAGAGTCCCTACCAGCTGGGGCCAATTCTGAGATCCATCCAGTCCCTTAATTTTAACAAACCTATTGTCTGTACTAGTAGGTTGGACGTACGTTTAAGCAGAGAGGCCCTGAGTCCACTATAAAATGCTTGTGAAATAAAGGTCCTGTAACCAGTTTAGAAATACTATACACAAGCAAGGGTAATGCAAGGAAGTTGTGGTACTTACTGTTTTATCCCCTTCTACAATATACATTGAATTTATAATCTATCAAGCAAAGATTGGAAGAATTGAAAAATAGGGTCCTTATTTAAAATAGAAAAGTGGAATGAAAACGAGTTAACATTTCAGAAAGCCACCACTTCTGATCTGTTGGAGTTCTTTCCCTTTCATACCCTCAATAAGTTCATATGCACAGTCATCAGGCATAAATCCTGCAGCACACAGAGCAACTCGACAAGCCTTTCTGACCACTTCTTTGGCCTCGTTTCGAAATTCTTCTAGGCGCCCTGTCACCTAGACGTTGATAAATATGTATCATTAGTGGTACCAAAGTATCAGTAATAGGGAAAAAAAAAATTCTTGAAACTTGTAGACAAAGTTCCTCACCTCCTCTAGCCATACGGCTTGTGCAACTTTAAATTCTTGCAGGGTGTAAGTGTGATATTTTTCAATATAACAAAGTCCCATAAAACTCAATTGATAACACAATTCATTTATTTTAAGGAGAGCTGGTCGCAAATACTAAATGAAAATAGAAATTTATCATTATTTAGTAAAAAAAAACAAAACCTTTGCCTTTTAGAAGTATAAAAATATTGGGAAAGCAAGAATGGTAATTAAGGAAAATAAATAGCTCTATATGTTAATTTCAGCTACAGCTACAAAGTGCGTACATTGAAAAGGAACACTTCTGAAATTTTGTTCTGAAAGTATTCTTTGAATTATCAGATTTAATTTGTCTGAAGTCCTTTCTTTTCATTTTGAATACATGTCTTTTAACCATGAAATTGAGGGCAAGTAACAGAGGATGGGGAAATATCTTAAATTTCACTAGGTTTGGCTAATAGCTATTAAAAGATTCTTAGTGTTACCTTAGGACTTTACAATCTCCAGTCACCATGATAATGATAATGGATAATGGATGGGCCCATCTATTGATCTAAGAGGTTATGATATAGAACAAAGACAAATTTTAACTTTAAAATTTCAGTGGGTAACAGTCACTATTAAGAATCTACCTTGCAATGTGGGCTGGCAGAATGAGTGGAAGTATTTGTGGAATAATGTCACATAATATAATTTAATCTTCCTCTATGCCATCATCATAAATCAGGGTTTTAGGGTGGTGGCTTTGAAGGCACATGTTCCAAGATTGTTTCTAGGTCATTCACCCTCACTTCTAATCTAATCAAAGGAGGAGCAATAACATTATATTTTTAAAAAGTTAACTTAAATTTATTTATATGTGACACTGGTTTAAGTGTTATATGTAGCACACTCTTGGACTCTTTTCTAGGAGTTTCCAAAACAGGACAACCAATAGTCATTCAGATCAACATGAAATAGTGCTTTAATTATTTTTTTTAAGTACAAATAAGGGGAAGTTAAAATTAGTAGAGTCCTCAATGAAGAGGTTTATGTGACAAAACATCTAGGAAGTCATATAGCCCTTAAGATTCATCTCATGGAGAAATTTTCATGATAAAAATGAAGCAAAAATATAATATTGTAAATCAACTATACTTAATTTAAAAAAAAAGAAGCAGAAGTTTAGAGGCTATGCCTCCGAATTGAGATAAGATACTAAATAAATTAACATGAGTACATGAGTAGGAATGAGTCTGTAATTGAAATGTGGCAGTGAAAGCAAGAAAGTCCAGTGTACTCTGGAGAAAAAGTCCTTGAGCCAAAAAATATAAGTTCTATTAGTAAAGGGATACATAGCTAGGATCCAGGTGGACAGCAAAACTGGTATTGATGGTCTGCCAAAAAGTTAGAGTTTGACAGTGGGAATTTGGAGGAAGAAAAAATATATATAATCTAAGAAATTACTTTGGCCTAACCTAAATATCTGGCTGTCAGCATAAAGGACAAACGTGAAAGCCGTTGTGAATGTAAGAGAGACTGAAGGTGTTTTGTTTATTTCTCCCATCATTATTTCTGCTGTTTGCAAATTTCCGATGGAATCTGGGTTAGATGGTTCATTCTTAGGCTGGTATATCAAGAGTGCCCATTGAAAGTGATAAGCATTAGCATTATTTCAATATTTTATAATAAGTACAAAGGGAATATAATCTTTAAAAATTCACTATGTTGTACACCTGAAATATATATTATACATCAACTATACCTCAATAAAAATTAAATTAATTAATTAATTGAAACACAAGCACATACAAAACAATCAAGCTACTAGAGTCAATAATAAATTCTGCAAGGTTTCAGGAAACAGGCTCAATATACAAAAGTCAATTATATTGCTATATAGAATATGTATACATATATATATATATACACTATTTATATACATTTATACATATATCATTTAGAGCCCTGACTTCAGACTATACTACAAAGCTACAGTAATCAAGACAGTATGGTACTGGCACAAAAACAGAAATATAGATAAATGGAACAGGATAGAAAGCCCAGATAAGCCCACACACATCATATGGTCACCTTATCTTTGATAAAGGAGGCAAGAATATACAGTGGAGAAAAGACAGCCTCTTCAATAACTGGTGCTGGGAAAAGTGGACAGCTACATGTAAAAGTATGAAATTAGAACACTCCCTAACACCATACACAAAAATAAACTCAAAATGGATTAAAGACCTAAATGTAAGGCCAGAAACTATCAAACTCTTAGAGGAAAATATAGGCAGAACGCTCTATGACATAAATCACAGCAAGATCCTTTTTGACCCACCTCCTAGAGAAATGGAAATAAAACAAAAATAAACAAATGGGACCTAAGGAAACTTAAAAGCTTTTGCACAGCAAAGGAAACCATAAACAAGACAACAGGCAACCCTCAGAATGGGCAAAAATATTTGCAAATGAAGCAACTGACAAAGGGTTAATCTCCAAAATTTACAAGCAGCTCATGCAGCTCAATAACAAAAAAACAAACAACCCAATCCAAAAATGGGCAGAAGACCTAAATAGACATTTCTCCAAAGAAGATATACAGATTGCCAACAAACGCATGAAAGAATGCTCAACATCATTAATCATTAGAGAAATGCAAATCAAAACTACAATGAGATATCATCTCACACTGGTCAGAATGGCCATCATCAAAAAATCTAGAAACAATAAATGCTGCAGAGGGTGTGGAGAAAAGGGAACCCTCTTGCACTGTTGGTGGGAATGTAAATTGATATAGCCACTATGGAGAAAAGTATGGAGATTCCTTAAAAAACTACAAATAGAACTACCATATGACCCAGCAATCCCACTACTGGGCATATACCCTGAGAAAACCATAATTCAAAAAGAGTCATGTACCAAAATGTTCATTGCAGCTCTATTTACAATAGCCAGGACATGGAAGCAACCTAAGTGTCCATCAACAGATGAATGGATAAAGAAGATGTGGCACATATATACAATGGAATATTACTCAGCCATAAAAAGAAACAAAATTGAGTTATTTGTAGTGAGGTGGATGGACCTAGAGTCTGTCACACAGAGTGAAGTAGGTCAGAAAGAGAAAAACAAATACCGTATGCTAACACATATATATGGAGTCTAAGAAAAAAAAAAAAGGTCATGAAGTACCTAGGGGTAAGACGGGAATAAAGACACAGACCTACTAGAGCATGGACTTGAGGATATGGGGAGGGGGAAGGGTAAGCTGTGACAAAGTGCGAGAGTGGCATGGACATATATACACTACCAAACGTAAAATAGATAGCTAGTGGGAAGCAGCCGCATAGCACAGGGATATCAGCTAGGTGGTTTGTGACCACCTAGAGGGGTGGGATAGGGAGGGTGGGAGGGAGGGATATGCAAGAGGGAAGAGATATGGTAACATATGTATATGTATAACTGATTTACTTTGTTATAAAGGAGAAACTAACACACCATTGTAAAGCAATTATATCCAATAAAGATGTTAAAGAAAAAAAGTCAATTGTATTGCTATATAGAATATGTGTATATATATATATATATATATACACACACTCTTTATATACATTTATACATATATCCTTTAGATATATTCTTTATATGTATTGTAGAATATATATGTGCATTGAATACACATATATGTATAGAATACACATATATACTCTCTAATAAATATATATTCTACATATATAAAGTGAAAAATCCAAAATGAAATTTAAGAAAACAATTCCATTTATAATAGTATCAAAAAGAATAAAATATTTGGGGATAAATTTGACAAAAGAAATGTAAAATATATACTCTGAAAACTACAAAACATTTTTGAAAGAAATTGAAGAACACCTAAATAAATGGAAAAGGATTATATGTTCATAGACTAGAAAAGTTAATGCTGTTAAAATGGCAATATTTCATAAATTGATCTACAGATTTAAAGCATTCCCTATCAAAATCCCAACTGGCTTCCTTGCAGAAATTGACAAACTGATCTTAAAATTCATGTGGAAATTCAAGAGGCCCAGGGAAGTCACACTTCCTAATTTCAAAATTTACTACTAAACTACAGTACTCAAGATAGTGTGGTACTGGCATAAGGATAGATATAGATCAACAGAAAAAAATTGAAAGTGCAGAAATCCTCATATTTACAGGCAGTTGCTGACAAGGGTGTCAGGACAATTCAAGGCGGAAAGAATAGTCTTTGCAACAAATGGTGCTGGGACAACTGGACAGCCACAAGCAAAAGGATGAAGGTGAACCCATACCTCACGCCATCAGCAAAAATTAACTTGAGGTGGATTGAAGAACTAAATGTAAGAGTTAAAACTATAGAACTATTAGAAGAAAATATAGGGCTAAATTTTTGTGACCTGAGATGAAGCAATAGATTTTTATACCAAAAACACAAGCAGCAAAAGAAAAAAAGGGACAAAACAGACATCATCAAAATTAAGAACTTTTATGCTTCAAAGGACACGATCATGAAAGTGCAAAGACCCATAAAATGGGAGAAAAGTTTTGCAAATCATATATCTGATAAGGGATTTGTATCCAGAATATATAAAGAATTCTTACAACTCAATAGTAAAATACAGGTAACTTAATTAAAAATGGGCAAAGTATCTGAATAGACAGTTCTCCAGATAAGATATACAAATGGCCAAAAGGCACATGAAAAGATGCTCACCATCATTAGTCATCAGGGTAATAGAAATCAAAACAACAATGAAATGCCACTTCACAACCAGTAAGAAAAGCTATAATGAAAAATGCAGATGTAATGGTGAGAATATGGAGAAACTGAAGCCTTCATATGCTATTGGTGGTAATGTAAAATTGTGCAGTGGCTTTGGAAAACTGTTTTGCAGTTCCTCAAAATGTTAAACACAGAGTTACTAATGACCTAGCAATTCCACTCCCAAAGAAATAAAAACATATGTCTAGACTAAAACTTGTACACAAATATTCATAGCAGCTTTATTCATAATAAAGCCAAAAAGTGGAAAAACGCCAATATCCATCAATAGGTGGATGGATAAATAAAACATATATATGTATACAAGTGAATATTATTGACCAATAAAAAGAAATGTCATGCTACAACATAGATGGACCTTCAAAATATTATGCTAAGTAAAAAAGCCAGTCACAAAGGACCACATACTGTATGGTTCTATTTATATGAAATGAATTTATATGAAATAGATTAGGCACATCAAGAGAGAAAAGTCATAGACTAGTGGTTGTCCAGAGCTGGGGCAGGGGGTGGTCTGGGGGCATTGGGGAGAAATGGAGAGTGATGCTGATCACTCTTTTTGGAATGGTGGGAATGTTCTAAAATAGACTGTGGTGATGGTTGATCAATTCTATGAATATATTAAAACCATTCAATTGTATACTTTAAAAGAATGAATTGTATGAATCATACTTCAATAAAGTTGTTATTAGGAAATGTGGGCACAGATGCCAATAAGGTTGGTTACTAAAAATAATCATAAATAGAAAAATTTCAAGGACAGCTCCACATTTATCCCTTCAACATAGTCTAAAAGAATCAACCCCCTTAATTAACTCACTGTAAATAAAAGACTAGTGGTAAGTGTGTGGATAATGATAGCATCTAATAGATATTTAAACCAACACAATGGCTCAATTAGTTACGTCAACCTAAGATTAAAATGATGAGAACTTTCTAGTCTGCTTGGGCTACATTAAAGAGAAAATATTGTCAAGGTCAAAGCACTATTGGTATGAATAGTGAGCAGAGAGAATGACAATTCTCAGCACATTAAAAAAAGAGGAAAAGCCTTACGAATTGATACAGGTTAAATGCAAGAGGAACTGTTTTACTTACCTAGGAATAAAGTTATGAAATGTATAGTGTCCAAGACAAGGTAAAAGATGAAAGGTGGTAAAAAGGTAGTAAAATAGGTTCAAATTCTTGATAGATCCTTAGTGAAATTAGAGGTCTAGGGGTTGAGTTCAATGTCAAGAAGGATTAGAATCTTTTCCACAACCCAGAACGCTTGATGGGATGGAGGACCTGAGATGGTACATCTTACATATCTGTTTTGCACTAACACCTATATGAGCCATATTCCTTGAATGTTCCTTTATTGTGTGACTGATGTCTTGATAATGATCTTTCAGATTACCATATGCAAAGTGAACAAAATGACCAGTAAAAAGCAAACTTGAAGCTTCTGATGTGAGAGGGAGGTGACCCAGTCTCACAAAATAGACAGCTGAGGACACTGAGCATGACAGTAATGGTGGTTACAGCTCATTCCCAGGGGCCAAATAGAAAACTTCTGCCGCAAGTCGAAGTTCAAGGAGTGAGTACAGATTTTAAATGTGGCCACTTACCCTTTAATAATTCTTTTTCCATGATAATCCCCTCCTCCAAAGTAAATATTTAAAATTTCCCTACTGTCTGAATCCATGATAGAAGAAAATGTATGAGACATTGGGAGTTATTGGGCCATGAAAACAAGCCCCCAAATTATTTTGGACCATAAAGTCCAGAGTGTCTCAAAAATGAGAATTAGTAATAGGGCTTGCTGGCCTGCTCTGTTCAAAAGGATATACAACTTTCCTGATCAACAAGAAAGGGGGTCATGAATCCAAACCTCTGAAGCTGCTTCTAAATAAAGGGGACCTGTGCAACTCTCTTGTTATACTTTAGTGTTTTGCAACCCTAGTTAAAATGTAGAAGAATAAAGATGCAGACATAGAGAATGGATTTGAGGACACGGTGGAGGGGGGTGAAGGGTAAGCTGGGACAAAGTGAGAGAGTAGCACTGACATATATACACTACCAAATGTAAAATAGATAGCTAGTGGGAAGCAGCTGCATAGCACAGGGAGATCAGCTTGGTACTATGTGACCATCTAGAAGGGTGGGATAGGGAGGATGGGAGGGAGATGCAAGAGGGAGGGGATATGGGGATATATGTATACATATAGCTGATTCACTTTGTTATACAGCAGAAACTAACACAACACTGTAAAGCAATTATACTCCAATAAAGATGTAAAAAAAAAAAAAAAAAGATGTAGAAATACACTAGATTACCAGACTTTTAAGTGACAAACAGAATGAAAATTGTCAATTCTCTTGAAAGATGAAATCTTCTATTTCAGGGACAGTCTATACGAATACTTTGTTTTTCTGTGAGTAATTCTTTTAAAATATGATTAATAAATACATACTTGGTTAACAATGAACAGATCTTTTTGTAGAGATTCTCGACATCCACTGATTTTTTTAGAGCGGACATTCTTCTTCCACACGTTAAAAGCCTTCCATTTCCGGAAAAGTGAAAATACGGGAATCTTAGTGAGTTCTCTGTGATATAGATATTCTTGTTCCCATCGATCAATTTCGATAAATTCAATGTCATCATTATAAACATGTGTTACTGCATTTTTGCTAATAGTATAGTAGTCATTTTTACTGATGTTCTCATAACTCACAACCCTTTGAACAAATAAAAATTGGGGCAAGTGAATATAGTATTCAACACAAAATTAAGCAATTGCATTACTATTCTGTTTTAAAAAGATATAACATTTCTGGAAAACAAGTATTATTTAAAAATTAAAAATATTCTAACAGAGTACTTTTAGATTGAATAAATTACTCGAGAAAAGGGAGCTGCTTTTTAACAACAGTTGGACTTATTATAGCTCTTAAGGATTTCACAACTGTGGCAATATGCTTGATAGTTTCAGTAATGTGATTTTTACAAAAACAAATCAATTATGGATTTTTATGAACGCTACATGGAAATAAGTTTTTATTTATCTTTGATTCCTCAGAAACTATTCAATAATAATAGTGTAAAAGAATTTTACACTACCCAATATTGGCAGAATTATGAGAAAGATCAAAACAAGAAAAAATGAACTAGATAAGATTAGAGTCAAAACCCAGATTAAGCTTAAAAATGTCCAGTTTATCACATATCAAAATAATCGTTAACAAGAAATTGTTTATTTCATCAAGGGTATTCTTCAACGTCATCCATAATAAGAAATTGATCAAGTAAAGAAGAAAAGCAAGAACGGGATAAAAACAGGAGCAAGAATAGGAGTGGGAAACAAAGGAATGAGAATAGAAAGGGCTGATTCTCTAAAACTTCTTAAAATAAGAACTTAGACGGGAACACTCCAGTGAAAATCAACTGTTTCCCACGTCTATTTTCTCTTACAGTCCTTAACTCTGCATTCTGAACCTGGAGTTCATGGCCCTTGAGCACAGCCTTCAGGTCATCTGTGAAATCCCTGAAATTGCTGTATGTAAACAAATTTACGTACGTATGCATGATAAATTTTTTTTAAGGGGTTGGAACAAAATCTCATATGCTTTGGGCCTGTTAATCAAAAAATGACGAACCATTGGCAAAAATCATTTTTAGGTTTTAACTTCTATTTTTGTCTTAATAACACTGAGTAAGAAAAATATTTTTAAAATTAGGGCATACAGGACCAGAATGAAAGCAAACTCAAAGCAAGAGCTGTTCAAGTGAGCACACAAGGGAACTGGGGGAGCCGATGGTGCTGTGGAGTGGGGAGTCTCAAAGGCCGCTCTCCCAATTCAGTGCCATAACAGAAGAACTTCAACTTGCTTAGCTCCTAACTGATGCCACTGCCGGACTCTTTGTCTGTGTTCTGGTTGACTCATGCCAGAAACATCTGGGAAAATGCCAGGTATTACCTGTTGCTGGTGAGGTGTATGGAAAATGTTTAAAATGTTTTTCCTTTTTTCTTTGTCAACAGCTTAAGATATAATTAGGACATTCTTCAGGTGATTCTCTACAAAGTGGGAGATTTCAACTTGTCTTTGAAACTGTAATTAACTTCACATGTTTCATTAACATCAATCATCAAACCAACCTAAAAGCAAGAACAAACACCTCACTGTGGCCCTGGTGTGTGTCTAGAAAACTCACCCTGTGTGAATCTATCTGCTACTAAAGGCCCTTCTAGAAGGTAGCAGATGTGGTCCATGATACTGAATTTTAACTTATTGGTGCTCAGTACCACTAAGAAATCCTTTTTATTTACATTTTCCTACCTATTCAAGATTCTCATTCTCAAACCACTAAGCCTTTTCCTCTACTACACATCTCTACTCTGCACAGGACAGACGAACACATGAGAGTCTTTTTTTTTTTTTTTTTTTTTTTTTTGCGGTACGCGGGCCTCTCACTGTTGTGGCCTCTCCCGTTGCGGAGCACAGGCTCCGGACGCGCAGGCTCAGCGGCCATGGCTCACGGGCCCAGCCGCTCCGCAGCATGTGGGATCCTCCCGGACCGGGGCACGAACCCGTGTCCCCTGCATTGGCAGGCGGACTCTCAACCACTGCGCCACCAGGGAAGCCCACATGAGAGTCTTTTTGAAAGATTGGATCATCAGCATCAAAATCACTTGGGGTGCTTAAGAATCCAGATTTCTGGGTCCAACACAGAATCAGAATCTCTATGAATGAGACTCAAAGATTCTAGCTTAACAAATTCCCTGCGTGATTCTGATACACAATAATGTTTGTAACCACTGAAGTTTACTTGAAAGCAAATAATGTTTGTAACCACTGAACTTTTTTTGAAAGCAAATAAACAACAACAAAAACATGGTGGGGACAAGGTGAGTTCTCTCTTGTACCTTCAACTTGAAAATCTCACACCTTCACTGTGTTTTATCCCCTTGAGTGTATCTCTCAGGATTTCACCCAAACAGAGGTGGAGAGGTTTCATAGCACTTTTTTCTACCTCTCCTGGCATTTGGCTACTTTTCCTCTGCATCTAAAAATATGCAGAACTTCTCTTTAACTTGTAGAAAGCTTCCCTTTAGTTTAAAGAAAGTTTTTTCTCAACCCTGCTGCCATTTAACTTAGAATCCCCTGTCTTCTTCCTTCTCTTAAACTTCCTTTATGATGGCCATATCCTCCCCATCCATTCCTTCTTAAAGTTTCTGAAAACTAGGCTTGTTCCTCACTACTCTAATGAAATGCTTCTCTTGAAGATCAGCAGGGGTTTCCTTCTAGCCCAATCCAGTTGGTAGGCAGAAGGGGCAGTGGGGTCACGGAAATCTTTGCAAAAATTAAGAAGGCCTATGCCCAGTTCTCTGGAATCCTATTTTCCTTAGACTTTGCAGTTTGTTCCCAAGGGGTTGAACCCTAAATATACTCCTTGGATTCCTGTGCTTCATTCCTCACACTACAAACCTCAGTGCTCAGCTGTTCCAGGAGTTGATCCACTACTCCTAAGTGATGGCTGCCTTTTCAGCACCTCTTGGCATTCAGAATTCAGCCTCAAACTTCAGCTGCCTCCTTTGTTATTATTTTTTTCTTTTTTTTTTGGCACTGTGCAGCTTGAGGGATAGTTCCCCAACCCGGGATCGAACCTGGGCCCTTGGCAGTGAAACCACGGAGTCCTAACCACTGGACCGCCAGGGAATTCCCTCAGCTGTCTCCTTTGGATGTTTGTACCGTAAAGGCCTTTCTTTGAGGAAATAACCAGAAAAATTAGTCTTCCTTTAAGATGTAAAAAGAGAACTTAACTTTCTCAATTGCTGTGCTCTAAAATTCCTACTTTGCTGATAAAGAAGATGACTTTATGACCCAATTAACTAAACAGAGATCCTTGGCAAGTTAATCAGACTGAGAAGAATGTCTTGAATAAAATTCCACTTAACTATGCTTTACTGGAAAAAAAATATCTGTAGCGTTTTCTTGCTGCTCAGTGTAGAATCATGGAATCCCTTGTCAAATTGTTTTGCCGTAGAAACTGTCTCTGTCCATCTGAAATGAAACTTAGACTCAAGGCTTCTATTAATGTCTAAAAGGATGTGTCACGTGGAGAGAATTGCATGGCTGATTGTGGTAGGTCATCAATTGTCCTGTTCTTGTCGATTTCAGATAAAACTCAAAGGAAATCTACTGGGGGCCTAAAAAACATGATTTCTCCTCTTGGAATTAATTCTTAATTTTTCTAAAACAATAAGATCTCAATGTGAGTTGTTATTTCAAACAGCATCTCTATCTGTTGTTACACCTTGCAGTGATGGAAAATGCATCTGTTCATTTTTAAACTGATCCACTGGACTAAGACTGCAGAAGCATGGTTTGTCTCATGAGACCCTTCTGCTCAAGAACTCTGAACAGCCTATTGCTTACATCATTAAATCCAAATCATTCTGCTGGGTGTTTGTGGCACCCTCCTCCTGTCTCATATTAGTTCCTTCTCTGTGCACACACTGCCCTTTTCAACTGTCAGGCTGGTTTCCAGCTTAGGCTGTGCTAGAATGAATATATATGTCTTTGTCCACCCTGTTCCCTTCTCCCATCCTGATTTCTACAAACAAGAGAGTGATTCCTTACCTGCTATAAGGTACTGGGTTGAATTAGATGAGCTCACGTGGCCCTATGCAAATTTAAGTTGTCTCATTATTTTCATTATTACACAGTTTTAGTCATTATGATTTGAACATATTTATTGGACAAAGGGAAACAAACAAGTGCCTGGAAAGAAGTTAGCTATTTCCTGAGTTTTACTTTTGTAAACCTCAATCTGTTTGATTATGGTCAATATCATGATTCAGTATGCATCTAGATCTAACCTGAACTGGAGAAGAGAAATGGCTTGGTTTGCTTCTGGTTTGATTAACCAGAAATGGTAAAATATCTGATAAGTAACTCCTTTTCACCTAGAAAATTAAACAAAATGGTAAGTAAGAGGAAACGGAAGTTTCTTCAATAAGAGAGTGCTCTAGGGTCAGTGGTTCTCAATATATGGTCCTTGGAATGGCAGCATCAACCTCATGTGGGGATTGCAAATTCGGAGGCCCCCTCAAGACCTACTGAATCAGAAACTTGGGGGTTAACAATCTATGTTTTTGCAAGTCCTTTAGGGCTTGCTGGAGAACAATTGCTCTAGGTCCATGGCCTACAACTCTGGTTGAATATTGGGAACATTTGATGAGTTTTAAAGAAATGATGTTGCTTGGGCTCCACCACAAACCAATTAAATAAAACTCTGGGGGTGGGGCCTGGGTGATTCTAGCAGCCAAGGCTGAGAACCACTGCTCTAGGTTCTTCAAATTTCTGTATAAAATGAAGTAATCACCCACTAAATTGTCATAGGTCCAAAATGGTGCCTGTGTGTGTGTGTGTGTGTCTGAAGGAAGGGTAGAGAGACAATCCGATGATCCAAGTGATGGATGATCCAAGTGAAAATACTAAGGACCTGTAGTGTTTCCACTTGCTGACTGACATTTGACTTGATTGAAATTTCTTCATGGACTAGCCCAAGAAAAATGTCATTGTGTTAAGCAACCTGGGGAGGTTTCTGATAATGTGGCTTCAAAATGATATGTTCCTGATTACATAACATATATGCCTCATTATAGAGTTTTTTTATAATTATGACCTCACATGGAAACTAGAATGCTTTCACTTGAGAAAGTTTCAAGCTGGCATTTACCTGTGTTTTCTGTTCTAGGCTGCTAAATATGTGATCTAGCTGAAAGGACAGAACAGCTTTAGTCTGAAATTTAAAAAGCTGCCTAAAAAATTATTTTAGCATAACAGGCTTAGAAACTAGTTGAGAACCAACTTGATCACTTAGAAAGTAATATGGCCTGAACCCAGTTTGGACATTTTTATGGTCCTAACAGCCCAAATCACATAACCATATTTCATAGAATCCTAATCCCAACAGATATCCCACAAGAAAAGGTTCTTTGGTTATACAGGACAGAAATGCATAATTATCATATTTAACCCAAGGTTTATCAATCTCAGCACTACTGACATTTGGGGCCCGATAATTCTTCACTGTGTGGGACCATCCTGGGAACCGTCAGCTGTTTAGCAGCATCCCTGTTCTTTTCCCACTCCATACCAGCAGCACCACTCTTTCCAGTTGTAACAACCAAAAATCTCTCTGGACGTTGCCAAATGTCTCCCAGGGGGCAAAAAGTCTTCCAGAGTGAGAATCAGTGATTTAACTTGATGTTTCTCAAATTTACATGATCATAGAACATGTCTTTTTACTATCCACCTGTTAATATCACTTAGGTCTTATGATCCAGGAAATACACACTGGGAAACACTTAGGTAGAGGAGACATTGTGTCCTCTTTCTTGGCTTTTCTCGGACCCTAAAGATGCTCAGGATTTAGGAGGACTGTGTTGTACATTGATTTCTAATGATTTTAAAATTGAAATTGCACAGAAGATTAAATCATAGAATTGAAAGACGGAGCATCAGACATTATTCTGAATTTCCTGTCTGTAAATCACAAAACACTATCAAATAGCAAAGTCCTTAGTATATCTGTACCTCAATTTCCTCATCTTTCAACTATACAGGATACCTTTTTACTGGGGCTTTTTTTCAGGATGAAATAAGATTAATGTACAGAAAGCACTCAGCACAATGCCTAGCACAGAGTATGTGACACAAATGTCAGGAGTAGTTGTTATTCTGAGGATGAGTACATTAGGCATAATGCATGAGAGCTTGGGTTCTGAAGTTTAACTACTTGGGTTTGAATCCCAGCCCCACAATTCACTAGCTATATGAACTTTGTCAAATTTCTCAACTCTGCCTTAGTTTCCTCATTTGTAAAATGGACATATCAATACTACCCACCTTGTAGAGTTGCTATGAAGATTAATTATATAAAGAATTTGGAACAATATTTGGCACAAACTAAGAGTTGTTGTTTGTAATATTGAGTTGCAGGACTCATCCATTTCATTGTAAAGACTTGGTATCCCACTATGGCCTTATGATGCACCCACGGTTCCTTACCAATATGAACAAGTTTATATTTCAGTGACCAAAACAAGAAATAGCAAAATATTGACATACACAATTAAAACAATAGTGAGATGAGAGGTTCCATAGATATGGGAAAAAAGTCCCTCATGTACTAGGGAGGGAATGGTCAGACATCACAGTGGCTCCTTTTTCAGGAGTATGAAAAAGAAATATTTACACATTGCCCTACCAGAGGGTCTCCTTCAATTCAACTAAATGGTCATGCTCATTAGACTTTCATAGACTATATCTGGCAGCCCTCTACCTAGAAGGCTAGAACAGGAACTACTTCTTGCCTTCCAGGCAGCATCAGTCTTTGCTTTTCCATGGGACCCCTTGCAACAATTCAATAGCCACTCCCGAGCTATCCCCTCCCCAGGTGACAACTCAGATGCAAGGACATGAGATCCATATTGCGTGGGTGTGCAAATCACCCTGGCTTAAGAGGAGCCAATATTTCTTGCAATAACTATAAGCATACATTTTAGGGTTCCTGCAGAGACATGCCCAGAAAAAGAAGTGCCGCACTATGGGAAGTCCAAAGCTATGACGCCCCTTCAGGTATTTATAATTCATTTATAGTTCCTCTCAATGCAGATATAATTTACCAATCAGGGGTCATTTTTGTCATAAGCAATGTTGCCTAGAAACAACTGACATTCTACTTATATTAAGTTACCAGGGGAACAGAGCTTCCGAGTTAACCAAAGGCCAGATTCTCATGCGGAGAAAACTGTTCTACAATCCTCTAAAGCAACAGTCCCCAACCTTTTTGGCACCAGGGACCGGTTTCGTGGAAGACGACTTTTCCACGGACGGTGTGTGTGGGGGGGTTGGTTCAGGAGGTAACGTCAGCGATGGGGAGCGGCAGATGAAGCTTCGCTTGCTTGCCCGCCACGCACCGCCTGCTGTGTGACATGGTTCCTAACAGGCCATGGACCAATACTGGTCCAGTATGGGTCCGCGGCCCGGGGGTTGGGGACCCCTGCTCCGAAGCAATGCTTCCCAAACTTTACATGTCCCAACACACCTGTACAGTGATAACATTTTATAAGGCACACTGGTGAAGACATTAATTATAATAAGAAAAATAAAACAAAATATTCAGGGAAATATTCAATACTGAATATTATAAAACTTCCAAATAAAGTCTAGCTCATAAACAACCACAGCTATGACTATAAATTTTTGAAGTAGCTACTGCATTTCTAATCAAGACATGATGAATGGTCTGTTCAAATTCTTAAAGTCGCCGCTGCTAAGGAATACACTTCATAGACGTGGGAGACAGCAAATGGCAGATGATGATTTATTGCTCTGTCTCTGATGAATGGAAACTTCCTTTTCCACTGACTAGAATTTGTATCACTTGTTCTTTTGAAATTATGTGCCAGAGGTACCATCATTCTTTAATTCTAACAGCTTTTCCTTTTCTTGCTTTGATAAATGCGGTGTTGAAATTTCTTATGATAATACAAATTGATTTAAAACCCAAACATTTCCATATCAAGTACCTTAGAAACAATGGTGACACTTTCTCTCAAACACAGATGTTACGCTTGTTTGACTTACTAATTTTTCCTTAAATTTAAATTCTCAACAATGACTAAAAAGTCACGAGAGAGCCATTTTAAATTTCACTTTTCTGAAGTTGAAATTTTGCTTTGAATTCCTAATCTTTGTCAGTATGTGTTAATATATTTTCAGGCAGCTCTTATATTTTTTATTAAGTTCATTCAGGTACTCAAATGTCAGTTAAGTAACCTAGCTGTAAAACCAAAAACTATCCTTCACTAAATCTACAAAGTTGAATCATTTGCAAAATATTTTCCAATTCTTGACAAAATTCTTCCTTTGGATCACTTAGGCATTTAAGTCTGAAACAACAAATAATGGTGTTTGGCTCACATATCTTTGTAGAAAGCTTAAAAACAGAAGGTCAGGTGGTGGATTGGATTTTATTATAGTTACAATTTTGATAATATTATTTAATTTGGAATCCATAACTGCAGAGAAACATTTACATATGGGAGTCTTTTGTGAATAAAATACTGTATTATGTATTTTAATCTCAGGATTATCAGAATAAACTCTAAATGGAAAATACATTTTCAAGAAGTATTTCCATAATATCTCATTTGCCTTTGATATTTCAACCCCAGTAGCTTTTTTGCTCCACAGAACAAAGTTCTTCCAAACACTTCACTTCAAGGATGCTAGTGCTATTATCTAGCAGTTATTAATATCTGTACATCCATCAATATGCAATAAAACTTTAATAATGTCCTGGATTTGGTCATCTCTGTTATGTAACATGTGGATCTAGTGGTATTATTGATTTCCTTTGCTTTTCTGGCTCCAAATAGAATAAATAATTTCCACACAGGCTGGTAAAACTGCAATTCTGCGATAGTGAGTCATTTTGACATTAGATATTAATTGTGTATTCTTGCATTCTTAGCTTCTTGAGCTTCTTGATCAGATGCTAACCAAAAAATGGAATTTGGTTTCCTATTTTGTTCTTGCACATGCCTTTAAAAGTTCCAACCCTTTACCCGGGAGGGTGGATATCTTTCAGTAAAGTGTTGATATAGCTTGCTTGGTACTACTGATTGATTTGATAACACTTTCATACTAATGAGATATTTAGGCAAAAGAACAGGAAAATTATTGTGGTTAATAAATCCAATATGAGATAATTCTAATTATGTTGCCTAATTTCTAACCTTTTTTTTAAATAACATAAACTGTGTTTACCTTATAACTTATTGTTTCCTCTCTGAGCATATCTATCTATAGGTGTCTCAGTAATAGTATGACATGTCTTTTTTCCTTTTTTTTTTTTTTTCCACGATGAGAGTGCAACTTTGAATGATTTCTAGTTGGGATCTCAGTTCCACTTTTATTCATCAATTTTCTATTGGGAAGAAAGCATTATTTTGCATTTGTTCTGGAAAAATCAATAGGCTTATATGAGAGGCAGATTATTGTGCTAGATTTGGAAATGATAGAAAATGTTTCCATGGCTTCCACCACTTTTGGGGGGCTAGTGAAGACATTCTTTGAAGTAAACAGTCTCATGGAGGTCTCGTGGACACCACCAAGTTTCATCTTGACAGGGCAGTAGAGCAGAGAAATTAAGAACATACATTCAGAAGCCAGACTGTCATTTATTTATCGTACAACCTGGGGCAAGGTACTTAACCACTTTGTGTCTTATCTGTAAAACAGAGGTAATAAATGTATCTATCTTATAGTATTATTGTGAGAATTAAAAAACATATGTATATATAGACATGTATATTCATGTATGCACTTTGCCTGGAACGTAGTAAATACAAGTAACTCATCATCTTTTATGATATGTAAAATGTGATGATTTGCTTTGGTGTCCTCTCACAAAGTGGGTCTATAACCAAACTTTCTAACCAACAGCCATCCCCCATACTTCATGGCTACACCTCAATTACAATCACTCTTGTTCAAGGTCAAAGTCCTAACAAAATAGAATTATTTTGTCTTGATCTGTGTTCTCTTTTCCCTTCCTGACCTCTCTAGTTTCTAATCCTTCACCTAGTTTCCTCTAATTTGCCCCAGACCTGACCAGAGTCACCATTATGCCTTCTTGCTGGACAAGGTAATCTGCAGTGTACAGTTGTATGCTTACCGGGGTAATATTCCAAAATATTTACACATCTTGAAGAAGAAGCTTCAAAACTGTTATGCCTAACACATACCACTAAATTTATTCTTTAGAATGAACTTGGTAAATGTAACTATTTTCTCACTTAGAGGGACCATGGTAGAGATAAACATTGTAGAACTGCACATTTAATGTATTTTACTACACTTAAAAAATTATGGGATTACATTATATTTTATCACATTACTTTTAAAAGAAGTTTGGTATAATGTGCCCTTATCTCATTGATCCACTATTTACTACTTTTAACTTCCAATTTAGCTGCTTCCAACTATATGGCATCCAAATAATTGTCTTTACTCATAAGATTTATAATATTTGGAGTTGGGGCTGGGCGGAAAATTTAACCTCCATCCTAAAACGTGATAAAATAAACCGTGATTCCAACATCTTCTTAAATGAGATCTTGCATATTACTAACAAGCATCATTAGTGCCAGTCCAAAAAAGTATAAAACATCAACTCACTTCCCTTAGTAGAAGTGTTCATTAGTCTAGAAAGACAATTAATTTCCTGAATCAAACAGAAGCACCATTTCCATACTCATCTCCAATACTTTGTGTTGTGCTAGTAAATAGACGAGAATCCATTTTGTTTGGCAAAATCTTACTCCTTTCATAACGGGGAATTAATATCACAAATGACACTCCTTGATGTCTGGGTTATTGAATATTTTTTAAATAAGAGGAAGCTATGAAAACATTTCACACATTAATCAAGAAGTGTTTGTAAAAATGAGCAAATAAACCATTTTTTTCCGAGTCACGGTTAAAGATCCATAACCTCTTCTTCAAAACTTATAAAAAACTAGAAAAAGAAGTAGTAAGGTAGTTGTGGAATAACAATACTATTAAAAGAATATTTTTTACATCAAATAGCTTTAAATTCCATTATATGTTAATTCTCCTATCTTAAAAAAAAACAAGCTATTTCTCTTATCTTAAGAAAAGTCCCCACTCTTGACCCCAATTCTCTTTTCATCAACCACCCTGCTTCTCTTCTGTCTTTGCCATCCCCAGATTAGTACGTCCAAATCCAAACTCCTATTTTTCCCTGAAGAATCTGTTCCATCCAGTCTTCTGTGTCTTACTTAATAGCATCTCACCCCTTTCCCTTGCTCAGTCAAAGCGATCATTAAAGTCAACCTGGGCACTTCTCTGGTTGCCCACCTTGTATACAATCCATAAAAATATCCTGTTGGGCTACTGCTGCCACCGCTGCCACCTGAGGATCACAGGTCACTGCCCACCTGGGAGCCTGGACAGCCCACCACTGATTTTTCTGTGTGTGTTTCTCTATTCGTTTTGTTTCTGGTTTGTTTGGTTTTGCTTTTACCATTTGTCTTGGGTTTTGTTTGTCTGTTTGTTTTCTTTTCCTTTTTTTATTGTTGTTGCTGTTTGTTTGGGTCTTTGCCTTTTCTCTTGGGTTTTGTTTGTCTGTTTTCTTTTCCTTTTTTTTGTTGTTGTTTGTTTGGGTCTTTGCTTTTTTTCTTGGGTTTTGTTTGTCCGTTTTTTTTCTTCCCCCCTCTCTTTTTTTTTCTTTATCTCCACACCATGTGGCTTGCAAGGTCTTGGTTCCCCAGCCAGGGGGGTTGGGCCTGAGCCTCTGGGGTGGGAGCACCAAGTCCAGGACATTGGACCACCAGAGAATCCCCAGCCCCAGGGAACATTCATTGGCGAGAGCTCTCCTGGAGGTCTCCATCTTAACACCAAGACCCACTCCACCCAACTGCCTGCAGGCTCCAGTGCTGGAAGCCTCACTCCAAACAACTAGCAAGACAGGAACCCACAACCCCACCCATCAGCAGACAAGCTGCGAAGGAGGAAAGTTTTCCACCAATAGGAAGCCCCTTCGCGGGTGGAGACTGCAGGTGGCGGAGGGGGGAAGCTTTGGAGCCGTGGAGGAGAGCGCAGCAACAGGGGTACGAAAGGCAAAGTGGAGAGATTCCCGCACAGAGGATCGGTGCCGACCGGCACTCACCAGCCCGAGAGGCTTGGCTGCTCACCTGCCGGGATGGGTGGGGCCTGGGAGCTGAGGCTAGGGCTTCGGTCGAATCCCAGGGAGAGGAATGGGGTTGGCTGTGGGAACACAGCCTGAAGGGGGCTAAAGCACCATGGCTAGCTGGGAGGGAGTCCAGGAAAAAGTCTGGAGCTGCCAAAGAGACAAGAGACTTTTTCTTGCCTCTTTGTTTCCTGGGGCGCAAGGAGAGGGGATTAAGAGCGCCACTTAAAGGAGCTCCAGAGACAGGCGTGAGACACGGCTATCAGCGCCAACCCCAGAGACGGGCATGAGACGCTAAGGCTGCTGCTGCCGCCACCAAGAAGCGTGTGGGCAAGCACAGGTCACTATCCACACCTCCCCTCCCGGGAACCTGTGCAGCCTGCCACTGCCAGTGTCCTGTGATCTAGGGACAATTTTCCTGGGAGAACGCATGGCATGCCTCAAGCTGGTGCAACGCCATGCTGGCCTCTGCCCCCGCAGGCTCGCCCTGCATCTGTACCCCTCCCTCCGCCCGGCCTGAGTGAACCAGAGCCCCCAAATCAGCTGCTCCTTTAACCCCGTCCTGTCTGAGTGAAGAACAGATGCCCTCTGGCGACCTACAAGCAGAGGCGGGTCCAAATACAAAGCTGAACCCCGGAAGCTGTGCAAATAAAGAAGAGAAAGGGAAATTTCTCCCAGCAGCTTCAGGAGCAGTGGATTAAATCTCCACAATCAACTTGATGTACGCTGCATCTGTGGAATACCTGAATTGACAACGAATCATCCCAAAATGAGGAGGTGGACTTTGGGAGCAACGATATATATATATTTTTTTCCATTTTTCTCTTTTTGTGAGTGTGTATGTGTGCTTCTGTGTGTGATTTTGTCTGTATAGCTTTGCTTTTACCATTTGTCCTAGGGTTCAATCTGTCTTTTCTTTTTTTATTATTACTTAAATTTTTTTCTTAATAATTATTTTTAAAATTTTATTTTAATAACTTTATTTTACTTTACTTCATATTATTTTATTTTATCTTCTTCTTTCTTTTTTTTCTCCCTTTTATTCTGAGCCATGTGACGGACAGGCTCTTGGGAGAGCCAAGTTCAGGACACTGGTCCACAAGAGACTCCCAACTGCACGTAATATAAAACGGCAAAAATCGCCCAGAGATCTCCATCTCAACGCCAAGACCCAGCTCCACTCAATGACCAGCAAGCTACAGTGCAGGACACCCTATGCCAAACAACTAGCAAGACAGGAACACAACCCCATCCATTAGCACAGAGGCTCCTAAAATCATAATAAGGCCACAGACACCGCAAAACACACCACTAGACGTGGACCTGCCCACCAGAAAGACAAGATCCAGCCTCACTGACCAGAATGCAGGCACTAGTCTCCTCCACCAGGAAGCCTACACAACCCACTGCAACAACCTTAGCCACTGGGGACAGACACCAAAAACAATGGAAACTATGAACCGGAAGCCTGCAAAAGGAGACCCCCAAAAACAGTAAGTTAAGCAAAATGAGAAGACAGGGAAACACATAGCAGATAAAGGAGCAAGGCAAAAACCCACCAGACCTAACAAATGAAGAGGAAATAGGTGGTCTACCTGAAAAAGAATTCAGAATATTGTTAGTAAAGACATCCAAAATCTTGGAAATAGAATGAAGAAAATACAAGAAACGTTTAACAAAGACCTAGACGAACTAAACAGCAAACAAACAGTGATGAACAGCACAATAAATGAAATTAAATATTCTCTAGAAGGGATCAATAGCAGAATAACTGAGGCAGAAGAACAGATAAGTGACCTGGAAGATAAAATAGTGGAAATAACTACTGCAGAGCAGAATAAAGAAAAAAGAATGAAAAGAATTGAGGACAGTCTCAGAGACCTCTGGGACAACATTAAATGCATCAACATTCGAATTATAGGGGTCTCAGAAGAAGAGAAAAAGAAAGGGACTGAGAATATATTTGAAGAGATTATAGTTGAAAACATCCCTAATATGGGAAAAGAAATAGTCAATCAAGCCCAGGAAGGACAGACAGTCCCATATAGGATAAATCCAAGGAGAAACACACCAAGATACATATTAATCAAACTATCAAAAATTAAATACAAACAACAAATATTAAAAGCAGCAAGGGAAAAACAACAAATAACATATAAGGGAATCCCCATAAGGTTAACAGCTGATCTTTCAGAAGAAACTCTGCAAGCCAGAAGGGATTGGCAGGACACATTTAACGTGATGAAGGAGAAAATACTACAACCAAGATTACTCTACCCAGCAAGGATCTCATTCACATTTGACAGAGAAATTAAAAGCTTTACAGACAAGCAAAAGCTAAGAGAATTCAGCACCACCAAACCAGCTTTACAACAAATGCTAAAGGAACTTCTCTAGGCAGGAAACACAAGAGAAGGAAAAGTCCTACAATAATAAACCCAAAACAATTAAGAAAATGGTAATAAGCACATACATATCAATAATTGCCTTAAATGTAAATGGATTAAATGCTCCAACCAAAAGACATAGACTGGCTGAATGGATACCAGAAAAAGACCCATATATATGGTATCTACAAGAGACCCACTTCAGACCTAGGGACACGTACAGACTGACAGTGAGGGGATGGAAAAAGATATTCCATGCAAATAAAAATCAAAAGAAACCTGGAGTAGCAATTCTCATATCAGACAAAATAGACTTTAAAACAAAGACTATTACAAGAGACAAAGAAGGACACTACATAATGATCAAGGGATCAATCCAACAAGAAGATATAACAATTGTAAATATTTATGCACCCAACACAGGAGCACCTCAATACATAAGACAAACACTAGCAGCCATAAAAGAGGAAGTCGACAGTAACACAATCATCATAGGGGACTTTAACACCCCACTTTCACCAATGGACAGATCATCCAAAATGAAAATAAAAAAGGAAACACAAGCTTTAAATGATATGTTACAGAAGATGGACTTAATTGATATTTATAGGACATTTCATCCAAAAACAACAGAATACACATTCTTCTCAACTGCTCATGGAACATTCTCCAGGATAGATCATATCTTGGGTCACAGATTAAGCCTTGATAAGTTTAAGAAAATTGAAATCATATCAAGTATCTTTTCTAACCACAACACTATAAGACTAGATATCAATTACAGGAAAAAATCTGTAAGAAATACAAACACATGGAGGCTAAACAACACACTACTTAATAACCAAGAGATCACTGAAGAAATCAAAGAGGCAACCAAAAAATACCTAGAAACAAATGACAATGAAAACACAATGACCGAAAACCTATGGGATGCAACAAAAGCAGTTCTAAGAGGGAAGTTTATAGCAATACAATCCTACCTTAAAGAACAAGAAACATCTCAAATAAACAATCTAACCTTACATCTAAAGCAGTTAGAGAAAAAACAAAAAAACCCAAAGTTAGCAGAAGGAAAGAAATGATAAAGATCAGATCAGAAATAAATGAAACAGAAATGAAGGAAACGATAGCAAAGATCAGTAAAACTAAAAGTTGGTTCTTTGAGAGGATAAACAAAGTTGATAAACAATTAGCCAGACTTATCAAGAAAAAAAGGGAGAAGACTCAAATCAATAGAATTAGAAATGAAAAAGGAGAAGTAACAACTGACACTGCAGAAATACAAAGGATCATGAGAGATTACTACAAGGAACTATTTGCCAATAAAATGGACAATGTGGAAGAAATGGACAAACTCTTAGAAACGTACAACCTACCAAGACTGAACCTGGAAGAAATAGAAAATATGAACAGTCCAATCACAAGTAATGAAATTGAAACTGTTATTAAAAATCTTCCAACAAACAAAAGGCCAGGACCAGATGGCTTCACAGGCGAATTCTTTCAAACGTTTAGAGAAGAGCTAACATCTATCCTTCTCAAACTCTTCCAAAAAATTGCAGAGGAAAGAACACTCCGAAGCTCGTTCTATGAGGCCATCATTACCATGATTCCAAAACCAGACAAAGATACTACAAAAAAAGAAAATTACAGACCAATATCACTGATGAACACAGATGCAAAAATCCTCAACAAAATACTAGCAAACAGAATCCAACAACACATGAAAAAGATCATACACCACAATCAAGTGGGATGAATCCCAGGGATGCACGGATTCTTCAATATATGCAAATCAATCAACGTGATACACCATATAAACAGACTGAAGAATAAGAAGCACATGACCATCTCAATAGATGCAGAAAAAGCTTTTGACAAAATTTAACTCCCATTTATGATAAAAACTCTTCAGAATTGGGCATAGAGGGAACCTACCTCAATATATAGAACATTTGGCCATATATGACAAACCCACAGCAAACATCATTCTCAATGGTGAAAAACTGAAAGCATTTCCTCTAAGATCAGGAACAAGACAAGTGTGTCCACTGTCGCCATTATTATTCAACATAGTTTTGGAAGTCCTAGCCACGTCAATCAAAGAAGTAAAAGAAATAAAAGGAATACAAATTGGAAAAGAAGAAGTAAAACTGTCACTGTTTGCAGATGACATGATACTACACATAGAGAATCCTAAAGATGCCACCAGAAAACTACTAGAGCTAATTAATGAATTTGGTAAAGTAGTAGGATACAAAATTAATGCACAGAAATCTCTTGCATCCCTATACACTAATGATGAAAAATCTGAAAGAGAAATTAAGGAAATACTCCCATTTACCACTGCAACAAAAAGAAAAAAATATCTAGGAATAAACCTATCTAAGGAGGCAAAAGACCTGTACTCAGAAAACTATACTACACTGATGCAAGAAATCAAAGATGGCACAAACAGATGGAGAGAGATGCCATGTTCTTGGATTGGAAGAATCAATATTGTGAAACTGATGATACTATCCAAAGCAATCTACAGATTCAGTGCAATCCCTACCAAATTGCCAATTGCATTTTTCACAGAATTAGAACAAAAAATTTTACAATTTGTATGGAAACACAAAAGACCCTGAACAGCCAAAGCAATCTTGAGAAAGAAAAACAGAGCTTGAGGAATCAGGCTCACTGACTTCAGACTATACTACAAAGTTACAGTAATCAAGACAGTATGGTACTGGCACAAAAACAGAAATACAGATCAATGAACAGGATAGAAAGCCCAGAGCTAAACCCATGCACCTATGGTCACCTAATCTATGACAAAGAAGGCAAGAATATACAATGGAGAAAAGACAGCCTCTTCAATAAATGATGCTGGGCAAACTGGACAGCTACATATAAAAGAATGAAATTAGAACACTCCATAACAACATATACAAAAATAAAATGGATTAAAGACCTAAATGTAAGGCCAGACACCATCAAACTCTTAGAGGAAAACATAGGCAGAACACTGTATGACATAAATCACAGCAAGATCCTTTTTGACCCACCTCCTGGAGAAATGGAAATAAAAACAAAAATAAACAAATGGGACCTAATGAAACTTAAGAGCTTTTGCAGAGCAAAGGAAACTATAAGCAAGATGAAAAGACAACCCTCAGAATGGAAGAAATTATTTTCAAATGAAGCAACTGAGAAGGGATTAATCTGCAATATATACAAACAGCTCCTGCAGCTCAATATCAAAAAAACAAACAACCCAATCAAAAGATGGCCAGAAGATCTAAATAACCATTTCTCCAAAGAAGACATAGAGATGGCCAAGAGGCACATGAAAAGATGCTCAACATAACTAATTATTAGAGAAATACAGATCAAAACTACAATGAGTTATCGCCTCACACCGGTTAGAATGGCCATCATCAAAAAATCTACAAACAATAAATGCTGGAGAGGGTGTGAAGAAGAGGGACCCTCTTGCACTGTTGGTGGGAATGTAAATGGATACAGCCACTATGGAGAACAGTATGGAGGTTCCTTCAAAAAGACCATATGACCCAGCAATCCCGCTACTGGGCATATACCCAGAGAAACCATTATGCAAAAAGACACATGCCCCCAATGTTCATTACAGCACTATTTACAATAGCCAGGACATGGAGGCAAGCTAAATGTCCATCAACAGATTAATGGATAAAGATGTGGTATATGTGTACAAATTGTGTCATTTGTAGAGGAATGGATGGACCTAGAGACAGACATACAGAGTGAAGTAAGCCAGAAAGAGAAAAACAAGTATCATATATTAACACATATATGTGGAATCTAGAAGAACGGTACTGATGAATCTATTTGCAAAGCAGAAATAGAGACACAGATGTAGGGAACAAATGTGTGGACAACAGGGGCAGGAATGGGGGAGTGGGATGAATTGGGAGATTGGGATTAACATATATATGCCGCTGGGTATGAAATAGATAACTAGTGAGGAACTGCTGTATAGCACGGGGAAGTCTACTCAGTGCTATGTGGTGACCTGGATGGGAGGGAAATCCCAAAGGGAGGGGATACGTGTATACATATGGCTGGTTCACTTCACTGTGCTGTATGAGCTAGCACAACATTGTAAAGCAACTATACTCCAATAAAAACAAAACAAAACAAAAAAGGAAAAAACCCAGCCCTCAACAGTTGAATGACTAAACAAATTATGGTATATTCATAAAATGGAATACTACTCAGCAAGGAAAGGAAATTTATTCATGCAACAACATGGATCTCAAAAACATTATGCTAGAGAAATTGGACACAAAAAACCAGCTGTGATTCCCTCTGTGTGAAATTCTTTTTTAAAAAGCATTACTAATATGTTGTGATAGAAATTACACTAGTGGCTGCTTGAGGTGTCAGGGAGGGGTGGTCATGGTGGAGGGTATGTATGAGAAATTTTTCAGGTGACAGAAATATTCTTGATTGAGGTAGTGGTTACATGAATGTATACATTTGGCAAAGCTTATCAAACTACACTTAAAATGGGTCATAGTATTATGTCAATTATATCTCAATAAAGTTGAGTTTAAAAAGAAAATCCTGTTGGCTTAACCTTAAAATTATTTCCAGAATTTGACCCACTTCTCCCCACCTCCACCACTACCACCTGGTCTATCTCTTACGTGAATAATTACAGCCTTCTAATCGGTCTTCCTGTTTCAGTACTTGCTCCTCAAAAGTCCATCCTCTACACAGCAACCAGAGAGGTCCTTTTCAAAATGTAATTCAGATCACGGCACTTCTCTACTTGAAATTCTTCCTTGGTTCTCCATTTTTCTCAGAGTAAAAGTTAATGTTTCTACAATAGCTGGCAGGGCCATCAACTGTCTGTCATCTCATTCATTCTACTGTAGTCACACCAGCCTGCTGTTCGGTTCTTCAACATGCCAGGTGTGCTCCTGCCTTGGGATATTTGTATTCACTTTGCTGCTGTCTGGAAAGCTCTTCTCCCCTCTTCCCATAGCACATAATTCACTCCTTCTCCTTCGAGTCTTTGTCCAAATGCCAGCTTCTCAATGAGGCCCACGCTGACCACCCCAACTTACTAACAACCTCTTTCCAAGAACTCCCAATCCCCTTTGCTCTACACTGTTTTTTTGTATAACACTTAGCGTATTCTAGCATTCTATATAATTTACTCCTGTATCGTATTAATTATTGTCTCCCTCTGCTAAAATGTAAGCTCCATGAAGGCAGCAATTTTGATCTGGATGGTTCCCTAACACAGCTCTAGCACCTAGAAATGGTCATGCTATAGATTGCGTGCTCAGTACATTTTGCTGAATGATTTTCATAACCATCTCTCTTCCTTCTACAAATTGTTCCTCACTCCTGTTAAGCTCTTTCAGGTTTACAATAAATCTATCATTTAAAAATTTGATTAAAATGTTTTTCTTCTCCCCAGCAGGAGAGTTGTTTTCAGTGTTATCTGACTCAATCAAAACTACAGTGCTGAGTAAGGGAGGAGAGAATTCCTAGAAAGAACTTTTATCTTCCTATGCAGCAGAGACTGGGGAAGGCAGCTCAAAGAATTTGGTGGCAATGCTCAACTACAACCACCTTCAAGGAAAGACCATCTCAACAACTATAGCATTCAACCCAACTAAACCACCACAGAGGAAGGTCAGCATCATCTTTAAGTCCTGTTACCTGTTGTGCTGAATATTAAAGCAATTCACAGACACATTTGGGTGACTCTTCAAATTATTTCAACAACAAATGTGTGTTTAGCAACAATAGAGAGTATATGTGAGTGTGTGTGTATTATTAATCTATATAAATACCCTAAATTATCAAGCTCATTTTACTTACAAAAAACCCTTATTTCTACTCTATTAAGGAAAGCTGAAATGACATGTGAAAAAAATCAAGCATCATCTATTTTTTATACATTGCCATCTTCTTTTCTCAGTAATCAAAAAATATCAAAAATACGTTTGTAATACCGATTAAAAATAAATGGAATTATATCAATATAATATAAACATAGAAACACAGCAGTGTCTATAAAATGTCTATAAGTAAAGATAAATGGGAAAAATAAAACTGTTGTGATTAAGATTCATTTGTCATTGGATGATAACCCAACTTATATTTTATCAGATAAATCATTAACACGCAATTGATTATGGATAACATTTGCAATCTTATTTGTAATTTTTGCTGCTAAATAAATTGCTTCATAAAAGATAACTCACTTCAGATTATATCTATTGTACTCAGTGGAAGATCTTGGCACCGCAGAGATCATATAAAGAAATCCAATGTGCTCATTTTCACGTACTATTTTGATGATTTGCAAGGGATCTTGAATGTTGGCTTTAATGACTTCTTCCCGGTCGTGGAAATAGTACTTAGGGTAAGTTGAGGAACTAATCTCGTAGAGGCCTCTTCTTCCAGTGCTGGTACGTGACAGTTTAGCAGGAGAGGGGGAGAACGCCTCGGCAGAGGGCCATTGGATCTAAACAAAGCCAGTTTTTTAAAAAATTAGTTTTTTTGGGGGGGAAAAAACCTATATATGTGACAAAATATTAACCTCCAGGACTAATTACCACACTGCCTAAGATATCTAGGGCTTAAAGGAAAGCAATTTTGAACTGAAAACTTTCAAACTATTGATCGGCAGTGATAGATTCCCTCTCAGTACTCCTTGCCCAGATGTCCGTCTCCTTCCCACAAGCACTCCCAGCAACACTTCCCATTGCCTTCTCTTCTCCCTTCACTTAAATGTTTATTACATCAAAATGTTACCAGTCCCTGGTGTTTATGAGAGCCCACCACTCCCCTTGCTCAGTTGCTCTGTATCTCCCCTGACTGGGGCCTTTCCCTCAACACCCTGCCCACCCCCTGCCACCAGCCCCACTTCTTTCTGACAACCTTCATGCTTTTCGGTGAGTGACATCTTGGACAGCTGTCGTCATAACTCATAATAAACTATTTTTAATGAATGTGACAGATTGTTACATTGAGTATTGGGGATCAGTATTATGTAATAGCCTTGGAGAAGCATATGTGTTATTTTTTTTCGAACTTTCTCCTCTTATTTATTTTTTTATTGGAGTAAAATTGCTTTACAATGCTGTGTTAGTTTCTGCTGTACAGTGAAGTGAATCAGCTATATGTATACCTATATTCCCTCCCTCTTGGACTCCCTCCCACCTCCCCCCATCCCGCCCATCTAGGCCATCACAGAGCACCGAGCTGAGCTTCTTGTGCTATATAGCAGGTTCCACTAGCTATCTATTTTACACATGGTAGTGTATTTATGTCAAATATAATCTCCCAATTCATCCCACCCTCCCTTTCCTCCCCGTGTCCACATGTCTGTTCTCTACATCTACGTCTGTATGCCTGCCCTACAAATAGGTTTATCTGTACCATTTTTCTAGATTCCACATATATGCATTAATATACGATATTTGTTTTTCTCTTTCTGGCTTACTTCACTCTATATGATAGACTCTAGGTCCATCCACATCTCTACAAATGACCTAATTTCGTTCCTTTTTGTGGCTGAGTAATATTCCATTGTATATATGTACCACATCTTCTTTATCCATTCATCTATCATTGGACATTTAGGTTGTTTCCATGTCCTGGCTATTGTAAATAGTGCTGCAATGAACACTGGGGTACATGTGTCCTCACATGCACACTGAAATGTGAGAGGCACTGTCTCCAGAACAGGCAATTGAGTTAGTAACATGTATGCTTATGCTTCCTGCCCTGTGGGTCCTAAGCATAAGCATATATGTTATTAACTCACAATTAATTGTTTGTTCTGGAGACAGTGCCTTTCACATTTCAGTGTGCATATGAATTACCTGGGTAACCTGTTGAAATGCAGAGTCTGCCAGCCAATCCAAGGTGGAGCCTGAGACTCTGCATTTCTCACTTGCTTCCAGGAGATGCAGATGCTGCTGGCTCCGGACCACGTGTGGAGCCCCAAGGCTAAGTCCCCACGATGTTCACACACTTGAGCTTTGCTCCAATCCCTGGGTCCCACTGTCTGCTCTCAGTGCCACTCACACTTCTTTGCTCCTCCCCAACAAACTTGGGACAGCATCAAACACGTCTTCTCCTCCTGCCAAGGAGGTTGATAACCGTGTTTGAGGAAATGTGACATCAACTTCAACAGTCATCCCTTTGTCTCTCTGACAGGACTGGCTTTAAGAAAAAAGAATCTGCATTGCAGACCTGCTTTGGTGAATAATTGAGATACATATATAAATGATATCTTTATTGCCTATTAGCAGAGTTAATAGAGGTTGCCATTTCTATAAGAGAGTTATTACCATAAGCTCTGTGGAACAACGTCCCCATAAGATTTGTATTCATAGGGATCATTATTCTCTCTCTCTGATTAAATACCTCATTGAATAGGAGTTTCAGAAGAGAATCCTGGGAATTTCAGAGCTAAAGGACATACATCTTTAAAGTCAAAGATAAAATATGCTCCTTTCATTTATTGGGCAGGGATAGCAACAAAGGTACTGTTTTCTTATATAAAAGGCCAAACCAGATACCAGAACCAGAGAAAATATATATTGCTTTGTCCCAATGTTTCAACAAGAGCTGTAGTTAACTCTTTTATGAGACAAGAGTATTAATATTTTAACAGGAAATGCATTTATTTTATTTATTATATCTCTTAAAAAGTTGTACTGCATTCTAAGTGAAAGGTTTCTTCAACAATAGGCCTAAACATTTTCATTTTATGTCTAATTGTGTAACTCAGTGGGAAGATGTGATTCAATTTAAACAGTCACATATGTTTTTGGATTTTGCAGTAGTTGGGGGAGGGAAATAGAGGAAGCATTTATTCATAAATTGTAGAACATCTATCATATTCCTCTATGGTGGATTCCCAGTCCAATCGATAAGTCAATCTTTCTTAATTACCGGAAGCAAAGCCTTCAACTTTCTGTCCTTCTTTCCTTCCTCCCTCCCTCCTTCCCTCCCTCCCTCCCTCCCTCCCTCCCTCCCTTCCTTCCTTCCTTCCTTCCTTCATCTCCCAGTAAATCTTACTAGATACATTTCCATTCTGAACTCATTCTGAGAAATCAATACCCAGAAAAATGAACCTCTTCTCAGCATGAATACCCTTCTCCTTTTAAACAGAATATCCCCTTTCTTCCACATTTCCATTCAACCTCTAACTCTTTACTGAATTCTTCACTTAGTTACAGTTACAGCCAAACATAACCTATAACTTATTCCTTTTCAGCTACTTCCTTCATCCCAGATGTGCACACAATCTCTCTCGCTTTTATTTTTTAAAAATTGTATTGAAGTATAGTTGATTTACAATGTTGTGATAATTTCTGCTGTACAGCAAAGTGATTCAGTTTTACACATATATATTCTTTTTCATATCCTTTTCCATTATGGTTTATCACAGGATATTGAATATAGTTCCCTGTGCTATACAGTAGGACCTTGTTTTATTAATCCTTCCTATATATAATATAATAGTTTGCATAATCTCTTTTTAAAATTCAAGCTCTTGAAACCCACTTTATACCAAATGAGCTAATTAATGTACAATCAGATCTTTCTTGGCCCCACTTAAAATATCTCGTTCTCTCTTTCTACTTCACAGAAACCAAATTAACTGAAGCTATACAATTTCATACAATTTATCATATGATATTCTTTCAGGATAATCTCACCCAAACCCATGGCTCCCAAGGCCATAGCTCTCCCACCTTATTTGCCTTGTTAACTTTCCACTTATTCCTCCGAGCTTAGTGCAGTTCCCTAGGGTAGCTGTTCTTCCACTGATGATCCCCCTGGCCACCACGTATAAGCATCCCTTCTGCTCAGTTCTCCATTATTTTGTACTTTAAATGATCAGTGAGAGCTCTTATCACACCTCACTGCGCTTAAGTGTTTACTTGTTCATTTCCCACCTCCAGATTCTGAAATCCTCGAGGACAGAGCTTGTCCTCGACTCTCAATTTCTAGCACTGCAGCCCAAAGCCTGAAAGACAGACAACTAGCACTGAAAGATCCTCTCAATAAAAAGCTCAGAGAATTCTTGGCTCTATTGGTATTTTTATTGTGGGTGTGTCCTCCACATTTTCTTCCACTTCTGTTCTTTTGTTTAATTATCTACAGGTGTTTACATAAAGCCAGGCTCTAGTGATTTTGCCCCAGAACTACTATTCACTTATTCATTGCAAGGCAACTTCCCCACTCTACAACTCTCACCAATTACAAAAGTTGTCTCTCTAGTTGGTTCAGTTTCCATTTTATTGCCCTTCACCAAGGTCTTCAAAGATTTGGGGGGATAATGATGAAAATTTCATAAATGTTATAATAACATTCAAAATACTATTATATCTTCTTTTAACATGTCTTCTAGAGAAGATCAAAAGACACTATATGAATGCTAAAAGTTTTCCTTTATGATTTTACTCTACTGTCCAAATTTTCCTTAAATAGGAAGAACTGGGAAATACTGTATTACCCCAATCCATTGCATAACCTAAGGGGAAAAGATTTTGCCACTATCCTTATGAGTTAAAAGCATGTTAGCAATGCTGTATGAAACAAACATTAAAAAGATCAATTAAGTACTTTAATACTTACCTGTTTTTTCTTTTTCACAGAATCTTCACGCTTGAACTGAACAAGAGATTTGGTAGAACTTCTTTCTTCAGTGCTTCCTGGAGGCTTTAGGACTCCAGAAGTGATTAACTGGTATCGGTTCTGCTCATATATGTATTCTGATTTCTTATGATCTTGGTAGGCTTTTAGCACTGGCTTTGGGAAATAAAAAGACATGTTAATCTTTTAAATATTAATGTGAACTTGTTCTTCACTACCTTTGGACTCTATCTCTGTTGGAAATTGATCACCTTCCTGGACTAATTTCCTGTCTAAGCCACAATCATTATTAGCAGCTATCATCATTGTCCATGGCCTATTGCTTGACTAAGACTTTTCTACTTGGTTTCCATTAATTCTGCCCTTTAAATACCAATGAATACTTCTAAGGGTGACATTATGACAGAAAGTACACAGAGGCATGAAATCACATACTCACTAATTGTCCAATACAAACCCCCACCATTCACTACAACAGTTACCGTGGGATCATACAGAACTCCCACTCTACCCAAAGGTCACTAATCACTTCCCATAGCCATAACTAATTGAAGATCATCACAAAACCAAACAACCTGACTTTTAAAATGGGCAGAGAATCTGAATAGGCATACTTCCAAAGAGGAAATGCATCTCTAATCATCAGGAAAGTGCAAATCAAAACCACAATGAGATATCACCTCACACCTGTCAGAATGGCTATCATCAAAAATAACACAAATAACAAATGTGGGCGAGGATGTGGAGAAAAGGGAACTTTTGCACATTGTTAGTGGGAATGTAAATTGGTACAGCCACTGTGGAAAACAGTATGGAGTTTCCTCAAAAAATTAAAGAAAAAGAACTACCATATGACCCAGCAATTACACTCCTGGGTATTTATCTGAAGAAAACAAATACAGTAATTCAAAAAGATATACGCACTCCATGTTCACTGCAGCATTATTTACAATTGCCAAGATATGGAAGCAACCTAAGAGCCCATCAATAGATGAATGGATAAAGAAGATGTCTTATATATATACAGTGGACTATTATTCAGCCATTAAAAAGAATAGGATTTTGCCATTTGCAGCAACATGGATGAACCTGGAGGGTATTATGCTAAGTGAAATAAGTGAGACATATGTTACCACTTATATGTAGAATTAAAAAATAAAACACACTAGTGAATATAACAAAAGAAGTAGACTCACAGATATAGAGTGGTTACCAGTGGTGAGAGGGAAGGGAGGAGGGGCAAGACAGGGGTAAGGGATGAAGAAATACAAACTACTATGTATAAAATAAATAAGCTACAAGGATATATTGTTCAGCACAAGGAATATAGCCAATATTTTATAATAACTTTAAATGGAGTATAATCTATAAAAATATTGACTCACTATGCTGTACACCTGAAACTAATAAAATATTGTAAATCAACTACACTTCAATAAAAAAAGATCAAGGAAAAAAAAGTACTAGATGAAAATATAAGAGGTGAATTTTATAACGCTGTTAAGAAAGTCTATCTCTATGCTAAGTAAAGACAGAGAAAGACATATATTGCATGATATCGCTTATATGTGGAATCCAAAAAATACAACAAGCTAGTGAATATAATAAAAAAGAAGCAGACTCAGATATAGAGAACAAACTAGTGGTTACCAGTTGGGGGGGAGGAGCAATATTATAGGGGTTGGGGAGTGGGAGGTATAAACTATTGGGTGTAAGATAGGCTACAAGAATGTATTTTGCAAAGCAGAGAATACAGCTAATATTTTGTAATAACTGTAAATAGATTGTAACCTTCAGTAACACAAACTTCCAATTATAAGATAAATAAGTACTAGGGATGTAAGGTACAAGATGATAAATATAATTAACATTGCTGTATATTACGTATGAAAGTTGTTAAAAGAGTAAATCCTAAGAGTTCTCATTACAAGGAAAATTTTTTCTATTACTTTTATTTTGTATCTATACGAAATGATGGCTGTTCACTAAACTTATCATGATAAACATTTCATGATGCATGTAAGTCACATCACTATGTTGTACATGTTAAACTTATACAGTGCTTTATGTCAATTATATCTCAATAAAACTGGGGGAAAAAGGACAACCAGCTTCTATATGCCAATTTAATGAAAGAACACTACACCTGCTACGGAAGTACTCATGGCCCCAGAAAATCAAACTTAAGACTCTAGACCTAACTACCAACATATAGGAAATACAAGAACCAGAGAAATATAGGTTAGCTACCACAGTGGGGATACAGTCAACAAAATTAGACTGTGGAACTATATAGAAAAATAACCAAATTTTGCTCATTAAAATTTTTTCCTAAGAAAAAATAAAAGAGTTGATGGGGAACTTACAGACCTAGAGACTTAAGAGAAATGTTAACCAGCTAGTGCATGGATCTTATTTTGATCTAAATTTTAACAAGGATGCTGCAAACAAAATTATTATAAGACAATCAGGGAAATGTGAACATTTTTTAACAGTTTAAATTATTTTAACAGCTCTCCTGAGATATAATAGCTCTCCTGAAATATAATAGGCATACATTAAGCTGTATGTATTTAAAGTGTACAATTTGATGTGCTGATATATATATATATATATATATGAAACTGTCAAGATAATGAAGAGAACCCAACCATAAGCCTCTTCAGGTTCCTTTCCAATACTCCTCCCTAGGAAAATACTGATCTGTTTTCTATCACTATACATTAGTTTGCATTTTCCAGGCCTTTATATAAATGTAATAAAATAGTATGTATTTTTTTTGCCCACCATCTTTCAGCATAATTATGCTGAGATTCCTCTATGTTGTTTCATATATCCATAATTCATTTATTTTTAAGGCTGAGTAGTATCCCATAGTGTAGAAACGCCACAATTTATTCATTCACCACTTGATGGACATGGTGGTCGTTTCCACTTCTGGGCTTTTAAAAACAAAATTGTTGGAGGGGGATCAAGATGGCGGAGTAGGAGGACATGGAGCTTACCTCCAGCCACAAAAACATCAAAAATACATCTACATGTGGAACAAGTCTCACAGAAAACCAACGGGAAACTGGCAGAAGAACTCCTATACAACCAAAGCTTCAACAAACTTCTCCACGCAACTGGGTAGGAAGGGGGAAAAGGCGTCGAGACGGAACTGGCGCCCCTGGGAGGGATCCGTAAAGGAGAGAAGGTCCACAAGGGCACACCCTTGCCCTGGAGAGGCCCCTTACTTGCCGGGAGGTCCGCTGGGACAGATATAGGGGCTGGAAAAGCCTAAATTCTACTCCCGATGAGGGTGGGCATGCTGGCTTGCTAACAATCAGGGCAGAGAGAGACCAGTGCTGGCGGCTGCTGCCACACCTCACTTCCCAGTTCAAGGTGCACACCAGATGGGGCCACAGATACTCACAGAGGCAAAGTGCCAAATCTTGGACCAACAGGCCCTGGGAGAGGACTCAATCTACTTGCAGGGAGACAGGCTGGAGGGCCTGGGGTGTGGATCGGACCGAACCTTGGAGCCCATTGTCGGCACTCACATGCAGAGTTTGTCAGCATGCACACTAAGTGGTGCCACAGAAACTCACAGTAGCTGGGCGCTGAGTCTCTGGTGGACGGGCCCTGGGCAGGAGTACACAGCTGTTCTTTTGTGTCTGGCAGGAGCGCTACGGCCCCGCCCACTCTACACTGCAGCTTGGAGCTGGATCTGCGGCTGACAGGTCCTGGGAGAGGTTGGCCACAGAGGCAGCCCAGGTTTCAGGTGGCAGCACGACCACCTAGATTCCTGCAGCCACAGCACCCCGGCCCCAGCCCCAGCCCACTCCACAGCACAGCCTAGCAGTAGGTCTGGGACAAACACACGGAGAAAGAGATGTGGCCATGGGCTGCTTCTGGATGGAACCACGGCCACCTGCACAGGCAGTCCATAGGGTCACTGTGACCACATGGACCTCACTTGCTTTAGAAATTACCTCCTGTGGGGCAGGGCATGCACTTGTCGATGAAAAATTAATCAGTCGATCTAAGAAAGAAATGGAAAATTTTATTCAAGCCAAATTTGAGGATTACAGTCAGGAAAGAGCACCCCAGAAAGCTCTGAGAACTGTTCCACCTGTTAGAAGTCAAGGCACAGTTATATAAATTTTTTTGAGAAAGAGGGCTATACATCAAATGACATTTTATTGGCAGTTTAAATGATCCAAATCTAAGCATCCCTGTGGTGGGTCATGTGACCCTGTATAAGATCAAGAAGGAATGTTATCTTTTAAGGAGTTGTCTTATTGATGCTGGGAGAATGTTGCTCTTTAAGGCTGAGCAGGTATTCCTGCTGATGGGGGAGGTTTTGTTGATGCATAATGCAGAAACACAAGCATCGCGGGGGAAGAGAGCAGGCCAAAGTGCAGAGAAGAATTTTTTATGTTTAAATTTTTTTAATTTAAAATTAAATTAAATATGAATTGCCATAAAATATGTCTTGCCATAAAATATGAATTTTAAAATTCATATGTCTTGCCATAAAATATGAATTTTATTTCACACACTCAAGGGCAATGGATCCTGATCAAACCCAACCCTCAGGGCTTCTACTCCAACAACTGGGGAGCAGACCCTGCCCCAACAGGGCTGTGACAGCCATGGAGCAAAGAGGAGGTCTCATCTGACATCCAGCACAGGCTCTGGAGACCACAACATCAATCACACCTACTATCAAGGGATAACAGCCAGCACACTATGAGGAAAGATGTGGCTGTCATTCATACCAAACCCAGCCACTGCACCAAAAATACTGGACTCACACAGTCTACACAGGATCACTCCCACTTAAAAATATCCCTTCATACACCACAGTAGATAAGTGCTTCTCCTGAATTCATAGAGACAGAGAAAGTTTAAGTAAAATGAAAAGGCAGAGAAACTACTCCCAATTAGAAGAACAAGAGAAATCTCCTGAAAGAACAAATAATGAAACAGACCTCACCAGACTGTTAGACCACAAGTTCAAAAAGGAGATAATAAAAATACTAAAGGAATTAAGAAAGATGATTGATAGAAATGCAGATCACTGTAACAAGGAACTAGAAACTGTAAAGACAAACCAATCAAAATTAGACAACTCAATTGGTGAAATAAAAACCAATCTAGAAGCAATAAATAGCACACTAAATAACAAAGAAGAATGAATAAGTGACCTGGAAGATAGAATAATGGAAATCACCCGATCAGAACAGCAGACAGAAATAAAAATGAAAAAAAAAGAAAGCAACACATGAGATATAGAGAGTAATATGAAGGATGCCAACCTAAGCATAATAGAGGTTCCAGAAGGAGAAGAGAGAGAAAAGAGAATCAAAAATGTATTTGAAGAATTTATGACTGAAAACTTCCCAAACCTAAAGAAGGAAACAGATATCCAGGTACAGGAAGAACAGAGGGTGCTATACAAGATAAACCCAAACAGATCCCCACCAAGACATATCATAATTAAAATGGTGAGAATTAAAGATAAAGATAGGATTCTAAAGGCAGTTACAAGGGAAGCCATTTACCACAAACCCACAGACAACTTAATACTCAACCATGAAAAGCTGAAAGCCTTTCTGCTAAATTCAGGAACAAGACGAGGATGCCCATTCTCACCACTTCTATCACAGTATTGGAAGTCCTAGCCACAGCAATCAGACAAGAAAAAGAAATAAAAGGTATCCAAATTGGAAGGAAAGAGGTAAAACTGTCACTCTTTGCAGATGACATGATATGCAATAGAGAGAACCCTAAAATCTCCATACAAAAACTATTAGTGCTAATAAATGAATTCAGCAAGGTAGAAGGATACAAGATTAACGTATAGAAATCTGTTGCATTTCTTTACACTAATAATGAAATATCAGAAAGAGAAAGTAAGAAAACAATCCTGTTTAAAACTGCATCAAAAAAATAAAATCCCTAGGAATAAACTTAACTAAGGAGGTGAAAGACCTATATACTAAAAACTATAAAACATTCATAAAGGAAATGGAAAGATATCCCATGCTCTTGGATTGGAAGAATTAATAGTGTTAAAATGGCCATACTACCCAAAGCAATCTACAGATTTAATGTGATCCCTATCAAAATACCCATGACATTTTTCACAGAACTAGAACAAATAATCATAAAATTTATATGGAAACACAAAAGACTGAGAATTGTCAAAGCAATCCTGAGGAGAAAGAACAAATCTGGAGACAACACCCTTCCAGACTTCAGACAATATTACAAAGCTACAGTATAAAAAACAATGTGGCACTGGCACAAAAACAGACATATAGATCAATGGAAAAGAATAGAGAGCCCAGAAATAAACCTACCAAATAAACCTATGGCCAATTAATCTATGACAAAGGAGGCAAGAATATACAATGAAGAAAAGACAGTCTCTTCAACAAATAGTGTTGGGAAAGCTGGACAGCTACATGTAAATCAATAAAATTAGAACACTCCCTCACACTATATACAAAAATAAACTCAAAATGGTTTAAAGACCTAAATATAAGACATGATACCATAAAACACCTAGGAGAGAACATAGGCAAAACATTCTCTGACATAAATCTTAGCAATGTTTTCTTAGATTAGTCTCACAAGGCAAAATGAATAAAAGCAAAAATAAACAAATTGGACCTAATCAAACTTAAAAGCTTTTGCACAGTAAAGGAAACCATAAACAAAATGAAAAAACAACCTATGGAATAGGAGAAAATATTTGCAAGTAATATCCAAAATATACAAACAGCTCATAAAGCTTAATATTGAAAAACCAAACAACCAAATCAAAACATGGGCAGAAGACCTAAATAGACACTTCTCCAAGAAGACATACAGATGGCCAACAGGCATGTGAAAAGATGCTCAACATCACTAATTATTAGAGAAATGCTTATCAAAACCACAATAAGGTATCACCTCACACCAGTAAGAATGGCTATCATCAAAAAGCCTACAACTACATGAGTAGCTGTACTCATGGCTATTATTTATTAAAGAAAAAGGGGGAAACAATTAAAATTAACAAAGGGAAAAGGTGTATGGGACAAAGTCTGGGGGAAACCAAGCAACTTTTCATGGGCACTCTTCCAGTGGAATCCATATTTGTATAGGCTTATATCTGGACCCTCTATTGTGTTCCATCAGTCTATTTGTCTATCTTGACACCAATACTACAATGTCTTAATTATTGTAGTTTAATAGTAAGTACTGAAATCAGGAGCATTAGACTTTAAACTTTGATCTTCTCTTTCAAAGTTGTTTTGGTTGTTCTAAGTCCTTTGCATTTTTCTATGCATTTTAGAATCAGCTTGTCAATTTCTACCAAAAAGGAGAAATACTGCTGGGACTTTGATTGGAATTGCATTAAATTTATAGATCAATTTGAGGAGGACTGACGTCTTGAAAATATTGAGTCTTCTAAACTACAAACACAGTATCATTCTGCATTTAGAGCTTCTTTATTTTCTCTGTTATATTTTGTAGTATTCATTCTTCAGGCCTTGCACATTCTCATTAGATTTACCCTCAATTCATACTTTTGTTGCTATTGTAAATAGTATTTTTATTTAATTTCAATTTCAAATTGCTCATACATAGACGTGCAACTAGTTTTTTATACTATCTTGTATTCTGTATCCTTGCTAACCTCATTATCAGTTCTAGTAACTTTTTCATAGCTTTCACTGGATTTTCCAAATAGATGATCATGTTCTTTGTGAAGGAAAATTTTTACTTCTTCCTTTCTAATCTGGGTTCCTTTTATCTCTTTTCCTTACCTTACTGCAATGGCTACCACCTCTAATACATTGTTAAACAGAAATGCTGGGAGCAGACATCCTTATTTGTTCATAATTTTTCACCATTAAGTCTGAGGTTAGGTGTAGGTTGTTCATGGATGACCCTTACTCACTTGAGGAAGGTCTCTTCTACTCCTAATTTGCTGAGAGTTTTATCAGGAATGGGTGGTGGATTTTGTCAAAGGATTTATCTACATCTATTGATATAATCATATGCCTTTTTTTTCAGTGGGGTAATATGGTGAATTACAGTGATTGCTTTTTAAATGGTTAATTTCCTACATTCCTGAGATAAATCCCACTGGCAATGATATATTATATAGTTGGGTTCAAATTCCCGAAATTTTGTTTATAGTTTTTTTAAAGTAACAATATTAACTACCATTTATTGAGCTTCTTCTATGTGACAAAACTTTAACACTCATTAATCTTTATAGCAAATGTGTTAGAAGAGTACTATTATTTGAATATTATTTTATTTTTTATTGAGACATAATTGATATATAACATTATATTAGTTTGTGTACAACATATGTATATGTTGCAAAATGATCACCACAATAAATCTAGTTAACATCCATCATCACACATAGTTACACTTTTTTCTTCTTTTTTTTTTTTTGCAGTATGCAGGCCTCTCACTGTTGTGGCCTCTCCCATTGCGGAGCACAGGCTCTGGACGCACAGGCTCAGCAGCCATGGCTCATGGGCCCAGCCGCTCCGCGGCATGTGGGATCTTCCCTGACCAGGGCACAAACCCGTGTCCCCTGCATCAGCAGGCGGACTCTCAACCACTGCGCCACCAGGGAAGCCCCACTTTTTTTCTTATAATAAGAATTTTTAAGATATTCTCTCTTAGCAACCTTAAAATATACAATAGAGTATTATTAACTATAGTCAGCATGCTGTACATTATATCCCCAGAACGTCATTTATTTTATAACTGGAAGTTTGTACTTTTTGACCTCCTTCACTCATTTCATCCACCCCACACCCTCAACTCGTTCTCTGGCAAACACCTATCTGTTCTCTGATTCTATGAGTTCAGTTTTCATTTTCTTTAGATTCCACATGTGAGATCATACAGTATTCGTCTTTCTTTGTCTGACTTATTTCACCTAGCATAATGCCTTCAAGGTCCATCCATGTTGTTGCAAATGGAAAGATTTCCTTCTTTTTATGGCTGAATAATATTCTGTTGTGTGTATATATATATACTACATTTTCTTTATCTGTTTTTACACTGATGGACACATAGGTTGCTTCCACGTCTTGGGTATTGTAAATAATGCTGTAATGAATATGGGGTGCAATTATACGTATCTATAAGTATCTTTTTGAGCTAGTATTTTTATTTCTTTCAGATAAATGCCCAGAAGTATGACTGCTGGATCACATTTTTAATTTTTTCAGGAAACTTCATACTGTCTTCCATAGTGACTGCACCAATTTATATACATTCCTATCAACAGTACACAAGGATTCCCTTTTCTCCACATCCTTGCAAACATTTCCTATTTCTTGTCTTTTTGATAATAGCCTTTCTAACAGGTGTGAGGCGATACCTCACTGTGGTTATGATTCACATTTCCCTGATGATCAGTGAGGTTGAGCACATTTTTATGAATCTGTCGGCCATCTGTATGTCTTCTTTGGAAAAACGTCTATTCAGGTCCTCTGCCCATCTTTAAAATTTTTTTGTTTTTAAACATCCCTGCTTTCCTTTTTTAAAAAAAAAAAAATTATTTATTTATTTACTTTTGGCTGTGTTGGGTCTTTGTTTCTGTGTGTGGGCTTTCTCTAGTTGCGGCGAGTGGGGGCCACTCTTCATCGCGGTGCGTGGGCCTCTCACTGTCGCGGCCTCTCTTGTTGCGGAGTACAGGCTCCAGATGCGCAGGCTCAGTAGTTGTGGCTCATGGGCCCAGTTGCTCCGTGGCATGTGGGATCTTCCCAGACCAGGGCTCGAACCTGTGTCCCCTGCATTGGCAGGCAGATTCTCAACCACTGCGCCACCAGGGAAGCCCCATCTTTAAAATTTGATTGTTTTATGAGTTGTATGAGTTCCTTATATATTTTGGATTATAACCTCATATCCGATATATGATTTGCAAATAGTTTCTTCCAGAGGTTGTCTTTTCATTTTGTTGAAGGTTTACTTTGTTGTGCAGAAGCCTTTTAGTTTTATGTAGTCCCGCTTGTTTATTTTGCCTTTGTTACCTTTGCTTTTGTAGTTTTTAATAAATTAAAAAATTTTTTATTGAAGTATAGTTAATTTACAATATTGTGTTAGATTCAGGCATACATCACAGTGATTCAGTTATACAGTGAGCATAGTTCTCTGTGCTATATGGTCCTTGTTGGTTATCTACCTTATATATAGTCGTGTGTACATGTTAATACCAACCTCTCAATTTAGCCCTCCCCCGACCACTATCACCCCCTTTCCCCTTTGGTAACCATGAATTTGTTTTATGTCTGTGAGTCTCTTTCTCTTTTGGAAATAAGTTCATTTGTGTGTGTGTGTATATATATATATATAGAGAGAGAGAGAGAGAGAGAGAGACAGAGACAGAGAGAGAGAGAGAGAGAGGGAGAGAGAGAGAGACAGAGAGAGAGAGAGAGAGTGAGAGTCCACATATAAGGCATATTATATGATATTCATCTTTGGCTTATTTCACTTAGTGTGATAATCTCTAGGTCCATCCATGTTGCTGCAAATGGCATTATTTCATTCTTTTTTATGGCTGAGTAATATACCATTGTATATATGTACCACATCTTCTTTATCCATTCATCTGTTGATGGACATTTAGGTAGATTCCATGTCTTGGCTATTGTAAATAGTGCTGCAATGAACACTGGGATGCATGTATTTTTTCAAATTATGGTTTTCTCCAGATATATGCCCAGGAGTGGGGCTGCAGGATCATATGGTAGCTTTATTTTTAGTTTTTTAAGGAACCTCCATACTGTTCTCCATAGGAGTTGTACCAATTTACATTACCAGCACCATTTATTAAAGAGACTCTTTTTCCTCTATTGTATAGTCTTGCCTCCTTTGTTGTAGGTTAATTGACCATAGGTGTATGGGTTTAGTTCTGTGAAAAATGCCATTGGTGATTGGATAGGGATTGCATTAAATCTGTAGATTGCATTGGGTAGTGTAGTCATTTTGACAATATTGATTCTTCCCAAGAACACGGTATATCTTTCCATCTGTTTATGTCATCTTTGATTTCTTTCATCAGCATCTTATAGTTTTTGGAGTACCGGTCTTTTGCTTCCTTTGGTAGGTTTATTCCTAGGTATTTTATTATTTTTGATGTGATGGTAAATGGGATTGTTTCCTTAATTTCTCTTTCTGGTCTTTCATTGTTGGTATATATAAATGCAACAGATTTCTGTATATTAATTTTTGTTACCTTTGCTTTTGATGTCAAAGCCAAAAAATCATTGCCAAGACTGATCTCAAGAAGCTTACAACCTATGTTTCCTTCTAGAAGTTTTATAGTTTCAGGTCTTCTGTTCCAATGTTTAATTCATTTTCAGTTAGCTTTTGTGTATGGTGTAAGTTAGTGGTCCAGTTTTGTTTTTCCATGTGACTGTTCAGTTTTCCCAATACCATTTACTGAAAAGACTGTCCTTTCTCCATTGTATATTCCTGGCTCCTTTGTCATAAATTAATTGACCATATATGTATGGATTTATTTCTGGAATCTTTATTTTGTTTCATTGATCTATGTGTCTGTTTTATGCCAACTCCATCCTGCTTTGATTACTATAGCTTTGCAATATAGTTTGAAATCAGGACACATGATACCTCCCACTTTGTTCTTCTTTCTCAAAATTGCTTTGGCTATTCAAGATCTTTCATGGTTCCTTCTCAACATTGCTTTGGCTATTTGGGATCTTTTGTGGTTTCACACAATTTTAGGATTGTTTGTTCCACTCCTGTGAAAAATATCATTGGAATTCTTAGAGAGATTTCATTGAATCTGTAGATTGTTTTGGGTAGTATCAGCATTTTAGCAACATTAATTATTCCAATCCATGAGCACAGATTTTCTTTCCGTTTATGTCTTCCTTGATTTCTTTTGTCAACATCTTAGAGTTTTCAGTGTACAGGTATTTTCACCTCCTTGGTTATGTTTATTCCTAGGTATTTCCTGCTTTTTCATGCAACTGTAAATGGGATTGTTTTCTTAATTTCTCTTTCTGATAGTTCATTATTAGTGTATAGAAATGTAACAGATTTCTGTATTTTGACTTTGTTTTCTGCACATTTACTGAATTTATTTATGAGTTCTAATAGCTTTTTGGTGATCTCTTTAGGGTTCTCTATATGTAGTATCATGTCATTCACAAAGAGCAATAGTTTTACTTCTTCCTTTCCAATTTGGATGCCTTTTATCTCTTTTTCTTGCCTTTTATCTCTTTTTTCTTGTCTTATCCTAGTGCTGTGGCTAGGATTTTTTAATACTATGTTGAATGAAAGTGTTGAGAGTGGGCATTCTTGTCTTGTTCCTGATCTTAGAGGAAAAGCTTTCAGCTTTTCACTGTTGAGTATTATGTTAGTGATATACTAACATAATACTATGTTATATTTGGGTTTGTCATATATGGCCTTTATTATGTTGTTGTATGTCCCCTCTTAATCCACTTTGTTGAGAATTTTTATCATAAATGGATGTTGAATTTTATCAAAAGCTTTTTCTGCATCTATCGAGAGGACCATATGATTTTTATCCTTTGTTTTGTCGATGTGGTGTATCATGCTGATTGATTTGTGGATATTGAACCATCCTTGCTTCCCTGGAACAAATCCCACTTGATCATGGTGTAAGCTCCTTTTAAGGTATTATTGAGTTCTGTTTGTTAATATTTTGTTGAGGATTTCTGCATCTATGTTTGTCAGGGATATTGGCCTGCAATTTTCTTTTCTTGTGGTATCCTTGTCTAGTTTTGGCTTCAGGGTAATGCTGGCCTTATTAAATGAATTTGGAGGAGTTCCTTCCTCTTCTGTTTTTTGGAAGAGTTTGAGAAGGATTGGTATTAATTCTTTAATGTTTGGTAAAATTCACCAGTGAAGCCATCTGGTCCTGGACTTTTGTTGGTTGGGAGGTTTTTGATGACTGATTCAATCTCCTTACTGTAATCAGTTTGTTCAAATTTTCTATTTCTTCATGATTCAATCTTGGTTGGTTGTACGTTGCTAGGAATGTAACCATTTCTTTTAGGTTGTCCAATTTATTGGCACATATTTGTTCATAGCAGTCTCTTATGATCCTTCATATTTTGTGGTACCAGTTGTAACATCTAAATTTTCATTTCTGATTTTCTTTGAGTCCTCTTTCTTTTTTTTCCTTGGTAAGTCTAGCTAAAGTTTTGTCTATTTTGTTTATCTTTCAAAGAACCAGCTCTTAGTTTCATTGAATTTCATTGATCTTTTCTATTGTTCTTTCAGTGTCTATCTCCTTTATTTCCATTCTGATCTTTGTTATTTCCTTTTTTCTATTCATTTTTGGCTTTGATTGTTCTTCCATTTCTAGTTCCTTGAAGTGTAAAGTTAGATTGCTTATTTAAGGTATTTCTTGTTTCTTAATGTAGGCATTTATCCCTATGAAATTCCCTCTTAGAACCACTTTTGCTGCATCCCATAAGTGTTGATATGTTGTATTTCCATTTTCATTTGTCTTAAAGTATTTTTTAATTTGTCTTTTGGTTTCTTCTTTGACCCAATTTTCCTTGACCAAGTTTGTGAATTTTCCAATTTTCTTCTTGTAATTGATTTCTAGTTTCATACTACTGTGGTCAGAAAAGACACTTGATATGATTTCAGTCTTCTTAAATTTATTAAGACTTGTGCTGTTGCCTAACATATAATCCATCCTGGAGAATGTTCCACGTGCACTTGAGAAGAAAGTGTATTCTGTTGCTTTTGCATGGAATTTCTATATACGTCTCTTAAGTCCACTAGTTCAAACTTGTCATTTAAGGGCAATGTTCCCTTATTGATTTTTTAGTCGGGATGATTTTTCCATTGATGAAAGAAGGGTGTTAAAGTCCCCTACTAATATTGTATTGCTGTCTCTTGGTCCCTTTAGATCTGTATTTGCTTTATATATTTAGGTGCCCCTATATTGGGTGCATATTTACATACATTATATCCTCTTGTTGGATAGACCCCTATATCATTATATAATGATCTTGTCTCTTATTACAGTCTTTGTCTTAAAGTCTATTTGTCTGATATAAGTATAGCTACCCCAGCTTTCGTTTGGTTTTATTTGCATGGAATACCTTTTTCATCCCTTCACTTTCAATCTGTTTGTACCCTTACATCTCTAGTGAGTCTCTTGTAGGCAGCATGTAGATGCCTATAAGAGATTTAAAATAGCAGGGTCTATTTAAAAAAATCTAATCAGCTAGTCTGTGTCTTTTGATTGGAGAATTTAGTCTATTTACATTTAAAGTAATTATTGATATGTATGTACTTATTGCCATTTTGTAAATTATGTTCTGGCTATTTTATGATTCTTTTGCTCCTTTTTTCTTCTCTTGCTCTCTTCCTTTTAGATTTGATAATATTCTTCAGTAGTTCAGTAGCTTAGATTCTTTTCTCTTTATCTTCTGTGTATCTACTATAGGTTTTTGCTTTATAGTTACCATGAGACTCACTTAAAAAAACTTATATTTGTAATGATTTAAGTTGATAATAACTTAAACTTGAATGCATTCTAAAGCTCTCCATTTTATCCCCCCTACATATTTTATGTTTTTGATGTTATAATTTACATCTTTTTATCTTGTGTATTCATAAAAAATTATGTAAAAATATGTATTTTTGTGTGTGTATTTATCCATTTATATAAAATTAAGCATGGAGAAAAGCAAGAAAGGATGTACATCAGATTGTTGTTAATGACAGATACTATAGAAATGGGGGTCAGAGATTGGAGAAGTGAAGGTAAGGAAAAATGTAAAAGAAGAAGAGTGGGAGAGGGAAAGAAAGAGGGAAGAGAAGAAGAGAGAGAGGAGAAGGAAGGTGGGGAGGTGGGCATAGGAGGAGGAGAAAAGAACAAAGAAGGGGAGGGGAGGAGAGGGGAAGGATGGCAATGATAAAAAGAACAAACATAGTATTACTAACTCTGTCAGAACAAATCAAACTACATGTACCTATACACATGAAATTAGTCTCTTGAATACTAAGCTACTCTCTCCATGTGGTAGAAATTTATGTCATTTTCACTTTATTCCTTAGTATTTTTAATATTGCAGAACTACTATATTCATGTATTTGTTATATTGTTCCAGTCACCTACTACATAATAAAATGCTCCAAACTTTGTAACTTAAAACAGAACAACAACATTTATTTTGCTTAAAAATCTACCATGTAGGTAGAGCTCAGTGAGGACAGCTTGCCTCTGCTCCACTTGACATCAGCTGAGGCAGCTCAAGGGCTGGGGACTGTAATCTCTGAAGGCTTGTCCATTCACAGTCTGGCAGGTGATAAAGGCTATAGTCTGGGACTCATTCAGATGACATCTCCTCAGGGAGACCTTTGTAGTCACCCAATCTAAAGTAGCCTGCTGTTTGTCTTGACCACATTCCCTATATTATTTTCTTAACAGCACCTATCATTAGATGACGTTCTTCAGTTTAATTATTTAGGATTACTAGAATGTCAACAGGGATCTGTTCCCCCTTGTTCACTGTTGTATCCCCAGAGCATGACTCAGAGCCTGGCATGTAGTAGGCGTTGAATTCAATATACATAAATTTATCACACTGATGTCAAACGGAACTACTTTAATCATCAAGGGTTAATTATACACTTTTGCCACATGAAGGTAAACCCGTCAGAAAGAAACAAGTGTAAAAGGTTTAATACTAATTCCATGGGAAAAAAATAGTAGAGAGGCCCCCAAACTCCCCACAATGCATAGTGCAGGCACACTGCTCTCTGGAGAAGAGAGCAACTGCAGGTAGTGCCATACCCACCTTGCAAATGGAAGTTCAGTGTCAACAACATCTGTTACTTTGCATTTTCTGTTAATCAGAATTGCAATTGGCTGTGTAGTTTTCTTTGCATTTAAGATGTTAATTTGTTTATCAAAAATTTTGAATTAATCCCTAGGTAAACCGTTTTTCACATAAAGTAACATTAAAATAAAAATAACAAATGAGCACTATGGACCTTCAAGAATGTTTTCCTCCAGCATGAATCAGTACCTAAATTTGAGAAGCAATGGAATAAGGGTTAACGTCCATAATATATATGTATATATATGTTTTTATTATTTATTTTTTTAAATTAAAATATAGTTGATTTACAATATCATGTTAATTTCAGGTATACAGCACAGTGATTCAGTTACACATATATACATTATATATATATGTTTTTAAAAACCTCAGAAACTGATAGGAAAAAAGCAAACAATCTAATTTTAAAGTAGACAGTGATTATGAACAGAATCCACGAAATAAGTTACATACATGCCAATGAATGAATGAAAATACAATTAACTTCATTAATAAGACGTGATGCCATTTTAACTTATCAGTCTAGCAAAAATAAGAGAACTGATAGCGTCAGTTTTGGCAAAGATGTAGGTAAGCAGGACCTCTTATACATCGTAGGTGCAAAGGTAAACCTTTCAGCACAATTGGGCAATAGTTTTCAAAATTAAAATGTACATATTCTATGACCTACAAAATGCCACTTCTGAAAATCCATTTTTATCTGTACAAAGGCAGTCATTCAATGCAGCATTATCTGCAATAGCAAAATAATAACAACAACAAAATGAAAAGGAAATAACCAGAACTCCTTTTAGGAGAACAATTAATGGGTACTCTATCATGGCACATCCATGCAACAAAACACAGTGCAGCTGTTAGAAAAGATACCTCTGGGGCTTCCCTGGTGGCGCAGTGGTTGAGAATCTGCCTGCCAATGCAGGGGACACGGGTTCAAGCCCTGGTCTGGGAGGATCCCAAATGCCGCGGAGCAACTGGGCCCGTGAGCCACAACTACTGAGCCTGCGCGTCTGGAGCCTGCGCTCCGCAACAAGAGAGGCCGTGACAGTGAGAGGCCCGCGCACCGCGATGAAGAGTGGCCCCCACTTGCCACAACTAGAGAAAGCCCTCGCACAGAAATGAAGACCCAACACAGCAAAAATAAATAAATTAATTAATAAACTTATATCCCCAACATCTTCTATTAAAAAAAAAAAAAGAAGATACCTCTGTATGCACAAATTGGAAAGACTTCCATATGTTTTAGTGAAATCAGTACTTTGAAGATCAGTATGTACTGTATAATCTTTCTTTAAAGCTATATGTTTATACAGCAACACATACATATATATATATATATATATATATATATATATACACATATATATTTGAATAAACATATAAAACAGCCTGAAAGGCAACCACTAACAACAGGAGTTAACATCTGAAGGTCCGAGTGAGGACTTTCACTTTTCACTTTTTTATGCACTTTCACTGCTCTTTTACATGGATATATAATTATCCAAGGGCATAAATGGATTCTTAAAACTATTTTCAGACATGTACAAAATTTTTCAGGACACTAGGCATTTACTTTAAAAATAATAAAATTATGTAATTATATATATTACTCTTACTGAAATTCCTAGTATCAAACGGTACCCCAGTACCTAAAAGAGCCTTACAGCCTACATAGTTAAGTATCCGTATTGTACATAATGCTAGAGAGAATTTATCTGCTAGAAAACTTTGTTCACCACTGCATCCCACCACCTCAAACAGTATTTAGAGCTCAATAATTTTGAATAAATAAGTGTGTTTACAATTTCATAAACGAGTTTTAACTTTCAGGTTTTCTTTCCTTCTTTGTTAATTAAGAGTCTAGAAATTACTTCCATCCCCCAAAGCAACATCCTCTGTAGCCAAAAGTGGCTAAAATGCTGGTTTTCAAACTTACCAGAGGCTCTAGTTTTATAGGCTGCTGTCGTTTTCTTGTCTTCTCCTGAGCTTTTGTAGTGTGCTTAAATGTCAGGAATTGTGTATCACCTTCATTTTCTGTGGGTGTTACAAAACTCAGTCTTCCCTTTGCTTTTATACTGTTCAGTCTTGTAATCGCAGGGTTTTCCATCAGCTCTCCAATACTTTCCAGGTCCAACTCATTGTCTGAGGCACGAAAAGCCATCTTCACTCCTGGAGAGGGTTTAGGGTCAAGAAAAGAAAAATGAAAAGTAGAGCAAAAGGATTGGGGAAGTAGGGCTAAGTGGAGGGGTTTTAAGAACCACGGAGAGCTGAATTTGCTTATCCCCAAAGAAAACCTATCAAAGTTACCCCATTCTTCCCAAACTGAGGACCTAAACCAGAGGAATGAAAATTCCGAACTATGTCTGGCCTTCTAGAAGCCCCGTAGCTGGGGTGGGACCCAGGAATTTGCATTTCTAATAACTTCCTGGGTGATGCTGTTGCTGCCTCTGATTTGGGGACCACAATGGTCCAGATTTGGAAGGATGAAGAGAAATGCCATTATACTGAGATCGTTTCTCACACTTGAGTATGCAAAATATCTCCGGGGGTGGGTGTAGTGTTCAAAATGCAGGTAATTCTAATGCAGGTAATCTGAGATATATAGCCTAGATACTTACAGAGAAACCAAATAAAGGGAAAAAAGAGTTGAAGGCTAAAGCATAAAACAGTGCTTCTGGAGATTTTATGTGGATGAGAATCACTTGAAGAGCTTGTGAAAAGGCAGATTCTGATTCATAAGCAAGGTCCCAGAACACTAGAACTACGAGCCTTTTGTAGCGGTCTTGTACCCTCACCACCACTCACACTCCGGTCCCACCAGATGGGTGGAAATACTTTCCTTAAAAACAGTATTACAACACACGAGGTCTTGAACCAGGTGTCAGCAGGCCCAGGTTTTAGTCTAGATCAGCACTGGCCAACCAAAATATAATGCAAATCTCCTATGCAATTTAAAATTTTCAAGTAACCACATTCAAAAACAAAAAAAGAAATTAATTTAATAATGTTCTTTATTTAACATGTACAAAATATTATCATTTCAACATGTAATCGATATAAAACTTATTAATATGATAGTTTCTTTTTTGTTACTACGTCTTCAAAGTATTTCACCTTTAGGGCACATCTCAATTCAGACTAGCCCCCTGTGGCTAGTGGTTACCATACTGACTAGCAGAGGTCCAGACCTGACCACTCCGTGTGTGACCTTGGACAAGTCTCTTGGTAGCTCTGTTCCTCGGTTTCCAGCCCTCTAAATTGCTAGGTAGGTAGTAGGTATCCCTAAAATGCCTTTCCATTGGCCTTCTCTGCCTCTCTGCGCCTTTCCTTATGTGCTCCAAAAGCATGATAAGTTTCCCGCCTCGGAGTTCAGCCCCACAGCTCGATTCCTCAGGACTCACCAAGTCAGACTAGACCAGCAGCCGCCTCAGACGGTCTCCTGAGACAGAGAAAAAGCAGGTCTAGTAGCAGAAAGTTGTCTCTAAGCCGAGAATGTTTCCCGTTGCCTAGCAGCCACCAGGCCTCCACTGAGGCTCACTGCGCCTGTGCGCGACCTGTCGCCACGGCAACCCCTCAGCCAACTGCAGCTCTGGGTCCAGGACTGTGCCGGGCAGTCGAGCCAATGACTGTCTCTGGAAATTTCCTTACGTCACTGATTGATGGAGAGCTCGCACTAGCCCTGACGGCTTCTCCGTGCTGGGAAGTGTTCCCGGGCTGGGCTGGAAGGCGAGACAGCCAAAGGAGTTGGTTACTTATGTTTGTTCCTTCGCTTATCAACCGCCCACGCTCACTGCACCTCCCTCCTCCTCCAGGAATCTTTTCTGTTGCCCCTCGAGAGGCTTGAGGCTGCCTTGGCATTCGCTTTAATCTAACTTGCTGTGGTTAGAAGAATCAAGTGCCTGCGTAGACAGTTCACGTCCCGCTCTCCGAGGGAGCGACCGTCCTGCGTCTCTGCCCCACCCTCCGACCTCTTCCCGGGAGTGTCCTAAGGCGCTAGGAATGCGGGCTCTTCTTCCCCTCAAACCTCACCGTGTCCTTTTCTGCTGATGTTCTTTTCCGCCTGGAAGGTGACTTAGTGTCAGGCAAAGCACGAGCCCATATTAATTGGTCCCTGCACCGTATTTACCAAAGCAGACCCTGGATCTTGTTTGGCATTTAGACCCACCGGATTAACTCTCCAAAGACTGCTGCTAATGCTGTATGGAAGCGACCCCACCGATGCCCCGTGCAGGTTGCTTACTGAAGTTACCTTACCCCGGTTAGTGATCAGGGGAAGCAGCCTTTCACCTGCCTCGGGGAAATGTTACACCACATGGCAGAGGCTTGGTTTTCAACCGCCCCTCCAAAATGACATAATCACCAGTGAAACTTATTATTATATTTTGTCCTTTTTGGTACCCCCCCCTAAAAAAAAACACCTTGATATTTGTTTCTTGCCTTGAAAGCAAAGTCCTGTATGAGGTGCTTTACATATCATACTCACAACCTGCATTTTCTCAGTCTTAAGATACTCATGTATTTTCCATGCAGGCATGACACCACCTACAAAGGAGAGACTCATATAATAATAGAGCTGGAATGGAGAAAACAGATCACTCAATCCAACTACTCCCCCATTTCATTTTTTTTTTAAAAGACTGATTGATTTTGGCTGTGACGGGTCTTAGTTGCAGCATGTGGGACCTTCGTTGTGGCATGCGGGACCCTTAGTTGCAGCATGTGGATTTCTTAGTTGTGGCATGCATGCGGGATCTAGTTCCTCGACCAGGGATCTAATCCCGGCCCCCTGCGTTGGGAGCGTGGAGTCTGACCCACTGGATCACCAGGGAAGTCACCCTCATTTTGGTAATAAGAGAACTGAGACCCAGAGAGAAAGTAAATAATTTACTCCAGGTCAGGCACCTAGTCCTGGCAGAGGTAAAACTGGAATACAGATCTCCTAATCCTTAATTAATCAGGAACCGCAAACAGCAATGGAGTAACTTCAGTTTAGAAACAATTCAGATAAACTTCAAATGTAGACATAATAAATACTAATTCCCCAGAGATGCAAGGTACACACAGGTAATCAATCAGAGCCAATAAAATATAAACTAGTAATGAAAAAAAATTCAAAACCAACCCAGTATACATAAAAGCATATTATAATAATATGCAGTGTTAGACACACACCCCAAAATAGACTTCATTTTGGATGTGCAATGAATATTTTAATCTGTTGCTTTCAAAGTTTATGTGGGGGAGACATAATTTATTGCTCCTCAGTTCAAGAATTTCTTTGTTAGTCGATGAAGGTGATTGTATTCTAACGTTACCTTATGCAGCTAAGAGCATTCATTCCAAGAGCCAAGAAGGGTGCAGGATAGAAGACACGGACACATAGAGTTTTATGAAGGTATCGCTGTATTGAACACTACTCACCAAATCTCTCCAAACTTATTTTTTTAATGTGGCAAGATGTCATATTCATTATCAAACAAGAGCTTTGTTTATTGCCTATTGATTGTTTCAGAGCTCTTGTAAATAGCAATAACTGTTACTATTTATTGGGTGCTCCTTATGTACCAGGTACTGTGCTATATGTTTTGCATTTATTATCTCAAATACTTCCAACAAACCTAAAATTCCCATTTCATAGCTAAAGAACTAGGCTACGAAAGGTTTACGAGAATTAGATTAAGAAAACAGTAATACTAAGTAAAAATGGTTAAAACTTAGTGAACATGAAGTTAAGATTTATATGCCATATCCTTTGTGAAGTTTTCTTCACCATTATACTATTCATTGCAACAGCTTCATATTATTTTAGAGGTATTATTGTACCTACTCCACCACTAAGGAAATTGAGGCTTAAAGAGGTTATGTAATTTACCCAAGATCAGTCCAGAAGTGGCAAATGGCAGAGCTAAGATACAAATTGAGATCCATCAACTTTATTTTTTTAAATTAATTAATTAATTAATTAATTTTTGGCTGTGTTGCTGCGCATGGGCTTTCTTTAGTTGCGGAGAGCCGGGCTACTCTTCATTGCGGTGCGCGGGCTTCTCATTGTAGTGGCTTCTCTAGTTGCGGAGCATGGGCACTAGGGTGTGTGGAGGCTCAGTAGTTGTGGCACATGGGCTTAGCTACTCCGTGGCATGTGGGATCTTCCTGGACCAGGGCTAGAACCTGTGTCTCCTGCATTGGAAGGCAGATTCTTAACCACTGCGCCACCAGGGAAGCCCTGAGATCCATCAACCTTAATAGTTAAAATTCCATAATATTAATCATGGAATTCTGCTACTGGATGTACAGTGGACTATATTCTGAAAAATTCCTGAAGCGAAACACCTATATGTTTGGATAAACTCCAAGGCACATTATTTTAACTGTATTGCTGAACTCACAGGAATTAAGAGAATCGTAACAATATAGCACTGTTGATGGGAATGTAAATTGGTGCAGCCGCCATGAAAAA